>NC_141694.1:1495341822-1496005322 GCF_964263255.1 Lissotriton vulgaris | reverse complement strand
GGAGGTAAGGCAGAATCTTTTTAATCATACCCAATTTCGCAAAACAGGCAGATGTAGTCTTAGTAATGTGAGGAGCACAAGAAAGGGTATTATCAAACAGGAAGCCCAGATTGCGAACTGTGACAGCTGGTATCGGGGGGGGGGTCAAGGACCACTGGCCACCACAGGCTGGATGGAATAGGAGTTTTCTGATTAAAAAACATAACCTCCGTTTTATCAGTATTAAGCCTGAAGTGGTTGGTGGTCATCCAATTGCAGATGTTATTTAAACACTGACGAAAGTTGGCAAAAGAGGTGTCAGAGTGATCCCTAAAAGAAAACACCAGCTGGGTATCATCAGCATAGGAGATCACTCTGACTCCCCAAGATTCCACCACCTTGGCCAGAGGGGCAAGATATACATTAAATAATAAAGGGCTCAGGGCCGAGCCCTGGGGGACACCACAAAGAAGAGGTTTCTCAGTCGAAGTAAAAGGCTTCAGAAAGACCCTCTGAGAACGATCCTTCAAGAAGGAACTAATCCAGGTCAACACAGTACCTCCTATGCCCAACTGGCACAGGCGATCCAATAAGATTGTGTGGGAAACCGTATCAAAGGCGGCGGATAGGTCGAGGAGGACCAACATGGCCTCCTCGCCCCTATCCACACACTCTCTGACAGTTTCGGAGACTTCAAGGAGAGCTGTCTCCGTACTAAAGCCTGCTCTGAATCCCGACTGAGAGTCATGGAGAAGCAGATTAGTCTCCAGAAATTCAGCCAATTGCAGTTGGACTGCAATTCAAATCAGTTGGACTGATTCAGATGCTCCGTCCATCACCACCCCCTTTTGTACCCCCCTTTTGTACCGCTTTTGGCCGCCATAAGTGTGGCAGGGTATGCTCAGACGTGAGTCCCTTGCTCACTTTGCCACTGGATTCAAGCAAGACGGGCTGAGGACGGCTGGAATGCCAGAAACCGGTCCTCGGAAGCTTGTTTCCGGTCCAGGGAAGACATGGCTTGGCAGTTCGGGCTGAACTGTTCCCATGAGGCACAGGGTCAGACTGATTTGCATATAGCCATGTCTGAACTGGGTTGGCAGAGTGGGCTAAAGAACGGTGATGGATTAAACCCAGATATTTTGACTGGGTGTGAGTGTTTGATTGATTCAGATGCTCCGTCCATCACCACCCCCTTTTGTACCGCTTCTGGCCGCCATAAGTGTGGCAGGGTATGCTCAACCGGGAGTCCCTTGCTCACTTTGCCACTGGATTCAAGCAAGGCGGGCTGAAGACGGCTGGAATGCCAGAAACCGGTCCTCGGAAGCTTGTTTCCGGTCCAGGGAAGACATGGCTTGGCAGTTCGGGCTGGACTGTTCCCATGAGGCACAGGGTCAGACTGATTTGCATATAGCCATGTCTGAACTAGGGTGGCAGAGTGGGCTAAAGAACGGTGATGGATTAAACCCAGATCTTTTGACTGGGTGTGAGTGTTTGATTGATTCACATGCTCCGTTCATCACCACCCCCTTTTGTACCGCTTTTGGCCGCCATAAATGTGGCAGGGTATGCTCAGACGTGAGTCCCTTGCTCACTTTGCCACTGGATTCAAGCAAGCCGGGCTGAAGACGGCTGGAATGCCAGAAACCGGTCCTCGGAAGCTTGTTTCCGGTCCAGGGAAGACATGGCTTGGCAGTTCGGGCTGGACTGTTCCCATGAGGCACAGGGTCAGACTGATTTGCATATAGCCATGTCTGAACTGGGTTGGCCGAGTGGGCTAAAGAACGGTGATGGATTAAACCCAGATATTTTGACTGGGTTTTGAGTGTTTGATTGATTCAGATGCTCCGTCCATCACCACCCCCTTTTGTACCGCTTCTGGCCGCCATAAGTGTGGCAGGGTATGCTCAACCGTGAGTCCCTTGCTCACTTTGCCACTGGATTCAAGCAAGGCGGGCTGAAGATGGCTGGAATCCAGGAAACCGGTCCTCGGAAGCTTGTTTCCGGTCCAGGGAAGACATGGCTTGGCAGTTCGGGCTGGACTGTTCCCATGAGGCACAGGGTCAGACTGATTTGCATATAGCCATGTCTGAACTGGGGTGGCAGAGTGGGCTAAAGAACGGTGATGGATTAAACCCAGATCTTTTGACTGGGTGTGAGTGTTTGATTGATTCAGATGCTCCGTCCATCACCACCCCCTTTTGTACCCCCCTTTTGTACCGCTTTTGGCCGCCATAAGTGTGGCAGGGTATGCTCAGACGTGAGTCCCTTGCTCACTTTGCCACTGGATTCAAGCAAGACGGGCTGAGGACGGCTGGAATGCCAGAAACCGGTCCTCGGAAGCTTGTTTCCGGTCCAGGGAAGACAAGGCTTGGCAGTTCGGGCTGGACTGTTCCAATGAGGCACAGGGTCAGACTGATTTGCATATAGCCATGTCTGAACTGGGGTGTCAGAGTGTGCTAAAGAACGGTGATGGATTAAACCCAGATCTTTTGACTGGGTGTGAGTGTTTGATTGATTCAGATGCTCCGTCCATCACCACCCCCTTTTGTACCGCTTCTGGCCGCCATAAATGTGGCAGGGTATGCTCAGACGTGAGTCCCTTGCTCACTTTGCCACTGGATTCAAGTAAGGCGGGCTGAAGACGGCTGGAATCCAGGAAACCGGTCCTCGGAAGCTTGTTTCCGGTCCAGGGAAGACATGGCTTGGCAGTTCGGGCTGGACTGTTCCCATGAGGCACAGGGTCAGACTGATTTGCATATAGCCATGTCTGAACTGGGGTGGCAGAGTGGGCTAAAGAACGGTGATGGATTAAACCCAGATATTTTGACTGGGTGTGAGTGTTTGATTGATTCAGATGCTCCGCCCATCACCACCCCCTTTTGTACCCCCCTTTTGTACCGCTTTTGGCCGCCATAAGTGTGGCAGGGTATGCTCAGACGTGAGTCCCTTGCTCACTTTGCCACTGGATTCAAGCAAGCCGGGCTGAAGACGGCTGGAATGCCAGAAACCGGTCCTCGGAAGCTTGTTTCCGGTCCAGGGAAGACATGGCTTGGCAGTTCGGGCTGGACTGTTCCAATGAGGCACAGGGTCAGACTGATTTGCATATAGCCATGTCTGAACTGGGGTGTCAGAGTGTGCTAAAGAACGGTGATGGATTAAACCCAGATCTTTTGACTGGGTGTGAGTGTTTGATTGATTCAGATGCTCCGTCCATCACCACCCCCTTTTGTACCGCTTCTGGCCGCCATAAGTGTGGCAGGGTATGCTCAGACGTGAGTCCCTTGCTCACTTTGCCACTGGATTCAAGCAAGCCGGGCTGAAGACGGCTGGAATGCCAGAAACCGGTCCTCGGAAGCTTGTTTCCGGTCCAGGGAAGACATGGCTTGGCAGTTCGGGCTGGACTGTTCCCATGAGGCACAGGGTCAGACTGATTTGCATATAGCCATGTCTGAACTGGGGTGGCAGAGTGGACTAAAGAACGGTGATGGATTAAACCCAGATCTTTTGACTGGGTGTGAGTGTTTGATTGATTCAGATGCTCCGTCCATCACCACCCCCTTTTGTACCGCTTTTGGCCGCCATAATTGTGGCAGGGTATGCTCAGACGTGAGTCCCTTGCTCACTTTGCCACTGGATTCAAGCTAGCTGGCCTGAAGATGGCTGGAATGCCAGAAACCGGTCCTCGGAAGCTTGTTTCCGGTCCAGGGAAGACATGGCTTTGCAGTTCGGGCTGGACTGTTCCCATGAGGCACAGGGTCAGACTGATTTGCATATAGCCATGTCTGAACTGGGGTGTCAGAGTGGGCTAAAGAACGGTGATGAATTAAACCCAGATCTTTTGACTGGGTGTGAGTGTTTGATTGATTTAGATGCTCCGTCCATCACCACCCCCTTTTGTACCGCTTTTGGCCGCCATAAATGTGGCAGGGTATGCTCAGACGTGAGTCCCTTGCTCACTTTGCCACTGGATTCAAGCAAGACGGGCTGAAGACGGCTGGAATGCCAGAAACCGGTCCTCGGAAGCTTGTTTCCGGTCCAGGGAAGACATGGCTTGGCAGTTCAGGCTGGACTGTTCCCATGAGGCACAGGGTCAGACTGATTTGCATATAGCCATGTCTGAACTGGGTTGGCAGAGTGGGCTAAAGAACGGTGATGGATTAAACCCAGATATTTTGACTGGGTGTGAGTGTTTGATTGATTCAGATGCTCCGTCCATCACCACCCCCTTTTGTACCGCTTCTGGCCGCCATAAGTGTGGCAGGGTATGCTCAACCGTGAGTCCCTTGCTCACTTTGCCACTGGATTCAAGCAAGGCGGGCTGAAGACGGCTGGAATGCCAGAAACCGGTCCTCGGAAGCTTGTTTCCGGTCCAGGGAAGACATGGCTTGGCAGTACGGGCTGGACTTTTCCCATGAGGCACAGGGTCAGACTGATTTGCATATAGCCATGTCTGAACTGGGGTGGCAGAGTGGGCTAAAGAACGGTGATGGATTAAACCCAGATCTTTTGACTGGGTGTGAGTGTTTGATTGATTCAGATGCTCCGTCTATCACCACCTCCTTTTGTACCGCTTTTGGCTGCCATAAGTGTGGCAGGGTATGCTCAGACGTGAGTCCCTTGTTCACTTTGCCACTGGATTCAAGCAAGCTGGGCTGAAGATGGCTGGAATGCCAGAAACCGGTCCTCGGAAGCTTGTTTCTGGTCAAGGGAAGACATGGCTTGGCAGTTCGGGCTGGACTGTTCCCATGAGGCACAGGGTCAGACTGATTTGCATATAGCCATGTCTGAACTAGGGTGGCAGAGTGGGCTAAAGAACGGTGATGGATTAAACCCAAATCTTTTGACTGGGTGTGAGTGTTTGATTGATTCACATGCTCGGTTCATCACCACCCCCTTTTGTACCGCTTTTGGCCGCCATAAATGTGGCAGGGTATGCTCAGACGTGAGTCCCTTGCTCACTTTCCCACTGGATTCAAGCAAGCCGGGCTGAAGACGGCTGGAATGCCAGAAACCGGTCCTCGGAAGCTTGTTTCCGGTCCAGGGAAGACATGGCTTGGCAGTTCGGGCTGGACTGTTCCCATGAGGCACAGGGTCAGACTGATTTGCATATAGCCATGTCTGAACTGGGTTGGCAGAGTGGGCTGAAGAACGGTGATGGATTAAACCCAGATATTTTGACTGGGTTTTGAGTGTTTGATTGATTCAGATGCTCCGTCCATCACCACCCCCTTTTGTACCGCTTCTGGCCGCCATAAGTGTGGCAGGGTATGCTCAACCATGAGTCCCTTGCTCACTTTGCCACTGGATTCAAGCAAGGCGGGCTGAAGATGGCTGGAATGCCAGAAACCGGTCCTCGGAAGCTTGTTTCCGGTCCAGGGAAGACATGGCTTGGCAGTTCGGGCTGGACTGTTCCCATGAGGCACAGGGTCAGACTGATTTGCAAATAGCCATGTCTGAACTGGGGTGGCAGAGTGGGCTAATGAACGGTGATGGATTAAACCCAGATCTTTTGACTGGGTGTGAGTGTTTGATTGATTCAGATGCTCCGTCCATCACCACCCCCTTTTGTACCGCTTCTGGCCGCCATAAGTGTGGCAGGGTATGCTCAGACGTGAGTCCCTTGCTCACTTTGCCACTGGATTCAAGCAAGCCGGGCTGAAGACGGCTGGAATGCCAGAAACCGGTCCTCGGAAGCTTGTTTCCGGTCCAGGGAAGACATGGCTTGGCAGTTCGGGCTGGACTGTTCCCATGAGGCACAGGGTCAGACTGATTTGCATATAGCCATGTCTGAACTGGGGTGTCAGAGTGTGCTAAAGAACGGTGATGGATTAAACCCAGATCTTTTGACTGGGTGTGAGTGTTTGATTGATTCAGATGCTCCGTCCATCACCACCCCCTTTTTGTACCGCTTCTGGCCGCCATAAATGTGGCAGGGTATGCTCAGACGTGAGTCCCTTGCTCACTTTGCCACTGGATTCAAGCAAGGCGGGCTGAAGATGGCTGGAATCCAGGAAACCGGTCCTCGGAAGCTTGTTTCCGGTCCAGGGAAGACATGGCTTTGCAGTTCGGGCTGGACTGTTCCCATGAGGCACAGGGTCAGACTGATTTGCATATAGCCATGTCTGAACTGGGGTGTCAGAGTGGGCTAAAGAACGGTGATGAATTAAACCCAGATCTTTTGACTGGGTGTGAGTGTTTGATTGATTTAGATGCTCCGTCCATCACCACCCCCTTTTGTACCGCTTTTGGCCGCCATAAATGTGGCAGGGTATGCTCAGACGTGAGTCCCTTGCTCACTTTGCCACTGGATTCAAGCAAGACGGGCTGAAGACGGCTGGAATGCCAGAAACCGGTCCTCGGAAGCTTGTTTCCGGTCCAGGGAAGACATGGCTTGGCAGTTCGGGCTGGACTGTTCCCATGAGGCACAGGGTCAGACTGATTTGCATATAGCCATGTCTGAACTGGGTTGGCAGAGTGGGCTAAAGAACGGTGATGGATTAAACCCAGATATTTTGACTGGGTGTGAGTGTTTGATTGATTCAGATGCTCCGTCCATCACCACCCCCTTTTGTACCGCTTCTGGCCGCCATAAGTGTGGCAGGGTATGCTCAACCGTGAGTTCTTGCTCACTTTGCCACTGGATTCAAGCAAGGCGGGCTGAAGACGGCTGGAATGCCAGAAACCGGTCCTCGGAAGCTTGTTTCCGGTCCAGGGAAGACATGGCTTGGCAGTACGGGCTGGACTTTTCCCATGAGGCACAGGGTCAGACTGATTTGCATATAGCCATGTCTGAACTGGGGTGGCAGAGTGGGCTAAAGAACGGTGATGGATTAAACCCAGATCTTTTGACTGGGTGTGAGTGTTTGATTGATTCAGATGCTCCGTCTATCACCACCTCCTTTTGTACCGCTTTTGGCTGCCATAAGTGTGGCAGGGTATGCTCAGACGTGAGTCCCTTGTTCACTTTGCCACTGGATTCAAGCAAGCTGGGCTGAAGATGGCTGGAATGCCAGAAACCGGTCCTCGGAAGCTTGTTTCTGGTCAAGGGAAGACATGGCTTGGCAGTTCGGGCTGGACTGTTCCCATGAGGCACAGGGTCAGACTGATTTGCATATAGCCATGTCTGAACTAGGGTGGCAGAGTGGGCTAAAGAACGGTGATGGATTAAACCCAAATCTTTTGACTGGGTGTGAGTGTTTGATTGATTCACATGCTCGGTTCATCACCACCCCCTTTTGTACCGCTTTTGGCCGCCATAAATGTGGCAGGGTATGCTCAGACGTGAGTCCCTTGCTCACTTTCCCACTGGATTCAAGCAAGCCGGGCTGAAGACGGCTGGAATGCCAGAAACCGGTCCTCGGAAGCTTGTTTCCGGTCCAGGGAAGACATGGCTTGGCAGTTCGGGCTGGACTGTTCCCATGAGGCACAGGGTCAGACTGATTTGCATATAGCCATGTCTGAACTGGGTTGGCAGAGTGGGCTGAAGAACGGTGATGGATTAAACCCAGATATTTTGACTGGGTTTTGAGTGTTTGATTGATTCAGATGCTCCGTCCATCACCACCCCCTTTTGTACCGCTTCTGGCCGCCATAAGTGTGGCAGGGTATGCTCAACCATGAGTCCCTTGCTCACTTTGCCACTGGATTCAAGCAAGGCGGGCTGAAGATGGCTGGAATGCCAGAAACCGGTCCTCGGAAGCTTGTTTCCGGTCCAGGGAAGACATGGCTTGGCAGTTCGGGCTGGACTGTTCCCATGAGGCACAGGGTCAGACTGATTTGCAAATAGCCATGTCTGAACTGGGGTGGCAGAGTGGGCTAAAGAACGGTGATGGATTAAACCCAGATCTTTTGACTGGGTGTGAGTGTTTGATTGATTCAGATGCTCCGTCCATCACCACCCCCTTTCGTACCCCCCTTTTGTACCGCTTTTGGCCGCCATAAGTGTGGCAGGGTCTGCTCAGACGTGAGTCCCTTGCTCACTTTGCCACTGGATTCAAGCTAGCCGGGCTGAAGATGGCTGGAATGCCAGAAACCGGTCCTCGGAAGCTTGTTTCCGGTCCATGGAAGACATGGCTTGGCAGTACGGGCTGGACTTTTCCCATGAGGCACAGGGTCAGACTTATTTGCATATAGCCATGTCTGAACTGGGGTGGCAGAGTGGGCTAAAGAATGATGATGGATTAAACCCAGATATTTTGACTGGGTGTGAGTGTTTGATTGATTCAGATGCTCCGTCCATCACCACCCCCTTTTGTACCGCTTCTGGCCGCCATAAGTGTGGCAGGGTATGCTCAGACGTGAGTCCCTTGCTCACTTTGCCACTGGATTCAAGCAAGCCGGGCTGAAGACGGCTGGAATGCCAGAAACCGGTCCTCGGAAGCTTGTTTCCGGTCCAGGGAAGACATGGCTTGGCAGTTCGGGCTGGACTGTTCCCATGAGGCACAGGGTCAGACTGATTTGCATATAGCCATGTCGGAACTGGGGTGTCAGAGTGTGCTAAAGAACGGTGATGGATTAAACCCAGATCTTTTGACTGGGTGTGAGTGTTTGATTGATTCAGATGCTCCGTCCATCACCACCCCCTTTTGTACCGCTTCTGGCCGCCATAAATGTGGCAGGGTATGCTCAGACGTGAGTCCCTTGCTCACTTTGCCACTGGATTCAAGCAAGGCGGGCTGAAGATGGCTGGAATCCAGGAAACCGGTCCTCGGAAGCTTGTTTCCGGTCCAGGGAAGACATGGCTTGGCAGTTCGGGCTGGACTGTTCCCATGAGGCACAGGGTCAGACTGATTTGCATATAGCCATGTCTGAACTGGGGTGGCAGAGTGGGCTAAAGAACGGTGATGGATTAAACCCAGATATTTTGACTGGGTGTGAGTGTTTGATTGATTCAGATGCTCCGCCCATCACCACCCCCTTTTGTACCCCCCTTTTGTACCGCTTTTGGCCGCCATAAGTGTGGCAGGGTATGCTCAGACGTGAGTCCCTTGCTCACTTTGCCACTGGATTCAAGCAAGCCGGGCTGAAGACGGCTGGAATGCCAGAAACCGGTCCTCGGAAGCTTGTTTCCGGTCCAGGGAAGACATGGCTTGGCAGTTCGGGCTGGACTGTTCCAATGAGGCACAGGGTCAGACTGATTTGCATATAGCCATGTCTGAACTGGGGTGTCAGAGTGTGCTAAAGAACGGTGATGGATTAAACCCAGATCTTTTGACTGGGTGTGAGTGTTTGATTGATTCAGATGCTCCGTCCATCACCACCCCCTTTTGTACCGCTTCTGGCCGCCATAAGTGTGGCAGGGTATGCTCAGACGTGAGTCCCTTGCTCACTTTGCCACTGGATTCAAGCAAGCCGGGCTGAAGACGGCTGGAATGCCAGAAACCGGTCCTCGGAAGCTTGTTTCCGGTCCAGGGAAGACATGGCTTGGCAGTTCGGGCTGGACTGTTCCCATGAGGCACAGGGTCAGACTGATTTGCATATAGCCATGTCTGAACTGGGGTGGCAGAGTGGCCTAAAGAACGGTGATGGATTAAACCCAGATCTTTTGACTGGGTGTGAGTGTTTGATTGATTCAGATGCTCCGTCCATCACCACCCCCTTTTGTACAGCTTTTGGCCGCCATAATTGTGGCAGGGTATGCTCAGACGTGAGTCCCTTGCTCACTTTGCCACTGGATTCAAGCTAGCTGGCCTGAAGATGGCTGGAATGCCAGAAACCGGTCCTCGGAAGCTTGTTTCCGGTCCAGGGAAGACATGGCTTTGCAGTTCGGGCTGGACTGTTCCCATGAGGCACAGGGTCAGACTGATTTGCATATAGCCATGTCTGAACTGGGGTGTCAGAGTGGGCTAAAGAACGGTGATGAATTAAACCCAGATCTTTTGACTGGGTGTGAGTGTTTGATTGATTTAGATGCTCCGTCCATCACCACCCCCTTTTGTACCGCTTTTGGCCGCCATAAATGTGGCAGGGTATGCTCAGACGTGAGTCCCTTGCTCACTTTGCCACTGGATTCAAGCAAGACGGGCTGAAGACGGCTGGAATGCCAGAAACCGGTCCTCGGAAGCTTGTTTCCGGTCCAGGGAAGACATGGCTTGGCAGTTCGGGCTGGACTGTTCCCATGAGGCACAGGGTCAGACTGATTTGCATATAGCCATGTCTGAACTGGGTTGGCAGAGTGGGCTAAAGAACGGTGATGGATTAAACCCAGATATTTTGACTGGGTGTGAGTGTTTGATTGATTCAGATGCTCCGTCCATCACCACCCCCTTTTGTACCGCTTCTGGCCGCCATAAGTGTGGCAGGGTATGCTCAACCGTGAGTCCCTTGCTCACTTTGCCACTGGATTCAAGCAAGGCGGGCTGAAGACGGCTGGAATGCCAGAAACCGGTCCTCGGAAGCTTGTTTCCGGTCCAGGGAAGACATGGCTTGGCAGTACGGGCTGGACTTTTCCCATGAGGCACAGGGTCAGACTGATTTGCATATAGCCATGTCTGAACTGGGGTGGCAGAGTGGGCTAAAGAACGGTGATGGATTAAACCCAGATCTTTTGACTGGGTGTGAGTGTTTGATTGATTCAGATGCTCCGTCTATCACCACCTCCTTTTGTACCGCTTTTGGCTGCCATAAGTGTGGCAGGGTATGCTCAGACGTGAGTCCCTTGTTCACTTTGCCACTGGATTCAAGCAAGCTGGGCTGAAGATGGCTGGAATGCCAGAAACCGGTCCTCGGAAGCTTGTTTCTGGTCAAGGGAAGACATGGCTTGGCAGTTCGGGCTGGACTGTTCCCATGAGGCACAGGGTCAGACTGATTTGCATATAGCCATGTCTGAACTAGGGTGGCAGAGTGGGCTAAAGAACGGTGATGGATTAAACCCAAATCTTTTGACTGGGTGTGAGTGTTTGATTGATTCACATGCTCGGTTCATCACCACCCCCTTTTGTACCGCTTTTGGCCGCCATAAATGTGGCAGGGTATGCTCAGACGTGAGTCCCTTGCTCACTTTCCCACTGGATTCAAGCAAGCCGGGCTGAAGACGGCTGGAATGCCAGAAACCGGTCCTCGGAAGCTTGTTTCCGGTCCAGGGAAGACATGGCTTGGCAGTTCGGGCTGGACTGTTCCCATGAGGCACAGGGTCAGACTGATTTGCATATAGCCATGTCTGAACTGGGTTGGCAGAGTGGGCTGAAGAACGGTGATGGATTAAACCCAGATATTTTGACTGGGTTTTGAGTGTTTGATTGATTCAGATGCTCCGTCCATCACCACCCCCTTTTGTACCGCTTCTGGCCGCCATAAGTGTGGCAGGGTATGCTCAACCATGAGTCCCTTGCTCACTTTGCCACTGGATTCAAGCAAGGCGGGCTGAAGATGGCTGGAATGCCAGAAACCGGTCCTCGGAAGCTTGTTTCCGGTCCAGGGAAGACATGGCTTGGCAGTTCGGGCTGGACTGTTCCCATGAGGCACAGGGTCAGACTGATTTGCAAATAGCCATGTCTGAACTGGGGTGGCAGAGTGGGCTAAAGAACGGTGATGGATTAAACCCAGATCTTTTGACTGGGTGTGAGTGTTTGATTGATTCAGATGCTCCGTCCATCACCACCCCCTTTCGTACCCCCCTTTTGTACCGCTTTTGGCCGCCATAAGTGTGGCAGGGTCTGCTCAGACGTGAGTCCCTTGCTCACTTTGCCACTGGATTCAAGCTAGCCGGGCTGAAGATGGCTGGAATGCCAGAAACCGGTCCTCGGAAGCTTGTTTCCGGTCCAGGGAAGACATGGCTTGGCAGTACGGGCTGGACTTTTCCCATGAGGCACAGGGTCAGACTTATTTGCATATAGCCATGTCTGAACTGGGGTGGCAGAGTGGGCTAAAGAATGATGATGGATTAAACCCAGATATTTTGACTGGGTGTGAGTGTTTGATTGATTCAGATGCTCCGTCCATCACCACCCCCTTTTGTACCGCTTCTGGCCGCCATAAGTGTGGCAGGGTATGCTCAGACGTGAGTCCCTTGCTCACTTTGCCACTGGATTCAAGCAAGCCGGCCTGAAGACGGCTGGAATGCCAGAAACCGGTCCTCGGAAGCTTGTTTCCGGTCCAGGGAAGACATGGCTTGGCAGTTCGGGCTGGACTGTTCCCATGAGGCACAGGGTCAGACTGATTTGCATATAGCCATGTCTGAACTGGGGTGTCAGAGTGTGCTAAAGAACGGTGATGGATTAAACCCAGATCTTTTGACTGGGTGTGAGTGTTTGATTGATTCAGATGCTCCGTCCATCACCACCCCCTTTTGTACCGCTTCTGGCCGCCATAAATGTGGCAGGGTATGCTCAGACGTGAGTCCCTTGCTCACTTTGCCACTGGATTCAAGCAAGGCGGGCTGAAGATGGCTGGAATCCAGGAAACCGGTCCTCGGAAGCTTGTTTCCGGTCCAGGGAAGACATGGCTTGGCAGTTCGGGCTGGACTGTTCCCATGAGGCACAGGGTCAGACTGATTTGCATATAGCCATGTCTGAACTGGGGTGGCAGAGTGGGCTAAAGAACGGTGATGGATTAAACCCAGATCTTTTGACTGGGTGTGAGTGTTTGATTGATTCAGATGCTCCGTCCATCACCACCCCCTTTTGTACCCCCCTTTTGTACCGCTTTTGGCCGCCATAATTGTGGCAGGGTATGCTCAGACGTGAGTCCCTTGCTCACTTTGCCACTGGATTCAAGCTAGCTGGGCTGAAGATGGCTGGAATGCCAGAAACCGGTCCTCGGAAGCTTGTTTCCGGTCCAGGGAAGACATGGCTTTGCAGTTCGGGCTGGATTGTTCTCATGAGGCACAGGGTCAGACTGATTTGCATATAGCCATGTCTGAACTGGGGTGTCAGAGTGGACTAAAGAACGGTGATGGATTAAACCCAGATCTTTTGACTGGGTGTGAGTGTTTGATTGATTTAGATGCTCCGTCCATCACCACCCCCTTTTGTACCGCTTTTGGCCGCCATAAGTGTGGCAGGGTATGCTCAGACGTGAGTCCCTTGCTCACTTTGCCACTGGATTCAAGCAAGCCGGGCTGAAGACGGCTGGAATGCCAGAAACCGGTCCTCGGAAGCTTGTTTCCGGTCCAGGGAAGACATGGCTTGGCAGTTCGGGCTGGACTGTTCCCATGAGGCACAGGGTCAGACTGATTTGCATATAGCCATGTCTGAACTGGGGTGGCAGAGTGGGCTAAAGAACGGTGATGGATTAAACCCAGATCTTTTGACTGGGTGTGAGTGTTTGATTGATTCACATGCTCCGTCCATCACTACCCCCTTTTGTACCGCTTTTGGCCGCCATAAATGTGGCAGGGTATGCTCAGAGGTGAGTCCCTTGCTCACTTTGCCACTGGATTCAAGCAAGACGGGCTGAAGACGGCTGGAATGCCAGAAACCGGTCCTCGGAAGCTTGTTTCCGGTCCAGGGAAGACATGGCTTGGCAGTTCGGGCTGGACTGTTCCCATGAGGCACAAGGTCAGACTGATTTGCATATAGCCATGTCTGAACTGGGGTGTCAGAGTGTGCTAAAGAACGGTGATGGATTAAACCCAGATCTTTTGACTGGGTGTGAGTGTTTGATTGATTCAGATGCTCCGTCCATCACCACCCCCTTTTGTACCGCTTCTGGCCGCCATAAATGTGGCAGGGTATGCTCAGACGTGAGTCCCTTGCTCACTTTGCCACTGGATTCAAGCAAGGCGGGCTGAAGATGGCTGGAATCCAGGAAACCGGTCCTCGGAAGCTTGTTTCCGGTCCAGGGAAGACATGGCTTGGCAGTTCGGGCTGGACTGTTCCCATGAGGCACAGGGTCAGACTGATTTGCATATAGCCATGTCTGAACTGGGGTGGCAGAGTGGGCTAAAGAACGGTGATGGATTAAACCCAGATCTTTTGACTGGGTGTGAGTGTTTGATTGATTTATTTTATTTATTTATTTATTTATTTATTTTTGAATTTTATAGAGCGCACGGCTACCCCCGAGGGGGTGTCCCGGCGCTAACAACTAATGAGCTCAAAGAAGGAGGAGAGAATCAAGAAGAGAACAACCAAGTCTTTAGTTTGCGGCGAAAGATGGATTCAGTGGGGACAAATCTTAGCTCCAAGGGGAGGTTATTCCACAGTCTAGCTGCTGCTACTCCAAAAGCTCTACCGCCTACTCTAGAAAGGCGGAAGCGTGGGACAACCAAGAGACGTAAACTATTGGATCGTAAGGATCTCACAGAGTGTGATAGAACAAGACGTTTTTTCAGATAGCCTGGGCCAAGATTGTTCAAGGCTCGAAAAGCAAGAATCAGTATCTTAAAGTAGATCCGTTTAGTAATAGGGAGCCAATGCAGTTGTTTACGATAGGATGCTACAGATTGTCGAAACGGAATATTGCCAATCAGTCTGGCAGCGGCATTCTGCACAATTTGCAGACGTTCAATCTGGTACAGAGGGGCACCTGCGTAGAGACTGTTCGCATAGTCTAAGTGAGACGTGATCAGTGACTGAACCACCGTTCTACGAGCATTCAATGGGAGGTAAGGCAGAATCTTTTTAATCATACCCAATTTCGCAAAACAGGCAGATGTAGTCTTAGTAATGTGAGGAGCACAAGAAAGGGTATTATCAAACAGGAAGCCCAGATTGCGAACTGTGACAGCTGGTATCGGGGGGGGGTCAAGGACCACTGGCCACCACAGGCTGGATGGAATAGGAGTTTTCTGATTAAAAAACATAACCTCCGTTTTATCAGTATTAAGCCTGAAGTGGTTGGTGGTCATCCAATTGCAGATGTTATTTAAACACTGACGAAAGTTGGCAAAAGAGGTGTCAGAGTGATCCCTAAAAGAAAACACCAGCTGGGTATCATCAGCATAGGAGATCACTCTGACTCCCCAAGATTCCACCACCTTGGCCAGAGGGGCAAGATATACATTAAATAATAAAGGGCTCAGGGCCGAGCCCTGGGGGACACCACAAAGAAGAGGTTTCTCAGTCGAAGTAAAAGGCTTCAGAAAGACCCTCTGAGAACGATCCTTCAAGAAGGAACTAATCCAGGTCAACACAGTACCTCCTATGCCCAACTGGCACAGGCGATCCAATAAGATTGTGTGGGAAACCGTATCAAAGGCGGCGGATAGGTCGAGGAGGACCAACATGGCCTCCTCGCCCCTATCCACACACTCTCTGACAGTTTCGGAGACTTCAAGGAGAGCTGTCTCCGTACTAAAGCCTGCTCTGAATCCCGACTGAGAGTCATGGAGAAGCAGATTAGTCTCCAGAAATTCAGCCAATTGCAGTTGGACTGCAATTCAAATCAGTTGGACTGATTCAGATGCTCCGTCCATCACCACCCCCTTTTGTACCCCCCTTTTGTACCGCTTTTGGCCGCCATAAGTGTGGCAGGGTATGCTCAGACGTGAGTCCCTTGCTCACTTTGCCACTGGATTCAAGCAAGACGGGCTGAGGACGGCTGGAATGCCAGAAACCGGTCCTCGGAAGCTTGTTTCCGGTCCAGGGAAGACATGGCTTGGCAGTTCGGGCTGGACTGTTCCCATGAGGCACAGGGTCAGACTGATTTGCATATAGCCATGTCTGAACTGGGTTGGCAGAGTGGGCTAAAGAACGGTGATGGATTAAACCCAGATATTTTGACTGGGTGTGAGTGTTTGATTGATTCAGATGCTCCGTCCATCACCACCCCCTTTTGTACCGCTTCTGGCCGCCATAAGTGTGGCAGGGTATGCTCAACCGGGAGTCCCTTGCTCACTTTGCCACTGGATTCAAGCAAGGCGGGCTGAAGACGGCTGGATTGCCAGAAACCGGTCCTCGGAAGCTTGTTTCCGGTCCAGGGAAGACATGGCTTGGCAGTTCGGGCTGGACTGTTCCCATGAGGCACAGGGTCAGACTGATTTGCATATAGCCATGTCTGAACTGGGGTGGCAGAGTGGGCTAAAGAACGGTGATGGATTAAACCCAGATCTTTTGACTGGGTGTGAGTGTTTGATTGATTCAGATGCTCCGTTCATCACCACCCCCTTTTGTACCGCTTTTGGCTGCCATAAGTGTGGCAGGGTATGCTCAGACGTGAGTCCCTTGTTCACTTTGCCACTGGATTCAAGCAAGCCGGGCTGAAGATGGCTGGAATGCCAGAAACCGGTCCTCGGAAGCTTGTTTCTGGTCAAGGGAAGACATGGCTTGGCAGTTCGGGCTGGACTGTTCCCATGAGGCACAGGGTCAGACTGATTTGCATATAGCCATGTCTGAACTAGGGTGGCAGAGTGGGCTAAAGAACGGTGATGGATTAAACCCAGATCTTTTGACTGGGTGTGAGTGTTTGATTGATTCACATGCTCCGTTCATCACCACCCCCTTTTGTACCGCTTTTGGCCGCCATAAATGTGGCAGGGTATGCTCAGACGTGAGTCCCTTGCTCACTTTGCCACTGGATTCAAGCAAGCCGGGCTGAAGACGGCTGGAATGCCAGAAACCGGTCCTCGGAAGCTTGTTTCCGGTCCAGGGAAGACATGGCTTGGCAGTTCGGGCTGGACTGTTCCCATGAGGCACAGGGTCAGACTGATTTGCATATAGCCATGTCTGAACTGGGTTGGCCGAGTGGGCTAAAGAACGGTGATGGATTAAACCCAGATATTTTGACTGGGTTTTGAGTGTTTGATTGATTCAGATGCTCCGTCCATCACCACCCCCTTTTGTACCGCTTCTGGCCGCCATAAGTGTGGCAGGGTATGCTCAACCGTGAGTCCCTTGCTCACTTTGCCACTGGATTCAAGCAAGGCGGGCTGAAGATGGCTGGAATCCAGGAAACCGGTCCTCGGAAGCTTGTTTCCGGTCCAGGGAAGACATGGCTTGGCAGTTCGGGCTGGACTGTTCCCATGAGGCACAGGGTCAGACTGATTTGCATATAGCCATGTCTGAACTGGGGTGGCAGAGTGGGCTAAAGAACGGTGATGGATTAAACCCAGATCTTTTGACTGGGTGTGAGTGTTTGATTGATTCAGATGCTCCGTCCATCACCACCCCCTTTTGTACCCCCCTTTTGTACCGCTTTTGGCCGCCATAAGTGTGGCAGGGTATGCTCAGACGTGAGTCCCTTGCTCACTTTGCCACTGGATTCAAGCAAGACGGGCTGAGGACGGCTGGAATGCCAGAAACCGGTCCTCGGAAGCTTGTTTCCGGTCCAGGGAAGACAAGGCTTGGCAGTTCGGGCTGGACTGTTCCAATGAGGCACAGGGTCAGACTGATTTGCATATAGCCATGTCTGAACTGGGGTGTCAGAGTGTGCTAAAGAACGGTGATGGATTAAACCCAGATCTTTTGACTGGGTGTGAGTGTTTGATTGATTCAGATGCTCCGTCCATCACCACCCCCTTTTGTACCGCTTCTGGCCGCCATAAATGTGGCAGGGTATGCTCAGACGTGAGTCCCTTGCTCACTTTGCCACTGGATTCAAGTAAGGCGGGCTGAAGACGGCTGGAATCCAGGAAACCGGTCCTCGGAAGCTTGTTTCCGGTCCAGGGAAGACATGGCTTGGCAGTTCGGGCTGGACTGTTCCCATGAGGCACAGGGTCAGACTGATTTGCATATAGCCATGTCTGAACTGGGGTGGCAGAGTGGGCTAAAGAACGGTGATGGATTAAACCCAGATATTTTGACTGGGTGTGAGTGTTTGATTGATTCAGATGCTCCGCCCATCACCACCCCCTTTTGTACCCCCCTTTTGTACCGCTTTTGGCCGCCATAAGTGTGGCAGGGTATGCTCAGACGTGAGTCCCTTGCTCACTTTGCCACTGGATTCAAGCAAGCCGGGCTGAAGACGGCTGGAATGCCAGAAACCGGTCCTCGGAAGCTTGTTTCCGGTCCAGGGAAGACATGGCTTGGCAGTTCGGGCTGGACTGTTCCAATGAGGCACAGGGTCAGACTGATTTGCATATAGCCATGTCTGAACTGGGGTGTCAGAGTGTGCTAAAGAACGGTGATGGATTAAACCCAGATCTTTTGACTGGGTGTGAGTGTTTGATTGATTCAGATGCTCCGTCCATCACCACCCCCTTTTGTACCGCTTCTGGCCGCCATAAGTGTGGCAGGGTATGCTCAGACGTGAGTCCCTTGCTCACTTTGCCACTGGATTCAAGCAAGCCGGGCTGAAGACGGCTGGAATGCCAGAAACCGGTCCTCGGAAGCTTGTTTCCGGTCCAGGGAAGACATGGCTTGGCAGTTCGGGCTGGACTGTTCCCATGAGGCACAGGGTCAGACTGATTTGCATATAGCCATGTCTGAACTGGGGTGGCAGAGTGGACTAAAGAACGGTGATGGATTAAACCCAGATCTTTTGACTGGGTGTGAGTGTTTGATTGATTCAGATGCTCCGTCCATCACCACCCCCTTTTGTACCGCTTTTGGCCGCCATAATTGTGGCAGGGTATGCTCAGACGTGAGTCCCTTGCTCACATTGCCACTGGATTCAAGCTAGCTGGCCTGAAGATGGCTGGAATGCCAGAAACCGGTCCTCGGAAGCTTGTTTCCGGTCCAGGGAAGACATGGCTTTGCAGTTCGGGCTGGACTGTTCCCATGAGGCACAGGGTCAGACTGATTTGCATATAGCCATGTCTGAACTGGGGTGTCAGAGTGGGCTAAAGAACGGTGATGAATTAAACCCAGATCTTTTGACTGGGTGTGAGTGTTTGATTGATTTAGATGCTCCGTCCATCACCACCCCCTTTTGTACCGCTTTTGGCCGCCATAAATGTGGCAGGGTATGCTCAGACGTGAGTCCCTTGCTCACTTTGCCACTGGATTCAAGCAAGACGGGCTGAAGACGGCTGGAATGCCAGAAACCGGTCCTCGGAAGCTTGTTTCCGGTCCAGGGAAGACATGGCTTGGCAGTTAGGGCTGGACTGTTCCCATGAGGCACAGGGTCAGACTGATTTGCATATAGCCATGTCTGAACTGGGTTGGCAGAGTGGGCTAAAGAACGGTGATGGATTAAACCCAGATATTTTGACTGGGTGTGAGTGTTTGATTGATTCAGATGCTCCGTCCATCACCACCCCCTTTTGTACCGCTTCTGGCCGCCATAAGTGTGGCAGGGTATGCTCAACCGTGAGTCCCTTGCTCACTTTGCCACTGGATTCAAGCAAGGCGGGCTGAAGACGGCTGGAATGCCAGAAACCGGTCCTCGGAAGCTTGTTTCCGGTCCAGGGAAGACATGGCTTGGCAGTACGGGCTGGACTTTTCCCATGAGGCACAGGGTCAGACTGATTTGCATATAGCCATGTCTGAACTGGGGTGGCAGAGTGGGCTAAAGAACGGTGATGGATTAAACCCAGATCTTTTGACTGGGTGTGAGTGTTTGATTGATTCAGATGCTCCGTCTATCACCACCTCCTTTTGTACCGCTTTTGGCTGCCATAAGTGTGGCAGGGTATGCTCAGACGTGAGTCCCTTGTTCACTTTGCCACTGGATTCAAGCAAGCTGGGCTGAAGATGGCTGGAATGCCAGAAACCGGTCCTCGGAAGCTTGTTTCTGGTCAAGGGAAGACATGGCTTGGCAGTTCGGGCTGGACTGTTCCCATGAGGCACAGGGTCAGACTGATTTGCATATAGCCATGTCTGAACTAGGGTGGCAGAGTGGGCTAAAGAACGGTGATGGATTAAACCCAAATCTTTTGACTGGGTGTGAGTGTTTGATTGATTCACATGCTCGGTTCATCACCACCCCCTTTTGTACTGCTTTTGGCCGCCATAAATGTGGCAGGGTATGCTCAGACGTGAGTCCCTTGCTCACTTTCCCACTGGATTCAAGCAAGCCGGGCTGAAGACGGCTGGAATGCCAGAAACCGGTCCTCGGAAGCTTGTTTCCGGTCCAGGGAAGACATGGCTTGGCAGTTCGGGCTGGACTGTTCCCATGAGGCACAGGGTCAGACTGATTTGCATATAGCCATGTCTGAACTGGGTTGGCAGAGTGGGCTGAAGAACGGTGATGGATTAAACCCAGATATTTTGACTGGGTTTTGAGTGTTTGATTGATTCAGATGCTCCGTCCATCACCACCCCCTTTTGTACCGCTTCTGGCCGCCATAAGTGTGGCAGGGTATGCTCAACCATGAGTCCCTTGCTCACTTTGCCACTGGATTCAAGCAAGGCGGGCTGAAGATGGCTGGAATGCCAGAAACCGGTCCTCGGAAGCTTGTTTCCGGTCCAGGGAAGACATGGCTTGGCAGTTCGGGCTGGACTGTTCCCATGAGGCACAGGGTCAGACTGATTTGCAAATAGCCATGTCTGAACTGGGGTGGCAGAGTGGGCTAATGAACGGTGATGGATTAAACCCAGATCTTTTGACTGGGTGTGAGTGTTTGATTGATTCAGATGCTCCGTCCATCACCACCCCCTTTCGTACCTCCCTTTTGTACCGCTTTTGGCCGCCATAAGTGTGGCAGGGTCTGCTCAGACGTGAGTCCCTTGCTCACTTTGCCACTGGATTCAAGCTAGCCGGGCTGAAGATGGCTGGAATGCCAGAAACCGGTCCTCGGAAGCTTGTTTCCGGTCCAGGGAAGACATGGCTTGGCAGTACGGGCTGGACTTTTCCCATGAGGCACAGGGTCAGACTTATTTGCATATAGCCATGTCTGAACTGGGGTGGCAGAGTGGGCTAAAGAATGATGATGGATTAAACCCAGATATTTTGACTGGGTGTGAGTGTTTGATTGATTCAGATGCTCCGTCCATCACCACCCCCTTTTGTACCGCTTCTGGCCGCCATAAGTGTGGCAGGGTATGCTCAGACGTGAGTCCCTTGCTCACTTTGCCACTGGATTCAAGCAAGCCGGGCTGAAGACGGCTGGAATGCCAGAAACCGGTCCTCGGAAGCTTGTTTCCGGTCCAGGGAAGACATGGCTTGGCAGTTCGGGCTGGACTGTTCCCATGAGGCACAGGGTCAGACTGATTTGCATATAGCCATGTCTGAACTGGGGTGTCAGAGTGTGCTAAAGAACGGTGATGGATTAAACCCAGATCTTTTGACTGGGTGTGAGTGTTTGATTGATTCAGATGCTCCGTCCATCACCACCCCCTTTTGTACCGCTTCTGGCCGCCATAAATGTGGCAGGGTATGCTCAGACGTGAGTCCCTTGCTCACTTTGCCACTGGATTCAAGCAAGGCGGGCTGAAGATGGCTGGAATCCAGGAAACCGGTCCTCGGAAGCTTGTTTCCGGTCCAGGGAAGACATGGCTTTGCAGTTCGGGCTGGACTGTTCCCATGAGGCACAGGGTCAGACTGATTTGCATATAGCCATGTCTGAACTGGGGTGTCAGAGTGGGCTAAAGAACGGTGATGAATTAAACCCAGATCTTTTGACTGGGTGTGAGTGTTTGATTGATTTAGATGCTCCGTCCATCACCACCCCCTTTTGTACCGCTTTTGGCCGCCATAAATGTGGCAGGGTATGCTCAGACGTGAGTCCCTTGCTCACTTTGCCACTGGATTCAAGCAAGACGGGCTGAAGACGGCTGGAATGCCAGAAACCGGTCCTCGGAAGCTTGTTTCCGGTCCAGGGAAGACATGGCTTGGCAGTTCGGGCTGGACTGTTCCCATGAGGCACAGGGTCAGACTGATTTGCATATAGCCATGTCTGAACTGGGTTGGCAGAGTGGGCTAAAGAACGGTGATGGATTAAACCCAGATATTTTGACTGGGTGTGAGTGTTTGATTGATTCAGATGCTCCGTCCATCACCACCCCCTTTTGTACCGCTTCTGGCCGCCATAAGTGTGGCAGGGTATGCTCAACCGTGAGTCCCTTGCTCACTTTGCCACTGGATTCAAGCAAGGCGGGCTGAAGACGGCTGGAATGCCAGAAACCGGTCCTCGGAAGCTTGTTTCCGGTCCAGGGAAGACATGGCTTGGCAGTACGGGCTGGACTTTTCCCATGAGGCACAGGGTCAGACTGATTTGCATATAGCCATGTCTGAACTGGGGTGGCAGAGTGGGCTAAAGAACGGTGATGGATTAAACCCAGATCTTTTGACTGGGTGTGAGTGTTTGATTGATTCAGATGCTCCGTCTATCACCACCTCCTTTTGTACCGCTTTTGGCTGCCATAAGTGTGGCAGGGTATGCTCAGACGTGAGTCCCTTGTTCACTTTGCCACTGGATTCAAGCAAGCTGGGCTGAAGATGGCTGGAATGCCAGAAACCGGTCCTCGGAAGCTTGTTTCTGGTCAAGGGAAGACATGGCTTGGCAGTTCGGGCTGGACTGTTCCCATGAGGCACAGGGTCAGACTGATTTGCATATAGCCATGTCTGAACTAGGGTGGCAGAGTGGGCTAAAGAACGGTGATGGATTAAACCCAAATCTTTTGACTGGGTGTGAGTGTTTGATTGATTCACATGCTCGGTTCATCACCACCCCCTTTTGTACCGCTTTTGGCCGCCATAAATGTGGCAGGGTATGCTCAGACGTGAGTCCCTTGCTCACTTTCCCACTGGATTCAAGCAAGCCGGGCTGAAGACGGCTGGAATGCCAGAAACCGGTCCTCGGAAGCTTGTTTCCGGTCCAGGGAAGACATGGCTTGGCAGTTCGGGCTGGACTGTTCCCATGAGGCACAGGGTCAGACTGATTTTCATATAGCCATGTCTGAACTGGGTTGGCAGAGTGGGCTGAAGAACGGTGATGGATTAAACCCAGATATTTTGACTGGGTTTTGAGTGTTTGATTGATTCAGATGCTCCGTCCATCACCACCCCCTTTTGTACCGCTTCTGGCCGCCATAAGTGTGGCAGGGTATGCTCAACCATGAGTCCCTTGCTCACTTTGCCACTGGATTCAAGCAAGGCGGGCTGAAGATGGCTGGAATGCCAGAAACCGGTCCTCGGAAGCTTGTTTCCGGTCCAGGGAAGACATGGCTTGGCAGTTCGGGCTGGACTGTTCCCATGAGGCACAGGGTCAGACTGATTTGCAAATAGCCATGTCTGAACTGGGGTGGCAGAGTGGGCTAAAGAACGGTGATGGATTAAACCCAGATCTTTTGACTGGGTGTGAGTGTTTGATTGATTCAGATGCTCCGTCCATCACCACCCCCTTTCGTACCCCCCTTTTGTACCGCTTTTGGCCGCCATAAGTGTGGCAGGGTCTGCTCAGACGTGAGTCCCTTGCTCACTTTGCCACTGGATTCAAGCTAGCCGGGCTGAAGATGGCTGGAATGCCAGAAACCGGTCCTCGGAAGCTTGTTTCCGGTCCAGGGAAGACATGGCTTGGCAGTACGGGCTGGACTTTTCCCATGAGGCACAGGGTCAGACTTATTTGCATATAGCCATGTCTGAACTGGGGTGGCAGAGTGGGCTAAAGAATGATGATGGATTAAACCCAGATATTTTGACTGGGTGTGAGTGTTTGA
Source organism: Lissotriton vulgaris (assembly GCF_964263255.1). NCBI lineage: Eukaryota > Metazoa > Chordata > Amphibia > Caudata > Salamandridae > Lissotriton > Lissotriton vulgaris. The sequence goes on along the minus strand of NC_141694.1, from coordinate 1,495,981,926 downwards.
TTGATTCAGATGCTCCGTCCATCACCACCCCCTTTTGTACCGCTTCTGGCCGCCATAAGTGTGGCAGGGTATGCTCAGACGTGAGTCCCTTGCTCACTTTGCCACTGGATTCAAGCAAGCCGGGCTGAAGACGGCTGGAATGCCAGAAACCGGTCCTCGGAAGCTTGTTTCCGGTCCAGGGAAGACATGGCTTGGCAGTTCGGGCTGGACTGTTCCCATGAGGCACAGGGTCAGACTGATTTGCATATAGCCATGTCGGAACTGGGGTGTCAGAGTGTGCTAAAGAACGGTGATGGATTAAACCCAGATCTTTTGACTGGGTGTGAGTGTTTGATTGATTCAGATGCTCCGTCCATCACCACCCCCTTTTGTACCGCTTCTGGCCGCCATAAATGTGGCAGGGTATGCTCAGACGTGAGTCCCTTGCTCACTTTGCCACTGGATTCAAGCAAGGCGGGCTGAAGATGGCTGGAATCCAGGAAACCGGTCCTCGGAAGCTTGTTTCCGGTCCAGGGAAGACATGGCTTGGCAGTTCGGGCTGGACTGTTCCCATGAGGCACAGGGTCAGACTGATTTGCATATAGCCATGTCTGAACTGGGGTGGCAGAGTGGGCTAAAGAACGGTGATGGATTAAACCCAGATATTTTGACTGGGTGTGAGTGTTTGATTGATTCAGATGCTCCGCCCATCACCACCCCCTTTTGTACCCCCCTTTTGTACCGCTTTTGGCCGCCATAAGTGTGGCAGGGTATGCTCAGACGTGAGTCCCTTGCTCACTTTGCCACTGGATTCAAGCAAGCCGGGCTGAAGACGGCTGGAATGCCAGAAACCGGTCCTCGGAAGCTTGTTTCCGGTCCAGGGAAGACATGGCTTGGCAGTTCGGGCTGGACTGTTCCAATGAGGCACAGGGTCAGACTGATTTGCATATAGCCATGTCTGAACTGGGGTGTCAGAGTGTGCTAAAGAACGGTGATGGATTAAACCCAGATCTTTTGACTGGGTGTGAGTGTTTGATTGATTCAGATGCTCCGTCCATCACCACCCCCTTTTGTACCGCTTCTGGCCGCCATAAGTGTGGCAGGGTATGCTCAGACGTGAGTCCCTTGCTCACTTTGCCACTGGATTCAAGCAAGCCGGGCTGAAGACGGCTGGAATGCCAGAAACCGGTCCTCGGAAGCTTGTTTCCGGTCCAGGGAAGACATGGCTTGGCAGTTCGGGCTGGACTGTTCCCATGAGGCACAGGGTCAGACTGATTTGCATATAGCCATGTCTGAACTGGGGTGGCAGAGTGGCCTAAAGAACGGTGATGGATTAAACCCAGATCTTTTGACTGGGTGTGAGTGTTTGATTGATTCAGATGCTCCGTCCATCACCACCCCCTTTTGTACAGCTTTTGGCCGCCATAATTGTGGCAGGGTATGCTCAGACGTGAGTCCCTTGCTCACTTTGCCACTGGATTCAAGCTAGCTGGCCTGAAGATGGCTGGAATGCCAGAAACCGGTCCTCGGAAGCTTGTTTCCGGTCCAGGGAAGACATGGCTTTGCAGTTCGGGCTGGACTGTTCCCATGAGGCACAGGGTCAGACTGATTTGCATATAGCCATGTCTGAACTGGGTTGGCAGAGTGGGCTAAAGAACGGTGATGGATTAAACCCAGATATTTTGACTGGGTGTGAGTGTTTGATTGATTCACATGCTCCGTCCATCACTACCCCCTTTTGTACCGCTTCTGGCCGCCATAAGTGTGGCAGGGTATGCTCAGACGTGAGTCCCTTGCTCACTTTGCCACTGGATTCAAGCAAGCCGGCCTGAAGACGGCTGGAATGCCAGAAACCGGTCCTCGGAAGCTTGTTTCCGGTCCAGGGAAGACATGGCTTGGCAGTTCGGGCTGGACTGTTCCCATGAGGCACAGGGTCAGACTGATTTGCATATAGCCATGTCTGAACTCGGGTGTCAGAGTGTGCTAAAGAACGGTGATGGATTAAACCCAGATCTTTTGACTGGGTGTGAGTGTTTGATTGATTCAGATGCTCCGTCCATCACCACCCCCTTTTGTACCGCTTCTGGCCGCCATAAATGTGGCAGGGTATGCTCAGACGTGAGTCCCTTGCTCACTTTGCCACTGGATTCAAGCAAGGCGGGCTGAAGATGGCTGGAATCCAGGAAACCGGTCCTCGGAAGCTTGTTTCCGGTCCAGGGAAGACATGGCTTGGCAGTTCGGGCTGGACTGTTCCCATGAGGCACAGGGTCAGACTGATTTGCATATAGCCATGTCTGAACTGGGGTGGCAGAGTGGGCTAAAGAACGGTGATGGATTAAACCCAGATCTTTTGACTGGGTGTGAGTGTTTGATTGATTCAGATGCTCCGTCCATCACCACCCCCTTTTGTACCCCCCTTTTGTACCGCTTTTGGCCGCCATAATTGTGGCAGGGTATGCTCAGACGTGAGTCCCTTGCTCACTTTGCCACTGGATTCAAGCTAGCTGGGCTGAAGATGGCTGGAATGCCAGAAACCGGTCCTCGGAAGCTTGTTTCCGGTCCAGGGAAGACATGGCTTTGCAGTTCGGGCTGGATTGTTCTCATGAGGCACAGGGTCAGACTGATTTGCATATAGCCATGTCTGAACTGCGGTGTCAGAGTGGGCTAAAGAACGGTGATGGATTAAACCCAGATCTTTTGACTGGGTGTGAGTGTTTGATTGATTTAGATGCTCCGTCCATCACCACCCCCTTTTGTACCGCTTTTGGCCGCCATAAGTGTGGCAGGGTATGCTCAGACGTGAGTCCCTTGCTCACTTTGCCACTGGATTCAAGCAAGCCGGGCTGAAGACGGCTGGAATGCCAGAAACCGGTCCTCGGAAGCTTGTTTCCGGTCCAGGGAAGACATGGCTTGGCAGTTCGGGCTGGACTGTTCCCATGAGGCACAGGGTCAGACTGATTTGCATATAGCCATGTCTGAACTGGGGTGGCAGAGTGGGCTAAAGAACGGTGATGGATTAAACCCAGATCTTTTGACTGGGTGTGAGTGTTTGATTGATTCACATGCTCCGTCCATCACTACCCCCTTTTGTACCGCTTTTGGCCGCCATAAATGTGGCAGGGTATGCTCAGAGGTGAGTCCCTTGCTCACTTTGCCACTGGATTCAAGCAAGACGGGCTGAAGACGGCTGGAATGCCAGAAACCGGTCCTCGGAAGCTTGTTTCCGGTCCAGGGAAGACATGGCTTGGCAGTTCGGGCTGGACTGTTCCCATGAGGCACAAGGTCAGACTGATTTGCATATAGCCATGTCTGAACTGGGGTGTCAGAGTGTGCTAAAGAACGGTGATGGATTAAACCCAGATCTTTTGACTGGGTGTGAGTGTTTGATTGATTCAGATGCTCCGTCCATCACCACCCCCTTTTGTACCGCTTCTGGCCGCCATAAATGTGGCAGGGTATGCTCAGACGTGAGTCCCTTGCTCACTTTGCCACTGGATTCAAGCAAGGCGGGCTGAAGATGGCTGGAATCCAGGAAACCGGTCCTCGGAAGCTTGTTTCCGGTCCAGGGAAGACATGGCTTGGCAGTTCGGGCTGGACTGTTCCCATGAGGCACAGGGTCAGACTGATTTGCATATAGCCATGTCTGAACTGGGGTGGCAGAGTGGGCTAAAGAACGGTGATGGATTAAACCCAGATCTTTTGACTGGGTGTGAGTGTTTGATTGATTTATTTTATTTATTTATTTATTTATTTATTTTTGAATTTTATAGAGCGCACGGCTACCCCCGAGTGGGTGTCCCGGCGCTAACAACTAATGAGCTCAAAGAAGGAGGAGAGAATCAAGAAGAGAACAACCAAGTCTTTAGTTTGCGGCGAAAGATGGATTCAGTGGGGACAAATCTTAGCTCCAAGGGGAGGTTATTCCACAGTCTAGCTGCTGATACTCCAAAAGCTCTACCGCCTACTCTAGAAAGGCGGAAGCGTGGGACAACCAAGAGACGTAAACTATTGGATCGTAAGGATCTCACAGAGTGTGATAGAACAAGACGTTTTTTCAGATAGCCTGGGCCAAGATTGTTCAAGGCTCGAAAAGCAAGAATCAGTATCTTAAAGTAGATCCGTTTAGTAATAGGGAGCCAATGCAGTTGTTTACGATAGGATGCTACAGATTGTCGAAACGGAATATTGCCAATCAGTCTGGCAGCGGCATTCTGCACAATTTGCAGACGTTCAATCTGGTACAGAGGGGCACCTGCGTAGAGACTGTTCGCATAGTCTAAGTGAGACGTGATCAGTGACTGAACCACCGTTCTACGAGCATTCAATGGGAGGTAAGGCAGAATCTTTTTAATCATACCCAATTTCGCAAAACAGGCAGATGTAGTCTTAGTAATGTGAGGAGCACAAGAAAGGGTATTATCAAACAGGAAGCCCAGATTGCGAACTGTGACAGCTGGTATCGGGGGGGGGTCAAGGACCACTGGCCACCACAGGCTGGATGGAATAGGAGTTTTCTGATTAAAAAACATAACCTCCGTTTTATCAGTATTAAGCCTGAAGTGGTTGGTGGTCATCCAATTGCAGATGTTATTTAAACACTGACGAAAGTTGGCAAAAGAGGTGTCAGAGTGATCCCTAAAAGAAAACACCAGCTGGGTATCATCAGCATAGGAGATCACTCTGACTCCCCAAGATTCCACCACCTTGGCCAGAGGGGCAAGATATACATTAAATAATAAAGGGCTCAGGGCCGAGCCCTGGGGGACACCACAAAGAAGAGGTTTCTCAGTCGAAGTAAAAGGCTTCAGAAAGACCCTCTGAGAACGATCCTTCAAGAAGGAACTAATCCAGGTCAACACAGTACCTCCTATGCCCAACTGGCACAGGCGATCCAATAAGATTGTGTGGGAAACCGTATCAAAGGCGGCGGATAGGTCGAGGAGGACCAACATGGCCTCCTCGCCCCTATCCACACACTCTCTGACAGTTTCGGAGACTTCAAGGAGAGCTGTCTCCGTACTAAAGCCTGCTCTGAATCCCGACTGAGAGTCATGGAGAAGCAGATTAGTCTCCAGAAATTCAGCCAATTGCAGTTGGACTGCAATTCAAATCAGTTGGACTGATTCAGATGCTCCGTCCATCACCACCCCCTTTTGTACCCCCCTTTTGTACCGCTTTTGGCCGCCATAAGTGTGGCAGGGTATGCTCAGACGTGAGTCCCTTGCTCACTTTGCCACTGGATTCAAGCAAGACGGGCTGAGGACGGCTGGAATGCCAGAAACCGGTCCTCGGAAGCTTGTTTCCGGTCCAGGGAAGACATGGCTTGGCAGTTCGGGCTGGACTGTTCCCATGAGGCACAGGGTCAGACTGATTTGCATATAGCCATGTCTGAACTGGGTTGGCAGAGTGGGCTAAAGAACGGTGATGGATTAAACCCAGATATTTTGACTGGGTGTGAGTGTTTGATTGATTCAGATGCTCCGTCCATCACCACCCCCTTTTGTACCGCTTCTGGCCGCCATAAGTGTGGCAGGGTATGCTCAACCGGGAGTCCCTTGCTCACTTTGCCACTGGATTCAAGCAAGGCGGGCTGAAGACGGCTGGAATGCCAGAAACCGGTCCTCGGAAGCTTGTTTCCGGTCCAGGGAAGACATGGCTTGGCAGTTCGGGCTGGACTGTTCCCATGAGGCACAGGGTCAGACTGATTTGCATATAGCCATGTCTGAACTGGGGTGGCAGAGTGGGCTAAAGAACGGTGATGGATTAAACCCAGATCTTTTGACTGGGTGTGAGTGTTTGATTGATTCAGATGCTCCGTTCATCACCACCCCCTTTTGTACCGCTTTTGGCTGCCATAAGTGTGGCAGGGTATGCTCAGACGTGAGTCCCTTGTTCACTTTGCCACTGGATTCAAGCAAGCCGGGCTGAAGATGGCTGGAATGCCAGAAACCGGTCCTCGGAAGCTTGTTTCTGGTCAAGGGAAGACATGGCTTGGCAGTTCGGGCTGGACTGTTCCCATGAGGCACAGGGTCAGACTGATTTGCATATAGCCATGTCTGAACTAGGGTGGCAGAGTGGGCTAAAGAACGGTGATGGATTAAACCCAGATCTTTTGACTGGGTGTGAGTGTTTGATTGATTCACATGCTCCGTTCATCACCACCCCCTTTTGTACCGCTTTTGGCCGCCATAAATGTGGCAGGGTATGCTCAGACGTGAGTCCCTTGCTCACTTTGCCACTGGATTCAAGCAAGCCGGGCTGAAGACGGCTGGAATGCCAGAAACCGGTCCTCGGAAGCTTGTTTCCGGTCCAGGGAAGACATGGCTTGGCAGTTCGGGCTGGACTGTTCCCATGAGGCACAGGGTCAGACTGATTTGCATATAGCCATGTCTGAACTGGGTTGGCCGAGTGGGCTAAAGAACGGTGATGGATTAAACCCAGATATTTTGACTGGGTTTTGAGTGTTTGATTGATTCAGATGCTCCGTCCATCACCACCCCCTTTTGTACCGCTTCTGGCCGCCATAAGTGTGGCAGGGTATGCTCAACCGTGAGTCCCTTGCTCACTTTGCCACTGGATTCAAGCAAGGCGGGCTGAAGATGGCTGGAATCCAGGAAACCGGTCCTCGGAAGCTTGTTTCCGGTCCAGGGAAGACATGGCTTGGCAGTTCGGGCTGGACTGTTCCCATGAGGCACAGGGTCAGACTGATTTGCATATAGCCATGTCTGAACTGGGGTGGCAGAGTGGGCTAAAGAACGGTGATGGATTAAACCCAGATCTTTTGACTGGGTGTGAGTGTTTGATTGATTCAGATGCTCCGTCCATCACCACCCCCTTTTGTACCCCCCTTTTGTACCGCTTTTGGCCGCCATAAGTGTGGCAGGGTATGCTCAGACGTGAGTCCCTTGCTCACTTTGCCACTGGATTCAAGCAAGACGGGCTGAGGACGGCTGGAATGCCAGAAACCGGTCCTCGGAAGCTTGTTTCCGGTCCAGGGAAGACAAGGCTTGGCAGTTCGGGCTGGACTGTTCCAATGAGGCACAGGGTCAGACTGATTTGCATATAGCCATGTCTGAACTGGGGTGTCAGAGTGTGCTAAAGAACGGTGATGGATTAAACCCAGATCTTTTGACTGGGTGTGAGTGTTTGATTGATTCAGATGCTCCGTCCATCACCACCCCCTTTTGTACCGCTTCTGGCCGCCATAAATGTGGCAGGGTATGCTCAGACGTGAGTCCCTTGCTCACTTTGCCACTGGATTCAAGTAAGGCGGGCTGAAGACGGCTGGAATCCAGGAAACCGGTCCTCGGAAGCTTGTTTCCGGTCCAGGGAAGACATGGCTTGGCAGTTCGGGCTGGACTGTTCCCATGAGGCACAGGGTCAGACTGATTTGCATATAGCCATGTCTGAACTGGGGTGGCAGAGTGGGCTAAAGAACGGTGATGGATTAAACCCAGATATTTTGACTGGGTGTGAGTGTTTGATTGATTCAGATGCTCCGCCCATCACCACCCCCTTTTGTACCCCCCTTTTGTACCGCTTTTGGCCGCCATAAGTGTGGCAGGGTATGCTCAGACGTGAGTCCCTTGCTCACTTTGCCACTGGATTCAAGCAAGCCGGGCTGAAGACGGCTGGAATGCCAGAAACCGGTCCTCGGAAGCTTGTTTCCGGTCCAGGGAAGACATGGCTTGGCAGTTCGGGCTGGACTGTTCCAATGAGGCACAGGGTCAGACTGATTTGCATATAGCCATGTCTGAACTGGGGTGTCAGAGTGTGCTAAAGAACGGTGATGGATTAAACCCAGATCTTTTGACTGGGTGTGAGTGTTTGATTGATTCAGATGCTCCGTCCATCACCACCCCCTTTTGTACCGCTTCTGGCCGCCATAAGTGTGGCAGGGTATGCTCAGACGTGAGTCCCTTGCTCACTTTGCCACTGGATTCAAGCAAGCCGGGCTGAAGACGGCTGGAATGCCAGAAACCGGTCCTCGGAAGCTTGTTTCCGGTCCAGGGAAGACATGGCTTGGCAGTTCGGGCTGGACTGTTCCCATGAGGCACAGGGTCAGACTGATTTGCATATAGCCATGTCTGAACTGGGGTGGCAGAGTGGACTAAAGAACGGTGATGGATTAAACCCAGATCTTTTGACTGGGTGTGAGTGTTTGATTGATTCAGATGCTCCGTCCATCACCACCCCCTTTTGTACCGCTTTTGGCCGCCATAATTGTGGCAGGGTATGCTCAGACGTGAGTCCCTTGCTCACTTTGCCACTGGATTCAAGCTAGCTGGCCTGAAGATGGCTGGAATGCCAGAAACCGGTCCTCGGAAGCTTGTTTCCGGTCCAGGGAAGACATGGCTTTGCAGTTCGGGCTGGACTGTTCCCATGAGGCACAGGGTCAGACTGATTTGCATATAGCCATGTCTGAACTGGGGTGTCAGAGTGGGCTAAAGAACGGTGATGAATTAAACCCAGATCTTTTGACTGGGTGTGAGTGTTTGATTGATTTAGATGCTCCGTCCATCACCACCCCCTTTTGTACCGCTTTTGGCCGCCATAAATGTGGCAGGGTATGCTCAGACGTGAGTCCCTTGCTCACTTTGCCACTGGATTCAAGCAAGACGGGCTGAAGACGGCTGGAATGCCAGAAACCGGTCCTCGGAAGCTTGTTTCCGGTCCAGGGAAGACATGGCTTGGCAGTTCGGGCTGGACTGTTCCCATGAGGCACAGGGTCAGACTGATTTGCATATAGCCATGTCTGAACTGGGTTGGCAGAGTGGGCTAAAGAACGGTGATGGATTAAACCCAGATATTTTGACTGGGTGTGAGTGTTTGATTGATTCAGATGCTCCGTCCATCACCACCCCCTTTTGTACCGCTTCTGGCCGCCATAAGTGTGGCAGGGTATGCTCAACCGTGAGTCCCTTGCTCACTTTGCCACTGGATTCAAGCAAGGCGGGCTGAAGACGGCTGGAATGCCAGAAACCGGTCCTCGGAAGCTTGTTTCCGGTCCAGGGAAGACATGGCTTGGCAGTACGGGCTGGACTTTTCCCATGAGGCACAGGGTCAGACTGATTTGCATATAGCCATGTCTGAACTGGGGTGGCAGAGTGGGCTAAAGAACGGTGATGGATTAAACCCAGATCTTTTGACTGGGTGTGAGTGTTTGATTGATTCAGATGCTCCGTCTATCACCACCTCCTTTTGTACCGCTTTTGGCTGCCATAAGTGTGGCAGGGTATGCTCAGACGTGAGTCCCTTGTTCACTTTGCCACTGGATTCAAGCAAGCTGGGCTGAAGATGGCTGGAATGCCAGAAACCGGTCCTCGGAAGCTTGTTTCTGGTCAAGGGAAGACATGGCTTGGCAGTTCGGGCTGGACTGTTCCCATGAGGCACAGGGTCAGACTGATTTGCATATAGCCATGTCTGAACTAGGGTGGCAGAGTGGGCTAAAGAACGGTGATGGATTAAACCCAAATCTTTTGACTGGGTGTGAGTGTTTGATTGATTCACATGCTCGGTTCATCACCACCCCCTTTTGTACCGCTTTTGGCCGCCATAAATGTGGCAGGGTATGCTCAGACGTGAGTCCCTTGCTCACTTTCCCACTGGATTCAAGCAAGCCGGGCTGAAGACGGCTGGAATGCCAGAAACCGGTCCTCGGAAGCTTGTTTCCGGTCCAGGGAAGACATGGCTTGGCAGTTCGGGCTGGACTGTTCCCATGAGGCACAGGGTCAGACTGATTTGCATATAGCCATGTCTGAACTGGGTTGGCAGAGTGGGCTGAAGAACGGTGATGGATTAAACCCAGATATTTTGACTGGGTTTTGAGTGTTTGATTGATTCAGATGCTCCGTCCATCACCACCCCCTTTTGTACCGCTTCTGGCCGCCATAAGTGTGGCAGGGTATGCTCAACCATGAGTCCCTTGCTCACTTTGCCACTGGATTCAAGCAAGGCGGGCTGAAGATGGCTGGAATGCCAGAAACCGGTCCTCGGAAGCTTGTTTCCGGTCCAGGGAAGACATGGCTTGGCAGTTCGGGCTGGACTGTTCCCATGAGGCACAGGGTCAGACTGATTTGCATATAGCCATGTCTGAACTGGGGTGGCAGAGTGGGCTAAAGAACGGTGATGGATTAAACCCAGATATTTTGACTGGGTTTTGAGTGTTTGATTGATTCAGATGCTCCGTCCATCACCACCCCCTTTTGTACCGCTTCTGGCCGCCATAAGTGTGGCAGGGTATGCTCAACCGTGAGTCCCTTGCTCACTTTGCCACTGGATTCAAGCAAGGCGGGCTGAAGATGGCTGGAATCCAGGAAACCGGTCCTCGGAAGCTTGTTTCCGGTCCAGGGAAGACATGGCTTGGCAGTTCGGGCTGGACTGTTCCCATGAGGCACAGGGTCAGACTGATTTGCATATAGCCATGTCTGAACTGGGGTGGCAGAGTGGGCTAAAGAACGGTGATGGATTAAACCCAGATCTTTTGACTGGGTGTGAGTGTTTGATTGATTCAGATGCTCCGTCCATCACCACCCCCTTTTGTACCCCCCTTTTGTACCGCTTTTGGCCGCCATAAGTGTGGCAGGGTATGCTCAGACGTGAGTCCCTTGCTCACTTTGCCACTGGATTCAAGCAAGACGGGCTGAGGACGGCTGGAATGCCAGAAACCGGTCCTCGGAAGCTTGTTTCCGGTCCAGGGAAGACAAGGCTTGGCAGTTCGGGCTGGACTGTTCCAATGAGGCACAGGGTCAGACTGATTTGCATATAGCCATGTCTGAACTGGGGTGTCAGAGTGTGCTAAAGAACGGTGATGGATTAAACCCAGATCTTTTGACTGGGTGTGAGTGTTTGATTGATTCAGATGCTCCGTCCATCACCACCCCCTTTTGTACCGCTTCTGGCCGCCATAAATGTGGCAGGGTATGCTCAGACGTGAGTCCCTTGCTCACTTTGCCACTGGATTCAAGTAAGGCGGGCTGAAGACGGCTGGAATCCAGGAAACCGGTCCTCGGAAGCTTGTTTCCGGTCCAGGGAAGACATGGCTTGGCAGTTCGGGCTGGACTGTTCCCATGAGGCACAGGGTCAGACTGATTTGCATATAGCCATGTCTGAACTGGGGTGGCAGAGTGGGCTAAAGAACGGTGATGGATTAAACCCAGATATTTTGACTGGGTGTGAGTGTTTGATTGATTCAGATGCTCCGCCCATCACCACCCCCTTTTGTACCCCCCTTTTGTACCGCTTTTGGCCGCCATAAGTGTGGCAGGGTATGCTCAGACGTGAGTCCCTTGCTCACTTTGCCACTGGATTCAAGCAAGCCGGGCTGAAGACGGCTGGAATGCCAGAAACCGGTCCTCGGAAGCTTGTTTCCGGTCCAGGGAAGACATGGCTTGGCAGTTCGGGCTGGACTGTTCCAATGAGGCACAGGGTCAGACTGATTTGCATATAGCCATGTCTGAACTGGGGTGTCAGAGTGTGCTAAAGAACGGTGATGGATTAAACCCAGATCTTTTGACTGGGTGTGAGTGTTTGATTGATTCAGATGCTCCGTCCATCACCACCCCCTTTTGTACCGCTTCTGGCCGCCATAAGTGTGGCAGGGTATGCTCAGACGTGAGTCCCTTGCTCACTTTGCCACTGGATTCAAGCAAGCCGGGCTGAAGACGGCTGGAATGCCAGAAACCGGTCCTCGGAAGCTTGTTTCCGGTCCAGGGAAGACATGGCTTGGCAGTTCGGGCTGGACTGTTCCCATGAGGCACAGGGTCAGACTGATTTGCATATAGCCATGTCTGAACTGGGGTGGCAGAGTGGACTAAAGAACGGTGATGGATTAAACCCAGATCTTTTGACTGGGTGTGAGTGTTTGATTGATTCAGATGCTCCGTCCATCACCACCCCCTTTTGTACCGCTTTTGGCCGCCATAATTGTGGCAGGGTATGCTCAGACGTGAGTCCCTTGCTCACTTTGCCACTGGATTCAAGCTAGCTGGCCTGAAGATGGCTGGAATGCCAGAAACCGGTCCTCGGAAGCTTGTTTCCGGTCCAGGGAAGACATGGCTTTGCAGTTCGGGCTGGACTGTTCCCATGAGGCACAGGGTCAGACTGATTTGCATATAGCCATGTCTGAACTGGGGTGTCAGAGTGGGCTAAAGAACGGTGATGAATTAAACCCAGATCTTTTGACTGGGTGTGAGTGTTTGATTGATTTAGATGCTCCGTCCATCACCACCCCCTTTTGTACCGCTTTTGGCCGCCATAAATGTGGCAGGGTATGCTCAGACGTGAGTCCCTTGCTCACTTTGCCACTGGATTCAAGCAAGACGGGCTGAAGACGGCTGGAATGCCAGAAACCGGTCCTCGGAAGCTTGTTTCCGGTCCAGGGAAGACATGGCTTGGCAGTTCGGGCTGGACTGTTCCCATGAGGCACAGGGTCAGACTGATTTGCATATAGCCATGTCTGAACTGGGTTGGCAGAGTGGGCTAAAGAACGGTGATGGATTAAACCCAGATATTTTGACTGGGTGTGAGTGTTTGATTGATTCAGATGCTCCGTCCATCACCACCCCCTTTTGTACCGCTTCTGGCCGCCATAAGTGTGGCAGGGTATGCTCAACCGTGAGTCCCTTGCTCACTTTGCCACTGGATTCAAGCAAGGCGGGCTGAAGACGGCTGGAATGCCAGAAACCGGTCCTCGGAAGCTTGTTTCCGGTCCAGGGAAGACATGGCTTGGCAGTACGGGCTGGACTTTTCCCATGAGGCACAGGGTCAGACTGATTTGCATATAGCCATGTCTGAACTGGGGTGGCAGAGTGGGCTAAAGAACGGTGATGGATTAAACCCAGATCTTTTGACTGGGTGTGAGTGTTTGATTGATTCAGATGCTCCGTCTATCACCACCTCCTTTTGTACCGCTTTTGGCTGCCATAAGTGTGGCAGGGTATGCTCAGACGTGAGTCCCTTGTTCACTTTGCCACTGGATTCAAGCAAGCTGGGCTGAAGATGGCTGGAATGCCAGAAACCGGTCCTCGGAAGCTTGTTTCTGGTCAAGGGAAGACATGGCTTGGCAGTTCGGGCTGGACTGTTCCCATGAGGCACAGGGTCAGACTGATTTGCATATAGCCATGTCTGAACTAGGGTGGCAGAGTGGGCTAAAGAACGGTGATGGATTAAACCCAAATCTTTTGACTGGGTGTGAGTGTTTGATTGATTCACATGCTCGGTTCATCACCACCCCCTTTTGTACCGCTTTTGGCCGCCATAAATGTGGCAGGGTATGCTCAGACGTGAGTCCCTTGCTCACTTTCCCACTGGATTCAAGCAAGCCGGGCTGAAGACGGCTGGAATGCCAGAAACCGGTCCTCGGAAGCTTGTTTCCGGTCCAGGGAAGACATGGCTTGGCAGTTCGGGCTGGACTGTTCCCATGAGGCACAGGGTCAGACTGATTTGCATATAGCCATGTCTGAACTGGGTTGGCAGAGTGGGCTGAAGAACGGTGATGGATTAAACCCAGATATTTTGACTGGGTTTTGAGTGTTTGATTGATTCAGATGCTCCGTCCATCACCACCCCCTTTTGTACCGCTTCTGGCCGCCATAAGTGTGGCAGGGTATGCTCAACCATGAGTCCCTTGCTCACTTTGCCACTGGATTCAAGCAAGGCGGGCTGAAGATGGCTGGAATGCCAGAAACCGGTCCTCGGAAGCTTGTTTCCGGTCCAGGGAAGACATGGCTTGGCAGTTCGGGCTGGACTGTTCCCATGAGGCACAGGGTCAGACTGATTTGCAAATAGCCATGTCTGAACTGGGGTGGCAGAGTGGGCTAATGAACGGTGATGGATTAAACCCAGATCTTTTGACTGGGTGTGAGTGTTTGATTGATTCAGATGCTCCGTCCATCACCACCCCCTTTCGTACCCCCCTTTTGTACCGCTTTTGGCCGCCATAAGTGTGGCAGGGTCTGCTCAGACGTGAGTCCCTTGCTCACTTTGCCACTGGATTCAAGCTAGCCGGGCTGAAGATGGCTGGAATGCCAGAAACCGGTCCTCGGAAGCTTGTTTCCGGTCCAGGGAAGACATGGCTTGGCAGTACGGGCTGGACTTTTCCCATGAGGCACAGGGTCAGACTTATTTGCATATAGCCATGTCTGAACTGGGGTGGCAGAGTGGGCTAAAGAATGATGATGGATTAAACCCAGATATTTTGACTGGGTGTGAGTGTTTGATTGATTCAGATGCTCCGTCCATCACCACCCCCTTTTGTACCGCTTCTGGCCGCCATAAGTGTGGCAGGGTATGCTCAGATGTGAGTCCCTTGCTCACTTTGCCACTGGATTCAAGCAAGCCGGGCTGAAGACGGCTGGAATGCCAGAAACCGGTCCTCGGAAGCTTGTTTCCGGTCCAGGGAAGACATGGCTTGGCAGTTCGGGCTGGACTGTTCCCATGAGGCACAGGGTCAGACTGATTTGCATATAGCCATGTCTGAACTGGGGTGTCAGAGTGTGCTAAAGAACGGTGATGGATTAAACCCAGATCTTTTGACTGGGTGTGAGTGTTTGATTGATTCAGATGCTCCGTCCATCACCACCCCCTTTTGTACCGCTTCTGGCCGCCATAAATGTGGCAGGGTATGCTCAGACGTGAGTCCCTTGCTCACTTTGCCACTGGATTCAAGCAAGGCGGGCTGAAGATGGCTGGAATCCAGGAAACCGGTCCTCAGAAGCTTGTTTCCGGTCCAGGGAAGACATGGCTTGGCAGTTCGGGCTGGACTGTTCCCATGAGGCACAGGGTCAGACTGATTTGCATATAGCCATGTCTGAACTGGGGTGGCAGAGTGGGCTAAAGAACGGTGATGGATTAAACCCAGATCTTTTGACTGGGTGTGAGTGTTTGATTGATTCAGATGCTCCGTCCATCACCACCCCCTTTTGTACCCCCCTTTTGTACCGCTTTTGGCCGCCATAATTGTGGCAGGGTATGCTCAGACGTGAGTCCCTTGCTCACTTTGCCACTGGATTCAAGCTAGCTGGGCTGAAGATGGCTGGAATGCCAGAAACCGGTCCTCGGAAGCTTGTTTCCGGTCCAGGGAAGACATGGCTTTGCAGTTCGGGCTGCATTGTTCTCATGAGGCACAGGGTCAGACTGATTTGCATATAGCCATGTCTGAACTGGGGTGTCAGAGTGGGCTAAAGAACGGTGATGGATTAAACCCAGATCTTTTGACTGGGTGTGAGTGTTTGATTGATTTAGATGCTCCGTCCATCACCACCCCCTTTTGTACCGCTTTTGGCCGCCATAAGTGTGGCAGGGTATGCTCAGACGTGAGTCCCTTGCTCACTTTGCCACTGGATTCAAGCAAGCCGGGCTGAAGACGGCTGGAATGCCAGAAACCGGTCCTCGGAAGCTTGTTTCCGGTCCAGGGAAGACATGGCTTGGCAGTTCGGGCTGGACTGTTCCCATGAGGCACAGGGTCAGACGGATTTGCATATAGCCATGTCTGAACTGGGGTGGCAGAGTGGGCTAAAGAACGGTGATGGATTAAACCCAGATCTTTTGACTGGGTGTGAGTGTTTGATTGATTCACATGCTCCGTCCATCACTACCCCCTTTTGTACCGCTTTTGGCCGCCATAAATGTGGCAGGGTATGCTCAGACGTGAGTCCCTTGCTCACTTTGCCACTGGATTCAAGCAAGACGGGCTGAAGACGGCTGGAATGCCAGAAACCGGTCCTCGGAAGCTTGTTTCCGGTCCAGGGAAGACATGGCTTGGCAGTTCGGGCTGGACTGTTCCCATGAGGCACAGGGTCAGACTGATTTGCATATAGCCATGTCTGAACTGGGTTGGCAGAGTGGGCTAAAGAACGGTGATGGATTAAACCCAGATATTTTGACTGGGTGTGAGTGTTTGATTGATTCAGATGCTCCGTCCATCACCACCCCCTTTTGTACCGCTTCTGGCCGCCATAAGTGTGGCAGGGTATGCTCAACCGTGAGTCCCTTGCTCACTTTGCCACTGGATTCAAGCAAGGCGGGCTGAAGACGGCTGGAATGCCAGAAACCGGTCCTCGGAAGCTTGTTTCCGGTCCAGGGAAGACATGGCTTGGCAGTACGGGCTGGACTTTTCCCATGAGGCACAGGGTCAGACTGATTTGCATATAGCCATGTCTGAACTGGGGTGGCAGAGTGGGCTAAAGAACGGTGATGGATTAAACCCAGATCTTTTGACTGGGTGTGAGTGTTTGATTGATTCACATGCTCCGTCCATCACTACCCCCTTTTGTACCGCTTTTGGCCGCCATAAATGTGGCAGGGTATGCTCAGACGTGAGTCCCTTGCTCACTTTGCCACTGGATTCAAGCAAGCCGGGCTGAAGACGGCTGGAATGCCAGAAACCGGTCCTCGGAAGCTTGTTTCCGGTCCAGGGAAGACATGGCTTGGCAGTTCGGGCTGGACTGTTCCCATGAGGCACAGGGTCAGACTGATTTGCATATAGCCATATCTGAACTGGGGTGGCAAAGTGGGCTAAAGAACGGTGATGGATTAAACCCAGATCTTTTGACTGGGTTTGAGTGTTTGATTGATTCAGATGCTCCGTCCATCACCACCCCCTTTTGTACCGTGGCTGGGTTGTGGGCATGACAAGGCCGGATTCTCAATGCAGTCGTGTTGTTGTGTCTGGTCAGTTGGCATATTGTATGTCATGTTGAATGTAGTTGTGCTGTGTGCCCATTGGCAGTGTCGTAAGTTGCATGACTGTGGGCTGGAGGTGTGTGGTGTGTTTATTTTGGACTTACCAACGGGCACTGCATTTCCATGTGTGCCATACTGGGAGCGCTGGGTGTGAATAGACTGTCGGGAGATGTGAGTTTCATGCACTCTGTCTGGGGAGTTGACCACAACATTTTTGAGAAGTCCCGGGCGGTCCACTGTTGCCTGCACATTCATGGTATGCGTGTGCTTTCTGTTGTGGTTATTGTGTGCAGTGTGGGCATGGGGCATAAGGGGTACTTGTGTGCAGTTGATTGTCCCTGACATGTGAGGGAATCCAGTTATGACGTAGGGGCCTTTGTTGGTCTCCAGCTGCTCCTGCGCAGTGTAGGTGAATTGGTGGTCCTTGGGTACCAGGCTGATGTTGGCATCCAGGACAGGTGTGATGACCTTGGATGGGGCTGGCTGTGTGACTCCTTCGACTCTGGCAGTTGTGGGTTGGATGGAGCCAGAGGCTGGCATGTGCTGCACAGCCGGCAACTTTGTCTGCGGAGGGATGTTGGTTGTCCGCTGGGTTGGGACCATCAGCAGGTGGGGGATGTGGGTCAAGATGCGGGGGATAGTTGTCCTTTTGGGACTGTAGTAGGCGATGCCCTCCTCTGGCTTTGTGTCTGGGCGGCAGGTGCGTTTCAGGTGGGTCCGCTTTCTTTGTGTACGCTGCTCTGTGGTGTTCCCGGGGGGGGCTGGGGGGGAGGGGTCCTGAGGGTGGTAGCGGGCCTGGGGTGGTTGCAATGGGTGTTGTGGCCCTCATGGGTATCCGCGTGGCATGATCATTGTCTCCATGGCATCTGTGGGTCTTCTGGTGTGGCTCTTTGCTGTAAACAACAACACTTAACAAAAGGGGGTATAAGGGCAAGTTTAACGACTAACCAGGCATGCGCCCCAAGCCGTACATCAAAACACCGAATTATACCTGGGAGTCAAAAGAAGTAGTTGTTCACCATGGATCAAAAAACTAATACCATACACATAACACCCGTGGGAGCACACCATGCACACACCTAGGTGATATTGGCCAAGTTAGGGCTCAAGGGCAGCTGGAAAAAATTCCCATCAGGAGCCACACTGTACCGCCCTCTTTAACATCACTTGGGTTCTCCTTGCCCAGGAGACAAAACAAAGTGGCCGGTCAGATCTTACTGTGCCCGATGTTGGATGAAAAAACATGTGAGAGGGAAGTAATAATGTGTTGGCAAATGAAAAAAGCAGTGTAAAGTGAGGAGTGAAATAGTGAAGGGTTATAAAATTAGGTGAACTGGGTAGAAATGAACACTTTATTAGTGTCTCCCAGTCCCTAACGCTAAAAGACAAGTGCAAGTGCGGGTTTGAAATAATATCCGCAGTCAGTAGTGGTCAACATGTTTCTGCATATCAAGAAAAGGTTTTCATGCATTCTTCAGGACCTGTGATTTCAAAACTACTGCTTTTCGTGAAAAAAAATATTTAAAAGATATCACCTGTAGATTCAGGTCATGTGCTCAACCACATACTGTTATCGCACCGTACCAGAAGTATTGAATCCAAGGAAACAACGAAGACAAACAGAAAAACATGAAAATATCATATTAATCATGCAGAACATTCGCGTCATACCATTACGATCGCAAATACTTCGAAAAAGAGGTTCAAAGCACTCACCCAAAGTTGGTGGTTGAGGCGCTTCACCCCACCTGGCATATAGCCAGGTTCTGAGCTGGGATGGGGCAGTGAGATAAATAACGGTGATGGATCAAGCCCTGATCTTTGGACTGGGTAAGAGTGGTCTGTTTAACTCAGATACTCTGTTCATCACCACCCCCTTTTCTAAATCGTTTTTGGCCACTATAGGTGTGGCAGGGTATACTCAGACATGAGTCCCTTTCTCACTGCTCCATCAGGATTCAAGCAAGCCGGGCCGAAGAATTCTGAAATGCCAGAAACCGGTCCCCGGTAGCTTGTCTCCTTTCTGGTGAAGAATTGGCTTGGTAGTTTAGTCTGCCCTGTTCCCATGATGCACTGGGCCAGGGACAGACTGATTTGCATATAGCCAGGTTCTGAGCTGGGATGGGGCAGTGAGATAAATAACAGTGATGGATCAAGCCCTGATCTTTGGACTGGGTAAGAGTGGTCTGTTTAACTCAGACACTCTGTTCATCACCACCCCCTTTTCTAAATCGTTTTTGGCCACTATAGGTGTGGCAGGGTATACTCAGACATGAGTCCCTTTCTCACTGCTCCATCAGGATTCAAGCAAGCCGGGCCGAAGAAGGCTGAAATGCCAGAAACCGGCCCCCGGTAGCTTGTCTCCTTTCTGGTGAAGAATTGGCTTGGTAGTTTAGTCTGCCCTGTTCCCATGATGCACTGGGCCAGGGACAGACTGATTTGCATATAGCCAGGTTCTGAGCTGGGATGGGGCAGTGAGATAAATAACGGTGATGGATCAAGCCCTGATCTTTGGACTGGGTAAGAGTGGTCTGTTTAACTCAGACACTCTGTTCATCACCACCCCCTTTTCTAAATCGTTTTTGGCCACTATAGGTGTGGCAGGGTATACTCAGACATGAGTCCCTTTCTCACTGCTCCATCAGGATTCAAGCAAGCCGGGCCGAAGAAGGCTGAAATGCCAGAAACCGGTCCCCGGTAGCTTGTCTCCTTTCTGGTGAAGAATTGGCTTGGTAGTTTAGTCTGCCCTGTTCCCATGATGCACTGGGCCAGGGACAGACTGATTTGCATATAGCCAGGTTCTGAGCTGGGATGGGGCAGTGAGATAATTAACAGTGATGGATCAAGCCCTGATCTTTGGACTGGGTAAGAGTGGTCTGTTTAACTCAGACACTCTGTTCATCACCACCCCCTTTTCTAAATCGTTTTTGGCCACTATAGGTGTGGCAGGGTATACTCAGACATGAGTCCCTTTCTCACTGCTCCATCAGGATTCAAGCAAGCCGGGCCGAAGAAGGCTGAAATGCCAGAAACCGGTCCCCGGTAGCTTGTCTCCTTTCTGGTGAAGAATTGGCTTGGTAGTTTAGTCTGCCCTGTTCCCATGATGCACTGGGCCAGGGACAGACTGATTTGCATATAGCCAGGTTCTGAGCTGGGATGGGGCAGTGAGATAAATAACGGTGATGGATCAAGCCCTGATCTTTGGACTGGGTAAGAGTGGTCTGTTTAACTCAGACACTCTGTTCATCACCACCCCCTTTTCTAAATCGTT
This sequence comes from Lissotriton vulgaris, assembly GCF_964263255.1. NCBI lineage: Eukaryota > Metazoa > Chordata > Amphibia > Caudata > Salamandridae > Lissotriton > Lissotriton vulgaris. The sequence goes on along the minus strand of NC_141694.1, from coordinate 1,495,961,993 downwards.
TTTGGCCACTATAGGTGTGGCAGGGTATACTCAGACATGAGTCCCTTTCTCACTGCTCCATCAGGATTCAAGCAAGCCGGGCCGAAGAAGGCTGAAATGCCAGAAACCGGTCCCCGGTAGCTTGTCTCCTTTCTGGTGAAGAATTGGCTTGGTAGTTTAGTCTGCCCTGTTCCCATGATGCACTGGGCCAGGGACAGACTGATTTGCATATAGCCAGGTTCTGAGCTGGGATGGGGCAGTGAGATAAATAACGGTGATGGATCAAGCCCTGATCTTTGGACTGGGTAAGAGTGGTCTGTTTAACTCAGACACTCTGTTCATCACCACCCCCTTTTCTAAATCATCACCCCACCTGGCTGCGGCTCAGGTATGAGGAGCACCGCTCTACATTTGAAAGATTGAATTATAAGAGAGACAATCAAGGCTCAGTGAGGACAACCATAGATCTGTATATGGATTTGTAATGAACAATCAATGCTTCTACCCATCCCACAGACTCAAATGGGGACCAGTATGTTATAGCTATTTGTCAGTAGAAGATATCTAGTACGGATTGCCAGGAGGCGATCGTATACATGACATGTAATCTTTCTTGTATAACAGGCACAACAATGACAAGACCGTGAAATTCCCGCCCATTGCGTTCCAAATGTCATCTATTGCAATTATATTTGCTATTTAAGGTGGTAAATATGCACTGCGCCATTTAGGTCGTGCTCGTTTTGACAGTCTCGAGCATCCAAGTTATCATGCTTGCGCTGCAATATTTGAAAGCATAGGCTCGCGCTAAGCTGTTGGTAATTGTAAACTCGCAGTCATGCGCTAAGCTGTTGGTAATTGTAAACTCGCCGTCATGCTTTTTTGTACAGAAACGAACACAACCCAGCGTGTCTGAAGCATTCCGGTCTCGAGCACACAACCCATCTTGTAAGCGCTACGCTGTTGAAAATGGTAAACATGCGCTAAGCTGAAAAATCGCCGTCATGCTCACCAAAAGGACACAACCATGCTTATTAGGGGCATGCAGGCAATACGCGGCTTACCTGTCCGTCGATGTCTCCCGACAGTCGTCCGAGCTGTCTGGGGGGGCACCGGCCCTCAAGCAAACGTCGTGTTTATGCGATTGTTTCCAAATGTGAAACCACGTGATCGGCAGCGGTCACGTGATTAATTGGCATGTCGGGAGATGTAGTTCAAAGCATGTAAATTTGTAGTTATTTCGAAAATAAAGCGCTGGAGCTCAGTATGTGTATTATAATTTCCTAAAGCTTGAAACACAAAGATTACCTGGCCGAAATGCACACGCTGGGGCTCAGTATTTATATTTTAATTTCCTACAGCTTGAAATACAAAAATTACAAAAATTATCTGGCCGAAATGCACGCAATTTATGGCTGTTTACTATTATTATGCAACGTGGTTATTGAAGAAACCACAATTCCTCAAGCGGCTAAGAAGGCCAGAGCACAAAATGCCAGCATTGTTTGTGAAGCTCGAGACAGCTAGCTAGTTGATTCCACTCCCCGTCATGGGAGGTTGTTATCAATGTCTGCATGATATCTCTGCACCTAAAGTACAATACAAGAGTTCTCATGTGTATTGATAGTAGTCATATCGATCGTCATTTTAATGTACACTGGAGAAAATGTTTAGATGTACATGAGGGAGAGCCTTATAGTAAATTAAAGAGCAGCACATGATTAAATGTCAGGGCTATATGTTAACTCAGTGAGTGCAATCAGTTACTTAGAGGGACATCCATGGTATTGGCTCATTCAGCCCTGCCTTATCGCTATTCAGTCTATACACCCACTTTTGTTCAATCTTGAAGAGAAACCGACCGATGTCGGGCAGTGCTGAGGAATTTGTGGTTGTTCCAAGACGGTCCAGTGAAACTCATCTGGGCCATGTCCCACCTCCAAGAAATGTGCAGTGAGGCGGGTTGCTTGTTTGCGGCATCGCACTGTGCTCTTATGCTCTTGTATCCTTGTTCTTACTTTCCTCGTCGTCATGCCGACATATCAAAGTTGGCAAGGGCATGTTATCAAATAAATGAGGTTGCTGCTATTGCAATTAGTGAACCTAGTTTGAGTCCACGGTCTGTTTGTCCCAATGTCTATGATAGTTGATTTGCAGGTTTGAGGACAAACAGAACACGCCCCACAGGGATGGTGGCCCTGGACAGGCTGCAAGTTCCACAGTGTGCCCACCTGTCTAGGCTCTTGGCTGGCCTCCCTTTTATGCTGCTGGTAGTCGTCCTGCTAACACCAGCAAAAGGCTGTTGTTAATTCCCTGGTGCTACAGCAGCTTATCGCCTGTTTTTGGTTTGCTTTGCAGATCAGGCAGTTCGTTGTGAAAGTGGTGTTGTATTTTTTTCTGTGTGTTTTTGCACTGGAACTCCTACTCTACATCTCATTAGGGTTAGTTGGGGATGTTCACCGTGGAGATACATTTTGGGGCAGTTTTCGCAGGAATACTGGCGATGTCTGCAGTTTGCACCAACTTGTGATGGGGTGTTAAATCTGTCTCCACTTTTAATGCGTTAAGGTGGGGATAAATCGGAGATAATTCCTTGTGAATATCCCCCTTTGTGTTTTAATTGTATTTCTGCTAGCCCACCCGGCAACTCTAGGCAGGTGAGAAGAGAAGGTCTTTGTCATTGGGGCCTGCATGTTGAGTGGTGTGCACACTGTGCTATGTCTCTACGTGTCAGTAGTATTAGAGGTAATGTATTAATTTGATACTCTGTAGATTAATTTTAAGCAGCCTGGATGGAGCTGTTGTTACCGTAGCTTACTGCAGACTGGACATAGCTGACTGCATTAATTTTCTGAGACCACGCCACTGCAGCCACGGAGGCCGTACGTTTAAGCCTGTTTTAAAGTGAGCAGACTGTTCTTAGTTTCAGTAAAGCTTCAAGCTTTTCAGCTCAATGCATGGTACTCTGACGCCTTTTTAACTCAAACACATAGTGCAGCATGTTTAAAAGTGTTACAGGGACTTAAGCAGATCCTATGGTGGTCAAACTTGTTAGAGATGACTGGTAAGAGGGAACTGATTATCAGACATTTTTTGCTTGCTGTAGATGGCCTAAAGTGCTGTGTTTGCCCATAACACTTGCGAGGTCTCCCTCATATTTTTCTGGCAGAGTGGCGCTGAAGCAGCCATTGAATTTGTAGTGTCTTCACAACATTTCGCTGATTGTTAAACTTTGACACACATTAAAAAATACTATGTCTAATTCTTTCATTTATTTTGTGCTGTAGCTTTTGGCTTGAAAAATCGGTAGTCTCCCGCCTGAATCGGGTCTATTGGCATGTATGCATTTGTGAAATACAGGGCTCGCCAGGCTCACAAAGAAGTAAGTGCCTGCGGCTGAGTGACGATATAATCTCTTAGTTGCCCTTGCTATGCTATAAACTTTTCTTTTTAGGCTATAGCGCGTTCATGAATGATCCGATCAATGATATTGTCTTCTGAGCAGCTGCAGTGCCTGTCTGCAATCTGTCTCTGGTTAGGGCCCTTCCAATTCTGGTGCTGTGCAGCAGTCTTTTTTTTTTTTGTCCTCATTCAGCAATATTTTGGAACTGGAGGTGTCGGGGTCCCGTTTCCCTTCTATGCCGACCTTGCGGGATTTCTCCTTGGTAAACATGACTTATACACAGAGAGGTTTCTTTCAAGGCTTGGACCCCTTTCTGTCTGTTTCCAATGCAACTCGTTTCTGGGTTGAGATAGTCATTTTGACTACTTTTTTCAAGCATCCACTTTAAGGCTTTATTGCATTGCTTAATCATTGGACTGTGCAATGCCAGTAATCACTTTAACTTGTCGGAATATGGTTTTCCCAGATATCCCAGAATTTATTTTGCTTCCCCCTGTGCCCACTTGTGTCCAATTTATGTATTCTTTGTGCTGAAGCTAGCTATTCTTTATGTGTTGGAGGTATACTTGTCACCCACGCATAGTTCTCTCCTACCTAATACTATCAGAAAGAAGAGGATTTTCTCCTGATCTTTACTTAACTTAAGTGTTGCTTCATTGGTTTGACGTATCCCAAAAATAACCAAGTCTATACTCACCTCCATCTGCCGTCCCAGTAGTGAGGACAAGGTCTTCCCCACCTCTTTCCAGAATTGCTCGAGCTGGGGACACTGCCGAAACATGTGTAGATCATCTGCACCCTTCTCTCCGAATTTGGGACAACTTCTCTCTCCTTGGCCTTTGAATTTTGACAGCCTTTGGGGTCCAATAAGCTCTGTGGATAGTGAATAAGTGGTTCCTTCTTAAGGGTGCAGATTTCACAATTTTCCAACAAGTAGCCATAGATACTTGCCATCTCTGTTGGATATCCAGCTCGGCAGCCTCTTCCCCAAGTCTCTCCTGGAATTTTGTCGTCTTCCTCCCCTTCCTGTATCAGTGCCCAATACCAGTACGCTATTTCTTTTTTGATGATTTTGTTTCTCTGGAGCACTTCTTTCTCTTCCCCAGTTCCGTGCTGGCTATCCTTTAAGTTCTTGACCCAGCTTGTTAATTGATAGTACTTAAATCGTAAGATTTCGCCATCTGCTCTTTCGCATAACACTTCCCAGTCTATAACCAAGTTCAGCGTCTTTGGCTCGCCCCACCTTGAGATGCTGGTTTTTTCAGGGGTTTTGCTAGCTTGTCCTTAAGGCATTCCGGTGTTCCAGGGGAATCCCAGATGGGTGCATACCTGGTTTAGTAGGTGATTTTAAGAGCAATGAGAAACTCAAAGAATATCTTAAAACTGCTATAAGAGTTGCTTTGCAGCAGTTTTAAGATATTCTTAGAGTTTCTCATTGCTCAAATGGGTGTATTCTGATAGTTTATATGTTTCCCTCATCTTCATTGCTTGATTTTGCTCCCAAGACTGTGTCGCTGGTAGTCGTTGAAATATCACTTCTGATTATACTGAAATTATAAAAATGTCACACATTGCCATCTGAAACCTTGACAGTTATACAAAACTGAATAGGTCAATAAATCGACTTTTTCGAACTCCCCGCACCAGTATGTACATAACTAGGGGATATAAAAGTAGGTCGATTTCTTGAACAAGTAAGACTCACAAAGTAATAAATACTTGTATTGCATGTGTAATTAACGTAGACAAAGCTATTTAAAAAGCTGTAAGGTATTCATGACGAGTCTTGTTTTATTGAGTCGTTTTTCAACTTAAATATCCTTTTATTAAAATGTTTTACCAAAGTGCTTTTCTAATGTAGACATATTTTGGCTCTAGTACCTTTGTCTTCACTTCGTTCTTAATCCTCACTCAAAGATGGCCGTTCCTCTTGCACAATACACCTTCTTCTCTTTCCACTACGCCTTAATACCGTAACAACCGATCTTGTTGCTATCAACTTGGGTGAGAGCTAGAGGCTTGGGTGCTCCAGCAGGGGGCGGGCTGCAGCATGGAAGTGCTCAGGTGAAGCTGCCGTTTCTGGCTTTGCAGGGATTTTGTTGCCATAAAGGTGGCTGCGGCGTAAGGTGAGTCAGAAACGTTCGTAGGGGATTTAGGAACAGGGCAGGTCCAAGGATGCAGGCAGACTAGTTTTAGATTTAATTTTTTCGGAAAACGTATCGGAGATTGCATTGTAATGTATTTATATTCTTTCCCGAGAGATTTGGCGTCAAATTGAAAAGCACAGACGTTGCTTGGAAATTAATGAGACTCCTTGAAGTTCAGCGAAACTTTTATGTATTGTTTGTCTTATGTAGCACGAAGTCCAGCCAAAATAGGTTTTACACCCCTTTACATAGACAGTACTAGAAATTAAGAGAAAGGCTTAAATGCAACACATCATTGGAATTTAATTTTCCCATGGCTGTTTGTATTTGAGGCTATTTTTAAAAGAAGAAAACTAAGGGGCAGATTTACAAGCCCCTTGCGCCTCTTTTACGCAGTCGTTGGGTCACTTTTGTGACGCAGCGGCGGCGCAAAGCCAGCGCCATGCTGCAGGGTATTTACAACGTGACGCATCTGGGAGATGCGTCACGTTGTAAAGCCCTTTGCCACATGTAGGCGTTCCGGCGCAGCGGGGGCGTTCCGGCGCAGGAATGCCTCCTAAAAGTGGCTGAGTGAAATCTACAAGATTTCACTCAGTCACTTTTAAGGCCATGCTGTGTCAAAACCCTGTGCTTGCTTGAAGCAGGCGTATGGATTGACGCAGCATTTTCAGGATAGGGCACCCCCCCGAGCCTCGCTGGAGCTGCGTCGCGCTTGCTTCGCAACTCCAGCAATGCACCGCCATTACGGCAGCAGATGCGTCACGCATCTGTCCATTTTTGCCCCATGGTGCGCCGCATTGTAAATGCAGCGCATCCATGGTAGCGCAGCGGTGACGCACAATAACTGGCGCATCCCTGCTGATATGCAGGGATGCACCAGTTATTGTAAATCTGCCCCAATACACAAAAGTGGTGATTTAAAAATCGAGTCTTCCGCCTAAGTCGGAAGGGTTGACATGTATACTCATGAGTCTCCCGCCTGAATCGGTTCTGTTGACATGTATGATGAAGTCATAGGAGGCTTGAACTAGGGTGACCAACTGGAATGGAAGCAAATTCAGGACGGTGAGTGTACAAATTCAGGACGAAGGGTCAAAATTCAGGACAGAAATTCAGAACAGGAGGTCAAAATGCAGGACAAAACTTAATGACAAAAGATACGTTTTACAGACAGATCAGAGGACAGGATTCACATGTCCATCCTGTGGTTCATCCTATATGCATTTATTAACTAGTGAACCTACAAAATGCATTTTGAGAATCTGCTGAACAGTTGTGTCTTTGGATGCGCTCTCCAGAAGTGCTACTGCCCAAGTCCCGTTCCACAGAAGTGTGCACAATTTTTCTTCACCCTAACCAGATAGGGATTATGATGTAGAAATACACATTGAAGGGGATATAGTGTGTAAAATTAAAGCCGTATTCTGGTCTCATTTGTCGGTCTCCCACAGCATCATTCTCAGTGAGGATAATTGGACTCCATCATGTATAAGATATGTACCTTGAGGTGAGGAGCTAATAATGCAAGCATTTCCATCCTTTGTACCTGAAGAACTCAGTGTGGAATATGCACTTGAGTGAGCTTTAAAGCACTCTCCAGTGTTTTATAGTAACCAAAGGGGGTGGGATAAAGACTCTGTGCATGTGATTTGACTAAGGAGTGAACCCCAAGTTGTGTGCACAATATCTATTATAATCAGAAGCTAAGCACAATAGAAGGTCATCCTTGATCAAGTACATTATCAAAGAGAAATACTGCCTTGCCATTCAGCTTTGAACACACTGCTTTTTCCAGTGTTAAAACTAGACAATTCATGTAACTTGCGGGGCCTTATGTAGCACTAACTGTTATGTTGTACATCTATTATGGTAACTGTATTCTGGTTCGCTATGCCTTTTGGTCTTGTTCTTGCCTCGTGCTGCTTCTCCTGCCGCGTGCCCATGCCCAAGGGTTCTATGACATCCTACATTTCCACTGTAGAATCTTGGGCATGGGCGATGGTTGGAGATGCAGTTGCCATTACCTCTAGCCCCTGAGAAGACGTGCTCTCTGGTGTCAGTGGCTTGAATACAATAAAGACTTTGAACTTACCTTCTGCCTCCGGTGAGTCTTTACAATTTTGGCGACGAGCTGCCCTGACACCACAATGGATCCACAAGTGCGTATCTGCAATTCTTCACCTCGTTCTTCACTCCTGCGAGGGTCGTCTTCTTTTCTCCTGCCGTTCTGTTGTGAGGGGTTGCCATCCTGTTGCGGTCCTGCTCCAGTCCTGAGGGCCCGGCGAGACCTGCCTGTACTTCTGCTTCGGAGGGTGTCCGAGAGCTGCATCCTGCCGATTCTCGTTCTACCTGCATATCACAGTCCAAATGGTTATCAGTCCTTGAGGGAGACACTACACTTCTTGAAGTAGAAAGGTGGTTGGCCTGCGAAAAAGTCTATTCTCAAACAATTGCCCACCTTCTGGGAACTCAGAGGCGAATTGTCCAGCGAAGGAGACTTAATACTTCGGAACGGTAAAGTCATACCTCCCACCACTTTACGTGCAAAACTCCTTGATATCTGTCATGAAGGACATCTTGGCATAGGGAAGACAAAAAGTAGGGTGAGGAACTCGTATTGGTGGCCGGGATTTGATCTTGAAATCAGGAGAAGAGTCAGAAATTGCTCAGCCTGTGAGAATTCTGACAAATCACAACACATGCTTAGGCCACCCCTCCAATCCCTTGCCAGTCCCTGCATGCCTTGGGTTAGACTAGTGATTGATATGTATGGTCCCATTTGGGAACATGGTGAACAATTGTTCCTCATTGTGCTAGTGGACCAGTTTTCTAAATGGACGGAAGTAGAAGTTGTACAGAATGCCGATGTGAGAACCATTGTTAGTTTCTTGCGGAGGTAATTTCTTAGAGAAGGTCTACCTAAATGTATTGTGTCAGACAATGGCCCGCAATTCACTTCTTTGTGTAATAGTCGTGCATAACCTTGGTTTTAATGTGTGATATAATGAAGGTGCTTATAGTTACTCCAATTGTTTTATGGTTGCTCCTTGGGTGGCATCTTCCGACCTAAGACGTCTCTGAATTATTGCTGGTTTGTGCTTCCAATAGTCATTGGAAGCACAAACCAGCCACAATTAATTTCTGCCATTTTCAAAACATTTGTAAGGGAGAATGGTATCTCTCATAAAACTACTTCGTTGTACCACCCAGCGGGTAATGAGGCAGTCGAAAGGTTCAATCGTGTCATGAAAGGCGTCGTGCAGCTAGCCAACCACAACGACCTTTCATGGACGAAGGAACTCATCCACAATCTCTGGGCTTTCCGTGTACCTCATTGTGAGTCCACGGGAACCAGCCCCTTTGTAGTGTAAAGAGGCAGAACCCCTGTTACCAAAGACAATGTGGGTTAGCTCACACCTCAGAGAGTTTGTTGGTCTTCTGGTAAGGTGTAAGAGAAGTTGTTACACTCACAAATGAGCAGCAAAAAATATTATGACTCAAAGCATGCATGCAAAAAAGTGAACATACAGGTGGGTGACAAAGTCAGGGTAAGGAGAAGTGACTTCTTAAGAAAGGGGCAAAGTCACTTCTCCAGCCCATGGAGGTCATGAAAGTTTTCTGTAACCCTGCCCTCTTAAGTGATGGTAAAATGTGGCATTTTTCTTCATTGTCTTTGTGTAGGGGTGGCAGGATCGCTTCCTCCTCTCATGGTATTTCTCAATCAGGGTCCCCCCTTTTCCCCAAACTATGATTGGATTCTGGATGGCAATGCCGGTAGGGATTCTTACCCACAGAGGGCGGATATTGCGTCTCCTGTCGGTAAGAATTCCTGATGGTATGGCCACTCGGGAGAACAGTTGTAGTACCTTCAATGGGGAATTATCGGAAGATGCCCAACAAAATCCCGGTGCAAGTGGTGCTACTCTTGAACATAATAGTCATGATACTGACAATGTTTTCCTTTCTAGTAGCACTGTTATGAAGGAAGCTATGGTGAACAGATATGGTAGGGTATTCAAACCACCAGCTAAGTTACTCGACTTTGTGTGTGACTAAGCCTTTGGTTCCGCCTTCCTCCTCGTTCTGTTTCACACTAGTTCCCCCCCACCTTACTATTTTTATTCATCAATGAGAGGGGATGTGTTATGTTGTACATTTATTTTAATTACTGTATTCTGGTTTGCTATGCCTTTTGGTCTTCTTGTCTCGGACTGCTTCTCCTGCCGCGTGCTATGTCCAAGGGTTCTATGAGTTCCTCTGTAGAATCTTGGCATGGGCGACGGTTGGAGAAGCACTTGCCGTTACCTGTAGCTCCTGAGAAGACGTGCTTTCTGGTGTAAGTGGCTTGAATACAATAAAAACTTTGAACTTACCTTCTGCCTCAGGTCAGTCTTTACACTAGCCAATCTATTCTGCCCAGAACAAAGGTCAGCCACTTCACAAATGTCTTGTCCCGGCTCTGCAAATCCTGAGCAAAAAGAGCACAAGGCAAGCAGGGGTGAAGCACCAAATGGTGGTGGCAAAGGTCTGTGTTCCACTTAATGGCAGCTGCCATCCTATTCGTGGTGTCATGTGCGCACAGCCATGGCAAGTGGGTCTTAGAATGCTAATCACTACTCACAGCTACCCAACATTTAGAAGATCCTAAAAAGGAACATCTAGTTTAAGAAAGTTGATTGTAGTAGCAAAGTAGTCCCAATAGTATGGGTACCTGTCAAAACAGGGGAAAACTGGACAAAAAAGGGACATGGTGAAGTGTGAAATAAAAATTGTCACTTCTCTTGTCCACTCACAGGTGTTGTGCTAATTAGTATTAACTAATAAATTGTCTAGGAAATTGTGACTCCATAGAAAGTTAAAATATGGAACTGTCGTACTTCTGGAAATTTTCAAAAAAAGGTCCACTATGTTTCTAATTTCTTTTAAATGGTGTTGCGAGCAGGTGGGTATCGCCCAACTTAACTACTCATACAGAAATGTTGCCTTATCCTGGAGAGAACAACGTCCCAACTTTGCACTCCGACTGGAGGAATTTGAACCTTATATATAATTCTTTGATATCTTCCTCTGTTAGTAATCACTCTGTAATCAATTTCTTCAGTTATAGATCATCATTTATTTGACTTGAAGCATTCGTATTCGTAGTGTTAGAACATTACACTACAACTGAAATTCATATGCATTTTGTTGGAATTCCAATGCATTTTGGGACGAGCCCTTCGTCAGGGGAATCTATCCTTACAACTAGTCCATGGCTGGTATATAATCACAGTGTGATGCTCTAACACTATCAATACGAAAGCTTCAAATCGAAATAAATAATTATATACAAGGTTTAAACTCCTACAGTCGGAGTGTTAAGTGGGGATGTTGCTCTCTCCATGATGACGCAATATTTGTCCATAGAAAGTTAGCCATGACATGGATGATCTGTTTGCAGCGCCCATACACGCCAAAAGGCGCGATTCAAGTGGGAGACTCCCGATTTTTTTTAACAAGAAAATGGGCTTTACTTAGTTGTCTCCCGCCTGAAATTGCCATTGCATCTATAGAAGTTAATGGGGAAAATTCAAACCCATGATTTTTTTCACTATCTCCAACTTTCCTATTCTGCAATTTTGGCATTTATAAGTGTCTAGCTCTCACAATCTACCTCTTTGAATATTTTATTTGCTTACCAAGAATCCATTATCTTCCCCGGACATAACTTGTACATTAATTCGTCATCGAAATTGTGCCTTTGACAACTATCTGTTGTTATCACCTTCAGAATTATCTTCACTGCTGGTCGCGCAGAAATCTCCCCTCTGAAACTAAGTTTCTGGATTATTGACTGAAATCTCTGTTTGGAACCTAGTCGACGTCTCTCATGGAAACCCTAAAAGAGATTTGCCATCACTGCCTGGATTATTTTCAGCAGGCCTTCATAGAAATCTCCCCTTGCAATCTCGGTGGCCTCCCTCTTCGATGTAGGTCTTGCAGAAATCAGCACTTCAGTCCTGCACCAGATTCCTTCACTGCCAGCAGTGATCTCCTTTTCGACCAGCTACTACTTTCATAGGGGTGATCTTTAGAATTGGAAAGTGATGGCCTGGTGCAGTGTTTTTCCCTGAGGGACTACAATGATCCTGGACACTGAGGAGCTAGTTTTTAGGTCAAGCCTAGGCAGCGCTTGCGCTGCTCTGCGAGGCATGCTGTATTCAGTTAGGGACTTGAAGCTCCACCCACTCTCCGCCCATATTTTTCATTGGCTTGTGTTATTATCCTTGGTGAATCCTGGCTTCTAATTTGTTAATAGGCTTGTTAGTCGTGCCTTAGTACTGGCTTGTCTTCATTTGTAACCTCCCATGAGGACACTCCCTGTTGCAGGTGTTGCTGCTCGATAGACTTTAATTACAGCCTCTGAGCACTATTTTGTTAAATGCTTTTCACCCCCCTCTCTCGTAAGGCTTTATTTTATTTTCTAATAGCATCGCATGCCACACTGGCCTATACCGCGTTTTCACATTAATGTTGTCAGCACCCCCTTCTTTAGATGAGCCGCGTCTAAGGAAAGGGGCGCGGCCGCCATTAAACTGAAAGCGCAGCATGGGGTGCTTTTGCAAACAACCATTTGCAATGCAATGGGTCTCGCATTTTTGAGGTATTCGTAAATGCGAGACCTATTACATTGCAAATGCTTGTTCAGGATTGCCCGTGTCCCCTTCAAAAATCTTTCCTGTATGCAAGGGTGACTTCTCTACAGGCATCAAGCCATCGCAGAGCACCAACACAGAGCACTGGAAAATACATGAGCTCCATCTGCAATACAGGGTGACGTCTGTCACTTGAAACATTAAAGAGGCATGACAAGCCCCTCATGGTGTAAAAAGTCTGTAGTACATTTTTGAGCCTTTTGACCTTTGCCACAGAGAAAGTGCTTCACGAAGTCTCCTATTCACTTCTTGGTTGCTATCTCACCTTCACTTCTGGCCATGCCCCTCTCGTGCATAATTAGGAGCCTGGTTCTCTGACTCACCACTGTGATCTGTTTTTGTTTTTCTTGTCAGTCAGGTCAGAGTTCATGATGCTGGCCGTACTCTCTTAATTTTATCCATTTTGATAGACAGCCTCCCTCTGTCCTCCTACCAGGGGCGGTTTCTCCCCGAGGGTGTCGGTGCTCTGCCCCGTTACCAAAGTGCTCAATGCTCATATTTTATGTAATTAAAAAAATGTCCGTTTTTTTATGCCTTCTAAATAAAAATAATATAGTCTCCATACCTGTGGGAGAGGTGTGGCGCCGCGGCCAGGGTGACTGACTCCGTAATCTGGGGATCACGGTTCGATCCCCAGGGCCGGCGGCAGATTAGCCCAGCACCATGTGACTCTGGGCAATAGCTTGCTTAATCTTCCCGACGGCCCCCAGCGCCTAGAGACCCTTACGGGTGATTGTGCGCTTTACAAATGTGGATTATACCGCCGATGTGACAGTGGCCGTTCGTTGTGGCCGTGGTGGCTGGAGGTATGTGATGTGACTAGACTGACTGTCTCTCCTTGCATGCTCCCAGCTCCCCCTAGCGGGCCCAAAGAAGCCTAAGTGTTTGCCGGGCTGATAACTTCACAGCCCTGAAGGCTGTGATGTCATCAGCTCATCAAAGACCTAGCTTCAGGGCCTAGTCCCCACCCCCTAATGGCGTGCAAGGAACGTTAGTCCTGGGCGTTTTATGTCTAAGCCCGGTATCACTAACCCTCCACATCAATCAGAGAGTGGAGACTGTCACCCACCCCTTTCCCAACTCATTACATGGCTTGGTCGGACCCACCCTGTGACGAGTTGGGAAAGTTGCTCCTTCTCAACAAATATTAGGGTTCTTAATTATACTTACTGTCTCTGGCCATGAACTCCACCACTATGCACCGCTTAAACAGGCCCCCCTCTACCTATAATTCACCTCATCCCTCCCTTCCACTAAGGTTTCTAAACCTCTCGCCTTTTCCATCTACTGACATACTATATAATTCCTCTCAATCTTCCTGATCTACTATCTTCAATTTGCTACTTGCTTTTGAACTTCTGAACTTAAATCATTCTTAAAATTCAACTGCCTTACCTTATTATATCAATTGTACTTAGGGGCCTAAAACGATGGAGGATTTTCCGCATCCTCCGGGCCGGCGAAAGCCACCGCCGGCCCGGAGGATGCGGAAAATCCTCTGTGGACCCACCGTCACATTAAGATGGCTGGTGGGTCCTGGTTTCCGTCCGCAGCTTTTCCGCCGTGGTTGGCTGACAACCGCGGCGGAAAAGCTCTAATATGGTGACGGTGTCTCTCAGACACCGTCAGCCAGATTAGGATGGGCTGTGAAACATGCTTTTCCGCAGCGGCTTTTCCGCCGTGGAAAAGCATGTGTAACTTCACTGCGGGGGCCCGTTGAGGGCCCCCTGGGTGAAGGAGGGGTGGGGGTGCACATGGGGGTACCTATGGTACCCCCCTGCATTTGTATGCAGAAATCGGCAGGCACCGCACTGTGCCTGCTGCTTTCTGCATACAAATGCAATGCATGCATTTTTACCATTGCGGCGGATGCAGCTTGAAGCCGCACCCGCAGCAATGGTAAAAATAGAAGTTGTGACCGCCAGGGTGGCGGTCACATCCTAATTGCACAGGAGGGAACTCCGCAGGCCATGCGGAGGTTACCTCCTACTCTATAGTGGCGGACGGACTCTGGTCCGTCCGCCATCATAATCGGCCCCTAAGTTTGGACTATCTCTATGTTTAACCAAATCCTGTAAAGCGCTCTGATACTCTTGGGTCCAGCTAGTACTATATAAAACTGTTAAAATAAATAAATAAATAAATAAAGGGGTGTGCCAGGCAGGAAGCAGAGGATTCGAGTCTGCGCAGACTCGACCTCACACTGCTTCCCGCGCGTGTCTGCAATCTCTGGTGGTGGAACTTTCTGGAAGGAAGCCTCAGGAGTCCGTCAGCAGTTCACCAGCAGGCAGGCATTTTTAGGTCGAAACCTGCGTCTCGCTTGCGAGATCTAATGAGATTGAGGGAGATTCACTAGCGGGCTTTAAGCCCGCCCCTCTTTCCCATTGGTCGGCATCACCGTTCATGCTAAACAGTGGCCTGCCATTGGGAAAGAGATTGCTGTGACGTACACTTTTCTCTTTTTAGGTCTCGCCTGTCGATGCGCATGCGCATCGAGCAAGGCGAGAGTATTGCGACTTATCTACTCTTTATCCACACTGCAAGGAATCGTGGCGATTCCTTGCAGTGCCCGTGACTTTTAAGCTCAATGCTGCTCTGCTCTGTTGGCTGCTCTGTATAGCACATGGCACTGCACCGAAGTCCGTGCTGTCTGTCCAGATTCTTCCTTGTCTGTCTCTTCTCCGTGCACATATGTACTCTCTGTTTGCGTGTCTTACTTCTGTCGCCCCTGAAAGTTACAAACAAGCCCCTACTGCTCACAAGTGTACACTTTCGCTGCCTGCACCGATACGCATATGTGCACTCTTGTCTCGCGCACATTTTTACATTTCTGTTTGGTTGTTTGTGATGCCTGTCTCCACTCCAAGGCACAGATACTGCATGTCTCTCACGCTGCCCCTTTTTTGCGCGCGCGTGTACACACACACACATTTTCCCGTCTATGTAGACGCGCACATGCCTATATCAACTGCTTCCTGTCAGCACACACGCGTGGCCTCTCTGTTGAGTCTGCCCCATCACACAAACACGGGCAGCGTGTCTATCCGTGGTCCCTGTACACGCACACGTGCCTGTTCTGTTACATCTGTCTGCTACTAAATAGACACACACATACACATTTCTGTTTGCCTGTCTGTCTCTACTCTCACTGTCCACACATGCAGTCGTTTCTCGTCTGAATTGATACCTCTTTATCTCTGAACCTACCATTATATGCACACGTATGTTGCATGTCCTGTTACCTCTGTCTATTGCCAAAGACACACGCACCCGTTTCTGTGTACCTGCCTGTGTTGACTGCTCCTTTTCCAATATGATAGCCTTTCTGTCGTGTTCCCGCTGAACTCACACTCACAGGCCTGCCTGCCTGCACCTACCCCTTCATGTGCGCGCGCACACCAGACGCAAACCCTCTGCCCTTTTCTCCTTACCTGCCCCTACCGGCATGCACATGCTGCTTGTTTCATTTGACACTTACTGCTCTTAAAAACACATACATGCACGTCTCCTTTCGGCCCTGTGCTGTCTACATGCTCCCTCAGACTCCTACAAGCCTCCTGTCCTGTTCGGGAGCACTCACACATACAGCTCCTCCCCCCTCCTCCTTCTACTCTCCTCCCCTGCCTGCCTGCCGTGTCACACCTCTCCCCTCTCCGCCCCCTCCCCTGCCCGCCCCCTCCCCTGCCCGCCGTGTTACGGTGAAAGGCTTGTTTTTTCTTCACTAGCCTGACCCCCCGCCCCGATTGCTACATCCAAGCACTCTTTAAATTCAGCTCGTGCCAGCCTGCCCATATGTGCAGTGACTTTTTTTCTAATAGAGTATCTGCTGCATGTTGGCATTTTGGTCCTTCCCGGTGTTTCAGTAAGTAAACAAATAGGACCTTTACGTGCAACGTTGGACCAGGGCCTACAGGTCAGTACTTCGGCCATCGTTGTTAAGAGCTAATGGTTTTGATCTGTAACTGCTCATTCATCCTTGGTTCTAGTGAAGTAAACTTCCCCCGAAGCCTTGAAGCATCCTCGTATTTGTAGCAAATGGGCATCTTGGGCAGGTGGTGATGAAGTGTGTGTTTTTGTTGTTGGTTTTTTTTAAGACTTAGTTGGCAGGCATGGTTAAATTAAATCCATTTAGCCAGATTCGGCTGAGCGTGTACGTATGAGCCTTTGCTCAGGGGACGTGATCAGAGGTGCTAGGCACTAATCACCTTGCTTCCTCAAATGTAACTGTGTACAGTTCCTGGTCAGCCTTTATTTACACTTTTCGCCACTCTAAAATTTGCTTAGAAGTGTGACAGCCTGTGTGCCCACCTGTCTGTGCTGAATCTTATCTGGTGCCAGCTGTGCATCCTTGCCCTGGCAGCTGGGGCATACCCTTCCCTCATACCCTTCACCTCCAACCGGCACATCTGCCAATTAGACTATAAACAGTACTGGATTGGCACCCCATGGCTTGATTTAACGCCCCCCCCCCTTTAGGTTGCTGTGCATCTAGCAGTCGCCGGATACCTGTTGCTAGGTTAGATTCTGTTCTTTGCTGCATACAATTTTATGGGCCTGGTGTTTATATCCTTTATGTTCTCCAGTTCGAGGAACAGAAAACATAGCTTGAAGGGCTAATCTCCTGCAAACCATAGTGACAGTACAGATGCCCTCCTTCGAGTACAGTCGTTCCCATGAGCCTCTTTTGACAAGCACAGTTTAGTCAGGGTGTGGCTGCTGATACATGTTGCATGGTAACGGCCATTACAGGCTGCAAATTGATGCTGGCCCATAGGGAAGATGTCTTTACTGAATTTCTTTTTTTTGCCCCTGTCCTGTCTCTCCTCCTCTCCCTCTCTATACCCTCCCCCTCCCCCCCACCACTCCCATCAAGTCCCTCTGGCCCTTCCCTCCTCCCCGGACCCCTCCTCCCCTGCCCCCTCCACCCTTTCTTGTTACCACTTGTAAAGAGAAAGCGGACTGAGCCAATATCTCAGACCAGACGGGGCAGGCCAGTTCCGGGTCTGAAGCTGCATGAACAGCATTCGAGGTGATGCGCAAACTGCACTGGGACGGCCCTGGGGTTCAGGGCCAGACCCCCCGCCCACGCCTTGGTTAATAAATAGCTCCCCTCTACCCTCCCCGGATCGTCTAAAGGACAAACAGTAGAATAACCTTTTTTTTTACTGAAAGTAGTCACACAAGCACAGTACACAAAGCTCCCCGGCCTGTAGTTCAAGCCCCACCCCACGCAGCACCTGCAGGGGGCTGCCTGATAGAATCAGACTGCCCACACCCCTCCATAGGCGGTATTCCGGTGCTATTGTGCCCACTCTGGTAATCATGACGCCCCCTGCTGCGTGCATTTACAATGTGATGCGTTCCTTCCGCTGGAGGGCAGATTCGACCACACACTGTTCACAATCACAAGCAGGCTCTGTTCTGCAAGGTGCCGGGGGACCTTCCTGCAGCCCACGCGTTTCTAAAATGTCAGTTCCGTAGGTGTTTCCGACAGCCCTCCCCGCGGCTCACAGCACGTAACTTTCCTTAAGGGATGTTGTTTATCTCGTGTTTTGTTTTCTTTTTATAGGGATATGTTTTTATGCATTTATGACAAGGTCTCGTGGCGGTGTCACCTCGCATCCCAAAATACCTACCCCCTCACCCTCAACCCCTCACCCTCACTCACCCTCACCCTCACTCACCCTCAACCCCTCACCCACCCTCAACCCCTCACCCTCAATCCCTCACCCTCACTCACCCTCACTCACCCTCAACCCCTCACCCTCACTCACCCTCACCCACACTCACCCTCACCCACACTCACCCTCACCCTCACTCACCCTCAACCCCTCACTCACCCTCACTCACCCTCAACCCCTCACCTACCCTCACCCTCACTCACCCTCAACCCCTCATCCTCACCCTCACTCACCCTCACCCTCACTCACCCTCACCCTCACTCACCCTCAACACCTCACCCTCACTCACCCTCAACCCCTCACCCTCACTCACCCTCAACCCCTCACCCTCAACCCCTCACTCACCCTCACTCTCACTCATCCTCACTCACCCTCAACCCCTCACCCTCACTCACCCTCAACCCCTCACCCTCACTCACCCTCACCCTCACCTTCACTCACCCTCAACCCCTCACCCTCAACGCCTCACCCTCAATCACCCTCAACCCCTCACCCTCACCCACCTTCACTCACCCTCACCCTCACTCACCCTCACTCACACTCACCCTCACCCACCCTCAACCCCTCATCCTCACTCACCCTCAACCCCTCACCCTCACTCACCCTCAACCCCTCACCCTCACTCACCCCCACTCACCCTCAACCCCTCACCCTCAACCCCTCACCCTCACTCACCCTCACCCTCACTCACCCTCAACCCCTCACCCACCCTCAACCCCTCACCCTCAACCCCTCACCCTCAACCCCTCACCCTCAATCCCTCACCCACACTCACCCACACTCACCCACACTCACCCACACTCACCCACACTCACCCTCACTCACCTTCACCCTCACTCACCTTCAACCCCTCACCCTCACTCACCCCCACTCACCCTCAACCCCTCAACCCCTCACCCTCCCTCACCCTCATTCACCCTCAACCCCTCACCCTCACTCACCCTCAACCCCTCACCCTCACTCACCCTCAACCCCTCACCCTCAATCCCTCACCCTCACCCACACTCACCCACACTCACCCACACTCACCCCCACTCACCCTCACTCACACTCACACTCACCCACCCTCACTCACCCTCACCCTCACTCACCCTCACTCACCCTCACCCTCATGCTAAAGATTTACAAAAAAACCCATTAACAATTCTAAAAGCACTAACTCTAATGCTGCGAGACCTATTGCATTTCTAATGCTTGTTTGTCCGTCCCACTTGGACGGACTGACTTGACTTCCTACTGGCGTAAAATCTTTGTTATCTTTATGGAGTGAAACACATGGCCCCATAAAGATAACAAACCCGGAACATCGCTGAAAAACCAGCGATGTTCCATGGAAAAGGGCGCTATCGCTGGAATATTCATCGCCATTGCGCTAAACGTTGTTAATACAATGCTAGCCTGGCGAAATATTCCAGTGATAGAAAATGATGCGGTATGCAAGGTCAGTGATAATTATCGCTGCCTGTTGCAAATATCCCCCCTGTGCTTTAGATCCCGAAGTCTGGACTGAGGCCCCAGCCTGGTGAGTCTCGTTTTCAAATAAGCAGAAGGACAGCTGTTTTCAGAGACGAGTCTTTCGAAGAGCTGGGACAGCCGGTAGCTGCTTAGGCTTAAACTCCCGTGGCTGGGAGGAGTGAAAAGGGGCTGCGTGTTCTTTCAGCCTGCCGGTGACGCAATGATACACACACCGTTCAACCAGCCCACTATATTGACCTGTGTTCGCAGCTCTCCGGCAAACCACTCATAAAACAGCCTTTCATCCAAATGTTTTTACGTGATTTCTGAGTTGAAAAAAACAAGAAACATTTCTGGTGGTTATGCAATAGGTCTTGCCTTTTATTAAGTTAAAGCCATTTGCTTTGCTATACAATACCATTAGCAAAGCAAATGGCTTTAACTTAACGAAATGCTTGTTTAAAGTTATTACGGGTCAGATAAAGTGAATGAATACTACTGAAACACAAGGCTCAAGACAGTTTATCGCGAAGCCCAGCAAAGACAGGCAGGAAACGTGCACGTGAACTACCTTGGCAACATTGTAAAATTCAATATTTCTTGGAGTTGACAGTCTTTGAGTCGGGTCCCCCGGCTGCTGCCATGAACCTGGAGGTCAAATAACAACCTGGCTGCCTTGGTACTCTTATACAGCTTTCCACAAACCTAAGGGTCTCCGAAGTTTAAATCGCTTATATCTTAGGGATGGCGACCAAAGGCATGCTCCAGGGTCGAGCAGCTGTTCCCAGCCCTCTCCTTTCAGAGAAAGACAAACTGGGACACACACGAGATTATTAGGCTGGCACTCAAGGCAGAAATTTGATTTTCGTTTTATTAGGCTGTTGTTGCCAATCTTGACGTACATTAGAGACTTCTTTAGCATTTCGAAGGCATCTGCTTGCGATCCGAGCTGGATGCATGCACAGAGAGCGACTTTCTGCATTAAGTTGCTACATTTCAATTACGTGAATAATAACCCTGCACCTAAATGAATCATTGCACAACTCCCAGATCAAGTGAACACTAGCATATGTCTTGACTTCCTCTAGCTGTACTCACACTAAATATAACGAGCAAGCCCCTGCTCCCCGAGTCTCTCTTGCCACAGGTTTAACCTAGAAAACAGGCCACATGAGGCCGGGCACAAAAAGCTTGCATGTCCTGCATTTTTGTCAAGCTGCTCTCTTCGTTTCCTTCTCACTTGAAACTTGTGTCAGATATATATCTTCATAGCATTAGGAAAGATGTGCTGATTATACTTCGCCCAATTTTAATTTATAGCATTATTTCAGTCAAACCACAAATTATCTTCCAAATTCAAGGTCTCATTTTTAGTTCTGGGGTTAGACGACCATTTGTTTTAAACAATACATATATACTGTACATACGTACAGGGATATCAGTCAGCCGTCTTGATCCATTGGTTTGCTGTAGTGTCATTCACATTGCGCTTCTGCCCACCCACAGCCTAAAGCGTGAGCCACAGGGTCAGCTCACTTCAGCCACTGTGATTGACAACATTCTGCCCTTGCACAGTGTGTGCTTCTGCAGAATAAGTAGTGCATGGATTAGTGGTGCAAAGTGTGCTACTCTATAAAAATATATACCTTTTGGCTTTTGAAAAGGCTTGCTTTCATACAAGTTGTGCCTTCACACAAAAACTTTCACAAACAAAAAAAAATTTTTTGGGGGTCAAAGCCAAAAGGTTTACAGCAAATGCCAAACCTGCTGGCTTTGACAATGACTATATTTTCTTTAAAGTGTGCATTGTATTCTGGGTTCCCTGTCATGAATAGTGCAAATTAGGCTGGTCTTAAGTGCAATTGTTGCTGTTTGTAGTTATTGAGAATGTATGCGCATATAGGAAGACCAGTAGCGTTTGGATTGAGCTAGATCTTTCAAACTTTGATTTGAGTGTGATTATGCATAGAATTTGCATCCTATAGTGTATGCCTATTTGTAAATACTGCTATATGCCATTTGGGTTCATCTGTGAATTCATTTTTAACAAACAAAAAACTCCAAAAAGAATTTATCAGATCTGAATTGGACAGTGCCTTAAATAGACCTCGAAAGCTCTTCGAGATTTTAAAACTACAGTCGAATAAACTGGCCAAAACGGTTCATGAGAAGACAAAAACACCCATAAGCTGCAAGGAATTCTCTGCACACTTCACGGAAAAATCCAAAGTGCTAGAAGTTGAACTCACAAATGCAGCAACTAACATTATGACCCTTCCTCCACCTAAAAATGAGGCCATCGTCTCAGCAGAGGGTCCTCAAACAAAAAATAAGGCGAAATGGGACACATTTGAATTATACGACCAGGGAAAAATCGCCAAAACGCTGGCGGAACTTAAGCCAAACAACCACTACCAAGACCCTCTACCGGGAAAATGTGTAAGAGAAGTCAGCCACACTCTAGTTCCGATATGGACCGATATAATAAATGCCTCACTTACACAAGGGACCCTCCCGGACTGCCTAAAAACAGGGCAGATAATGCCCATCCTCAAAAAACCGACGGCTGACGCAACTGACCCGAACAACTACCGACCAGTGACCAACATCCCTCTACTGGCCAAACTCATTGAGAAATGCGTGCAGGGCCAACTAAGTCAACACATCGCTAAATTTTCGCTACTTGACGATTGCCAATCAGGATTCAGAACTGGTCACAGCACTGAAACTGCGATCCTGCATATTGTTGATGACGCCCTACAAGCCCTAGACCGAAATCAAACATGCTTATTGATCCTCCTAGACCTGTCATCAGCCTTTGACACGGTAAAGCATGAATTGCTAATGACCAGACTACAAGACAGGATGGGTCTGTCAGGGAACGTGCTGAAATGGTTCAATTCTTTCCTACAGAACAGGACTCAACGATACCTGGTTAACCAAGCAATCTCAGCCCCGAGCCCCAATGCAATCGGAGTTCCACAAGGATCAACGCTCTCCCCAGATCTATTCAACTTATATGTTGAACCTCTCACGGAGATCCTTCAAGAATCACAGGTATCCTATCATATGTATGCAGACGACACGCAACTATACATAAAAATAGCCTCCCTTGAGGACATCGACCTAATGAACAGAACACTAAAGAGAGCTTTGCGATGGTTAACAATAAACCATCTGAAACTGAATTCCCAGAAAACAGAATTCTTGCTAATTTCACCGACAAAGAGCCAATCTGAAGTTAAAGAATGGTCCAAACTGGTGACGGCGCTAAATTGTACCCCGACCCTAGTTAATTCAGTCAAATCACTTGGAATTATACTAGACGAAAACCTCGACATGAAAGATCATGTTAACGCAATGGCCAAGAGCGCCCGCTTCCATTTGAATTACTTAAGGAAAGTGAAACCCTTTATCTCCGAGTCGGATCTAAAACTGGCTATCCAATCACTAGTCATCTCGAGGATCGAATACGGCTGCACCACATTAGCGGGTCTCCCGAAAACAGCCACAGCACCACTAAAAGCCTGCCTCAACGCAGCGGCTAGACTCATTACGGGAACGAGAAAATTCGATCACATTTCCCCGCACCTGAAAGCACTAAACTGGCTACCTTACGAGGCCAGAATCCAAATGAAGATGGCCTGCATTACACACAAAGCGGTCCACCATAACACGCCTAGATACCTGGCTAAGAAACTTAAGCTTTCAGGGGGTAACAGAATAACCAGAAGCGCTAAAGAACTACTACTACGACCAGCCTTTTTCCACAAGAAAAAGACCTACAACCGAGCATTCTCCGGAGCGGCCCCCAGAATATGGAACTCCCTCCCTCCAAACATCAGGATGATTCAAAATACCATGACATTCAAACGGGAACTGAAGAGCCACTTGATGAGTAAATACCCGACATAGAAAAATTAAGATGACTGAGACGTTCACCTACAAGAATGGAGGTCGCTCCTCGTCATGAAACATGACTGCTGTCGTGTTCAAGCTGAGGCTAGACACCGATAACTATATCTCACAATCAAACATTTAACTGCTACCTCATTGTATTTATCTACCCATTTCATCCTTGCGATGCACTTGAATGCCTTATAACCCTACCCCACCGAGCTAGATGGGATATTTCTGACCTGAGCTCAGCCTGCTCGTCATCTATTGCTAATTGGGCATTTAATAGGGGTATATATATCTAATCACGTCCCTACAATACACTGCCTTCTACCTCATATCTATTTGTTACTATTAATGTTAATATAATGTCTATATGTCATTTCTTTACATGTTAAGCACCTACTGGTAATTGCACAGATAATAGGAACACTCATAGCTAATCACAGCGTTGAGTATAGTACCTGCTACCTCAGATCAATTTGTTATTATCAATGCTATTTGAATGTTGATATGTGTATTTCTTTCCTTGTGAAGCGCTCTGATACCCACGGGTCTTGTCCGCGCTATATAAAACTCTATAAATAAAATAAATAAATAAATAAATGCAATGGTCTCAGCATAATTAAAGTTAGAGCTATTGGCATTGCTCATGAATTTTTTTTATTTTTTTTAAACATAAATAAATGGTATTGTCATTTACAATGGCAATAGGTGAGTATTAGAGAGTAGTAGAGAGTATTCGCGGACACAAAGCCACACACACACACACACACAGACAGAGCCACGCACACACACACAGAGCCACACACACACACACAGACAGAGCCACGCACACACACAGACAGACAGACAGAGCCATGCACACACAGACAGACAGACAGAGCCACGCACACACACACACACAGACAAACAGACAGAGCCACGCACACACACACACCCAGACCCACGAACACACACACACACAGACAGAGCCACGCACACACATAAACAGAGCCACGCACACACAGACAGAGCCAAGCACACACACAAACAGAGCCACGCACACACACAAACAGAGCCACGCACACACACTCACAGAGCCGCGCACACACACAGACAGAGCCGCGCACACACACAGACAGAGCCGCGCACACACACAGACAGAGCCACGCACACACACAGACAGAGCCACGCACACACACAGACAGAGCCACACACACACACAGAGCCGCTCACACATAGACAGAGCCGCACACACACAGACAGAGCCGCACACACACAGACAGAGCCACACACACACAGACAGAGCCACACACACACAGACAGAGCCACGCACACACACAGACAGAGCCACGCACACACACAGACAGAACCACGCACACACACAGACAGAACCACACACACACACAGACAGAGCCACACACACAGACAGCCACGCACACAGAGGCACAGAAAAACCGGGATGACAAGCAGGGAACAGAGGCACAAAAAACACCAGAGACACCAAAAGGGAAGACACAAGTACACACCGCCCCCGCAAGCACGGACTCATAACGGTGACGCCGACCCCGCGCCTCCTGTACTTACGATGGTGACACTGACGCTGGCCTTGCGCAGGTTGCGGTTCTCTTCCTGTAGGGCTTTGCACTTGAGCTTGTAGGTTTCTAGCTCGATCTTGAGGACCTTGTTCTCCTGCTGCAGAGACGCCAGCCGGTTGCTGAGCTCCTCCAGGCGGAAGGGCGAGATGATGATGCCAGACTTGCTAGAGGAGGAGGAGGAGGATGAGCTCTACATGGCGGTGGAGCACGCACTCTGCTGCAAGTGCATTAGCTGTTGGTGAAGTGTGAATAGTTTTACTACATTACGTGAACTATTCATTCTGGAGATCTTGCTGTAGAGTTAGGTGTCCCAGCATAGCTTTAAAACAAGCAACGCTTGAAGATGACATGTATACTGCCCTCCGGTTTCACTATGGGAGCCTAAAAACTCTAAAGAACAAACATGCTGCAAATGACACACAGGGTGGTTATGTTAGTGAGGGGAGGATAAGGCAGCCTCCTTACTGCTGCACCAGAAGAGTGCCACAGAGCCCCTGTCAGCAGCAAATCTATCGCTTTAGCTGTGGAGAGCGATGGGGGAGTAGATTTTACCAGAGGCACAAATATTAACAAACCCCGTCCTAGTGCTGCTAGGAGACAATGCGTTCACATTCACCACAGCTGAACTTCGCAACATCTATCTCCGCACACAACCTTCGGCTAGTTGGAGAGGGCACCACGACTCCTCTTTCAAAGGTTGTATTTTACCCATCGCGTGACCTGCATTTGCATCCCTGCTTCAGATATTTGCTATGCTACCCTCGCGGCTTTGAAGAAACGTGTGCGCTCGCTCATGTTGACAAAGCACCCTCCCCCCACACTGCAGCTAGTGATGCTCTCCCCCAGATGGAAACAGGTAAGGGAGGATGGTTGTTAGAGGAGACACACCAAAGAGCTGTGAGCATAGTACTGAAGGTCAAGATGGAGGTGCGATGGCAAAGTTGTGTGTGGGGGGGGAGTGCACGAGGAGTGCATCGACCCTATTACTGGAATATCGGATTTGTCGGGCAGTGCTTAAAGTCACGTGTGACTTTCTTGGACAGTGTTGCACCTAATTCACAGTGTTGGGGCAGCAAATACTGCTGAGTATGAGGCGTTATGAGAGGATACAGATCTGCTGACAAAGTGATTTCCACATTAGAACCCCCGCGATTGGAAAAGCTCGAAATGACGAACATCGAGAGCACACACTAGTCTTGCTGATCTAGTGAAAAAAAACTTAAGACAATAGTGAATGTCTGCAACTCGAAGCGGTATCAAGCGCTCTACACGCTTATCAAAAAGTTTTTTTTAAACGGTCGTAAAGTACTTTAAAGTATATCATAATGTCCATAAAAAGGTAGGCACCTCCTGTTGCCTTGTATTTTTCACGCACTCAATGTGTCTCTGACAGTGAGATGGGAACCTCAGGGGGTTGAACGGTGTGCCTCACACTGCAGGGCATCGGGTAGAGGACACACACCCGGGGTTACACAGTGGAGCTCGCACCCTGGGGAGTCCGACAGAATCTTGCACCCCAGGGTGCCGGATAGTGAAGCTCACCCCCAGGGGACAGTGGGTGTCACTCGCAAGGGGCCCATGCCCTCCATCCACCCACCCAGATGTGTCAAGTACGGGGTACACTGCTGCTGGGGCAGGCGGCGAGCGGGCTCACCTGTGGCCCTCACACACACAGCTCATGCATGCAATGTGTGTGGGGGTTCGTGTCCGCCTGTGGGGTGAGGCAGGCTAGTGGTCGTCTTGGAAAAGCGGCTCCTTTGAGTCTGGCCGGGTCGATAGGAGCAGTCTTGCCTGAGGTGCGTGTTTGATTTATCAGTGATTTTAGTATTGGATTTTTGACTGCGAACTCCAGATACCGAGCTCAGAGCACCGACCTTTGGGAGTGGAGTGCGTGTTTGGGGGCGCTCATTTGTGCCCAGACATAAATAATCAGATGACGCTCACATTAAAGCTCTTTATGACACCACATTCCCCTGAGCGGGCCCCAGCACTCTAGCTCGCCAACTTGTCCCAGGCACCCTCCCCGGCTCCGATGTCCTCGGATTCCCAGATCACCCAGTGATGGCGTCGCTGGCAGCAAAGATAAGAAGGGGCGACAGAATACAGTTTCACGAGTAGTCGTACTTTGCGTCCTTCTTCCATGTTTAGAGAGAGGGACAGACATTGCTCTAGGGACGGGGACAGCAGCAGAGAGGGACGAACACGGGCTGTCTCTGGGACGAGGCGCAGGGCTGTTGTGGCTTGCTAATCCCCATCCCTGCGCACAATACCCGAGCCTGGCCAGGACTCTGCCCGAGAGGCGAGGGTCCCTCGCGTGGCACTCACGGGAGATGGCCCGGATGACCCAGTTCTGGTCCAGGTAATCCACAAACGCGTAGCCGGACTTGAGCAAGACCTACCCGACCAGAGGCAGCTTCCTGTCCCCGAAGAGTTGCTGGATCTCGTCGGCTGTCACCGAGGGGCTCATGTTCCCGGGTAAAACACGAACAAAGTCCTGCAGGAAGAAAAATAAAACTAACAAGGTTACATACAAGCATCCCGGCAACAGAGACACTAGCAATGATGAAAAACATCCCTGTAAAAAAAAAGAAAAAAAAGTAAACGCCCACAATGGCCCACCTCTGAATGACGAAACAAAGGAGGCGGGGCTTAAAAAAAAGTCAGAAACGCCCACGAATCTGCTCCAAGACTGATTGACATCATTCTCTTCCAATGGAGCTAGCCAATGGAAGAGGGAGGCGGGTTCAACCCCAGTACTGAAAAACATAAGATCTCGGCCTGCGCGACACTGCTGCGCAGTGTACACTAGGCCGAGCACTAAAAAGTGGGGAAGGTGTTAACTAGACGAATTCCATGCTTTCCACTGAGTCTTTTACAGGGCAGATGACATGATGCTCCATCTGTGATCTGATCTATTTATGAAAGAGGAGAGTATTTTCATTGTTCATGACGACATTGGTACTGGTTGGCACTGGTCACTGGTTAGTAGTCACTCTCGTTAATTCCTAGGTGTTATCAGCATACTTGTTGACTCCCTCCTTCCTCCCCACGCCCAAACGTACCCAATATTTTAACCCTTAAATACTTTTTTTTTTTTTTTTTTTTTTTGGCGTTCAAAACTGCTTTATTGCATAGTTAGGAAATTACACTGCTGTGAATGCCCACAACCCGGAGGCTGGCAGCGACAGAGCCATAGGAACAAAGGCTAAGATATAATAGTGGTAGACACAGCCTTGATACCGGCATCCCGGAGGCCCGGTGGCGATAAACCGTACTAGGAGAAGGTGGGAGGGAAGGACGTTTGGCAGGAGAGGAAAGGGAGAGAGAAAAAAAAAATAAATAAAGGGGGGGGGGGTAGGAGAGGAGGAGGAGAGGGAGGGGGGAGGAGAGTCAAGGGAGGATAAAGGGAAGAGGGGTGGGAAAGGAGAGGCACGTATAACTCAGGATTGACAGCAGTAGAACAGATTTTTCATTGTTTTCTCCCCAACTCTCATCAACACGGAACAGTGAACCGGAAGGAAAAAAAAAAAGGAAAAAGGGAAAGGAAAACACAGAGAGGCCGCACACACTGTCAAGTAGAAAGAAAGAGAAAAAGAGAAAAAAAAAAAGAATAAAAGAAGGAACAATTCGGATAAAGTTACTCATGGAACATCAAGCATAGATCATAGCGTGGATTTGTGATGGTGATTGTGGCACCCGGAGGGACATATACAGGAACAATGCAGGAGTCGTGAGTCATGTCCTAAAGGGGTGGTAGTCAGGAGGATAAAGCACGAGCGTGGAGTGTATTGGGACCTGGAGAAACAGCCGCACAGACTAGTTATCGCATCAGCAGAGCCATGTAGTAGGGAGGGGACATATAGTGGATCAGAAATGCAGGACATGCAAGCACCAGGAGCGCATGGCTAAGCGCCCGGATATCCAGTTCAGCCGGTCGCCCCCTAGTTATCAATGCGAAGGTGCGTCGTCGTCATCCTGATGTGACAGGTAGGAGATTAGTGGTTCCCAAATGTCTTTGGGCCTAGTTGGGAGCGGTAGGAGTTCAGAATAAGTGACGTGTTGGACCTGACAGTGAGTCATATCCGAGAGCCACTCCTTAAACTTGGGCGCTCTGCCTCGGCCCCAACGACATGCCACACGTCGTTTAGCCAGGAGCAGAGCGGTGTCGATGAATTTCCTGCTGGATTTCGGAAAGTGTGGCGTGTGCCCCAGCAGAGCAATAAGCGGGTCTGCTTCCACAGTAACCTTGGTCATCGCTGTGAGGGCCTCCGTCACCTGTTGCCAGTACGCCCGCACAGCCGGGCACTCCCAAGCGAGGTGCAGGAAGCCGGCATGGTCAGCTCGACAGCGCTCGCATTCGTCAGTATCAGCGAGCCGGAACCTGAGTTTTTTGATTGGAGTATAATATAGCCGCTGGAGGAACCTGTAGTGAATCATCTTGAGCCTGCTGCTTGCCGATATCCTGGCAGTGAGCGTGCAGCAGTACTGCCACTTCTCATCAGTAAGAGCGGTAGGTAAATCCTCACTCCAGGCCGCTAGAGCACCTGTCTCAAGAGGGTCAATGTCTGACCGAAGTCGGCGGTATAGGCCGGAGACCAAGTGCGCCCCATCCTGCGAGCTGAGCAGAACGTGTAGAGGGCCCAGGGGTTCTGGCTCATGGGGATAATCCGGAAGGATATCCTTCATCCCCTGTCGGAGGCGAAGGTAATAGAATATGTCGAGAGGGGAACGGGCATGAGTGGCAAAGAAGATGTCTATGGACTTAAAAACATTATTCGAAAACAGATCACCCCAGGTGATAATGTGTAATCGACCGCAGAGCAGCTGGAAACCACGTTCTTGCAAAAGTGCGAGTGAGGGGTGAAATGTCAGGGGTAGGAGGGGAGAGTAAAGGAAAGAACAGGAGAGTCTCCTGGTCAGGCGGCGCCAAGCGTCCAGGGTGCAGGAGACCGAAGTGTTAGGAGTTTGGATCAGCGACTCTGGGCAATGAAGTAAGCCGTTGAGCGGTATGGGATGCACGATCCAGTCCTCCACCGCTAGTTGCGGCATGAAGGGCGTGGGAACCATCCAATGAAAAGCAAAGTGGGCCTGCGCGCAAAGGTAGTAGGCTTCAAGGTCAGGGACATCAAATCCCCCGGCCTCGTAAGGCAGTATCAGTGTGGACCATTTCAGCCGCGGGGCCTTGC
The DNA here is from genome assembly GCF_964263255.1 of Lissotriton vulgaris. Lineage (NCBI taxonomy): Eukaryota > Metazoa > Chordata > Amphibia > Caudata > Salamandridae > Lissotriton > Lissotriton vulgaris. Next base: position 1,495,931,970 of record NC_141694.1, on the reverse strand, counting down.
CTCCCCAGAATAAACGACAGAGCTCCGATCTCAGGGTCTTGAAAAAAAAAGCGCCCGGGTAATACGGGATATTGAGAAAAAGGTATAGGAAACGGGGTAACACAACCATTTTGATGAGGGACGCCCTACCAGCCATGGAGAGTGGCAGAGTGATCCAGCGGTCGACTGTGGCAACAAGAGATGTAATTGCTACTCCGTAGTTGGAGCGAAGGGTCTCCTCACGATCCCGCGAGATCTGAATGCCTAAGTAGCGAAGGTCCGAGCGGCACCATTCGAGAGGGTAGTCGAGGGGAAAGTGAATCACAGAGGGCGTGAGGGGAAAGAGCTGGGACTTAGACCAGTTGATGTGTATCCCCGACATGCCCCCAAAAGCTACAAACTCCCTCAGTAAGGGGTTGAGATGAAGTTGAGGATGTTTAACATAAAGGGTGATGTCATCCGCATAGAGGGAGACATCTATCTGGCGCTGTAGGCACTGCACAGCACTCTCCCGGTGCAGCTGACGAAGCCGACATGCAAGAGGCTCAACCGCAATCGCAAAAAGAAGAGGGGACAGAGGACAACCCTGGCGCGTGACCCTCGTGATGTCTATCGAGGGGGACAGCTTACCATTGACGAGAACTCTCGCCGTCGGTCGTGTGTAGAGGAGTTGTATCCAGGAAAGAAACAGCTTGGGGAAACCCATACTCGATAGCACTGAAAATAGGTAGGGCCATTCGACGGAATCGAAGGCTTTGGAGGCGTCCAAAAAAACGGCAGCGACCGGGAGGTCAGGGTGAACTGTGCGGAGAAGCGAAAACAGGGTGCGCAGGTTATGGGACGTAGAGCGTCCGGGAACAAACCCCGACTGGTCTGGCAATACAATCCTAGTCATGAGCAACGAAAGCCTAGTAGCCAGTACCTTGGCTAAGATTTTCACGTCGCAATTTAGGAGAGAAAGGGGGCGATAAGAGCCACAGGAACAGGGGTCTTTACCAGGTTTGAGGAGGGAAGTGATGACCACTTCACGCATGGAACCTGGGAGAATGCCATCAGCAAGTGATTCCTCATATACTTCACGAAGGACTGGGGCCATTATGTCGATATAAGTTTTATAGAATTCGGCCGGTAGCCCATCTAGTCCGGGCGCCTTGCCATTTTTAAGGGACATGATGGCTTCACGAATTTCGTCCAGTTCAAACGGGGCCGCCAAGAAGGCCCTATCGCCGTCACTGAGCCAACAGAGTGCCACATCGCTCAGATAATCAGCGTAGGGCATCTCCTCTGAAGCGGTGGTAGTGTACGGATTGTGATAATGTGAGGTGAGGGTGGCTAATAGCGCGTCCGGGTCCCTAATCGTGTGTCCTTGGCTGTCAGTGAGTTCCAGTATGGCATTACGATCGCGGGGAACTCGGGTCAAGACTGCCAGAGCTTTACCCGGGCGGTCGCCCTCACAGTATCTCCGAGCCTGCCAGTGTTTCCCCTTGAATCTCGCCTCCCTGTCGGCCTCCTCTTCATATTTGGTCAATGTGACCCTGAACCCCGCGTGTAATGCAGGGTCATCCCCTGCGACCATACGGTTCTCCAGTGCTCGCAGTTCCCTGTGCAGTTTACGGATAGTGGCCTGTATGTCCCGGAGGACCCCAAAGCTTTTAGCCATGTAGAAACCTCTGACAGTCACCTTAAAGGCCTCCCAAATGTGCTCCACCGAGGCGACCGACCCCTTGTTCCTTGGAAAGAAATCCGCAATTTCCTCCCCCAACTCAGAACAGAACAGGGCATCCAACAGAGCCGTCGGCTGTAGGCGCCAAGGAGGCCTAGGGCAGTCCCACCCCGGGAGTCTAGTATGCATCAGGACTGGGCTGTGGTCAGAGTATGTCCTCGGTAAGTGTGTGACCGCCGAAACCCCAGGTATTATGCCAGGTGTAACAAGGAAGTAATCCAGTCGCGCCCAGGTGCCAGTCTGTGGAGTGAAGTGAGTTCCCTCCTGTCTGACCGGTTGTAGGGATCGCCATATGTCTACCAGGGCCCCCTCAGCCATAATGCCCTCAAGGGCCTCTCGTGCCTTAGGTTTGTAGTGGGCAGTCCCATCAGCTCTGTCCATGCTGGGTACCAACGCCAGGTTGAAATCCCCACCCCAGATGACATGGCGGGAGCCCACGTCTAGGATTTTACCCCAAAGTGTGGTGAAGAAACAAGGCGTGTCCACATCAGGGGCATAACAATTTACAAAAGTGACAGTGTCATGTCCCATTCTCCCCCAGAGCAAAGCGTAACGACCTCCCCCATCTACCAGTTCCCCGCATTTGTGAAACGGAACAGTGCCCCGGAGTAGGATGGCCACCCCCCTGGCATACGAGGAGTAGGATGAGAAGGTACGGGTGGCAGCCCACCTACATGCAAAGGTGGTCCGCCCTTGTGGCGACAAGTGGGTTTCTTGGAGCATAGCAACATGCACATCATGTCTAGTGAGGTATGCAAGAACATCCCGGCATTTCCTAGCATTATTGAGCCCACGGACATTCCACGACAAGCAGTGCAGCTGCGCTACAGACCCCAAAACCGCCATTTAGTGTGATGTAATGTAGTAGCATTTCTCCTGCAGAGCAGTGCAGGCAATAGCAAAGGACTCGAATCCATGTGAGCAACAGGAAATAACATAAACCAAAAACAGTTTCCGGTGTGCAGGCCTCCCCCATCCCTACGGATCCCCCCCCCACCCACTACAGCGCCCCGAACTTGCCTGCAGCCAGTCAGTCCCACCCTCAGTCTCCCACCCTCTCCCCCCCCCCCCCAACATCAAAGTCCAACATAGCAACAGTCATCATGGGGTGCACCCAATGGGGTAACGACATCGAGGGCGCACAACCGCTGCACCCGCCGATGGCCTCCAAACACTGTACCGCCCTCGGTGGAGGCCAGGGCTAGGTAAGCGGATCTTGGTATACGTTACCACAGAAGTGTCCAGGCACCGCCAAGTCCAGTCGAAGAGTCAGCCACCTCGGAGCAAGCAGGATGAAGAAGTAGCATGCCAGGACGAGGTAGGCAAAGGGTCAATTCAGGTAGATGGTCGTGGTCAGTTGTCGTTCTCCGCAGCAGAAGGATCATCATCCTTTAAGTCAGCAGCCGCAGCATGGTCGCCACCTCTGGCCCTTCGGAGTGATTTCAGGTAATCCTCAGCTTTTTGGGGGTTCGTGAAGAAACGTTGCTTCCCCTGATGCGTGATTCGCAGTTTCGCTGGGTAGAGTAGGGCGTAGTCGAGTTGTGCTTCACGTAATTTTTTCTCCACAGGGAGAAATTTGCGCCGTTCCTCCTGGACCATAGGGGTAAAATCCGGGTAGATAGAAAATGTTACACCATCATATTGGAGGGTTCGTTGAGTGCGGGCAGCCCTCAGCGCCACATCGCGGTCACGGTAGTTCAACAATTTGGCGATGATGGGCCTGGGTGGTAGGCCAGGCTTAGGAATAGGCGCCAAGGACCTATGTGCGCGTTCGACAATAAACTGCGGTGAGAAAGCATCCTCGCCTATGGATCCCTTGAGCATCTTCTCAACGTAGAGCTCCATCCTGCCCGTGTTGGTGGACTCTGGAACGCCCGTGACGCGGATATTGTTGCGTCGGCTACGGGCTTCCAAATCTTCGTTCTTAGCTGCTATGATCCTGAGGAGATTGTCCATGCGAGCCAGCTGTGTGGTATGGGTGGAGGCGACATCGTCAGCGTCAGAAATGCGTTGCTCCGTGGCCGCGAGCCGTTCCTCATGCCGATTCACCCTGTGGACCAGAGCGTCAAGTCTAGCTGTCACACCATCCACTTTCTCCACCACGGTGGCGAACCCCTGCCGCATCTCCTGAAATAATTGGTGTAAGTCGAGTTCCTTGGCAGGTGAGGAAAGAGTGGAGGAGGAAGCGGCGCCGGAGCCAGGATCCGCAGGAACCGTCTTCATGGATTTCTTTGCGCCATCGAAGCTGATCTTTGTTTGGCGGTTCTCAGGACGAACCATCTTGAGCTACTAGATCGGCGCCGCCGTCCGTCCAGGCCATACCAGCACAGTGCAAGCCGGGTCCAGTCGGGTTGGGATGTCGAAAGATCGTGAAATGACCTGTCCCAAAGACCCGTAGGCAGGAGTGTCCAGCCGCGGTACAGAAGGGCAGTGCGGCACGCGTAACCTCAGTGGCGGCAAGCAGGAGGGGTCAGGCCGGAGGCCGTCCGACCCGCAGCTGCGACAGGACGGCAGTCCCAGTGTGTGTAGGCAAGGCCACGGCAGCACAAGGGCTCCCCGGGGAGGCAGGTCCGATGGTAGGCCAGGGTGCGGGGAAGAACGCGTGGCCCGCAGTCCCACAGAGGAAGGTCAGTGGTGGTGGAATCCGACAGGCTTGTCCGGGGAGACCCCCGGGAGCAGTGAAGGTCCGTGTGGCAGTGAGGCCGTTGGCGCCCGGGGACCTCCGCAGGAGCCGGAGGATGAGCAGGCGGGCCGGCGGGCACCGGGGCCCGAGCAGGTCAATCTAGAGGCGGCGCGGGCCACGCAGCTCACCCCGGCAGCAGCAGGCAGGTAAGGGCCGAGTTGGTGGTGCAGGAATCTGACAGGCCCGGCTGGGGAGACTCTTGGGAGCAGTGAAGGTCCGTGTGGCAGCGAGGCCGTTGGCGCCCAGGGACCTCCGCAGGAGCCGGAGGATGAGCAGGCGGGCCGGCGGGCCGGCGGGCCCCGGGGCCCGAGCAGGTCAATCTAGAGGCGGCGCGGGGTCACGCAGCTCACTCCGGCAGCAGTAGGCAGGCAGCGCAGGGCAGCAGCGGGAGGCAGGGTCCACGGGAGGAGCGTCACTCACCCTTCACAAGAGTGCGGCGGTATTCTCAGACGGCCGCCGGTAGTAGGCCTCAGCTCCGCCAGGCTATGCCGCTGTCCGGGGGTTCCGTAGGTCCGACGTCCGTTGGGGGCAAACCCTGCGACTGCTCGCTATGGAGGACCAGCGGCCAGGCGGCAGATCCCCAGGTCACGCTACAGTCCGAGGGCCCTGCACAGGGGTCGTGAGCTCCGGGGTAGGCGGGGCCCAGCGCCGCGTGTCAGGCACCGACCTCGCGCAGGACTCCACAGCCGACCTCAGCGTCCAGCAGCGACCAGGGCACCAGCCGGGCCGATGTCACTCGGCAAGATCTCCGCCTCTTGCGATAGGATCGGGACAGGCTCCTGGACGATTGTGAAGGGCAGTATTGTGCTTCAGGTGACTGTGTCTGGGGCGATGCCGGTCACCCGTGGCAGAGGATAATCGAGGATCGATGGCCAAGGTGCGGGAGCTGCAGTATCAAGCAGCCATTCCGCGTGTGCGCCCTCTAGCGCCCCCTAACCCTTAAATACTTAACATGATTTAAAATAACACTGGACAATCGTGGCCGTGAGAGAACACCACATAGATGGTTAAGGGAAATTGTAAGATGTCCACAGAGCCCACGTGGATCTTTTGTTCCAGAGTGTCATATTCTGCAAACAAGGGTGAGGCAGGGCTTATATTGCCAACAAGTTTCAGGTGTCATCCAAGAGACAGGGTGCACACTTCATTGCTTTCCTGAAGATTAAAGCCTGACTTGTTGTTAGTGAAAGGGGATTCAAATGCCAATGTGTGCATAGAAATATGTCTGTGGACCAGTATTTTGTTGACTTAGATTTTTTTTGTGTTTCAGATGGTTTTATAGTTCAGAGTTTGCACAATGTCTAGTTCTAGATCTCCGGCAGAATGAATACATCTTTCTTATGCTCAGTCCATTACTTTGCCCAATACAAGTGAGAGACAGCTTTATGTGGCAGTCTTTCCAAGGGTGGGCGCTACTGGAGTCAAGAGAATATATTTAGTGTATAATTTGTATAACAGGAAACATTAGTACCAGAGCCTAAAATGTTTTTGAGATGACCTGTGCTAATGGCGTCAGGCATAACCACATGCACTTTAGACTTCACAGTCAAAAAGGAGGAGAGCGTTGGTCTAGAAAAATGTGCTTGATAATGCACCATTTGCCCACTAATTTTTCAAAATGTTCTCGGGGGGAAAATCCCCCCGAACCCTCCTTAGGTCGTTAAGGCTCGCTCGCCGCAGTGTACTCCACCATTAATTTTACGCCTTACCACTTTTAAATGCACCAGCCGCCACTGCCTCCTACCATGGCAATACTCAGCCGGTTCAGTGGAGGTTTGTTCAGGCCTTAGAGCACTCGCTGGGGCTGTGAAGTGGGTCGGAGATAATCAGGGCACCATGTCTCCTTTGAGCTCAGACACAGGACTACCTCACTCTGCAGCCAGTTTTAAAAAAAACCTTTTTATTCTTTTCCATGTTGTCATCAAATTGAGTCAGTCTTACACATAGCATCCCTTCATTACACCACATCACAATAATACACAGCTTTTCAGATAGCACAATTACATTGTTCTGCCAAGTATTTGCAATAGTTGTCAGACCCCCCCCTCACCCCACCACTCCTCACCCCTCATCCAACCCCGAGGTATCAATCTGGTCATCCGTCAGTGGATCGCAAATACCCCCCCTGTAATCATTCCATTTCCCCCAAATTTTAGTCCATTTTTTGGGGCATCCTCTATTACTAAACACCGCCCTTTCAGTTATCATAGCCTCATCCATGTCCCTGCCCCACGCTGTAAGAGAACGCACCTCCACCCCCCCCCATCTTTGTGCTATATTCATCTTAGCTATCATTATTCCGATTGTAACCCAACTCTGCCCATGGCGTGTGAGGTCATTTGGCTCCCATATATTTAGTAGACATCTGCGTGGTTCTGGTGTAAGTGACACCCTCTGTGATTGTGACATAGTATGCATCACTTGTGTCCAATACGCTGCTATTCTTGGACATTCCCATATAGTATGGAAAAAGGTTCCCTCCTCTCCGCAGCCCCGGAGACAAAAGGGGTGGTCTATTCTTCTCATCTTGTGCAGAACAAGTCTGGTATAATAGTATTGATGCAAAATTCGGAGTTGTACAAGTCTAAGGCATGAGGGTATGCCCACCTCCCTCGGGACGCTAATGCTTCTTGCCATTCTGAGTCGTCCATCTCCCCTATGTCCTGCGTCCACTTGAGTCTCAGGTGGCCTGTGGGGTCGGGCAAGTTGTTTACTAATTTACGGTAGGTAAGAGAGGTAGCCCTCTTCTGCATGTAATCAGTTAGTAACCTATCCTCCATAGGGGACGCCTCGGGGACGTCAGAGCCAGGTGGTATCGCCATCATCAGGGCATGCCTAATTTGTGTATACCTAAACACTTCAGAGGGCGCCAACTCATATAGATTTTGAAGACGCTCAAATTACACTATTTCCCCTCCTTGCCACAAATCACCCACTGATGATATTCCTATGTCATCCCATTGATCGAAACCCTTGCTATTTCGGAGTCTTCCTAGTTTCTTGGTGTCCCATAGTGGAGTGAGCTGTGTCAGTACCCCCCGCCATCCCAGCTTTGCCTGCGCGTTATGCCATAAAATCAGAGTGTGGCGCAGTGGGGCAACCATTGTCAACGCCAGTTTCTTGAGAAAGCATACCCCTTGTGCCAAGTTTTGATCTATCTGCCTTGTATGCCGGGTCTGATTGCGGGACATGGAGCCACTGATTAATCACCTTGAGCTGTGCCGCCCAATAATAGAGCTGCACATCAGGGAGTGCTATTTCCCCGTGATACCACCCTCTCACCAATTTGGTCTGCCCGATGCGTGCCGGCTTATTGCCCCATAGGAGGTTGGAGACCTGCACCGCGATGGCCTTGAAGTAAGTTGGCACTACTTGGTATGGCGTATTCTCCAGGACGTATAAGAAACGGGGCAAGGCCATCATTTTAAAAAGTGCTGCTTTTCCTAATAACGTTAGTGGCAATGTCTCCCAGTGATGCACATCTCTTCTTAGACATTCCAGCGGCGGTTGTAGGTTTTTATAAAAAAATTCTTTGGAGTCGGCAGTGACGTAAATCCCTAAATATTTAAACATACTTTCCGCTATTCTAAGCTGGCAGCTGTCAGGAAGGAGTGGTGGAGGGCCGTGTAGCACGTAAAGTATCGACTTGGACCAATTAATGGTATATCTGAAGCCACACCGTAAGCCGTGCATACGTCCAGGAGGGCCAATATGGAGCACCTCGGCGTGGACAAATATAACAGGATGTCATCGGCATAGAGGGATACTCAGTCTTTCCAATTGTCCGTCCATTTGAGGCCTCGTATTGTTGGTTCCCACCGTATCCACTCTGCCAAGGGTTCAAGGACCAGTGCGAAGAGTAACGGCGACAGTGGGCAGCCCCGGCGAGTGCCCCTCGCCAGGGAAAAATCGTCTGATATATAACCATTGGCTTTGACATGCGCCATATGTTTGGTGTACAGGAGTCGAATCCAGGAGCAAAATTTGAGGCCAAATCCCAGATGTTTTAATACTGCAAAGAGGAAGAGCCACTTGACCATATCAAACGCCATATGCGCGTCCAATGAAAGTACCACCGCCTGTTCCTCCAAATACTCTGCTCGGGCTAGTACCCCCATGCAGTCTCCTCAATTTCAGGGCCGTGCTTCTGCCCGGCATAAAACCAGATTAGTCCGGGTGTATGAGGGCCGTAAGGTGCGCCGTGAGTCGACTAGCCAACAATTTTGCTTGGATTTTGGCTTCTGCATTTATTAGGGAGCTGGGTCGGTACGAGGTACACCTATCCGCCGGCTTACTGGGTTTTAAGATCGCCACTATTGTGGCCGTGCGTTGGTCCAGGGGAAGTTCTCCCCTCTCCAAACTATCACGGAACACATTCAACAGGTGTTGTGCAGTAGTGTCTGCCGTTCTTTTATAAAATTCAATCGGGATTCCGTTCGGACCTACAGCTTTGCCTGATTGCAGCGCCCCAATGGCTGCTTGCAGCTCGTCTAACGTTAGGTCACTCTCTAGTTCTTTTGCCGCTTCCGGCGTTAGTTTGGGCATGTTAAGATCTTGGATATACGTCAGCGCCTCCTCCACGGACATCTCCGAGTCTGAGGAATAAATCGTTTGGAAATGTCGTGCCAGCGTGTCTGTTATTGTGTGTGGATCGGTTGTGACCTCCCCCTCCTCTGTATATAGCTGTGTGATCCATCTTTCACTTTTTTCTCTCCTGTCTAGCCATGCTAATAACTTCCCGACTTTCACCAACTTCATATATTTTATGGCGCGTAGTCTGTGCCTGTTGTCTAGTCAGTGTTGTGAGGTGTTCTTTGTGTCTGTGCTGCTGAAGTTGAAGGTTGTTAGCTGTTTCGGGGGTAGGATCCCCAGTGTGTAGGGCCTCTGCTGCACACAATTCGGACTCTAGAGTCTGTAGTTCTACCTGTCCTTCCCTTTTAAGTGCTGAAATGGATGAAATGGCCTGTCCTCTGATAACCGTCTTAAATGCCTCCCACAGGGTAGTTGGTGAGGCCACTGACCCCGTATTTGCTTGGAAATATTGGTCTATTCCTTTTTTAAGTTCCTTTCTTATGTTTGGAACCTGCAAGTATCCAGGGCGGATCGGGTAGATTCTGTGCCTCTTTGTTGGTAGTAGGTGTATTTAAGCAGTAGTGGGGAATGGCCAGAAATGCCCTGGGGTCTGATTTCTATAGTTTCTACATTTTTAAGACAGCAATGGAACCAGGAAGTAATCTATCCTAGTCAAACTGTTATGAACCCCCGAGTGATACGTGAATTGGCGTTCTGTTGGATGGTGTCGTCTCCATATATCTATAAGGCCCATCGCTTCTAAAAAGCTTCCCAGTCGCGATCCTCCTGACGTACCAAGTCTGACTGGATGCCTGTCCAAGGTTTCATTTAGAGTTGCGGTTAAATCCCAACCAATAAGGAGCTCTCCCTCTGGAAGGCCCAGTAGAAACTCACTGAGGTCCGGCAGTGCCACTGCATGCAGTGCCGGGGGAACATAGACAGACACTATGTTTAGGGGGCGTCCCTCCCACTGCGTACTTATGGCTGCGAATCTCCCCATTGCATCAGACTTAATACTACGTACAATCAGCCGCAGCCTGTTTTAAGAAATCCAGTACTTGTTATTTTCCTGATCATTTGTTGCTTACACACAGATACCTTCCACAGAGTACCACCTTCTTCTTTTCTGGTTTTACACCTAATCCTATTATACACCTGTTCTCTCCTTAGCACTTCTCTGTCTGAAAGTAGTGTTATTTTCTACCATATTTACCTATTTCTTTCTTGGTGCTTCTGATTTGTTTTCTCCCTTATCTCTTACTTTATCTCAGCCTTATGGTGATCCATCTGTATACCATCTCCCTGTGAACCATACACTGACTGTTGATTTATCAGACATTTGCATTGCACACAAAAACGTATCCAGGCAAAGGTTTGGAATGGCATTAAGATACAGGTCACGTTTTGATTGGGAGGCGGTACTCTACTATATTAGGCTCTTACAAACTCTCCTCATTCCCTCTGGTGTCTCCATTTTGAACTAAATCAAGACATTTAAATTACTCTTAAACATGTTGGACTAAAGACATTTGACAAAAATGTTAAATAAATAACATTTTGCCAAAAGGTCTTTGTGTGAAAACGAATCCTTCTTGCACTGTGGTAAGTCTTTCTGTGTGTTACTGAAAGCAGAAAACACCAGAGCTGGATGGTGGAAAGCATCGGGAATGATGAACTATTGTGGCTTGAAAAAACAGAGTAACATGATAATTTGTTCAATTCCATCGTTTTCCAAGGTACTACACCTCACCAGGATTTATGTTCCAAGAAAAGGGTGCTAGAACAAAAGTGACCCCAACGGAAGGAGGTGCTGTACTGCTCAGCAACGTTACCATTACTGCTTATTTCAGCCCTCAGGCTCACTGGGTGTGCAGTGAGAGCAACACTAATACTACCTTACCACTCATAAGTGCCACTCCGGCAGTTAGTTTAATCAAGCACTGTTCCCGAAGGCCTGGCTGGTTGATTCCCGCGTTTAAGGTGGCCATTGCATCACCACGCAGACGCGGATGTGAGTTTAGAGCAGGTCTTGACTCAAACAAAAGAGAGCCTCCTTTTTGACCAATGAGCAATGCAAAATCACATTGTAAAATGAATGACTACACAATACTCCTGTGAGTTGATAGACAATGGGAAAGACGCATCAAATAAACAATGGCTGAAGGGGGCTGACCCAAATTCTTCTCTGGATTTGTGTGTGTTCTGAACTTGAGCTTAGGCAGACAACTATAGCAGTCTGTAGCAATATCTTAAAAGCATAGGAGGCCTGTATCACGGATAAAGATGTGATGAAAATCCACATATTTTATTGTTGACAAAATCAGTTAAAGTGTTTGACAAAATGATGACTAACAAAGAATGGGCTTCATGCACCATTGGGAAGGTCAACAATAGGTGCGATACACGTGATGTAGTAATCATTCTGATTGCAAAACGTATACTCATAGAACTAATGTCCAGCATCATGAATATTAGTGAGGCAGGGAGCATTTTTATGTCCTTATGAATGGCTACAAATGCAGAGACTGAGGCCTGCAAGTGTGCATTCTTAAACCCAGCATGTGAACATTTCTTCTAGCCACTTTGATGCGGCGGGGGGCGTCCGACGCACGGAAGAGGTTACAGGGAGAGGTGCTACTCTAAAAACAAATCACATGCTTGGAAGGCATAGGGGACAGCATGATTCCTGCATGCTTCTCCTAAGGCAGCACAACACAATTCCAAAGGAGAAAGTAAATTATTTACTACCAAACCTTGGGTATTGTTAACTGATCAGTAGTGTGCAACTGCAATTGTTGCCTCCAACCATAGATACACACCTTTGTGACTCTCAAATAGGACGTGGCCACGCCTTTTAGGCCCTCCTATTTCCAATTTGGAAAGGGAAAAAAAATCACTAATATGATTTGGAATAACTCTTCTGACTGGTAAAACAGCTTTTGTAAATTATAAAAAAGTATTTTTTGGGTCACAAGCTGGAGAATATCTACCTTTTCTGCGTGGTCACCTCAGATTTTCCCCTTTGCTGGACCCTATTTCTGTTACTGGTTTTAAACCTATGTGCACTTTACCCCTGCTCACCACTAGTGAAGTACCTGTGTTCCCCCTTTAAACATGGTCTAACTAGCATTCTTCTAATTAGCATATATAAAGTACGTAAAAATCCCTAGTATAGGCTACAAAGTGTACCCAGGGCTTGGAAGTTAAATGTCACTAGTGGACTATAACACTTACTGTGGTATTGAAACATGGGACAAGTAGAAAATTAATATTACCATGCTCCTACAGTGACAAATCCCAAAATGCTATTTTTACTATGGCAGGCCTAGCTGTCCTATGTAGAAAACAAAAGTGCAGATCACAGTACTAACTCTGCTAATTCGGGAAGGGACTAGCTAGAAAAATAATTAAGCAAATATTTTTTATAGTTATTAAAAAATCCAAATCAATGTCATCAAATAAGGTCCATTTTTAATAAATATTGAAGAAAAGTTAGTTTTAGAAAGTTACCATTTACCTGTCTGAACTGTAGGAAGGCTAATTAGCATAAGCCTTTTCCAGCTTTCAGCATGTGCTCAATTGAATTGAATAGGTGTGAATGAGGTGTGAAATGTCTCCCAGGAGCAAACAATAGTATGACCTGAATGGGCAGAGATGACTCCTCTGAGCTCAGCAGAATGTGAGGATGGCCATTGTAGGCCTTCTTTTGACAGAACAGTGCCAAATCCTGCTTGGCAGGTCTGTTGAGCCACACGTAACACTTAGGATGCACTTGAAAGGGGGAGAACAGGATGGCAAACAATTCCTGCAGCTCCTCTGGTAGGTTGCTGAAGTACCCTGCTTTTGTCCTCCCATATGTCTTTCTCTCGGTTTGTTATGGATGCAGTATCTTCTTTAAACTGGATTTTAGTGTTGGATGTAGGAGGACATACAATAGTCAGAGCCACTGAAAGTATGTGATTCTTTGGCTATTTTGCATAACAATGAATTTGCACATTTGCCACATAATCCAATATCTTCTGCATAATCTGCAGATTTTAACAAAGCAATTTTTTTGTTTCTATCTTAAACGGATCAACAATTTCTAAAAAGGTGGCAACATATGCTCACACGCAGTCAAAGGCCCTTCATTAAGGTTAACTGGTCAACTTTCATTTGCTTATTTCTGCATTGATTTGCTACATTGGTACCGAGGTGAAATATTTTCCCAGACAGTATTACAATGTGTAAAAATGACAAAATAGTGAAAGAATGCTATAAACAATGTGCCACATTATGCCACATAATTTGCATTTTCTTGCCACATAATTCCAGAGGCCCTGAACATAGTACTCTCCCCACATACACCACCAGCCTCAGAGTCCAAATTGAGTGTGGCCGAAGACTTTTGCCATCTTGGATTTGCCCTGATACATTGCATTTTGGGCCTATTTGCAGTGAGGCAAACATGAACTACTGCAAAGGAATGTAGTTCATGGTCTTGGAACCTTTACCCCATTGGTTAGGGAGGGGCTATGGGTCAGCCTCACCCACTGGCTAATGCCAAGCATAAATGTGGCATCTCCAGGGACCCACTTCAGAACACTTTCTGGACCTGCTTAAGATCACAAGAAGACTGGACCTGCTGCTGTCTGTGACCTGAGAGGAGCCCTGATGGACTGGACCTGCAACCCCTTGTACCCAGGACAAAGAAGGGGATTCCAAAGGTCAGTTGGCTGACCTCCTGTGTGGCTAAAGGAGAAAGTAAGCTGCAAGAGATCCTTTTCCTGGTAGTACCAAGCTGACTAGTGGGACCTGGACCTAGACTACACCCTGTTGTTGACCTCTGCATGACACTCTTTGAGATTCTAACTGCTACTCCTAAGTCCCTAGGACATTATAAGTATATTGCTTTGGTGCGTTGGCACTTAAAAGACTAAAACAGTATATTGCTCTGGTGCATTGGCACTCAAAAGACTAAGTCAGAAGGTAAAATCTTTGACCAGGACAAACATGGTTAGTGTATCCTATCCGCATCACATAGCCCTCTGCCTCACATTGTGCCTAAGTACTGGTCTGCTTCAACTATTGACCATCATTGGTGGTTTTTAGGTTGAGCCTAGAGCAACTCATGCGCTGCTTGCTCGACTTTTAGTAAGGGGATTTTGAAGTGCTACCCACAAGCTTTTCCTGGCCTCAAGCTTGCATGCACGCTCGCGTGCACGCACGCAGCCGCCATATGCCTTTCTTATCTCTTCCTCCGCATCGCTGGCCATTACTTTCACTTTCGAGGCCGCGTGGCCGTCTCACTTTCAAGGCCTTGCGGCCATTGCTTGTTTAGGACTTGTGCCCTGCTTATAATGACTTAAATGAAAAGGTGCAGCAGTTGCATGTTAGCATACTCACTCCTTATCTACTGAAAAGGGCCAGGGTTCCTGCACCTGGTCGGACGTGGACGGGCTTGCATTATGCGCGCGCCTTGGAAACAAGAATCACAAAAGGTTTTAAAATGTCCCTCAGCTAATTCAAAGCAGTGAATGCTGTCCCCTCTCTTGTCAGCAGGGGAGAGAGAAGGTCACTGTGAATGTTAACTGTCACTTAAGCTGGCATGTTGTCTCCCGGCACACCTTAATGGCATTTCTAGGACCAGGCCTGATAGTCAATCAATCAATCAATCAAGACATTTGTAGAGCACACTACTTACCCGGAGGGGGGGTTCTGCTACTGCTCGAACAGCCAGGTCTTGAGCTTCTTCCTGAAGGAGAGGTGGTCTTGGGTCAGGCGCAGGTCGGTCGGGAGGGGGTTCCAGGTCTTGGCGGCCAGGTAGGAGAAGGACCTTCCTCCTGTTGTCGTTCTTCGGATGCGGGGGACGGCGGCGAGGGCGTGACTGGCTGATCGGAGATGGCGCTTGGGAGCGTAGAAGTTGATGCGGTTGTTGAGTTAGCTCGGGCCTTGATCGTGTAGGGCTTTGTGTGCGTGGGTGAAGAGACGGAAGGTGATTCTTTTGTTGACGGGGAGCCAATGCAGGTTTCTCAGATGTCCGGAGATGTGGCTGTGTCGTGGGATGTCGAGTATGAGTCTGGCTGAGGTGTTCTGGGTCTGCTGGAGTCTCTTCTGGAGCTTGGCGGTGGTTCCGGCGTAGAGGGCGTTGCCGTAGTCCAGTCGGCTGGTGACGAGGGCCTGGGTGACCGTCTTCCTGGTCTCGGTGGGGATCCACCGGAAGATCTTCCGTAGCATGCGCAGGATGTTGAAGCACGACGAGGAGACGGTGTTGACTTGTCTGGTCATGGAGAGGGAGGAGTTCAGAATGAAGCCCAGGGTGCATGCGTGGTCTGTCGGTTTGGGTGCGGTGCCCAGGGCGGGGGGCCACCAGGAGTCATCCCAGGCGGAGGGCGAGGAGCCCAGGATGAGGACTTCCGTCTTGTCTGAGTTCAGTTTCAGGCGACTGGTCGTCATCCACTCGGCTACGTTTTACATCCCTTCGTGAAGGTCGGCTCTGGCGGCGGTGGGGTCGTTGGTCAGGGAGAGGATCAGCTGGGTGTCGTCAGCATAGGAGATGATGTTGAGGTTGTGTTGGCGTGCGATTTCCGCGAGGGGGCTCATGTAGACGTTGAAGAGGGTCGGGCTCAGCGAGGATCCTTGAGGGACGCCGCAGATGACTTCGGTGGCCTCTGACTTGTACGGTGGTAGACGGACTCTCTGTGTTCTATATATCTGTATATCCTCATAGCATTAGGAAAGATGTGCTGATAATACTTCGCCCAATTTTAATTTTTAGTATTATTTCAGTCAAGCAACAAATTATCTTCCAAATTCAAGGTCTCATTTTTAGTTCTGGCATTAGACGACCATTTGTTTTAATAAATACATATATACTGTACATACATACAGGGATACCAGTCAGCCGTCTTGATCCATTGGTTTGCTGTAGTGTCATTCACATTGTGCTTCTGCCCACCCACAGCCTAAAGCGTGAGGCACAGGGTCAGCTCACTTCAGCCACTGTGATCGACAACATTCTGCCCTTGCACAGTGTGTGCTTCTGTGCAATAAGTAGTGCATGGATTAGTGGTGCAAAGTGTGCTACTCTATAAAAAGATATACCTTTTGGCTTTTGAAAAGGCTTGCTTTCATACAAGTTGTGCCTTCACACAAAAACTTTCACAAACAAAAAAATAATTGGCAAAGCCAAAAGGTTTACAGCAAATGCCAAACCTGATGGTTTTGACAATGATTATATTTTCTTTAAAGTGTGCATTGTATTCTGGGTTCCCTGTCATGAATAGTGCAAATTAGGCTGGTCTTAAGTGCAATTGTTGCTGTTTGTAGTTATTGAGAATGTATGCGCATATAGGCAGACCAGTAGCATTTGGATTGAGCTAGATCTTTCACATTTTGATTTGAGTGTGATTATGCATAGAATTTGCATCCTATAGTGCATGCGTATTTGTAAATACTGCTATATGCCATTTGATTTCATCTGTGAATTCATTTTTAAAAAGTGGGGATGGTGTTTCCTAGACGAATTCCATGCTTTCCACTGAGTCTTTTACAGGGCAGATGACATGATGCTCCATCTGTGATCTGATCTATTTATGAAAGAGGAGAGTATTTTCATTGTTCATGATGACATTGGTACTGGTTGGCACTGGTCACTGGTTAGTAGACACTCTCGTTAATTCCTAGGTGTTATCAGCATACTTGTTGACTCCCTCCTTCCTCCCCACGCCCGAACATACCCAATATTTTAGCCCTTAAATACTTAACATGATTTAAAACAACACTGGACAATCGTGCCCGTGAGAGAACTCCACCTAGATGGTTAAGGGAAATTGTAAATGTCTACAGAGCCCACGTGGATCTTTTGCTCCGGAGTGTCATATTCTGCAAACAAGGGTGAGGCAGGGATTATATTGCCAACAAGTTTCAGGTGTCATCCAAGAGACAGGGTGCACACTTCATTGCTTTCCTGAAGATTAAAGTCTGACTTGTTGTTAGTGAAAGGGGATTCGAATGCCAATGTGTGCATGGAAATATGTTTGTGGACCAGTATTTTGTTGACTTAGATTTTTTTGTGTTTCAGATGGTTTTATAGTTCAGAGTTTGCACAATGTCTAGTTCTAGATCTCCGGCAGAATGAATACATCTTTCTTATGCTCAGTCCATTACTTTGCCCAATACAAGTGAGAGATAGCTTTATGTGGCAGCCTTTCCAAGGGTGGGCGCTACTGGAGTCAAGAGAATATATCTAGTGTATAATTTGTAAAACGGGAAACATTAGTACTAGAGCCTAAAATGTTTTTGAGATGACCTGTGCTAATGGCGTCAGCCATAACCACATGCACTTTAGACTTCACAGTCATAAAGGAGGTGAGCGTTGCCCA
Organism: Lissotriton vulgaris; assembly: GCF_964263255.1. NCBI lineage: Eukaryota > Metazoa > Chordata > Amphibia > Caudata > Salamandridae > Lissotriton > Lissotriton vulgaris. Next base: position 1,495,914,650 of record NC_141694.1, on the reverse strand, counting down.
CTAATTTTTCAAAATGTTCTTGGGGGAAGAATCCCCCCGAACCCTCCTTAGGTCGTTAAGGCTCGCTCGGTCGCTGCAGTGTACTCCACCATTAATTTTACGCCTCACCACTTTTAAATGTCGCCAGCTGCCACTGCCTCCTACCATGGCAATACTCAGCCGGTTAAGTGGAGGTTTGTTAAAGGCCTTAGAGCACTCGCTGGGGCTGTGAAGTGGGTCGGAGATAATCAGGGCACCATGTCTCCTTTCAGCTCAGACACAGGACTACCTCACTCTGCAGCCTGTTTTAAAAAAAAACTTTTTATTCTTTTCCATCTTGTCATCAAATTGAGTCAGTCTTACACATAGCAAACCTTCATTATACTACATCACAACAATACACAGCCTTTCAGATAGCACAATAACATTGTTCTGCCAAGTATTTGCAATCGAAGTCAGGCCCGTCCCTCACCCCACCACTCCTCATTCCTCATCCAACCCCGAGGTATCACTCTGGTCATCCGTAGGTGGATCGCAAATACCCCCCCCTGTAATCATTCCATGCCCCCCAAATTTTAGTCCATTTTTTTGGGCATCCTCTATTACTAAACACCGCACTTTCAGTTATCATAGCCTCATTCATGTCCCTGCCCCACGCTGTAAGAGAAGGCACCTCCACCCCCCCCCCATCTTTGTGCTATATTCCTCTTAGCTTTCATTATTCCGATTGTAACCCAATTCTGCCCATGGCGTGTGAGGTAATTTGGCTCCCATATATTTAGTAGACATCTGTGTGGTTCTGGTGTAAGTGACACCCTCTGTGATTGTGACATAGTACGCATCACTTGTGTCCAATACGCTGCTATTCTTGGACATTCCCATATAGTATGGAAAAAGGTTCCCTCCTCTCCGCAGCCCCGGAGACAAAAGGGGTGGTCTATTCTTCTCATCTTGTGCAGAATAAGTCTGGTATAATAGAATCGATGCAAAATTCGGAGTTGTACAAGTCTAAGGCATGAGGGTATGCCCACCTCCCTCGGGGATGCTAATGCTTCTTGCCATTCTGAGTCGTCCATCTCCCCTATGTCCTGTGTCCACTTGAGTCTTAGGGGGCCTGTGGGGTCGGGCAAGTTGTTTACTAATTTTCGGTAGGTAAGAGAGGTAGCCCTCTTCTGCATGTAATCAGTTAGTAACCTATCCTCCATAGGGGACGCCTCGGGGACGTCAGAGCCGGGTGGTATCGCCGTCATCAGGGCATGCCTAATTTGTGTATACCTAAACACTTCAGAGGGCCCCAACTCATATAGATTTTGAAGACGCTCAAATGACACTATTTCCCTTCCTTGCCACAAATCACCCACTGATGATATTCCTATGTCATCCCATTGATCGAAACCCTTGCTATTTCGGAGTCTTCCTAGTATCTTGGTGTCCCATAGTGGAGTGAGCTGTGTCAGTACCCCCCGCCATCCCAGCTTTGCCTGCGCGGTATGCCATAACATCAGAGTGTGGCGCAGTGGGCCAACCATTGTCAACGCCAGTTTCTTGTCATATAAGGGAGAAAGCATACCCCTTGTGCCAAGTTGTGATCTATCTGCCTTGTATGCCGGGTCCGATTGCGGGACATGGAGCCACTGATTAATCACCTTGAGCTGTGTCGACCAATAATAGAGCTGCACATCAGGGAGTGCTATTCCCCCGTCATACCACCCTCTCACCAATTTGGTCTGCGCGATGCGTGCCGGCTTATTGCCCCAAAAGAGGTTGGAGACCTGCGCCGCGATGGCCTTGAAGTAAGTTGGCACTACTTGGTATGGCGTATTCTCCAGGACGTATAAGAAATGGGGCAAGGCCATCATTTTAAAAAGTGCTGATTTTCGTAATAACGTTAGTGGCAATGTCTCCCAGTGATGCACATCTCTTCTTAGACGTTCCAGCGGCGGTTGTAGGTAATTCTTTGGAGTCGGCAGTGACATAAATCCCTAAATATTTAAACATACTTTCCGCTATTGTAAGCTGGCAGCTGTCAGGAAGGAGTGGCGGAGGGCCGTGAAGCACGTAAAGTATCGTCTTAGACCAATTAATGGTATATCCTGAAGCCACACCGTAAGCCGTGCATACGTCCAGGAGGGCCAATATAGAGCACCTCAGCATGGACAAATATAACAGGATGTCATCGGCATAGAGGGACACTCGGTCTTCCTAATTGTCCGTCCATTTGAGGCCTCATATTGTTGCTTCCCACCGTATCCACTCCGCCAAGGGTTCAAGGACCAGTGCGAAGAGTAACGGCGACAGTGGGCAGCTCTGGCGCGTGCCCCTCGCCAGGGAAAAATCATCTGATATATGACCATTGGCTTTGACATGCACCATATGTTTGGTGTACAGGAGTCGAATCCAGGAGCAACATTTGGGGCCAAATCCCAGATGTTTTAATACTGCAAAGAGAAAGGGCCACTTGACCATATCAAACGCCATATGCGCGTCCAATGAAAGTACCACCGCCTGTTCCTCCAAATACTCTGCTCGGGCTAGTACCCATGCAGTCTCCTCAAATTCAGGGCCGTGCTTCTGCCCGACATAAAACCAGATTAGTCCGGGTGTATGAGGGCCGTTAGGTGCGGCGTGAGTCGGCTAGCCAACAATTTTGCGAGGATTTTGGCTTCTGCATTTATTAAGGAGCTGGGTCGGTACGAGGTACACCTATCCGCCGGCTTACTGGGTTTTAAGATTGCCACTATTGTGGCCGTGCATTGGTCCAGGGGAAGTTCTCCCCTCTCCAAACTATCACAGAACATATTCAACAGGTGTGGTGCAGTAGTGTCTGCCGTTCTTTTATAAAATTCAATCGGGATTCAGTTCGGACCTACAGCTTTGCCCAATTGCAGCGCCCCAATGGCTGCTTGCAGCTCGTCTAACGTTAGGTCACTCTCTAGTTCTTTTGCCGCTTCCGGCGTTAGTTTGGGCATGTTAAGATCTTGGATATACGTCAGCGCCTCCTCCACGGACATCTCCGAGTCGGAGGAATACATTGTTTGGAAATGTCGTGCCAGCGTGTCAGTTATTGTGTGTGGATCGGTTGTGACCTCCCCCTCCTCTGTATATAGCTATGTAATCCATCTTTCACTTTTTTCTCTCCTGTCTAGCCATGCTAATAACTTCCCGGCTTTGTCACCAACTTCATATATTTTATGGCGCGTAGTCTGTATCTGTTGTCTAGTCAGTGTTGTGAGGTGTTCTTTGTTCTGTGCTGCTGAAGTCGAAGGTTGTTAGCTGTTTCGGGGGTGGGATCCCCAGTGTGTAGGGCCTCTGCTGCACACAATTCGGACTCTAGAGTCTGTAGTTCTACCTGTCCTTCCCTTTTATGTGCTGAAATGGATGAATTGGCCTGTCCTCTGATAACCGTCTAAATGCCTCCCACAGGGTAGTTGGTGAGGCCACTGACCCCGTATTTTCTTGGAAATATTGGTCTATTCCTTTTTTAAGCTCCTTTCGTATGTTTGGAACCTGCAAGTATCCAGGGCGGATCGGGTAGATTCTGCACCTCTTCGTTGGTAGTAGGTGTACTTAAGCAGTAGTGGGGAATGGTCAGAAATGCCCCGGGGTCTGATTTCTATAGTTTCTACATTTTTAAGACAGCAATGGAACCCAGGAAGTAATCTATCCTAGTCAAACTGTTATGAACCCCCGAGTGATACGTGAATTGGCGTTCTGTTGGATGGTGTTGTCTCCATATATCTATAAAGCCCATCGCTTCTAAAAAGCTTCCCAGTCACGATCCTCCTGACGTACCAAGTCTGACTGGATGCCTGTCCAAGGTTTCATTTAGAGATGTGGTAAAATCCCAACCAATAAGGAGCTCTCCCTCTGGAAGGCCCAGTAGAAACTCACTGAGGTCCGGCAGTGCCACTGCATGCAGTGCCGGGGGAACATAGACAGACACTATGTTTAGGGGGCGTCCCTCCCACTGCGTACTTATGGCTGCGAATCTCCCCATTGCATCAGACTTAATACTACGTACAATCAGCCGCAGCCTGTTTTAAGAAATTCAGTACTTGTTATTTTCCTGATCATTTGTTGCTTACACACAGATACCTTCCACAGAGTACCACCTTCTTCTTTTCTGGTTTTACACCTAATCCTATTATACACTTGTTCTCTCCTCATCACTTCTCTGTCTGAAAGTAGTGTTATTTTCTACCATATTTTCCAATTTCTTTCTTGGTGCTTCTGATTTGTTTTCTCCCTTATCTCTTACTTTTTCTCAGCTTTATGGTGATCCTTCTGTATACATACACAACAAAAAATGAGAGGAGGGTCTAAGGGCAGATTTAACGACTAACCAGGTACACGCCCCAAACACAATATCATTTTTTTTTTTTTTTTAATTATATTTTTATTGCAGAGTTATAAACCACAGGATAAAATTAAACAGCCAGTACACTTGTGGGCTCCCCCCGTCCAATGACAGTTCACAGTTGTACACAGCCATTCAGCCCGCATCCCGGAGGCCGGGCGGCATATCACATCGCTCGAAAGGAACACAGCACAGTGTACGTCCCATTGGGACCCTGGCGGAAGGTCGTTTTGCGTATCTGCTTTTACCCGCCCACCCGCAACAACATTCCCGTCAGCCATCTCCGTGGAAATCAATGTAATCGCCCCTGCCGAGGCCTGCTCTAGGCTATACGGGCCTTCGTACCAGGCCGTTCCACCCAATCAGTCTACCCACCACTCGATACCCCCTGTCCCAGTAGTTCCAAGGCCTCAACCCGCAACCCTCCAATGGCTTCCGGCCCTCCCCAAACCCCCCTACAACTAACCCCCCAAAGCCCCCCCCCCTGGCAACTGCTAAGGTGTGCGCTTCGCTCTATTGAACTGGATGGGTCCACTACAGTGCGTAGTTCCATACTCCTGTGTTCGCCCCGCGGTGTCCAGCGGCTTAGTTCTCGCCGTCTTCATCCTCAACCAAAGCATCACGCAAAGCCTGTACCACTAACTCCCATGCACGCGCCGCATCCAGTACCTTCTCATTCCCCAACTTTACTGCTTGCTTCATCCGGAGCACGCTCTCGCAGTCAGACCACCGCAGCAACTCATTCTTCCATCTACGCAGTGAGGGACCTCCCCTGGACTTCCAGTGCCACGATATTTCCCTTTGTGCCAATATCAGACCCAAATCTATGAATTTACTTGTCACCTTGGTGCGCTTAGTATGCGGGAACCAGAGCAATAGGCACGCCGCCATGTCGAATTCTACCTCCCTGTCAGTCACTTCATTCAGGAGTTCCCCTACCTCCGCCCAATAGGTTCCCAGTTGTGGACACCCCCAAAACAAGTGGTCCATGTCCGCCCCTAGGGACGAACACCGGGGGCAACAGGCATCCGGCACCCGAAAGTACCGCTGTAGTTTCTCTGGAGTTAAGTAGGCCCTATGGAGCACATAGAAATGGACTTGCTGAAAGCGCGCGTTCCTGGTGCCCTTCCACGTGCGTCGCAGGATATGGCCCCATGCCGTATCCGGTATGGGCCGACCAACGCTCACCTCCCATTTAGCTTTGAGCCCATGGAGTGGTTCCAGCCCTTCGGTCAGCATCCTATTATGGAGGCACGTCACAGCTTTGAATGTACCGGCCGCCATCACCACATATTGGCACGCCATAGTCGTCGTGGGTTCCAGGAGCCCCTCTTTCCAGTGCTTTTGTATGGCAGCCACTACTGCCGCGTGTAGGAGGAAGCCCCCCTCAGGCAGTCCGAACTGGTCCCGGAGCACGTCGAACGGCGCCAACGCCCCATCTATGTACAAGTCACCCACCACCTGCAACCCCGCCTCCTCCCAATCCAACAACGGGGACCAATCTCCTCCGTGCGGCAAAGCCGTCAACATCCCGATCGGAATCTCCGGGGCATAAGGCCGCGATGCCCTCGCTCTCCGAAGGCTCCTTTGCCAGCACAGCCGAGCGTCCGCTCCTCCATGGTGAGGGCCCGTAACTCGAGCCGTTGCTGCATGATGATGTACGACAGCACGTGGCGCTGTATCCCCCGATCCCGGTCTTCTTCCGGCCCCCGGAACACCCTGGCTACGTTCTGCGTAAGGACCTGCAACTGCGCCGCTAGATAATACAGCTCAAGGTCGGGCACGGCCATGCCCCCTTCCAGCTTGGGACGAAGTAGCGTGCTCAAGGCTATTCTGCGACGGCCATGCCCCCATAGAAAGCCAGTAATCATTGACCGCAGTTCCCTAAACACCCCCTGGGGAATCCAGACAGGTAGCGTTCGGAAATAATAGAGGAAGCGGGGGAGCGCCACCATTTTCAACAGTGCTATCCTGCCCAGGACTGTCAGCGGGAGGGTCGACCAGAAAGACAAGCTACCCCGCAGTGACCGGACACAACGGCCAATGTTACCCTCCAAAAGGTCAGCAGCCGAGTGGTAAATGCGGACACCCAAGTAGGTGATGCAAGAGGGTTCCCATGCCACACCCAAGTCGCTGCCAGGGGCTGGCGATCCCGCTCTCAGCGGAAACACGCAGGTCTTCGCCCAATTGACCTTAAGGCCCGACAGCTGGCCGAACTCGGACAGCAGATCCATCGCTCCAACCAGTGCCCCCGAGGTGTCAGCTAGGTACAGGAGCAGGTCATCCGCATAGAGCGATATATGATGCCATTGCCCATCACTCACTATTCCCGCGTATCGGTCGCCTGACCTCGCATGGACCGCCAAGGGTTCCATCGCCAGGGCAAACAACAGAGGGGAGAGAGAGCATCCCTGTCGTGTTCCCCTGCCCACCGGATACGCTGCAGAGACCAGGCCGCCCAGTCGAACTCTCGCCGTCGCCGAGTTATACAAGACCCTCGTCCACCTTCGAAACCCGTCGCCCATGCCAAACCTCTCCAGCACTCCATCCAAGAAAGGCCATTCCAAGCTATCGAAGGCCTTCTCGATATCCACGGACAGAACCGCCGGCGCTCCCTCCCCATCCAAGATGGCGTCCATTATTCCCACCAGGCGGCGGATATTCATCGCCGTGCTCCTCGTGGGTATAAACCCGGCCTGATCCCTGTGCACCAGGCCCGTCATGTGCGGGGCCAGTCTAGTGGCTAGGATGCGACTCAGGATCTTATAGTCCACCGTCAGCATGGACAGCGGGCGATAAGACCTCACGTCCGCGGCATCCCGGCCAGGCTTGAGGAGCGGTACTATCAAGGCCTCCCGCATGGAGCCAGGCAAGGCCCCCTTCTCGAAGGCTTCCGTATACACCACCAGCAGCCTGGGCGCCAGAGCGTCCACATAGTGCTGATAGAACTCGATTGGCAATCCGTCCACCCCGGGCGTCTTGTTACGGGCCATATGTTTGATAGCCACTCGAATTTCCGTAAGCGTGATTGGGCTACCCAGGTCCTTCGCGTCTTCCTCGTCCAGGACCGGAAGCGGCCTCTCCCCCAGGTACTCCACGATGTCCTGAACCCCCACTCCCAACTGACTCCGGTACAAGTCCTCATAATAACCCCTGAAGCGGTCCAATACAGCTACCTGGGAGTACACCATCTCTCCCTGCGCATTAGTGATGCTGAGGATCGGGCAGCCCCTAAGTTCCGGGTTAGCTAGTCTGGCCAAGAGGGTACCCACCTTGTCCCTTTCTGCGTGTGCCCTGATAATGTACTGCCTATAGTCATAACATCTCAAACGTTCCGTCTCCGCGGCTACCACTTCCTTCGCCTCCAATAACTGGGCCTGTAAACCCGGCCTGGTCGGCCTGCGGCGCTCCAAGTCCCTCAAAGTTTCCTCCGCTTTCGTTAGATCATTCAGCACAGTCGTTCGAGCATTCGAGAACCTGCCCAAGCACACCCCTCTCACCACCACTTTCATTGCATCCCATTCAGTAGACCTACTCGTCGCCGTTCCTTCATTCACACCGAAATAACTATCAATGCCTTGCCGGACCGCATCGTCGAACACAGAATCCTCTAGCGTCTCCGGCCGAAGCCGCCATGTTGGTATTACTGAGCGCTCCCTCTGCCACTGAATATGCACCAATAGGGGGTTATGATCGGATATAGTCCTAGCAAGGTACTCCGCATGGGTAATCAATGGGGCTAGGGAGCTCCCGCAAAGCACCGAATCGATCCTGACATGTAGATCATGGAGAGCGGAATAAAAGGAGTAATCCCTGGTTCCCCTGTGCCTCTCCCTCCAGACATCCAGCAACCCCCACCGTTCTTGCCAGTCCTTCCTGTGCGCGGCCAGCCTGCGCACAGGAGAGTCTACTAGGGGGGGGTGGGACCTATCCAGAGCCACATCCGTAATCGAGTTGAAGTCCCCCCCTAGCACTATCGGACCCGCCAGGAAAGAGGCCAAGGACCCCGAAAGGCTATCAAAGTATCGGCCTTGGTCAGTGTTCGGTGCATAAACACAACAGAAAACCACATCCCGTCCATATAATCTCCCCTCCACCGCTACAAACCTGCCATCCGGATCCACTACCTGATTCAGCACTTGAAAGGGTATCCCCGCCCTCACCCAGATCAAGACCCCCCTGGCGTACGCTGAGTAAGTGGTGCCAAAAACCTGGCCCCTCCATCTTTTCTGCAAGGCAGCGCACTCTTTTTTGGTGAGATGAGTCTCCTGGAGCATAGCTATCTGAACCCCCCTGCGTACCAGGTATGCATGTACTTTGTGACGTTTCACCATAGTCCGCAGCCCCCGGACATTCCACGTTAGGCATTTCAAATTAGGTAATGTCCCCATTCCAGTCCCGTACAGTCCGAATCAAAGAACAACGGTCCATGACCCCCCCAATGCAGTTGCCCCCCCCCAAACAGCCCCAAAACTGAAACATTCCCCAACCCCCACACCCCAGGACAGAGCACACGAACCCGATGGCCGCCCCCATCCAAACCTTGATCCAACTTCTCGCACACTTACCCTGTGGTCTCCACCACAGTCGACCTTAAGGGCCTAGGGGGGGTGAGTCGCCGCCGACCCCAGCTAGCGGAGCCCGCGTCCCGCCCTTCATCCCCTCCGAGACACACAGCTCCCCCACCCGGCAACCCGCCCCCCAGCAACAGGATATCACCCTACCATGAAGTCCCGATCTAGTCCCAAGTCTATCTCAGCAGCAGAAAATATCATCCGAAGTCTGTGGGGTCACTTTCGGCCCCTTCTGGCTCTCCGCCTCCGAAAGTTCCTCTCCTGTTCTGCTGCCTTCCCCTCCCGAGTCCGTTTCGGCCCGTTCACTGTTCTGTTGCGACCCTGTAATGGCCGCCGTCGCTGCAAGTGCATCCCTCTTCTCCGCCGCCATTTGAGCCTCCCGTTTCTCCCGCTGGCGCCTGTTGCGGGACCTGATGCGTTGTGATTGCCGCACCCGGGGCTGCTTGGGTGGTCTCGCCGACTTTGGTGCGTCCTGTCCGTCCCCGCTCTGTACAACTCAAGCCATTGCCAGACTTCGTCCGGAGTCTGGAAAAAGTGTGTGGTGCCATCCATGATAATCCGCAGCTTGGCCGGGTAGAGCAAGGAGTACTGGATGCCTTCCTCCCTGAGCTCCTTCTTCACAGCAAGGAACGATGCCCTGTCCTTCTGGACCGCCTGCGTATAATCCGGAAAGATCGTTACCTTGCTGTTTTCCACCTCATAAGGGCCCGACATCCTGGCCCGCTGGATGAGGAGATCTCGGTCCTTGTAGTGGAGGAGCCGCACCACCATCGGTCGGGGGGGGCGGCCAAGCCCCGGCGGGCGAGCGGGCACCCGGTGAGCTCGCTCCAGAGTGAAAAATGGAGTAAGCCCCTCCGGCGCCACCACAGTGCGGAACCAGTTCTCCATGTAGGCCACCGCATCCTCCCCCTCAATCCGTTCCGGCAGGCCTACGACCCGCACGTTGTTCCGCCTATTGCGGCCTTCGGCATCCTCCGCCCTCCGCTCTAGAGTGTCCAGTCGGGCCAAAATGTCCGTGATCCTGTGCTCCGCGGTCACCACCGATGGCTTTAGGTCCAGCAACAGTTGGTCATGATCCTTGACCCGATCCGCCAGCTTCGCGTGATCCGCGCGTAGCAGCCCCAGGCCCGTGGCCACTTGGGCAATGTCATTGTGCAACGCCTCCTTAGTGGAGGTGATCGCCTCAAGGATGGCATCCAAGCGCCGGTTCAGCCGCTGTTCCTGGTCAAGCTCCGGGGAGGGACTCTCACTCAGCCGGGTCGATGTCGCCGAGTCCCCCTCGCGGCTCCCGGGCATCGGCCCTCCGATCGCCGCCATGTTAGGGCACTGCGTCACAAGTCCGGTCACCCGTTCTGCCGGCACGCCCGTGGGTCCGTACCGGCCTCCAGGCACCGGGCAGTGCTATGTCCCCGCCGACGGTCTCAGGAGCAATGGCCAGGCAGACGAGCTCCGTCCCGTCGCCCCCCTTGGGCCTGTGTGGGGGAGGATGAGTCTTAGGGCGGTGGCCGACGAGAGCCCCTGGTCCTCTGGGTGAATCGGGCAGCGCCCCCCGGTCTCAGGGCGTCGCGCCGCCAATCCTAGTGCGTCGGGCAGCCGGGTGCAGGGTCCCTCGCTACTTGGCGACAGCCGGATTCAGGGCTGAGGTTCGGAGCCGTCCGACCTCCTCGCCGCCATTTTCTTCACACCCCGGACTACACCTCGGCCGCTTCTTTCCTCGATCTCCTCGGGGCCAGCAGTCCCCCAGCGACTCTCCGATTACGTCCAGCTGTCCCCTTACACTTCAGAGGGCAGGAACGTCTTCTCCGGGTCGCCTAGGGTCCCGAAAAACAGGAGAATTAGCGGGATTCCGCGCGGAGCTGCGAGCTCACGCCGCCATCCCGATCGGCGTCCAAGCCACGCCCCCCCCAAACACAATATCATGACACCAAATTGTACCTAGGAGTCAAAAAAAGAATGAGTCATTCAACATGGATCACAAAACCAATACCATACAGATAACACCAGTGGGAACACACCATGCAAGCTAATATACAATGCTGGCCAAGTAAAGGCTCAAGAGCATGTGGAGAAAATTCCCATCAGAAGCCACACTGTATACCCTCTCCCTGTGAACCTTACACTGACTGTTGATTTATCAGACATTTGCATTGCACACAATAACGTATCCAGGCAAAGGTTTGGAATGGCGTTAAGATACAGGTCACGTTTTGATTGGGAGGCGGTACTCTACTATATTAGGCTCTTACAAACTCTCCTCATTCCCTCTGGTGTCTCCATTTTGAACTAAATCAAGACATTTAAATTACTCTTAAACATGTTGGACTAAAGACATTTGACAAAAATGTTAAATAAATAACATTTTGCCAAAAGGTCTTTGTGTGAAAACGAATCCTTCTTGCACTGTGGTAAGTCTTTCTGTGTGTTACTGAAAGCAGAAAACACCAGAGCTGGATGGTGGAAAGCATCGGGAATGATGAACTATTGTGGCTTGAAAAAAACAGAGTAACATGATAATTTGTTCAATTCCATCGTTTTCCAAGGTACTACACCTCACCAGGATTTATGTTCCAAGAAAAGGGTGCTAGAACAAAAGTGACCCCAACGGAAGGAGGTGCTGTACTGCTCAGCAACGTTACCATTACTGCTTATTTCAGCCCTCAGGCTCACTGGGTGTGCAGTGAGAGCAACACTAATACTACCTTACCACTCATAAGTGCCACTCCGGCAGTTAGTTTAATCAAGCACTGTTCCCGAAGGCCTGGCTGGTTGATTCCCGCGTTTAAGGTGGCCATTGCATCACCACGCAGACGCGGATGTGAGTTTAGAGCAGGTCTTGACTCAAACAAAAGAGAGCCTCCTTTTTGACCAATGAGCAATGCAAAATCACATTGTAAAATGAATGACTACACAATACTCCTGTGAGTTGATAGACAATGGGAAAGACGCATCAAATAAACAATGGCTGAAGGGGGCTGACCCAAATTCTTCTCTGGATTTGTGTGTGTTCTGAACTTGAGCTTAGGCAGACAACTATAGCAGTCTGTAGCAATATCTTAAAAGCATAGGAGGCCTGTATCACGGATAAAGATGTGATGAAAATCCACATATTTTATTGTTGACAAAATCAGTTCAAGTGTTTGACAAAATGATGACTAACAAAGAATGGGCTTCATGCACCATTGGGAAGGTCAACAATAGGTGCGATACACGTGATGTAGTAATCATTCTGATTGCAAAACGTATACTCATAGAACTAATGTCCAGCATCATGAATATTAGTGAGGCAGGGAGCATTTTTATGTCCTTATGAATGGCTACAAATGCAGAGACTGAGGCCTGCAAGTGTGCATTCTTAAACCCAGCATGTGAACATTTCTTCTAGCCACTTTGATGCGGCGGGGGCGTCCGACGCACGGAAGAGGTTACAGGGAGAGGTGCTACTCTAAAAACAAATCACATGCTTGGAAGGCATAGGGGACAGCATGATTCCTGCATGCTTCTCCTAAGGCAGCACAACACAATTCCAAAGGAGAAAGTAAATTATTTACTACCAAACCTTGGGTATTGTTAACTGATCAGTAGTGTGCAACTGCAATTGTTGCCTCCAACCATAGATACACACCTTTGTGACTCTCAAATAGGACGTGGCCACGCCTTTTAGGCCCTCCTATTTCCAATTTGGAAAGGGAAACAAAATCACTAATATGATTTGGAATAACTCTTCTGACTGGTAAAACAGCTTTTGTAAATTATAAAAAAGTATTCTTTTGGTCACAAGCTGGAGAAAATCTACCTTTTCTGCGTGGTCACCTCAGATTTTCCCCTTTGCTGGACCCTATTTCTGTTACTGGTTTTAAACCTATGTGCACTTTACCCCTGCTCACCACTAGTGAAGTACCTGTGTTCCCCCTTTAAACATGGTCAAACTGGCATTCTTCTAATTAGCATATATAACGTACGTAAAAATCCCTAGTATAGGCTACAAAGTGTACCCAGGGCTTGGAAGTTAAATGTCACTAGTGGACTATAACACTTACTGTGGTATTGAAACATGGGACATGTAGAAAATTAATATAATATTACCATGCTCCTACAGTGACAAATCCCAAAATGCTATTTTCACTATGGCAGGCCTAGCTGTCCTATGTAGAAAACAAAAGTGCAGATCACAGTACTAACTCTGCTATTTCGGGAAGGGACTAGCTAGAAAAATAATTAAGCAAATATTTTTTGTAGTTATTAAAAAATCCAAATCAATGTAATCAAATAAGGTGCATTATTAATAAATATTGAAGAAAAGTTAGTTTTAGAAAGTTACCATTTACCTGTCTGAACTGTAAGATGGCTAATTAGCATAAGCCTTTTCCAGCTTTCAGCATGTGCTTAATCGAATTGAATAGGAGTGAATGAGGTGTGAAATGTCTCCCAGGAGCAAACAATAATATGACCTGAATGGGCAGAGATGACGCCTCTGAGCTCAGCAGAATGTGAGGATGGCAGCTGTAGGCCTTCTTTTGACAGAACAGTGCCAAATCCTGCTTAGCAGGTCTATTGAGCCACACGTAACACTTAGGGTGCACTTAAAAGGGGGAGAACAGGATGGCAAACAATTCCTGCAGCTCCTCTGGTAGGTTGCTGAAGTACCCTGCTTTTGTCCTCCCATACGTCTTTCTCTTGGTTTGTTGTGGATGCAGTATCTGCTTCAAACTGCATTTTAGTGTTGGATGTAGGAGGACATACCATAGTCAGAGCCACTGAAATTATGTGATTCTGTGGCTATTTTGCATAACAATGAATTTGCACAGGTGCCACATAATCCAATATGTTCTGCATAATCTGCAGATTTTAACAAGGCAATTTTTTTTGTTTCTATCTCAAACGGATCAACAGTTTCTAAAAAGGTGGCAACATATGCTCGCGCGCAGTCAAAGGCCATTCATAAAGGTTAACTGGTCATTTATTTTGAAAGTTTTATATAGCGCGAACAAGATCTTCGCAGATATCAGAGCGCTTTACAGAGGGGGGAGCATGTATACGCAGATACATCAATCAAGTAAAAGGTACATTGAGGTGATAACATAAGACAATCAATAAGTCAATTTCAGAATCGAAATAACAATACAAAGGGTTCGACAAGTAGTACAGATGAGTATCAAGTCTTTGTAGTTTATCTCCAGTAGTGGTTCAAGTGTATTTAGCCATGAGGATCGCTTTTACTTCTTTCTTGAAAAGTATGGTAGAGGTGATGAGCCTGGTTTCAGGGGGGAGCGAGTTCCAAATCCTGGGAGCCATTCCTGAGAAGGAGCGTTTATAGGTTTTTTCCTTGCGGAATCTTTTAGGCTTTAGCAAAAGATTATTTGTACCTCTAGTGTTTCTGGAGCCTCCAGAAATCGTCAGCTTCTGAGCGAGGTATGTAGGTGTGCTCAGGTGGACAGCCTTGTGCGTCAGACAAGCGATTTTCAGGTGTATTCTGGCTTCAAACGGCAGCCAATACAGGGATTTGAAGTCAGGGGAAATGTGTGAGTGTTTTTTTGATCCAGTGATAAGTCTCGCTGCGGCGTTTAGAGAGGCCCTGATGGGTTCCGTAGTGGCTAGGGGGAGACCGCAGAGGTCGGTGCTGCCGTATTCTATTCGAGGTATGACTAGCGATTGTACCGCAGTTTGGAAGTCTTTGGTTGGAAGGAAAGGTTTAAGTTTCCTAAGGGTGTTGATTTGGTAGTTCGCTCCCTTAGTTGCTTTGTTGATGTGTTCCTGCATGCTGAGATTGGTGTCAAGTGTTATGCCCAAAGATTTCGCTGAGTCCACGATGGTGGGTTGGACATTGAGTGCCGTTAGGTCTTTAAGCCACATTTGTGCAGTAGTGCTCTTCGCGGGTGGTGAGATCAGAAGGAACTCTGTTTTAAGGGCATTGAGTTTCAGATGATTGGCGGCCAACCACGATTGGGTGCTTCTGATCGTTGAGTTCAAGAGCGTGATGTCTTTGGGTGATTGTAGTTTGAGATAGAGTTGAGTGTCGTCAGCATACATGTGGAAGTGTATATTGGATTCTTGCAGCAAGGTGGTGAGAGGTTCCATAACTAGGTTGAACAAAGTTGGGGATAGGGAGGATCCTTGTGGTACGCCTAGCGATACAGGTCTTGGTGCAGACATCAAGTTGTTGCTCTTGAATTTCTGCGACCTGTTATGCAAAAAGGACGTGAACCATTTGAGCACAGTTCCAGATAGGCCCATTCTCGTGTTTAGTAGTTCGATTAAGCTCTCATGTTTGACAGTGTCAAATGCAGAGGAGAGATCAAGGAGGATGAGGAGGCAAGTATCGTTATGATCTAGGATTTGGAGGGCGTCGTCGATTATGTGAGTCATAGCAGTTTCAGTACTGTGATTTGCTCGGAAGCCTGATTGATGAGAGTTGAGGAGATCAAACTGAGTAATGTGTTTAGTTAATTGTGTTTGTGCGCATTTTTCCAGCAGTTTGGCAAGAGTCGGAATGTTGGTAATGGGACGGTAGTTGTTTAGGTCAGAGGGGTCAGCTGTAGGTTTCTTTAGCAAAGGTGTGACTTGACCAACTTTGAGGGAGTCGGGAATGATCCCTTGTTGAAGTGAGCTGTTAATGATTTTGGTCCAGAGTGGAAGGAGCGACGGGGTAAGGACTTTGACAGCGTTAGCAGGAAGGGGGTCCGTGAGGTGATTGGAAGGTTTCAGAGTGCTGAGCAGTTTGCCAATTTCTTCCTCCGTGTAGGTGAGAAAGGTTGACCAGGTGGCATTGTTTTTTGGTGTAGTGGGTGCTATGCGGTGGGGTTTGGAATAGAGGCTTGCGTCTATGAGTAGGTCATTCTTTATGTTGTCAGTTTTTTGGTTAAAGAAGGAGGCGAAGTCCTCGCAGGAGGGAGCTTCGCACATAGTGTTGAGATGTTGGGGTTGTTCTTTGGATTGTGTTCGGATAAGCTCAAACAGCTTTCTCGGACGATTTTTGGCTTGGTCAAGCTGACGGCTGAAGAAGTCTGATTTTGATCGTTTTATTTTCCTGAAGTAGGCGTTTCTCCTTTTCTTCAGGTTTTTTAGGTTCAGTGCGGAGGGAGCTGATCTCCAGGTGCGCTCTGCCATTCGCATGGCGCGTCTATCGTCATTGAGACTCCCGTCGTACCAGGGATTGGACATTTTTGTGGTGGCTTTTTTTAGTTGCAAGGGTGCGACTTCATTAATTATTGAGGTCATAGTGTTAAGATAGTGATCAGTCAAGGATTGGACATCTTTAACGCCAGCAGGAGGAAGTAGTAAGTTGCAGCTTTTGGGGGGCAGAGAGTTTGAGATTAGTTTTTTCATGTCTCTTTTCCAGACTTTGGGCCTGGCGGGTTGAACGGGGTTAAGTTTAACTTTTTCATTGATGAAGAATGTGATGGTATGATGGTCCGACCAATCACAGGGTTGGATCGATTCGAGTTTGATAGTGGCCTCTTTGGAGATGATGAGGTCGAGGATAGAGCCTTTCTTGTGTGTTGGACTGTTGCAAATTTGAGTGAGGTCAAGGGCGTTAAGGAAGTTCTTCAGACCTTTTACCACCGCATCATTATGATCGTTCCAGTGGAGGTTGAAGTCACCAAGGTATATTTGTGTGAGTTGTCGCCCGGAGTTGGCTGAGATCATGTCCATGATTTGTTGGGAGAAGGTAAGGTTGTCACCGGGTGGGTGGTAAATGCCGTGCAGAGTGCAGATCGGTTTGTCCTCACTGTGAATATCAAGGCAGATATATTCACAGGAAGTTGGGGAGGGTAGGGAAGGGGAAGTTACTTTCAAGACAGAGAGGTTGCTCCTGTATATACATGCGATTCCGCCACCTTTTTTATTGCCAGACCTGTCAAGTCTAGTGATGTGGTAGTTGGGGGGGACCAAAATGTCCATTATAGGTGTAGAAGATTCTGTTAGCCATGTTTCAGTCATGATGATTAAGTCAAGATCCCATTTTAGGATGAGATCGGCGATAGCGGCGGAGTGTCTAACGGCTGATCTGCAGTTGAGGAGAGTGCATTTGAGACGGGGTGTGTCGAGGGTGGAGGGGTGGTCTAGAGCGAGGGGGACTTTACTCAGGTTACTATGGATAGCGATTCTGTTGTTCAGCGTGGGGGGTCTAAGGGGATTAGATTGAATCGTGGGAATGGCAGTGAGAGTGTCGGGTGTGTTGCTATGGGGAGCTGAGTCATAGGAGCGGAGGAGGGTGATTGTGTCTAGGTCCGAGAGAGGGTTGCAGGAGCGATGGGGGCGGTTTTCACGATTGTGAACAGGGATTGAGGTCCAGTGCGGTGGTGGTCGAGTGCGAGAGTTCGCCGCCCGAATGGAGGACCAGTTGGGAGCGGAGATGATGGAGGAGGCGCGTGAGTGGTGTCTGGGATGTGTGCTGAGTATTTGTTTGATGATGTGGATGTCCTGTTTGATCTGGTGGAGGGTGTTGGGTGAAGGGTGACTGGAGCGTGATAGACAGAGTAGTTGTTGTTTGATGATGTCCATGTCTTCTTTGAGCTGGAGGAGAGAGGCCGTAATGTGGTCCCCTGTGGGAGATGTGTTGGAGGTGAGGATGGGAGGCTCGGTCGTGGGTGACAAAGGGGAGAGGTTGGTAGTGTGGATGAGAGTATTGGTGGTAGGCGTGGAGTGTAGGGTGGAGGATGGGCGTTTATTAGTGGTGAAGGGGGTGGAGGTTGGGTAGTGGGGGGTGAGACTGGGGGGCGTAGTGGGATTGTAGATGGTACTTTTTTGAAAGGGTGGAGTTGAGTTGATGGAGGTGGTGTGTTCTGTGTGATTGGTTAATGGGTGGAAGTGGGGGCTGAGAATGGGGGGGGATAAAGGGTGGGGTTTGCATTTGTGTGTGTCAGTTCGATGTTGATCGAGGTTAGACGGGTTGCGGGTGGGAGCTGTGGTATCAGGGGTGTGAGGAATGAGGATGAGAGGAACGGGGATGAGGGCTGGTGTGTGGGGGGAAGGGGTGGGGTAGTTGTTGTGAGCGGGGGAGAGATCTATGTCTGTGCTTGAGGGATGTGAGGTAGCTACGGTAGGTGGGTGAGTGACAAAGGTACCGTGAGTAGATGGTTGGTGCATGTCGTTTTGGGTGGGAGCTGTGGTGTCAAGGGTGGGAAAGGGGATGAGGGCTGGTGTGTGAGGGGAAGGGGTGGGGAGGTTGGTGTAAGAGGGGGAGTGTACTATGTCTGTGCTCGACGGGAGTGAGGTAGTTACAGTAGGTGGATGAGTGACTAGGGTGTCGGGCGTAAAGGAGAGGTGCAAGTCGTTTTGGGGCTGGGCTAGGTTAGAATGAATGTGGTTTGAGGCTGTGGTGTCAGGGGTGACAGGAATGGGTGAGGTATGAGAGGCTGACCAGGTGAGGTTATAGGGGGGGTAGGGGGTGCCGCTGGAATGTGTGGGTGAGGGATCTATGTCTGTAAATGTGGAGTGAGAGGTAGCTACATTAGGTGGGTGAATGTCTAGAGTGCCGGGGGTGTCTAGAGTGCCGGGGGTGGAGGGAAGGTGCGTGTCGTTTTGGGGTTGAGCTAGGTTAGGAGGGTTGTGATTGGGGGCTCTGGATTCAGGGGTGATAGGCCTGCGGGTGCTATGAGGGGGGGGCTGATGACTGGCGAGGTATTGTTTGAACGTGGGGAACAGGTTGTCTAGTAGTTCCAGGTTCTTGTCTGTGGATTGAATTAGGATAATCCCGTTGTTGTAAATAGTGATGGTTGTTCTGCCCGGGAAGAGTTGGGATGGAGTGATGGTGAGTTTTTGGCCATGCGCGAAATTCCTGGAGGTGGAGACGGTGAGTAAGGTGCGGAACGTGTTTCTCCATTGGGCTCTGCGTGTGGTGTGGAAGATAATATCAATGTTCAGTGAACCATTGACTGGTGAGAAGTAGGTGTCTGCACAAGGAGTTTCAGGGTGGGACCTCAGGAGGTTGTGTTTAAAGCGTTTAGCGGCTTTTTTAGTGAGTGAGGGTGGGTAGTTGATTCTATATGTGTGTTTGCCGACGGGTTCCATGATGGGAGGACAGACTAGGATGGTGTAGTGTAGGGGGGAAGGGTGCACTGTCCTAGACAGTTGCGTGGGCCTAAAGTGACACTAGTGAGTGCACAGTAATGCTATACGCAGTATACAAAGTATACAAAGGCAGACAATAGTAGTGATATAGTGGGAAGTGACACTAGTGAGCTGGCACAGTATTTGAGGTAGTAATCGGTGCATACAATATTAACTGACATTAGTGAGCTGCCAAGGTATTTGAGGTAGTAATCGGTGACAAGTCTGTGTGGGGTATTCGACAGTACATTTTTAAACAGTGCAGAATAAGTATCAATATAATACTGACAAAATACTAGCAGTTAACACTGTGCAAACCATAAAAGTATCTAATCTAGGTGACACTAGTGAGTAGTCAAAAATATGTAAGGTACAAAATACTAGAATATAACACTGTGCAAACCATAACATATATAATCTAGGTGACACTAGTGAGTAGTCAAAAATATGTAAGGTACAAAATACTAGAATATAACACTGTGCAAACCATAACATATATAATCGAGGTGCAAACCATAACATATATAATCTAGGTGACACTAGTGAGTAGTCAAAAATATATAAGGTACTGTTGGACCCGGCCCATTAGGCAGGTTCACCCCTAGACTTTTTGCGTTTTCCTAGCCTATTTATGGAACCTGGGATTGGTGATTTTAGGCCTCTGCGCACTTTTTCACTGTGGTACAGTGTAAAGTGCTTGAGCTCTCTGTGAATGAATGGTGAGTGACCTGCCCTCCCATAGGAATGAATGGGGAATCTGTATGCCCATGGTAGTTCCTGATGCGTGGGGAGTGCAGGGGCGAGTTTGGTATGAGAGAACTCGTGAGAATGAATGCTGCAAAATGATGTATGCAGCATGGCTGTGTCTAGTCTAGAAGTCCTACTTTTGGAAGTTGGCATATTTGTGCAAGTTGGTGCTAGCGTGTGATTGGCTGGTGAGCCTGGCCCAGAGTGCATGGGCCTGCTTGTGGATTGACTGTCTGGTTTGAGGATGACAGGGGCTGGAGAGCCCAGGAGGTTGTCTGAGTCAGCCCATGGATGAAAGGCAGCATCTGCTGCCAGGGAAGTGGGAGGAGATGGCACCTGATAGTGAAGGGCTGTTCCTGTGTAACTACAAAGCTGGCTCCACCTCCCGCTGGGCGACTGACACCTCTGTCCCTGATACTGAAGGGGACTTCCCTCTAAACCAGTCCAGCTGGTTCTCACACTGCCTGCTTCAAAGGACTTCAAAGAACTTCAAAGGTTTTGCACTGTATAAAAAGGGGTTGTATCCCCTTCCAAATGGTTCTTGTTTTCAACTTGAATCTGCCAGGGGCATGCTGCTGCTGGAGCTCAGGGGAATCCCTGGCTCTGCCCAGCCCCTGGGCACCTGATGGACTTTCCTGGACTCCTGGGGGACCCCTCTGCCTTGCTGGGCTGATGGGGGGGACTTTGCTTTGCCCCCTGGGACTCTCTGGACCTTCGTGCAGCATGGTGGAGCTGCATTTCTGGAAGGACCCTTTGTACTTTTTGTTCTAGCGCTTTGGGAGCGCTTTATTGCCAATAGCGCTTTCGAGCGCTTTATTTTTGATTCTAGCGCTGAGGAGCGCTTTGCCAGCCTGGCGAGTGCCCACCTCGCTTATTCTTACTTTTTTATCCAACTTCGGCTGCCCACGCCGGTATTGCCGATATTTTAAAATGCCTCCCCGCCTGCCTGCCTAAAGGAGAAGGGCCGCTGCGCTGCCCGCAGCGACCCGGAAGTGGATGGCCGGCCGGCCAATCCCAGCGCGGCCGGCCGGAAGTCCCGCCCCCGCAGCCCGAGAGGAGAGAAGCTGCCCGGGGGAGAGAAGAAGGACGAGTGATGGCGGCTGGTCTGCAGGGCTCCCGTGAGCGGAGGGAGCCCTGCAGCGAGAGGAGCGGCCGAGAGCGTCTGAGCGGCCTGAGGACGGAAGCGGAGGGGGCGCGAGGCACATTTGTCGGTGCCTGCCCCCACCGCGAGGCTCCCCGGCGAGAGAGAGAGACCGGCAGCAACGAGAGCCCCGGTGAGTCTGGGCTGGAGTGGGGCAGAGCAGGGGAGGGGCGCCGGGACACGTTGTCGGTGTCCGCCCCTCCCCCGCAGTAGCGCGAGCTCGCGCTCGAGAGAGGGAAGCCATGAGGGCTTCATGGGCGGCCCCAGTTGGCAGTGGGTCGCCCCAACGAGAGTGCCAGAAGGAAGCCATGAAGGCTTCATGGGCGGCCCCGGTTGGCAGTGGGTCGCCCCAACGTGCACGGAGCCCGGAGAGGCTCCCAGCCCCATTTGTTTTTGTATTTCGTGCCCTGAGAGGCGCTGGGGGCATTCTATGAAGTAAATGGAGAGTCAGGGCGGCCCCGGATGGCAGTGGGTCGCCCCAACGCTGAGAGAGCCTGTGTGGCTCAGAGGGGCCATATATGTTTTTAAGAGCCTGTGTGGCTCCAACGTTTGACCAGTGTTGGCCAGAGCCTGTGTGGCTCCAACGTGCACAGTGTATGTGTTTTAGAGCCTGTGTGGCTCCAGCCTGGGCGCAGTTTGCTCCTAAGGGCCAGTGAGGGCCCTGGCGCAGTTCTTTTGTTCTCCAGGTGCCCAGCACTTTGTGGGCACCTGCCACGTTTAGGCTTTTTGTACTTTGGACTGGCGCTGCATGGCAGCGCGCCCTGACTTTGGACCCAGGGCATCCTTGCCCCAACAAGGCCAGTTGGCCTAGGGACTGCCACAAGTAGTGGCTTATGTGGTGTAGGCGCAATGCGATTTCTATGCTTTTAAATAGTAATTGCCTACTGTGTGTTTTTGCGCTATTGACTTATATTAGGCACCTCTGAATGTTTATGCATTATGTGTCTTCCTTTCCATGCGCTGCACCTCTGAATGTTTAGTCATCATGTGTCTTCTTGCGCTGCACCCCTGAATGTATTTTATTGCATCATGTGCCCTATTCTTAACACCTCTGAATGTGTTACTGCATCATGTGTCTTCCTTTCCATGCGCTGCACCTCTGAATGGTTAGTCATCATGTGTCTTCTTGCACTGCACCCCTGAATGTAGTTTATTGCATCATGTGCTCTATTCTTACTCCTCTGAATGTAGGTTATTGCATCATGAGTAATGTATTCTTTCTTAGACCCCTAATGCTGTGTGATACTTAGGTGGTTCTTCTTTCTTAGTACAGGTGGTCCTAGTAAGGTCCTGGTTCCTGTTACCAGTGGTTACTGGTTGTTATCTTTGTGATTACCATTTTATGTTTTATTATTTCTTATTCTAGAAGTGCTATATCTGACTATGACAGTGGCCCTTGTGGCCCTGTCTTGTGTACATAATCCCTGTGAATATTGCCCGTGCCAGTTGGCACCATGTATATGTGTGATTTTATCTGATGTGTTTTTACAATACAAAAGTTATTTTTATAATAACCTTGTGTGGATTCTCTTCTGTGGTGTGCCTAGTATGTTGTTGCTGTTGTGCGCTGGCGCAAATGCTTTACACATTGCCTCCGAGTTTAGCCTTACTGCTTGAGCCAAGCTACCAAGGGGGTGAGCAGAGGTTATCTTGGCGTGTGACTTCCTTGCCCTGACTAGAATGGTGGTTTCTGCCTGGCTATGGCGTCAGCCTTAGCCTACCAGAAATAGCCAGTTCTAACATTGTTGGTCAGCGGTGCGGATTTTGGACTTGTGTTTGCGCAGTGCCATAGCAACAACTGGCTACATTACAAAACTCTACAATTGTTTTTTCAGATAGTCACATGTTTGGGATTATTGTTTTTGATTTTTTTCCTCAAGAGTGTCATTTTCAAATGTGTTTCTGCGCTTTATGTTTAGTGGCAGATGAGAGAAAGTGATAGGGCGGGACGCCAGTAGAGGGGGAGGTTCCCATAGCTTAGGAATCCCTTGCTGGGTCCAATGTCCAATCCCAAATCCTGTCCCTGTGTGGGTAGATGGAAGAGAGGGAGTGTGAGGAGAAATGACTTGCTCAGGAGGGTGGTTGTTCCCTGAGTGTAGTGTGTGTCTGGATTCCCCAGTGTGGTAGGATCCAGTGGTGGCAGCTTTAATGTGTCCAGTGTGTTAATTCCCATTCCCCGCTCCCAGAGTTTGGTACCTGTGTCACGTGTGGTCAGGTTGAGTGATCAGGGGTGGTGGAAACTGCCTTACCAGTCCGAGGGGGGGGAGTGTGCGAATGAGTGATGTGCTGAACTGGAGGAGTTGGTGTGAGTTTTCTTTTTGTTAAAGAGCTTGCATGAGAGGTGTACCTCTGGTGGTGTGCAGGAGGTCCTTCAGAGGCACTGGACAGGAAGGTGGATGTCTGGCGGTGTGCTAGATGTCTTGCAGAGGCATTAGGGAGAGGTTCCAAAAGGAGTGGCTTGTGTATCTGATGATCCTGTAAAGGGGAAGAGGTTCATGTGTAACCCAGCTTGGTCCCAGTAGTATGGTAGGGGTGTAGGGGCTCACGCCCTGTCTCAGTGGAGGCAGAGTGAGTGTAGGACGGTGTGTCCCGCGTTGGCCTGAAACCCTATCTCAGGGCCTGGAGGGTTCCTTAAGGGAGCGCCAGGTCAGGGGCCTAAGCTGTACATAGGTCATTTGAGGAGGATCTTCCTGTGTCTAGAGGACGGGGAGTGTCTGTAACCAGAACTCCGGCGGTCCTAGTGTTGGGCAGTACCGCTCCTAAGTGGAGGGTGCAGAAGTCCTGGCTCGCTGAGCATTTGACCGTCTAGAGTGCTTGACCATTTGTGGGGCCTCTGGAGGTCGTTCCCCGAGGAGGGGGGAAAGCCGGGTTGGGGTGTGGCCTGACCTGATAGGGAGTACTGGAGGAGAGTGTGTCGCTGATACGCCGCTGGCGTGTGCTCTGTCTAGCCTGAGACATACTGGAACTGGAAGGGGGTGCAGAGGGACGGTGTCCTTACTTCTGACCCCGGTGTAACCTGAGGGTTTAGATCTTAGGTTGGGAGATTAGGAAACTTCTAGGTCAAGAGGAATCTCTACCAAAGTGGATCAGCTGAAGAGACTGAGGGGGCTGCCCTTGCTGTGTGTTCTGGGGCTCACCTGCAGTTTGTTGTTTCCACCAAGGTAGAGGAAAGGGGGCTTTGCTGTGTGCTGTGTCCCCCCACCTGCTTGAAGAGTAACTGTGCTGTGTGCTTTTACCTCAGAAGTGGAATAGTTTCCAGGTGGTAGACCAGTGATGGAGTGAGGTCCTGATCTGGTAGGAGAATTGTGTTCTGGTGAGTGCTTTTCTGTGAGGGTGCGGAAACCCAGAAGTAGAGGTAGGGTGGGGCATTCTTGCCCGTGACCTCTGGTCAGTCTGAGGGTGTGGTCCCTAGGTTGTTGGATCAGTGGTAGTTGTAGCTACACTGAGAGAGAGAGTGGAGAATGGCTATTGTTTGCCAGGGGTTACTACCCCCCACTCTGTGGATTAGTTAGGACCTGTGATTTGGATGGCCTATGGCCTGGTCTTGGCTGTGGATGACTAGTGTGTACCAGTGGGGTACCCTAGTTGAGTCAGAGAGTTATTATTTGGAGGAAACCATGTAGGTTCAGAGTGGCGAAAAACTGGACGGTGTCCCTGCTGTGCGAGGCCGTGTCCTTGGTTTTGTCGCCCAAAGCAGTGAAGCCCATCAGTGGTGTGATTGGTCTACCCTGCGTTTTGGCTGGAAGGGGGTTGTGTTGGACCCGGCCCATTAGGCAGGTTCACCCCTAGACTTTTTGCGTTTTCCTAGCCTATTTATGGAACCTGGGATTGGTGATTTTAGGCCTCTGCGCACTTTTTCACTGTGGTACAGTGTAAAGTGCTTGAGCTCTCTGTGAATGAATGGTGAGTGACCTGCCCTCCCATAGGAATGAATGGGGAATCTGTATGCCCATGGTAGTTCCTGATGCGTGGGGAGTGCAGGGGCGAGTTTGGTATGAGAGAACTCGTGAGAATGAATGCTGCAAAATGATGTATGCAGCATGGCTGTGTCTAGTCTAGAAGTCCTACTTTTGGAAGTTGGCATATTTGTGCAAGTTGGTGCTAGCGTGTGATTGGCTGGTGAGCCTGGCCCAGAGTGCATGGGCCTGCTTGTGGATTGACTGTCTGGTTTGAGGATGACAGGGGCTGGAGAGCCCAGGAGGTTGTCTGAGTCAGCCCATGGATGAAAGGCAGCATCTGCTGCCAGGGAAGTGGGAGGAGATGGCACCTGATAGTGAAGGGCTGTTCCTGTGTAACTACAAAGCTGGCTCCACCTCCCGCTGGGCGACTGACACCTCTGTCCCTGATACTGAAGGGGACTTCCCTCTAAACCAGTCCAGCTGGTTCTCACACTGCCTGCTTCAAAGGACTTCAAAGAACTTCAAAGGTTTTGCACTGTATAAAAAGGGGTTGTATCCCCTTCCAAATGGTTCTTGTTTTCAACTTGAATCTGCCAGGGGCATGCTGCTGCTGGAGCTCAGGGGAATCCCTGGCTCTGCCCAGCCCCTGGGCACCTGATGGACTTTCCTGGACTCCTGGGGGACCCCTCTGCCTTGCTGGGCTGATGGGGGGGACTTTGCTTTGCCCCCTGGGACTCTCTGGACCTTCGTGCAGCATGGTGGAGCTGCATTTCTGGAAGGACCCTTTGTACTTTTTGTTCTAGCGCTTTGGGAGCGCTTTATTGCCAATAGCGCTTTCGAGCGCTTTATTTTTGATTCTAGCGCTGAGGAGCGCTTTGCCAGCCTGGCGAGTGCCCACCTCGCTTATTCTTACTTTTTTATCCAACTTCGGCTGCCCACGCCGGTATTGCCGATATTTTAAAATGCCTCCCCGCCTGCCTGCCTAAAGGAGAAGGGCCGCTGCGCTGCCCGCAGCGACCCGGAAGTGGATGGCCGGCCGGCCAATCCCAGTGCGGCCGGCCGGAAGTCCCGCCCCCGCAGCCCGAGAGGAGAGAAGCTGCCCGGGGGAGAGAAGAAGGACGAGTGATGGCGGCTGGTCTGCAGGGCTCCCGTGAGCGGAGGGAGCCCTGCAGCGAGAGGAGCGGCCGAGAGCGTCTGAGCGGCCTGAGGACGGAAGCGGAGGGGGCGCGAGGCACATTTGTCGGTGCCTGCCCCCACCGCGAGGCTCCCCGGCGAGAGAGAGAGACCGGCAGCAACGAGAGTCTGGGCTGGAGTGGGGCAGAGCAGGGGAGGGGCGCCGGGACACGTTGTCGGTGTCCGCCCCTCCCCCGCAGTAGCGCGAGCTCGCGCTCGAGAGAGGGAAGCCATGAGGGCTTCATGGGCGGCCCCAGTTGGCAGTGGGTCGCCCCAACGAGAGTGCCAGAAGGAAGCCATGAAGGCTTCATGGGCGGCCCCGGTTGGCAGTGGGTCGCCCCAACGTGCACGGAGCCCGGAGAGGCTCCCAGCCCCATTTGTTTTTGTATTTCGTGCCCTGAGAGGCGCTGGGGGCATTCTATGAAGTAAATGGAGAGTCAGGGCGGCCCCGGATGGCAGTGGGTCGCCCCAACGCTGAGAGAGCCTGTGTGGCTCAGAGGGGCCATATATGTTTTTAAGAGCCTGTGTGGCTCCAACGTTTGACCAGTGTTGGCCAGAGCCTGTGTGGCTCCAACGTGCACAGTGTATGTGTTTTAGAGCCTGTGTGGCTCCAGCCTGGGCGCAGTTTGCTCCTAAGGGCCAGTGAGGGCCCTGGCGCAGTTCTTTTGTTCTCCAGGTGCCCAGCACTTTGTGGGCACCTGCCACGTTTAGGCTTTTTGTACTTTGGACTGGCGCTGCATGGCAGCGCGCCCTGACTTTGGACCCAGGGCATCCTTGCCCCAACAAGGCCAGTTGGCCTAGGGACTGCCACAGGTAGTGGCTTATGTGGTGTAGGCGCAATGCGATTTCTATGCTTTTAAATAGTAATTGCCTACTGTGTGTTTTTGCGCTATTGACTTATATTAGGCACCTCTGAATGTTTATGCATTATGTGTCTTCCTTTCCATGCGCTGCACCTCTGAATGTTTAGTCATCATGTGTCTTCTTGCGCTGCACCCCTGAATGTATTTTATTGCATCATGTGCCCTATTCTTAACACCTCTGAATGTGTTACTGCATCATGTGTCTTCCTTTCCATGCGCTGCACCTCTGAATGGTTAGTCATCATGTGTCTTCTTGCACTGCACCCCTGAATGTAGTTTATTGCATCATGTGCTCTATTCTTACTCCTCTGAATGTAGGTTATTGCATCATGAGTAATGTATTCTTTCTTAGACCCCTAATGCTGTGTGATACTTAGGTGGTTCTTCTTTCTTAGTACAGGTGGTCCTAGTAAGGTCCTGGTTCCTGTTACCAGTGGTTACTGGTTGTTATCTTTGTGATTACCATTTTATGTTTTATTATTTCTTATTCTAGAAGTGCTATATCTGACTATGACAGTGGCCCTTGTGGCCCTGTCTTGTGTACATAATCCCTGTGAATATTGCCCGTGCCAGTTGGCACCATGTATATGTGTGATTTTATCTGATGTGTTTTTACAATACAAAAGTTATTTTTATAATAACCTTGTGTGGAGTCTCTTCTGTGGTGTGCCTAGTATGTTGTTGCTGTTGTGCGCTGGCGCAAATGCTTTACACATTGCCTCCGAGTTTAGCCTTACTGCTTGAGCCAAGCTACCAAGGGGGTGAGCAGAGGTTATCTTGGCGTGTGACTTCCTTGCCCTGACTAGAATGGTGGTTTCTGCCTGGCTATGGCGTCAGCCTTAGCCTACCAGAAATAGCCAGTTCTAACAGGTACAAAATACTAGAATATAACACTGTGCAAACCATAACATATAATTGAGGTGACAGTAGTGAGTATTCTAAATCTAAAATATGTAAGGAACAGGAGTCCGTGACAGAATACCATTGCACACATAATTATATGAAGCAACAAGTGACATTAGTGCGCAGCAACGAGAAATGTATGAGGCATAAAATATGAAAATATGAAAAATAGAACTGAGAAAAATTCACACACAGATAAAATGACAGAGATTAAGTGACACAGCATATGAAAATATGAAAAATAGAGCTGAGAAAAATACACACACAGATAAAATGACAGAGATTAAATGACACAGCAAGTGGCATTAGCGAGCAGCAAAGGAAAGAAAGAATATATGAGGTAGTAAACGGTGCATTACCGTTGAAAATAAAGTGGGATGTGCAGGATACAGTTAGGGTTATAGAATATAGAATATAGTGCTACTGTACGAGGCAATAATATATGGGTAGCAATCGATGCAGAAAAGTGATGTGTGCAGGATACAAAATTGGGGTGTGCTGGATACAATCAGGAGTATAATAATAAATAACACTGTGAAAAAGCAGACTATCTAAATCCGGCATAAGAAACGTCCAGCTGTGTGATTGTGCAGAAGTAGACTGAGAGTCTAAGAGGCCTTAGGTCTTTAGGTCGATGGTAGGAATGACTAGTCCATGATGGTCTCCCCAGGATAGACAAACTAAGATGGCCGAACTGATAGGGGGGGTAGAAGTAGAAATAGTGGTCCTTTGTCTGTTGTTGTTGCTCTGGGCTCAGAGCAGGACCATTTCACTTTCTATTCAAGGCAGGCACTGCTCATAGCTTGCTGGGAGTGAAAGTGGGGGAGTTAGAGGTTAGAGCTGTGGAGCCTCGTGGACATCAAAGGTACCAGCGAGGATTTATTTCTACAGTTTTATGGCCCCGTGTTGCTGCTCAAGGAGGTAGTTTAGGAGTGTAAGCAGTTTTATGGCCCCCGCCATTTTGTACAAGGAGGTAGTCTAAAAATGTGGGCAGGCGGGTGGGGTGAGATAAATACCTTATGTCTCCCAAGCGTGTTGGTCTTGCCAGCAGAATTTTTGGTGTTGTAATGTTTAGATCGCAGATAGATCTGATTGTAGATATGTGTCTGCCCAGTACTTCCCGGTACTTCCGGGAGCCGACTCCACTAACCGGCGTCCTTCCAGGATCCGCATCCAACCTCCTGTGCTGTGGTGCGGGCGGGAGGGGGTGTCTCAACAGTTAGCCTTGCCTTGTAGCTTATGCCTTGTAACTTGGCGCCTCTTCACTTATCCATCCGTTTCCCGGTGCCTTCAGGAGCCGACTCCACTAACCGGCGTCCTTCATGGTTCCGCCTCCACCCTCCTGTGCTGTGATGCGGGCGGGAGGGGGTGATCGCCGACGTTCCCCGGCCGGTCCCGGCACAGCAGCTAGCCTTTCAGTTGCATATTTCTGCATTGATTTGCTACATTGGTACTGAGATGAAATATTTGCCCAGACAGTATTACAATGTGTAAAAATGACAAAATAGTGAAGTAATGCTATAAACAATGTGCCACATTATGCCACATAATTTGCATTTTCTTGCCACATAATTCCAGAGGCCCTGAACATAGAACACTCCCCACATACACCACCAGCCTCAGAGTCCAAATTGAGTGTGGCCGAAGACTTTTGCCATCTTGGATTTCCCCTGATACATTGCATTTTGGGCCTATTTGCAGTGAGGCAAACATGAACTACTGCAAAGGAAGGGTAGTTCAGGGTCTTAGAACCTTTACCCCATTGGTTAGGGAGGGGCCATGGGTCAGCCTCACCCACTGGCTAATGCCAAGCATACATGTGGCATCTCCAGGGACCCACTTCAGAACACTTTCTTGACCTGCTTAAGATCACAAGAAGACTGGACCTGCTGCTGTCTGTGACCTGAGAGGAGCCCTGATGGATTGGACCTGCAACCCCTTGTACCCAGGACAAAGAAGGGGATTCCAAAGGTCAGTTGTCTGACCTCCTGTGTGGCTACAGGAGAAAGTAAGCTGCAAGAGATCCTTTTCCTGGTAGTACCAAGCTGACTAGTGGCACCTGGACCTAGACTACACCCTGTTGTTGACCTCTGCATGACACTCTTTGAGATTCTAACTGCTACTCCTAAGTCCCTAGGACATTATAAGTATATTGTTTTGGTGCGTTGGCACTTAAAAGACTAAAACAGCATATTGCTCTGGTGCATTGGCTCTCAAAAGGCTAAGTCAGAAGGTAAAATTTTTGACCATTACAAACATGGTTAGTGTATCCTATCCGCACTGCGTAACTCTATACCTCACATTGTGCCTAAGTACCAGTCTGCTTCAGCTATTGACCATCATTGGTGGTTTTTAGGTTGACCCTAGAGCAGCGCATGCGCTGTTTACTCGAGTTTTAGTAAGGGGATTTTGAAGTGCTACCCAAAAGCTTTTCCTGGCCTCAAGCTTGCATGCACGCTCGCGTGCACGTGTGCAGCCGCCATCTGCCCGCCATCTGCCTTTCTTATCTCTTCCTCCGCATCGCTGGCAATTACTTTCACTTTCGAGGCCGCGTGGCCGTCTCACTTTCACGGCCACGCGGCCATTGCTTGTTTAGGACTTGTGCCCTGCTTATAATGACTTAAATGAAAAGTTTCAGCAGTTGCATGTTAGCAGACTCACTCCTTATGTACTGAAAAGGGCCAGGGTTCCTGCACCTGGTCGGACGCGGACGGGCTTGCATTATGCGCGTGCCTTGGAAACAAGAATCACGAAAGGTTTTAAAATGTCCCTCAGCTAATTCAAAGCAGAGAATGCGGTCCCCTCACTCGTCAGCAGGGGAGAGGGAAAATCACTGTGAATGTTAACTGTCACTGGAGCTGGAGCTGGCATGTTGTCTCCTGGCACACCTTAATGGCATTTCGAGGACCAGGCCTGATAATTAAACCTCGGCGCAAACCCCGTCCTTTGAAAGCAAGACTTGGCGAGCATGCCTTATCACATGTGCGCACACCGGGGCAGGGTTCACTCGCATTAGGAGGGGTTCTATTTAATTAACAAAGGCTGTGTGTTTAGGATGGTGCAGGATTTTTCCCATCGTGCTGTGCAATTTGAGCGGCGAATAAATCAGTGCTATCTACTTAGTGCAACACAGGATTAATACGAAACACAGAACACGTTTAGAAATGTATAATTGGTTGTAATAATGAAAACTTCTGAAGTTGACAGTGAAGGTATTTTCGATAGTATGCAACACAAAGCCAGTTAAGTTCTGCAGTCATCTGTGTTCCGTGTATTGGGCATTCGGACATCCCCAGGTTCTTCCTTTCCTTAAAATGGATTGTTTGGAAGAGCAATGGATAATAGTCCTGAAGCTGTCTGAGAGAGAATAGACTTTTGGGAGCAAGAGAAGTGAATGGAAGGGTGTTGTTGCTATATTATGCATAGAGAAGTACTCGGCTATCTAAATAAGTTGTGTCAAAAGTCTAATGCTCCTTCCTGAGGCTTAGGGGAATTAACTTCCACGCGATTTGTAGGTATTGTGGTTACCTACAGAGATTTCCACAACAATGCTGGTCGCCAATTTAGGACAATTTTATACAAACAAAATGGTGGTAGTGTTTCTCATCAGAGAAAACGTCCGCACCTACTGTTATTCGTTATTCTCCCCGGGTACGTGATACGTGTAATATCAGAGCATAGAGGTGCACTGGGAACTTGATAAGACACCCACCACCAGGGGTGTTAGAGCAATGCAACTGAGTGCAAATACCACAAATCAAGTGCCTTGCAGTGGAGACCCGGCGCCCGGTTACAACAAGAATAAGACTTATCAAGGTCTTCAAGAACCCTTCACTCAACAATATAGGATTTTTTCTCCACACAGCGAGTTGCACTCCTATAACAAGACAATTCACTTTTGTTTTTCAAAAGCTCCACGAGGGACATAACAAGACTAAAGTTACCTAGAGGAAACTACTTTCTAAATAGCTCGCTGTGACCAAGATATCCAATAGGTTTCGCATAAACGCTTCACACCCATGTTGTTTTGAACTTTAACCTCTCCGATGCCAGAGCAGCACAAGATCGGAGCAGCTTAAGACCAGAACAAGATAGCCTTGAAAAAGCCCTGGAGAGGGCGAAACACGTGTCGGCAGTGTAAAGCTGGAATAATCTTTTAACCTATTTGAATAATAAAGAACTTGAATCACAAGATTTGGTCTTTGGATCCATATGTTTGAATTAACATCGAAGCATTGAATAATGTTGATGCAAAAACCTTGGAATTAACTACATTCATGTTCATAGATTAATGGACTGCTAAGAGGGTGCTTGTGTGACTTGGTTTTCTCTCTTGATTTTAGGACAATTTGTCGTGGATCATGGTAGACCTGTTTTTGACTTTGCGATAAAATCCAGCAGCTCTGATTATAAGTTTATGTATGAGTCAAACGGGTTGGGATTGGGTAGGAATGGGCTTATAAATAGCACATTACTGTTCTTTCTGGCATAAACAAATTCACTTAGTGTAACACCATAGCTCAAATTTAGTTCCTAAGCATTGCTATGTTATGGTGACTTGTAGAGCGCACAGCTGTGTTCCAGCGCTGAAAACAGAAAACTGCAAAGCTGATAGCAGAGCAAGACAGCTTATAACGGAGGGAAGAGGAATGACTTGTTGTGCAAGGGTGGATTTGAATGGTTGAATAATCTTTACTTTCATCACCGATGAAATAAGAGCACGGTTCATGAAAACATAGATTTCATAAACGTAATGAAAGCAAGCAACGGCACAAATGTTTTAGTAATAAACACTGTGCCACCATGGGAGACACGCCACGTTTTGCTTTTAGTACGAGCGCTAGTAAATTATGCACTGCCGGAAAAAACACCCTGGGGTGCAAGTCAGTGCTGAAACGATATGACAGAAGGTTTCCAGGTTTCCTCTCGTGGAACTGTGTTCTTGCCTTACGGCAGGATTTGCTAATGCTGCCGCCTTCCTCTAGGGCAGAGGTCTTCAATCTGTGGGGCGCGACCCCCAGGGGGGTCGTGGCGTCCTGGGAAGGGGGTCGCAGATTCTGCCAGAGTGCAGTTCCTGGCGTCGGGCTGATCGAGGGTGCTCAAGGCGGAGGCCGCCTAATTCACACCGAGGTGTGAAACACATCAAAGCCTCATTAACAAGTAAAGGTCTTTTAAAGACCTGTGATAGTACTCTGGTGTGCCTTTGTGTGTGTCCAAGCTGTTTCAGCCGGGCTGACATACAGGGGTTGGGGGGGGCTCGGGGAGAAGGGGGTGGGGGAGGAGGCTGTAGTCCTTTGAGTTCAATGGACTTAGCTGTGGGTTTATTTTTACTTTTAACGTTTTATATAGCGCTAGTTTAACCCGTCGGTATCAGAGCGCTTTACAAATACACAGTAAACAGCAGAAGGACAGCAGAAGGACATTACAATCATATCATTGGTTCAAGTCCCACGAGCCCTCATACCTGCCGCCTGTGCAGGAGAAATGTGGTTGAGAGTCTGTTCTTCATGGTGAGATGTTTTCACAGCCGGCTGTCACCCCCTTACCCCCCGAGCCCCCCCACCCCCCCAAGCAGGGTGGCACAGAGATGCCCTCCCATGAGAGAGGAAGACGAAGCAGAGAGATACTGACCCCCCATGAGAGAGGCACAGACAAGGTGGGTGAATGAAGGATGTATGGATGGATGGATGAAAGGGTGGATGGCTGTATGGATGGACGGACGGATGGAAGGATGAAAGGGTGGACGGATGTGTGAAAAGGTGGGTGGATGAATGATGAGTGGATGGATGTAAAGATGATAGGGTGGATGGATGGGTGGGTAGATGGATGGATGGATGGATGAAAGGGTGGGTGGATGAAGGATGGATGTATGGATGAAAGGGTGGATGGATATATGGATGGAATAATGAAAGGGAGGATGGATGTATGGATGGAAGGATGAAAGGGTGGATGGATGAAGGATGGATGTATGGGTGGATGGATGAAAGGTTGCATGGATGAATGATGGATGGATGTGTGAAAAGGTGGGTGGAAGAATGATGGATGGATGGATGGACGGGTGAATAGGTAAAGGATGGATGTATGGATGGAAGGATGAAAGGGTGGATGGATGTGTGGAAGTGTGGGTGGATGAATGATGGATGGATGGATGTGATGAGGTCTAACAGGCGCATTTATGGTTGTCGATAGTTGTTTATGATGAGGAGTACCAGTTTCTAGAATCTTTTGTCGGAAGGGGTCCTTACGCCTAAAAAGGTTTTACAAGGGGGTCTCGGCATCAAAAAGTTTGAAGACCTCTGCTCTAGGGGGAATTGCGCCCTACGTCAGAGTACAGTAGCGTGCATGGCGCGCTCTCCACGAAGGGAGAAGAGAACGACCTGTCTTTCTAAAGAGATGCCCCGCTCTCGAAGAGTGGGACGGGCACGTGATTAGGTGCATTTATCTCCTAAACTTTGGTAAAAGGTGCATGACTGCCGCTAATCTCACCAATTCCAATCCTGGAAACCTAACACCGTTGTACTCAGGACTTTCCGTGGGCTGGGTCCTATCGGCCCTCAGCACTGGCAGTTCTAACAAGCATTGGCATAGCCAATAGGTCACGCCTTTGGGACCTTATAAGTGTTTAGTTATCCAGCACAATATCCTCGGTGCAGCAACATCAACTGTTGCATGGCTAAATACTTCTACGGTCCCAAAGGCGAGACCTATTGGCTATGCCAATGCTTGTTGCTTTTTGGCACTATTTCTATTTACATTTAAAAAAAATCTTATCTCCAGGTCCCCTAAAGTAATTTTTTCATTTTCGTGTAATTTTGTTAATAAACTTTTACTCTATTTTCTAATTCAATCTGGTATTTTTATTGTTGTGCATTTTAACTTTATTACTGTATAAATATTTTTCAGATTGTCCTAAGCTAAGCTTTTCTGCTCTATGGCATAGCTACCAGAGGGATAGCTTTGAGGGTTCATCCCGATAAGTGTTGTGATTATTCCCTGAGGTGAGTAGTCACCCATCCTAATTAATTATTCAGTTTCTTACAAACGCTCTGTAATTTTGCAATTGCAGTCTTTGCAATTGTAAAATGCCTTTGTTCATCAGGCTCTATAATATTCACTCAAAGTGCCTATGGCAAATGTTAAAAAACATATTTGCTGTTAAAAGCGCTGCATGAAATATCAGTGTAAGTGGCATATTATCGAATACACTGTATTTACTTTTCAGGTGTCAAATGAAGACTTTTGAGTGCCAACAGAAACAACAACACTTTTTCACAAGCGGTGATCATCAAATATGTCTGCTGCTACTGCCATGTTGAACAAGTCGCCAGTTCTTCCTCCTATTATCAGGGAAAGTGACCGAACCTTTCTGAAGAGCATTGAGAAATACATAGCAGATGAAACGAAACATCTTGAGTGCACTGGGGAAAAGGACTTTAAAAACATTTATATAATTTACAGAAACGCATTTGACAAGGTACTGACTATTTCATACTTTCACCAACCTTCTCACTTGTGAGTGTGGGGAAAGGGGAAACTGCATCCTATGGAAATTAGTGTCAGTAAATCTTGAAAATTATCTTGCACTCACTCATTTTTGTGATGTTTTTGTTGTATCTCTGAAAAATGCATAAAACTGCATCATCTTCAAGGTCTAAAACAACACATTGGCATGTGTGTATATACCCAAACGTGGATCAGAGTTAGTGATAGTGAATCGAATACCATTGAGGAGCTTTCTACCTTCCTCAATGATATTGCCGAGGGTACACCCTTTGTGGTTGGAGGGGATCTGAACTGCCACTTTGAGCCACTAATAGGACTATTAGATGGCACAACAATGGAAGAGGACGTGCTGTGGTCAGTACCCTCCACGGTGGCGCCTCCCCCTAGAGCTTGGACCCCTCTAGCAGTACAGATCACTGCTTTAACTCTTAAACATGCAATTAGGGCCTGTAACGGGCGTTGGAATTCTGACATTCCCCCTAAATGCACATTTAACAAAGTAGGGAGGGAGTCAAGATTAGACTATATATTAGTTCAACTATCCTCCTAGTCTAAAATTAAGGCCTTTAGGATGATAGACAGGGACGACAGCGATCATAACGCGCTAGAATTAGAATACTCTTTGCCTGGTATAGACAACGAAAACCCGGCTGGTGCATATGTGCTCGTTTCAGGCTTGACCTTAGCAAATAATAGACGCAGAGTGAGGTGGGACAAACTAGCCACTAATCCAGAAAAGGTTTCAAAGTTGTATGGCTGTGTTATTCCCACACTCGAAACGGTTAGCGCATTAGTGGAGCAACCCCACGCCCATGATATGCACAAAAAACTCTGGTCCGCTCATGAGGAACTTATTAAGATCATGGCTGAAGTTCTTTTCTCCCCAGGAAAAACTGGGGGTACCATGAGCCACCGTTCTTCGTGGTACAACGCTGCCTGACGAAAGGCTAAATCGGATCTACTAATTTCCCTAAAGCAGGGTAATAATAGATCCGTAATACAGGCAAGGAGAAGGGACTATAAGCAGTTGTCCACCCATGCTAGGACGGAATGGGAACAGGAGAAATGGGAGAATCTCACCATCACACTGGCAGATAAGGATTCCCGCAAATTCTGGCAAGTTGTAAATACGGGGTCCGAAGAGCTATCTTCGGCCGTCGAACCTAATATTTCAGCTAAGGTCTGGGAAGAACATTTCCAAGCTCTTTACAAGGGAGCTAATATGGACACAGATGGGGCCTCAGCTGACCTAATGCCAACTATTTCCCCACAGCTAGAGGTGGATCTTTTCACTGAGGAAGAGGTGCGGGCTGCAATCTCCAGGCCGGCATCTGGCAAAGCTCCTGGCCTGGATGGGCTTCCAGGTGATCTTTTTAAACAAGAGCCAGACTAATGGGCTCCGTACCTATTGGTGATCTTTAACGCTGTCCTGAGGGGTATGGAGGTGCCCTGTACTTGGCTGGGAGCAGAGATTGTCCCAATATTCAAGAAGGGTTCACCTCTGCTCCCAGCCAACTACAGGCCTATCAGCCTCATCGATGTATCACAAAAGCTATTCGGGAGACTGATACTAGATCGCCTCCAAGATTGGATTGACGAGTTTTCTATTCTGAGCCCCTATCAGGCAGGATTCAGAAAGAAGACCTCAACAACGGATCAGATTTTCCGTCTTAATTTATTATTCTGGAAAACTGTAACAATCGAGGGCGGCAGCTTATACACGGTCTTTGTAGACTTGCGTGCCGTCTTCGATTTGGTGCCAAGACCCAAACTATGGTCCGTGCTAGTGGAGCTGGGCATTCCACCTGATCTCTTGAATACACTGATGAGACTTCATCAAGACAATTTTGCACGGGTCAGGTGTGGCAGGAACGGGTTGCTTTCAGCGAGATTCCCCGTTGACAGAGGGGTGAGACAGGGTTGTGTGCTTGCATCAACCCTGTTCTGCCTCTTTGTCAACGGGGTAATCGCCCATTTGACTGGGATTAATGATATAGATGCCCCAAGGATCAACGGCAGCAGGGTGCCCGCAATTATGTTTGCGGATGACACCCTACTGCTGCCAAAATCCCCGATGGGGATACAACGTGTCCTGGATGGTTTTGTGGCATTTTGTGGGGAGAGGGGGCTGGAGATTAATACCCTCAAGACTAAATTCATGATTTTCAGCCCCCCGCCCACAACACGCCCCAAACCAACCATAGGCACAACGAGGCTAGACAGGGTTCACACATTCGAGTTTCTGGGGGTGACCATCAACCAAAACATGACCTGCGATACACACCAAACAAAGACCAATCTTAAATTGGTGCAGTCAACGGTTGGTATTTCCAGGATAATAAATAGATCAACTTTCAAACCACTCGGTCCATTGCTCGAAATCTATAAAATGCAGGCGAGGGGGGCAGTCACACATGGCGGGGAATTGTGGGGGCACACATCTGGCCAAAACTTGATGACTACAGAAAACAAGTACATCAGGCAATTTACAGCCCTACCCTCAAGTACCCCGCTTCTACCCCTTAGATTTGACTTGGGCCTTAGATCGATTGAAGAAGAATTGGGTCTAAAACCACTAACATTCTGGCGACGACTCTGGACTACTCCAGAGCTCCTGATGTACCGGATGGAGCTGAAAGAGATTTTAAGTTTACCAAATACAGCGAAAATTCCCTGGTTAAAATACATAAAAAAGACATGTGAAAGTTTGGGAAGGCCAGAACTATGGCTAGACCCTGAAAACGCTTGCAGTAAGGTTTCACGCAAACGTCTAGCAAAGGATTATTATGATTTAAAAATAAATACCTTACTAGGGAATATACGGTTGGGGTCTTTAACAAGCTCCTTTATTCAATCTAAAGACTTTTACCTCTTGGAACAGGTCCTTGATGGAATCTGTCCTGTCTTGACCAGGAAGTTATTCTTGCAGTGGAGGTATGGTACCCTCCATCTTAGAGCATTCACAAGTACCTGCTCTGAGCCCTCCTCCACCAAACAATGCCCTGCATGCTCATACCAGTTGGAAAATGAACTACATGTTTTATTATTCTGCAATGCCTATCAAAAATCTAGAAAGTACTGGCTTAAAAACCTAGGCTTTAGGCAGTGCTGGCGTGGATGCTAGAGAAAAGCAATGCTCCTGCTTTTGTTACGCGGACTCATATTGCAGCACTGCTGCAAAACCACCCCCCTGTAAGACAACCGGCCCCACGGGCACAAAACCGGCACCAAACCCCTCCGGCCCACTGGGGCAATGCCAGTGCTACGGCCAGTCCGGCCCTAACCTAGGGGTGGGACACAAAACATAAGTATTTTCCTTTTTACCTTCCTTATGAAGTTTTGCTTTCAGCTAGAGCAAAACCTACTGAATGGAATCATACCAAACTTGCCATGAATCTAAAACGTTCCTCATGATAGAAGCTGTTTGTGTTTTTGTGCAAATCTGTTCAGTAGATTTTTAGATATTTTGATGTCAAAAAAGTAATGGGTGATTTTGAAGATTTAAAGTGTATAGATATCCTGACCACTGGTGGACAGTACTGTGTCTGAGGAAGGTTTGAGAATATACATTTAATGAAGAAGAATTCTTCCCTTCGCATATTATCGGGACCTACGGCCCCTCAGAGGGATTGATGATCTGATTGGCAGAAACCAATTAAAAATTGTCCGTACAGAGGCCATTACAGAATATCAGGCACTGAATCCTTCATGTTTGAAAACAGTGTTTGGGAGGATGGGGGATGGATACTTTGAGGTTCATAAGGGACAGAGAAAGGCACCACTAAAAAGGCACTTTTTTCGTCACAGGTTCATGAACCCTTACCATTTTTTTTATTTATTTTCCATTTAATTATTTGCAAACTCTGAAAATCCTGCGAGATTAGACATTGTCAAAAGCCAATGATATAGAGCATTATGGATACCAATATGGTAGCAGGGCCTGGCTGTGCACTCAACACCCGCTGCACATTGCCAAAGGCCATGTCCATTGGTGTTTTTTTGCATAAGAGGCAGATGTGGTACCATTAAAAAGCTAAAATTCACAATAAAAAACATTAAAAAAAATACGTTATGAGTAACTCTGCTCAGAGGATTAACGTGTTTCAAAAAACTTTATTTAAAAACTACAGTTAAAGTGCCACAGTAATTATGGTTGTCAGCCCAAAAAATGAAATAGGCGAACATATTGTGGGAATTATTGACTGACGCCTTATCTATCAGCTGTAGTGCCTTTTTAAGTTGAAGCCTACATGACAGCTCAGCTGTCTGGTTTGCAAAGACTTCTTGGGGAACTTCTGAAAGCTCCCCAGGGAATATATTTCGCCCATTGCTTACCATTGGCTTTGTGATTTGTAACTCACATGTATTTGCTTGCTTTCTGTTTGCTGTCTTTATTTGATTTAGATTGTCTAGCATGTCTTAGTCCCTCCCATGGAGGAGAGCCTGTTTACCATCTCTCGGAGTCCTTCCTCGTATTCTTCCACAAGTGCTCGCCTTCTGTCCACAGGCTTTTACTTTTTGTTCTTATCTTGTCACATTTTGCTGTTTGTGCAACAAAGGAGGTCAAATGTCAGGGTGTGTCTTCCAGGGAGCTGTTGTTTACTTTTCTTTCTCTGACTTCAAAGTGAGAGGCTTTATATGACAATCTTGCTGGGTACTGGGGGTGTGCTGTAGGAAATGCTGTAGAATGTTATTTTTTTCTTGCATACAACAACATTTAAATGTTTGTAAATGAACTATGCAATATTTCAGAATATATCAGAACTAGAAAAGCACAAATTAAGCATTTTTTTTGTTATTCTGAAGTGTGATATAAACAAATATTTTAATACAATCAAAACAAATCAATACACTAGGTAATGCTGTTTCCACACATTACGACTTGTGCGCTGTGTAGCGTTATCAGTAAAACTGTATGTGCAAATTTAATGGTCATTTCAATTTAAAATGTGATCGCTGTAATGGCAGTGCACTACCACACCATACATACTCCACTCTATGCAACTCCACTCTACAACACTCTACTCCATGACTCTCTACTCTCCTCTACGCTACACCACTCCACTCTACTCCGAGGATGTGGCACAGCAGCCAGAGCGGCTGACTCAGGAGCTGGGGATCCGGGTTTGTGTCTCGGCACGGCTTAACATCCTGTGATTCTCTGCAAATTACTTAATCTCCCCGTGCCCTTTGACAGCGCCTGTATACCCTCCCAGGTGATTAGCCACGCTATATAAATCTACAAATGATTAGTCTACGCCACTCTACATTCCACCACACTTTACTCCACTTCTCTGTATCCTGTTCTATGGCATTATACTCTATGTCACCCCATGACACTGCACAAAACTCTACTACACTCCACTCTAAAACATTCTACTCCACTCCTCACCGCTCAGCAACACTTTATTCTGTGCCACTCTACTGCATTCTACTCTACGGCACTCTACTCCACTCTTTTCTCCTCCACTCTATGCTACTCTACTCCACTCTATGCCACTCTTGTCTACTCTTTGCCACTCGACTGCTTTCCATTCTATGACATCGCTTTACAACACTCTACTACGCTACACTCCAATCAGTGACCCTCTAGTCTACCCTATGCCAGACAATGCCACTCCACTCTACAGCACTTCACTTTATGACACCCCACAATACTTCACTTTATGACACTCTACTCCATTCCACACTATGCCACTCTATGACAATCTACTCTACTCCACTCTGATTCTCTACTCCACTCTATGCCACTGCACCCTACTGTAATCTACTGTACACATTGACACACTATGCACCATACTCTATGCCCCTCCCCCTCTACGCCATTCTAGGCCACTCCATTCTACAACACTCTACGCCACTCCACACTTCGACACTCTACTCCACCCTCCACAACACTCTAATCCATGACCCTCTTCACTGTACTCCACTTTACTTCACTTACTTCACTCTATGACACTCTACACCACTCCACAATATGCCCCTACAACCCACTCTATATCATTAGACTCTGACACTTCACTCTACGACAATCCACTCTATGCCACTGCACTCTATGCCACTCCACGCTGCTCCACTGTACGCCACTCCAAGCCACTCCACTCTACGCCACTACGCCACTACACTCTAACACTCTATTCTATTCGACTCTTCGACACTTACTCTAGTACACGTCACTCTACAACCCTCTTCTATGACCCTCCACGACACTCCACTCTCCGCCCCTTCACTCTACAGCACTCCGCTCTATGACACTCCGCTCTACAGCACTTTTCCACTGTACACAACTCCACTCTAAACCACTCTTCTCTACTCTGCGCCACAGCACTGTACTCCACTCTACGCCTCTCCTCTCAACATCCCTGCAATATACTCCCCTCCTCTCTACTCCCCTCCACTCTGCTCCCCTTCCACTCTGCTCCCCTCCTCTCTACGCCCTCCAGGCTATGCCCCTCCACTCTATGCCCTTCCACTCTACTCCACTTCAGTCTACACCACTCCACTCTACACCACACCAGACTACACCACTTCAAAACACTCTACTCTACTTTATGGCACCCTGCGCCAATTCACAACACTAAATGCCACTCCACTCTATGCCGCCAACACCCTACCCCCTCCACTCTACAACACTCCACTCTACTTCAGGGCATTCCATGCCACTCCACGACTCTCTACACCACACCAATCTATGCCAGTCCACACCACTCTACACCATTCTATGCCACTGCACTCCACGCCACTGTTCTCTAAGACGCTAGCTTTTATCCATGCTGAACAGCAGCCACGCTGGTGTAAAACATGGCTAAACACATTGGCAAAGCCATATGCTTTGCCTATACTTGTTTTGTCTTGAGTTGAGTGTGGACCCTAATTACTATTGTGGAACAATCTGATAGAACACTGTTTCCACATATAATTCTGAAGGGCATGGAGTAGGTGGAGGTGTCAAAAGAAGATTGATTCTTCTAGCTTGAAGAATAGTTGGTCGAAAGACTAATTCCAGTTAAGCTATAAATATCTCCCAATTTAGATAACCCTCTCAAAGGTTTTGATCCTTGAGGAGCCTCATGTTTTTGGATCACCAGTCAAGACACTTTTTGGCTGCTTTTGTGGGAACCCATTTCTGATAATTTAACATAACATTCAATATTATTTGTTATCTTGCAGGCTTGAAATAGCAGAAAATGGGTAATAAAAAAAGTTGCTCAGAGAAGGTATTCAAAATATGCCTTCCCCTGAGGCCCCAGAAATCCTTTAGATGACATTGCGTTTATCACATCTGGTATCCACCTATTCTCTTTGTTCAGTCTATGAAGTCAGGCAATCAGGTTTCCCGGTTATGGCAAACCTGATATTATCTCCTTTGGAAGCTTAAACATCCTGGTTTTAGGGTGTAATATTCTTGCATTTTGTCGTCCGATATCATCCTACTGCTTTTTGTTGTCAGACATCGTCCTACTGTCTGGACTGGGTTTTGTGTGTAGTCTTTGTTCAACACTGTTTTATCTTACTTCAGCTTTCTAGCACTCAGGCCTTTTTACTTCCTTAGAACTTGAACATGGTCTGCCTTCTAATAACCATGTTATACGCACCTAACAGCAACACCTCTGATCTCCCCAACCCAATATTATCTCCAGAGTTTTTTCTGTGGTTTACGTTAAGGACTCTGCTATGCGATGATCAGGTAGATCCTAGGCATCTAGTTTCCATCCCTCATGGTGTCTGCCCATTCTGGTTGCCATTACCACCAAAAGGAGTGAGTGGTCTGAAACTGGCTGTAGAAGGGTCTTAGTCCTCCTAAAAATGGTTAGAGTTCCAAGCAATGCAAAGAAGTAATCTGCTCTCAGAGCAAATCATGAGCAGCAGAGTAAAAATAGACCTGCTTCTCATCCTCGTGCAGGAACCTCGCCATCAGGCAACCCCATCTTTAAAGCCCATCCATTTAAAATGATTATCATCGTTGCACCACAGAGAACCTGTAATTTGTCTCTTCCATGACCAAGTTAAATTCCCAACCCACCCTGCCCCTCCCCCCCCGGGGTTTATGTAGTTCATGTCTGCAGTGAAACACCCTACAGAATGTCTACACAGCAGTAAGAGGTTGCCACCAAAATGGGTATGCACCCTACTATTTCAGTCATCACCATCGCCACCGTTTGATTCCTGGTGCGTGGGTTTAGTACAGTTGTCCCCTGGGCCCCAGAGGTCAACAGAGCTGCCTCCTCAGCGTCAACATAGGTACCAGCTCCCTCCATCTGCTCTTCACCATTCACTCAGCATCTTCTTCTGCCATGTGCGGCTTCTCAGCCCCTTCTAATATGGTGCCTTAATGGACCCAGGTAGAAAAAAACATTAATGACCATTCACAGTAACTATCCATGAGCCCAGTCATTAAGGAACCGTAATGAGCGGAACCATTAATAAGCTGTATTATCCCCATGCACTGATGAGCATTAATGGCCATAGGCGGCAATGACCGTTAATGGTGCCTTGCAGTCAGTATCTATATGCTCAGTCAGTAAGGAACCTAAGGAACCAAGGTGCTCTTTCACTTTCACAGAAATTCCACTGAGGAACTGTGAGAGCTGTTAGCTTCTATTGGGCCCTGTTAGCAACTACAATGAGGACAGTGGGGGACCTGCTAACTGCCTTGCACATCCATGCCCTGCAGCCTTATGTGGGTAAAGAAGGAGTGGTCTACCTGAAAGGTGTACTGGTGCCCTTTAAGCAGATGCAAACAAGGCCCCTGGCAGCTGTTATCTTTCCTGGTTCTCCTTCACCTTCATTACTTGGAAGCTAAAGGAAGCCTGGAAGAACTGTCGGCCTTCTGCAGGACAACAAGGCTGGGGAAGCTTGAGGGCTGGTCTGGTGTCCTGTTTGACATTGTCCCATTTCTCTTTCACTGCCAAAACAATGGCATTGAGGGAAGGCAGAGTCTGCTGACAGATGGCCTAGTGCTGCCTTTGCAATTGCAAACAGGACCAGAGAAGCTGGCTCATTCTTTCTGTTCCTGTAAATGGTTGTGCGTCACAGAGGAGTAAGACAGTTAGCTGCCACGTATGTGAAGAGGGCACCAGGCAGCTGTCTAAGTCCTTCTGCATCATCATAAATATGAGCTTGAAAGATGACCTGGAGAGCTGGCAGCTGCCTGGCTGCCTGTTCACCAGATGGCACAGAGCCACAATAAGAATCAGTTTTCTCCAACCAGAGCAACTTAGTGACACAGGACAGAAGACCTTTCAAATATTATTGGCCAACAGTAGCCTGGCCAAGTACAACAATGCGGTCAGGGAAAAACATTTATTACATAGGTATGCCCCACTTTAGTGGGTAGTCTCTGAGTCATATAACCCACTTAATAAGTAACTAAAATGTGTATTAAAAACTGGACTGATTAAATAATGCAGCCTGCTTAGATTCCTGATTGCATGTGACCTGTCTTGATAGGAAACCAGTCCAGTGCAACTTAATTTTTGGCCTTAAGGTACACTTATAGTTAACTTATGGCATGAATTGTCCCAGATGAATTGAACAGGTCCT
This sequence comes from Lissotriton vulgaris, assembly GCF_964263255.1. Lineage (NCBI taxonomy): Eukaryota > Metazoa > Chordata > Amphibia > Caudata > Salamandridae > Lissotriton > Lissotriton vulgaris. Next base: position 1,495,869,918 of record NC_141694.1, on the reverse strand, counting down.
CATTTTCCTCGAATTCCTGGCCCAGATGACTTTGTCAAGGCCTGCAAACATGCAATTAGGGTGGGTGGGGATCAAGCCACTACCAATGAAGGGGCCATTATGAACAATGCCACCACATAGCGCATAGTTGAAGTTCTCCAATTAAAATGTGTCTGTAATACAGGGATAGCTGCACAATCACCAATCAAGGGCAATCAAAAAATCACTCTTGCATAACCGTTTGCACTGTATAATACCGTAAGCAACACACAACAATTCTCTGTCTTTACTATAGCACCATTCTTGGGCATTAGCACTAAATATGGACCTGCCTAGGCCACTGAAACCATAGCAAAGGGCCAAGAGTGCCTGAAACAATGTAACCAGAATTGAAACCTATCACCTTGGTCGCAATCCCACCTACCTTATCAATATTCATGACATAGGTCGCAAACTGTGATTTACTGCGATTGGTGACCATCACAAGAATGGTGGGCTGCTGTGGTTAGCAGACCACTATGGGCAAGATGTATGACCTGTACTGGCATGCCGTGACGTCGCTCTTGGCAAAATGGACTGACACACAGCTGCAACACACATGGGAGACGTGTTTGCTAGGCCTGTATAAACGGACAAAGCACAACAAAGCTCTATCCAGATTTTGGGACCTAGGACTAATTACAGCCAAGAGACTCCTCACCAAACGCTGGAAACACAGCAAATCCCCGCATATCAAGTTCAAATCCCTGTGCTTGGTATACAAGGCCTTACACAATGCCGGACCAGTGTCCTTCACTCAGAACCTAACCCCCTACTGCTTGTCTAGAACACTGCGCTCCTCCAGTTCCTTGGAACTGGTGATCCCCCGAACTAAATCTGTCAACTGGGGTGACAGAAGATTCTTTGTGGCCGCTCCAAAACTATGGAACACATTGCCTCATTCAATCAAGACCAGCACGTCCCTTTGGTCTTTCCGCAAAAACCTTAAAACCTGGCTTTTTAATCAATGAACTCCCAGTCCCCTTGTTGGTTAAACATTGCAGTTACTTAGCGCCGAGATGCCCACGGGCCTTCGTTTCGCGCTTTACAAATGTTTTTAAATAAATAAATAAATCAAGCACTGGCGCGCCTCGTTTGACAACTGGGAAAGGGCAGAAAGCACTACCCTGCACAGGGAGGAGATAGCAGGGCTCAGGAAATTCCCCATAGCGCAAATCTGGGACGACACACTGAAGTCTTTCCACCAGGCCTGCCTAGATCAGGGAGTCACCTAGATCCCCTCCTCCCCTTGGGTGGGAACTGAGTAACAGGTGCGATGAGGAGTGATAAGCGCATGTGACGGGATTCCCTCTCGCCAACACACAGTATAACGTACCCACGTCACATAGGGATGCCGCCACCCCGCGAAGCGGTAGTCGGCCAACCCCCCCTTTATTTTTTTTCCTTTACGACACATGAGACCTGACGCTTAATGGTTGTGACCGCGATGGACCCCCCGCAAGCAACCCCCCACTCCAGCACTAATACGCTAATGACACCCGGGATAGACACCCACGGATGAATACATACACGCTGCATACGCTCCACACCCCCTTTTCTTTTTCCCCCTTTCGACCAGTATTCCTCTGCTTATATTTCAGCCACCTTTTTCCCCTTGGCTGCTTTTTCCTCGTATATAGTTGGATTTTAGATTTTGATGTCAAGGTGGTTAACCAAAAGACACGTTTGTTTGACAGGTTGAGACATAGCATGTTGAATGTAACACCCTAATCCTTGATTTCACTCAGCACACAACGCACACACACGGGACCACCAAGTAAGGCGTACCATTTACGAAAGATCTAGAAACGGCGGTGAGTCTGGCAAACCCGCAAGTCGCAGCCATGCTACGGGGGAAGATGAGAAGAGAAAAAAAAAAAGGAAAAACAAGAAACACCAAGAGCCGCATGCCGCCCGCATGGCTCACAGACACAGCAGTGCACTTTCAACTGCCTATTGCAACACGCCTTATTTACATACATGCAAACCGAAGCACCGGGAACATGCCAAACCTATTGAACAGCACCTTCCCGTATCATAAACGCTGAGCCGTGCAGTAGAGATGCACCCTCGACTACAGTACGCTGTCTGGGAATGCTGAGCCCTGCTCACTTTTAAATTTACTTTTCCATTTATTATTGTACCCACCCTATAAAATGCGATAAGTGACTAAAGTTCCAAGATACATTACCGTTGTTTCTGATTAATGTGATGGTTTGAAGGGATGGTTTGCACTAATTACTGCTTGAGGCACTGGAAAGTGTTGTGATTGTACATTGTAAAACCAATAAAATATTTCCCCCCCCCCCAAAAAAATGGGCTAGATGTACAAAACATTTTTTAAGGTCGCAAACGGCCTGATTCTCAGAATTGAGCAATTTGCAAACTCATAAATGCTTTTTGGGATGTACAAAGCCCAAATTACAATTCAGTACCGAATCGCAATTTGGGTTTTGCTATTCAATATTTGGAAGGGGTGTGTTGAGGGCATCCCTTCCTAATATCGAATCAGAATGGTATGTACAAATGTTTTACAATCGAAATGCATATGCAAAACATTTGCAATTTAACGTCATTTGAAAAATGGTCCCTATGGGACCCCTTTCCCTTTGAGAATGGTTGGTAAAATATTTTTTCAGAGCAGGCAGTGGTCCCAAACTTCAATTTTTTTCTTTTTAAGCGCATTCTGTATTTCTGTAAGGAAAACATGCTGCATTAAAACGAAAAAAGATTGCTTTACTTAAAAGCAATCACAGACATATAGCCGTTGCAAACCCTGTGATTATCAGCCAGATTCATCAAGCTAAATTGCGCTCGCAAAGGGCCAGATTCTGAGAATCTGGCCCTTTGCGAGTGCAATTTTTGCATTTGGGATTCATCATCCCAAATGCAAAAATCGCTATTTGCGAAATCGCATATTTGCGAGGAATTGGATTTAAGGAATCTCTATTAGAGATTCCTTAAATGCAATTCATTAACCAATTCGAAATTGCGAATTCGCAATATTTGGTCGCTATTTACCACAAAGTCTGACTTCGTGGTAAATAGCGAAAAAATAATAAAAAGCACTTTAGTGCATTTTTCACTGTTGCATGTTACACACACACATGTCCTTTGGACATGTGTGTGCGCAACACCTGTGTAAATTTGCATTTCAAGGGTGCTACAGGGTGTCCTTTGGACTCCCCTGGCACCCTTGAAATCGCTATCTTATTTGCGATTAGCAAATTGCTAATCGCAAATAAGGAATACTCTCCATTCATTCCTATGGGCCATTAGGTCTATAGGAATGAATGGGGAGTTATAAGGAATAAGGAATACTCCCCATTCATTCCTATGGGCCATTAGGCCCTTAGGAATGAATGGGGAGTTATTCCTTATTTGCGATTAGCAATTTGCTAATCGCAAATAAGGAATGTGTAGGAATCGCAATTTATTTTGCGATTCCTACATGAATCCCGTTTTGCGAGTCTGTAATAGCGATTCCTTATGAATCGCTATTAAAGACTCGCAAAACGGGTCTTTGATGAATCTAGCAGTTAGAGAATTGCATTGTTTGCGACTGCTAAATGGCTTCATACATTAGGTCCAAAATTTCTTATTGTCTCACAATTAAATCAAGTGATAGAAGCAAATTTTATCTAGCTTGCATGCCAGAGATGTACTTTAAATAATTCTTCTGTAACTTATTTCTCTTCTCTGATCGAGAGAGCCTTCAATTCTAGTGTGTTACATAAGTCTGAGTGTATGTTTACAAAACTTGTGGATCTTTCCATCAAATCATTTATTCTTGGGTTATTGTTTAGTTGACTTGTTTAGTTACTATTAAAGTAACTTACAGATGTCCTTGTATACATCAACCACAACAAACTCCCTCCACATAAGACGATAATGATCTTTCTCTTAATTTTAAGCCCTATTTATGGACCGAGTGAATTAATTCTTTTGTAGTCTATTTTATTTCCGAATTTTCTAGGCTTGATGATGTGGTCATTCTACTACAAATTAAATTAGCCCAGTAGACCCAGGAGAAGGCAGATTTTGACAAATAGTCAAACTATTCCAAATATTCTAAACAGAAAAAAAAATATTTTCAGCTAAGAAAGGATGGATGATGTATTGCATTCTTGAGGTCAGACACAATTATGGGGGACCCGGGAAGCTCCCTGGACTCTCCCATGTAGTCAGATGTTCCTTATTTCCTTGCATTTGAGTTCAACTATCTTTCAGGATCGAGTGAGGTATACAATAAATAATGTTGACCTTTGGAGTATCCTATAGCCCAGACAAGCCAGACTTAGCAATTAGATCCCCACTTATCAGTAATCAGCCCTTCCCACTAAACTGTATTCCATGAAACAAAGTTTGGTTAGGTCTACAATGATTACATATGTATATTCTTCACCTGAAGGAAAATGGGTGTTCCCTGAGGAGGGCGAGTGGTGGCATTGGGATTTCCCATAAAGTCAGAACATTGTTGGTATTCAGAAATATTCCTATTAGCATGTCGCACTCTAAGGGCCAAATGTTCCACCATTTAATTTAGAGCCTTGCGATCTGCGACAAATTGTGAGTCGCTAAATGAAATTTGCAACCGTGTGTTTTACACTGTTTGTGATTCTCAATGGGGTCGCAAATTGCGAGGCTCATTAATAATAATGAGCCTCTCTGCAGTTTGTGAGCCCATTGGGCATGCCAGCCCTCCCAGGGCTGGTGGCCTGCTGGGATCAGTAGACCACCATGCCTGGGACTGCTTTTTAATAAAGCAGTTTTTTTAAATGCATCCCGTTTTCCATAAAGGAAAACGGGCTGCATTTTCCAAAAATTTAAATGAAACGTTTTCGTTTCATTTTTAAAGGGCAGGCAGTGGTCCCTAGGACCACTGCCTGCCCTTAAAAAATTCTTTTTGATGCATTGGCAAAGGGGAAGGGGTCTCCTGGGGACATCTTCCCATTTGCAAGTAGGTGGTAATTGAAGTGTTTTGTGACCACCATTGCAGTTGCAAAACATTGGTACATGGTTCTGAGACTCGCTATTTGAAAGAGAACGCCCCCTTCCAGATAGCAAGTCGCAAAACCTATTTAGCGAGTCGCAAATCTCCCTTTTAATGGAGATTCTCTCCGCTTTGGCACAGGCAGAGAGCGAGTGCCTCCATGCCTGCGAATGTGGTGGGTCCCGAGCCTTCCAGTGCTTAGTGAGGAGTCGTTTGGCCACCACTATGCCCAGGTCCAGGAACCTAGACGTCACTTTCGTGGCCGCGGTTCTGTGGAAGTGGTGTAAGAGGTATGTGGGCCAGTCGAAAGGTATGTCACGGCCGATGCAGTCGTGCAGTTGTGCGCTGATGTCCTGCCAGTATGTGTGTAGTCTGCGGCAGTTCCAGAGCATATGTACGAGCCCCACCCCCTGCTCAATACATCTAGGGCAAATTGCGTCTTCCCGATGGAAGTATCTATTAATTAGGTCGGGTGTGAGGTATGCCCTGTGTACGATGAATAGATGTATTTGTCAAAACCTCATGTTCGTGGGTATGCGTATTGGGCTCTGCAGTATTCGGTCCCACTCTTTGTCTCTCAGCTGGCGCCTCAGATCTGCCTCCCACTTCTGTTTGAGGGATGTCAGGCTAATCGCTGTGTGTGTCCGGAATGCTGCTGCAAACCAGCGGACAAGGTGTCGGCCCATTCCCATAACATGCAAATATTGTATGACAAGGTGTTGCTTGGGTTCTACCGTCAGGTCCCCCCATTTGACCGTAAGTGTTGCAATCAGCGATCTGTGTATGAGGAATTGCCCCGGTGGCAGGTTTTCCTCCCTTTGCGAGTGCAATTTTTGCATTTGGGATTCATCATCCCAAATGCAAAAATCGCTATTTGCGAAATCGCATATTTGCGAGGAATTGGATTTAAGGAATCTCTATTAGAGATTCCTTAAATGCAATTCATTAACCAATTCGAAATTGCGAATTCGCAATATTTGGTCGCTATTTACCACAAAGTCTGACTTCGTGGTAAATAGCGAAAAAATAATAAAAAGCACTTTAGTGCATTTTTCACTGTTGCATGTTACACACACACATGTCCTTTGGACATGTGTGTGCGCAACACCTGTGTAAATTTGCATTTCAAGGGTGCTACAGGGTGTCCTTTGGACTCCCCTGGCACCCTTGAAATCGCTATCTTATTTGCGATTAGCAAATTGCTAATCGCAAATAAGGAATACTCTCCATTCATTCCTATGGGCCATTAGGTCTATAGGAATGAATGGGGAGTTATAAGGAATAAGGAATACTCCCCATTCATTCCTATGGGCCATTAGGCCCTTAGGAATGAATGGGGAGTTATTCCTTATTTGCGATTAGCAATTTGCTAATCGCAAATAAGGAATGTGTAGGAATCGCAATTTATTTTGCGATTCCTACATGAATCCCGTTTTGCGAGTCTGTAATAGCGATTCCTTATGAATCGCTATTAAAGACTCGCAAAACGGGTCTTTGATGAATCTAGCAGTTAGAGAATTGCATTGTTTGCGACTGCTAAATGGCTTCATACATTAGGTCCAAAATTTCTTATTGTCTCACAATTAAATCAAGTGATAGAAGCAAATTTTATCTAGCTTGCATGCCAGAGATGTACTTTAAATAATTCTTCTGTAACTTATTTCTCTTCTCTGATCGAGAGAGCCTTCAATTCTAGTGTGTTACATAAGTCTGAGTGTATGTTTACAAAACTTGTGGATCTTTCCATCAAATCATTTATTCTTGGGTTATTGTTTAGTTGACTTGTTTAGTTACTATTAAAGTAACTTACAGATGTCCTTGTATACATCAACCACAACAAACTCCCTCCACATAAGACGATAATGATCTTTCTCTTAATTTTAAGCCCTATTTATGGACCGAGTGAATTAATTCTTTTGTAGTCTATTTTATTTCCGAATTTTCTAGGCTTGATGATGTGGTCATTCTACTACAAATTAAATTAGCCCAGTAGACCCAGGAGAAGGCAGATTTTGACAAATAGTCAAACTATTCCAAATATTCTAAACAGAAAAAAAAATATTTTCAGCTAAGAAAGGATGGATGATGTATTGCATTCTTGAGGTCAGACACAATTATGGGGGACCCGGGAAGCTCCCTGGACTCTCCCATGTAGTCAGATGTTCCTTATTTCCTTGCATTTGAGTTCAACTATCTTTCAGGATCGAGTGAGGTATACAATAAATAATGTTGACCTTTGGAGTATCCTATAGCCCAGACAAGCCAGACTTAGCAATTAGATCCCCACTTATCAGTAATCAGCCCTTCCCACTAAACTGTATTCCATGAAACAAAGTTTGGTTAGGTCTACAATGATTACATATGTATATTCTTCACCTGAAGGAAAATGGGTGTTCCCTGAGGAGGGCGAGTGGTGGCATTGGGATTTCCCATAAAGTCAGAACATTGTTGGTATTCAGAAATATTCCTATTAGCATGTCGCACTCTAAGGGCCAAATGTTCCACCATTTAATTTAGAGCCTTGCGATCTGCGACAAATTGTGAGTCGCTAAATGAAATTTGCAACCGTGTGTTTTACACTGTTTGTGATTCTCAATGGGGTCGCAAATTGCGAGGCTCATTAATAATAATGAGCCTCTCTGCAGTTTGTGAGCCCATTGGGCATGCCAGCCCTCCCAGGGCTGGTGGCCTGCTGGGATCAGTAGACCACCATGCCTGGGACTGCTTTTTAATAAAGCAGTTTTTTTAAATGCATCCCGTTTTCCATAAAGGAAAACGGGCTGCATTTTCCAAAAATTTAAATGAAACGTTTTCGTTTCATTTTTAAAGGGCAGGCAGTGGTCCCTAGGACCACTGCCTGCCCTTAAAAAATTCTTTTTGATGCATTGGCAAAGGGGAAGGGGTCTCCTGGGGACATCTTCCCATTTGCAAGTAGGTGGTAATTGAAGTGTTTTGTGACCACCATTGCAGTTGCAAAACATTGGTACATGGTTCTGAGACTCGCTATTTGAAAGAGAACGCCCCCTTCCAGATAGCAAGTCGCAAAACCTATTTAGCGAGTCGCAAATCGAGACTCGCTAAATAGGCTTTTTACAGGGCCCATGATGTTTTTGCATGCGCAAATGGGTTTGGAAACCCGTTTTCACATGCAAAAACGGGGCGTACATGTGGCCCTAAATGTTAGACAAAGTTTACTCCAAAAACGTAAGAATAGAGGGCCAGATGTACAACCCTAAACTGCATGCGCATACGTGTTTGCGACCCATTTGCGCATGCAAACGTTCACAGGGCCATGTACAATTCCTAAATAGCAAGTCTCAATTTATTTGCGACTCACTGTTTAGGAATTGTGAGTCGCTATTAGGTAGCGGCGTTCCCTAAGCCATGTAAGAATGTTTTGCGGGCGCAAAACACTCGCAAATTACAACCCTCTTCAAGAGGGTGATAATGCACTCGCAAAAGGGAAGGGGTCCCCATGGGACACCTTCCCCATTGCAAATGCAGGAGAACATATTTTTTAGGGACCACTGCCCTAAATATATTTTTAGGGACCACTCCCTACCGTTAAAAAATGATAACGCATCCCGTTTTCCTTTAAGGAAAACGGAATGTATTAAACAAAAAAAAAAACATGCTTTATTGAAAAGCAGTCCCAGACATGGTGGTCTGCTTAGTCCAGCAGGTCACTATCCCCGGGAGGGCCAGTCATTCCCAATGGGGTCGCGAGTGGCTCATTAATATTCATGAGCCTCTCATTTTACGACCCCATTGGGAATTGCTAACAGTGTCTAAGACACTGTTGTACATTGTGATTTGTGACTTGCAAATTGCGACTCGCAATTTGTCGCAATTTGCGAGTCGCAAAACACAATGGTCCTACATCTGACCCAGAACTCAATAAACATCTGGAAGCTCTATACGCTTCTAATCCCTAAAGTCCCTTTAAATCATATATTCGGGTCCTTGTGTAATTCTATAATCTCTATATTACAAGACATTACCATAATTAAAATACATTTACAGTGTCTTTTCAATATTTATTTACCTTGCCATGGACTTCCATCTCAGTAAATGTAGAGTATCATTGATTGCCTACCTCTCTGCTGATCAGATATTTATAGTTATTTAAAATATTATGTTTTCAAACAGACAGCTAGAGAAAAGGTAGAAGGTGTGTTTTTAACCTGAGCACGATGTTACACAACATTTAAATTATTAGCATGGCTAACACACGCCGTTAAATTTAAGCGGGTTTGGTCTTTCATCATACTCACTATGATGTGGAGAATTTTCCCTGTTATACGTACTTACTTATGCCTACTGCCTCTCCTAGGGTATAGCCATAAACCAGGACTCTCCAGCCATCTCTGTCCTGGGCTTTTCTTTCACTCTGACTCTAGGTGTAACCCATCCTCTTGCAGTCAGCCTCGAGGCCTCAGTGCCAGTGTGTTTTTTTGCCTTCCTCTTTTCCTTTTCCCTTGAGGGTTCCAGGTGACGTCTTGACTGGTGGTGTTTGATACAGGCTTGCGGAGGGTGTGACCTATCCACCCCAGCGTCTTTTCATGATTTCTTCATGATCAGGGAGTTGGAAAGTTTTGTGCCACAGGTCGTTGTTTGCTGATGGTGTTTGGCCAGCCAGGGGTGTGGAATTTAACAAAATATCTACTTGTCCATGGGGCACTTTGCTTCTCAAATCTACTTCTCCTGTAACAAAATCCACTTGTCTTTTTGGTGCCATGTAGTGCAGCAACAAATTATGACAGCAATCTCATCTAAGAACTCTGATATAGCCTCTCTCATTATGCCAGGGCTCATACCATAGTAGTGTTTGAATATTGGCAATCCCCTTATGTTGCCACGTTTCCACAGATCTACATACTGGGGCTGAAGGTAGTGGTAAGCAATAGTTCCAGGGTTAGAATGCCCTTTGGAGTCTGTGCAAACCTACTAACCTGCATGTTTTAAGGGTTTTCTACAACTTCTCTAATCTTTTCCCATACTGAGAAATGTTGGAAATGTATTCCTTACAATGGCAGACGTAAACCTTCTTCCAGAGTTGGGAAAAAAGTGGTTGGAGGGAAAGTGAAATTGCAAACGCTCAGATTTTCATTTTTTTTTGTTTTAATCTGTTTATTCATTTTGGGTTTTTCCAACATTCTCAGAAACCATGTTATACAAGACAATTGGACAGTATACACTGTTCTACAGTATGCATCTCCTACACGAATGTACCATTTTCAGAATAACATTACTTCTGTTCAGTAAATGTCCCTTTTCCGCAGTCACGCGTTTAGAGTTCCCTTCTGGACTGCCTTCTGCAAATTGACACAGATATTAAACTGGGGTACAACTAAACCAAAAGGGGGAAAAACCCCCTCTAACAATAACTTTGACCGATGATGATGTATCAGTTCTTGTAAAGCGGGCACGCCATTCCTCCACCGTGACAAAACACTATCCCCACTATGTTGAATCCCCCCCGGACATGCACGCCCTGTGGCCGTGCCTGACAGCTGTGTCCGTTGCCATTGGCTTGTGTATGGAACAGCACGGGCCATCACATCCTGGTTCGTGTCAGTGTCGTTGGGTGTACTTGCCTCACCTGCGCGCTGTCCAGTCAGAGTTCAGCCCTCTAACTGTTGTAGGGTGAGGGGTGAGCAGCGGCTACTACAGGTCCCTCGAATCAGACTCCACAGGTCAGCGGGCAGGGCTTTCTCTTATTTGGCTCCCAAGTATTGGAATAGCCTTCCTATCTCCTTACGTGTAATTCCTTCCTACCAAATCTTTAGAAAACATTTAAAGACCTTTCTGTATTAGTGACTCCTCCCTCTCTGGTCCCCCCCCCCCCCCCCACCCCCCCCCGGAGTATGTTCTGAGTAAGCGCTGAGATGCCTCACGGTGAGTCGAGCCCTATACAAGAAGGCATAACATAACATTACATAACAGTAGTCCCTCCCAGTGGGCTGCTATGTGCTCTTTCCGCAGGCCTAGTGTTTCCTCCCTTTTAATGGAGATTCTCTCCGCTTTGGCACAGGCAGAGAGCGAGTGCCTCCATGCCTGCGAATGTGGTGGGTCCCGAGCCTTCCAGTGCTTAGTGAGGAGTCGTTTGGCCACCACTATGCCCAGGTCCAGGAACCTAGACGTCACTTTCGTGGCCGCGGTTCTGTGGAAGTGGTGTAAGAGGTATGTGGGCCAGTCGAAAGGTATGTCACGGCCGATGCAGTCGTGCAGTTGTGCGCTGATGTCCTGCCAGTATGTGTGTAGTCTGCGGCAGTTCCAGAGCATATGTACGAGCCCCACCCCCTGCTCAATACATCTAGGGCAAATTGCGTCTTCCCGATGGAAGTATCTATTAATTAGGTCGGGTGTGAGGTATGCCCTGTGTACGATGAATAGATGTATTTGTCAAAACCTCATGTTCGTGGGTATGCGTATTGGGCTCTGCAGTATTCGGTCCCACTCTTTGTCTCTCAGCTGGCGCCTCAGATCTGCCTCCCACTTCTGTTTGAGGGATGTCAGGCTAATCGCTGTGTGTGTCCGGAATGCTGCTGCAAACCAGCGGACAAGGTGTCGGCCCATTCCCATAACATGCAAATATTGTATGACAAGGTGTTGCTTGGGTTCTACCGTCAGGTCCCCCCATTTGACCGTAAGTGTTGCAATCAGCGATCTGTGTATGAGGAATTGCCCCGGTGGCAGGTTTTCCTCCCTGATTAGGGTATCATATGGCAGTAGCGCCTCATCCCGGTATAGGTCCCCTAAAGTCTGTATGCCTGCCTCGCTCCAGTCCGTGAGTCTCGGATGTGTGAGTGTTCCCGTCCCACTAGGTTAAACCACGAGTGATAGCGCTGGTGCATAGGGTGTCAGCGTCCTGGTAAGGTATAAGCTCCTACGATAGCATTTGTGCGCTACCGCAAGGAGAAGAGGTGTTGGCGTAACTGTTTTATTGGCCAATTGGAATAGGCTGGTTATTTGTTCAAGGGTGTATGGGGATTATACGGACACCGTATCGTCGCATCCCCTATCCGCCAGCCACTGAGCTATCCACTGCAGCTGCGCTGCCAGGTAGTAGTGCTCCAGGCACTTGATCCGTGGTTAATTGCAATTTCGGCAGGGACAGCCTTTGCTGTGAGTTCACCCAAATGAAGTCCCTGAGCAATTTGGTAAGTGGAGTAAAGCACGCTGCCGGGATATATAGAGGTAAGTTGGTGAAGTAATACAGGAGTCTAGGTAGGATCACCATCTTAGACAACGCCAACATGCCTGTGATTGTTAGTGGTAGCGCGGACCAAAATTTCACCTGTGATCTGATCGCCGTTAGCGCTCTCCCCAGATTCCCATCTATCAGATCTGGCGGTTGGCGGTATATTTGAACTCCCAGATAGCGGAAGGTGTGTGCCTGCCATTGCACCCTAGTACCGTTGAGGGTATATCCCGGGTACTGGTTCCCTTCCCCAAACGCATCTTTGCAGGACTTGCCTGCACTCACACAGAGTCTTGAGACGGCAGTAAAATCTCCAAGGATGCACTCCAGCTGATCTGGTATATGCTCAATGTCTTGCACGTAGACCAATAGGTCATTCGCATATAGCAAACGCTCAGATTTTCATAAGAGCAAATTTACACATGCATATTTGCTCATGCTAAAATGCAGTTCACAAATTTTTTGTAGGAGTACTATTTCTTGTCCTACTTCTGTAAATTCTTGGGAATTCACGAAAGTTGTATAGCTGCACTTAATGCAAGGACATTTACATGGGTGCACTTTTGATACTTTCTTTAATAATTGGGCCCCTAATTTGGCCTGGCGTTGACCATGACCTTTTGCGTGTATTAAAATTCTGTCTTACTCTCTCTGTATTGGCTGTCTTCACTGTGAGTGACAGCATTCTGCTCTTTCACAAGGAGCATTTCGGCAAACAAAGTAGTTTTGTTCAGTGCCAGTAACTACTGTAGCAGTGTGTGCTCTTTGAGATCAAAAACAATTTTTGCTTTTGCCAATTTTTGTTATAATGGTGAGGGACCAGCAGCTCCCACACCAATAAGGTTTTACAAAAACCATGTCAAAACAATTCATACATTGACAAAACTAAAAAGCTGACCACCAATTTCAGACCTAGTGGCTTTACCAATGCTTGTTTATTTTATTTGTGTTTCCCATAATCTTATTGAAACTGCTCACCCTGATTTTCCATTATTAATATTTTTAGGAAATATTAGCATGCATCAATATATGTTACTAAATGATGCTGCAAAGAAATGGTACCTGAAATTTTACAATAGTTTAGCTAAATGTTTTTTCCCTTTTTTTAATGAACATTTTATTTTGAAAGCAAAGAATCATCAATCTTGCTTTCAAGCTTCTGTACACATTTTTATACTGGAATCACTGTCAGTAGTGCAGTCAGAGCTTACAACATTTATTTAGAGAGCTCACCCTAATAACAAAGGCTTTCAATTAATGAACCATAAATACAAGTTTGAACAGCATTAACATATGGACAAAAATATTACCTTAATTGCAGGCAGTGCCCTTTCCTGATCCATAATGTGGTACTACAACGTGACAGCTAAAGAGATTGTTCTGCAGGGGGTTGGGCCTACTTGTCCCTAAGACAAAATACACATGGAAACGTGTAGCCCTTGACCCCAAACAATATGTCCTGGGCGTCAGGCTATAGGAATTCCAGATCAGCGGATTTGGAGGATTTTCCCCAGAAAGGTGTTGATAAAGGCCTGGACTTTGTTGGTGGAGGTCTCTGCTGTCCTCCAAGTTTCTGCTCCATACAGAAGGTCTGTACTGCCCTGCTAGTCTGTGACACTACACAGGTAGGTGAAGAACTCAACCTATTCCAGTGTATCTACTGCAGTTGTGCTGGCCGTGTTAGCCTTTAGGGTCTTGAATTTTTCCCTGTGGATGTTGAGGCCAAATTGTGCAGATGGCTGCCACTTTGTCTGTCCTTTCTTGCATCTGCAGATGGATATGGGAGAGTAGGGCCAGGTCATCTGCAAGGTCCAGGTCATAGAGCTGCGTCCAAGGTGTCCACCAGATCCCATTTCTTCTCCTTGTTCTGGATGTCTTCATGATCTAGTCTGTTGCCAGCAGGAAGAAAAAGGCGAGAGCAAACAACCCTGGCAGACTCCCCTACTCACTTCAAAGGCTTCCATGAGTTGTCCTTCATGCACTATCTTGCGGGTCATTCCCTTGTAAGAGTGCCTGATGATTCTTAGAAGTTGATTTGCCACACTGTAGTGGCAGAGGAGTTTCCAAAGGGTCTGCCTGTCCACGGACTGTGAAGTTGACATTGAGGGAGGAGTTCCCTTCCATTAACTGGTCAATGATGGTGCGCAGTGTTGTAATCTGGCCTGTGCAGGATCTTTGCAGAAGCCAGCTTGCTGGTCTCGCAACTGAGCATTGACTTGCTCCTTCATTATCTTCAGGATAACTCTGTTGAACAGTTTTCCTCTGTAGTTTGAGCAGTTACTCAAGGAGGAAGGTCGTTGCTACCGGGATGAAAGACAGTTAACTTAAGCTGAAGTCGAACATGACCGAAGTACCCATCCTGGGATCCGTCTCCTCAGCCTTGGATGCCTGCTGTTGGCCCGCCACACTCGGAACCCCTCCTACCCCTAAGGACCACGCACACAACCTTGGCATCATAGTCGACTCCACACTCACAAGGAACCGCCAAATCAACGCAGTATTCTCATCCTGCTTCCACACACTCCGCCTGCTTCGAAGGACATTCAGATGGATCCCCACAGAAACCAGAAGACGGTCATCCACGCACTTCGTCACCAGCAGACTTGACTAAGGCAATGCACTTTATGCCGGTATCACGCAAAAACAGCTCAGGAAACTACATCCCCGCTGCAGCCACATGACACAACACCTCCAACAACTCTACTTGCTCCCAATCAACAAGCGAATCATCTTCAAGCTCCTCACACATGCCTACAAGGCTCTCCACAACGCAGGACCAGAATATGTGAACCACCTCCTCGCTTTCCAAACACCCGCCAGACAACTCCGCTCCGCCCAACTCACCCTGGCCTCTGTCCCACGGATCCACAAGACCAGAACGGGAGGAAGATACTTCTCCTACCTCGTTGCCAAGACCTGGAATACCCTGCCCCCCACCTCAGACTATCCGTGTTGTTGACTCAATTCAGAAAGGACCTCTTCGACTTAACCTCCACACACAGACGGATCAGCAGCCCCCCCTCCACCCAGTGTCCCCTTTCACCCCCCCCTCCCAGTACATTGAGACCCTCACAGATGAGTAGCCATGCTATTCCAACCCCTTATTGATTGATGAGTCAGCTCAGCTAGCTTTCTTAGGGGTCTTGATCAGATATCCCTCCTTCCAGTCTGATGACACCTATTCCTTTTCCTAGAACTGTCCAAAAATGGGTAGAGCATGTCTACTGAGGTTTCAATGTCTGCCTTCAGTGTCTCTGCAGGAATGTTGTCAGGTCCTGCCGCCTTCCCATTTCTCAGAGTTTTGATGGCTTGCCGTATTTCTTCCTTGGTTGGGTTGAATTGGCAGATGCTTGTTAGCTGGCTATATGTCTGGTGGAGACTGCGGCAGGGGCTGGTTCATCAGTTCTTCATAGTGCTCCACCCATCTTCATTGTTGGTCTTCGTTACCTATGATTTTCTTCCCAGCTTTATCTTTAATGGGTCTTTCTGGCTTGCTGTATTTGCCAGAGGGTTGCCATGTTATGTCGTGGAGTTCTTTAAAGTTTCCATAACTTTCTGCTTACTGGGCTTCTGTGGCAAGACCATTGATGAATCTTCACTTGTCTGCTCTTAAACGTCCCTTTGCTTCTTTGTTGATTTTAGTGTATTCACCTTGAGCTGTCGCTTTTTTCTGCTCTTGTTTGGCTGCCGCTGGCTGCAGCTTTCTTTTCCTTTCTTGCTTGGATTTTGCAAAGAGTCCCGGCGGAGATCCATTCTTTATGCCCGTGTTTCTTGGGACCCAGTACCTCCTGGCAGGTTGATGTCACTGTTTCTTTGACCTTATCCCACTGGCTTTCTACTGGGCCTCTGTCATCCTCTAGTTCTTTAAGGACTTGACACTTGTTACTGAGGGTGACTTAGTATTCACCCTGTTTCTGTGCAACTTTGAGGAGGGTGGTGTTATATTGTTGCAATTTCCTGTTATGAGGGGATTTAAATCCGTTATGATGAGCAGATGCAGTGTAATCCTTATCTGTCAGAGAACCAGTAAACAATATATAATATTCTTTCAACCATCCATTAAAGCATCTTGCCAAAGTTAAGTATAGCAGAATCCTAGAAGATATATACCACATGCCACCAGGGGACACTGTGTGCATCTTCCTGGGAGTAAGGACGACTCCTGGAAATACAAATGTGTACATATGGATTTCTTTAATTACACAGATAAATGTAAATTGATACTCGTATAGCGCACTACTCACCCGCAAGGGTCTCAAGGCGCTTGTACGAATACCGCTGTGGAACCCATCCTGGCTTTCCCTGTGAGGCGTCCACTCCTGGGCACCCCCAAGGTGGAGGCCAGGCATCCTTAGCGTTGTGGGGGCCGTTGTGGAGATTAAGCAAGCTATTGCCCAGAGTTGCAGAGTGGGACTCCATGATTGGAATAGGCACCGAGGCGAGAATGATCAGGTCCGTGGAATTTTGAGCCCAAGACCCGCAGAGGCGGGGAATTGAACCCTGGTCCCGGGCTAGACCTCTGCATCAGGGACTGCCGCTCTAATCATTGAGCCACACTTCTCCACAAGCACTCCTCAATTACATTGTTCTACCATAATTGTTATTGATTGACTAACTTTCTTTAAATGCATAGTCTTTTCTTTTTTTAGAGAAAGGACAATGTGGAGGTGCCACTATGGAGTCAATCAGTGGCTAAGCATCTCATATCTGCGAGCAGGATGAAAATGTGCAGCATAATAACTCTCCCTACACAGTGTTTTACTTTCTTTCACTCACACTGCCTCTGGAAGTAGTCGATAAGGGAGCGCACACTGTATATCGTCGCATTAAATAGTGCGATTGAGGTCTTCAGTACAGCTGTAGTGTGTTACTTTTCAGATCACAAATTGAGACCACCTTCCTTTCTTTAATGAGAGGTACGGGCCACCAGTGTATGTTTCATGGTTTGTCCTACATTTTAAAACCATGGTATGCAGCGCACCTATTGGGAACATGCTGGAATACTTTGCGCTATCCCAAAAATGCAATAAATAGGATAATACCTAAAGCTTATATTGAAGCAACAATTGACTTAATTTGCCTGGTATAATGTCAAGGGCAGTCAATTTTCTGTGACTAAATGGTAACCAGTTGCGTTCTGCCTAAAAGTTTGTGCATTAAGGAAACACTTATAGGCAACATGTCATCTTTAACTTATTTAGCAGTTTTACTTTTTCAGTCATGCAAAATATATTTAGCTGCATGGTTTATTATTTACATAATGCATTTCTGCCATTTGTTCAGTCTTGTAAGCTGAAGGTTATGCTTCCCTCATACAAACTGATTTCAGAAAATTATATCTTTCAGGTTATAGATCATGTCACCTCATACAAGAAGATTCTTACTTCAATCAAACGAGAATATGATAATTTAATTCATTTAATTGAGCAAGGCCGGAAGGATGCTATTTACCTACATGGGAAACTCAAAGTCCTGAAATCAGAGCCAACAACACTTATGTATTATGAGAAAAGAGCAACAGAACTGCAAGATAAGTAAGAACAAACACATTAATAAACATATAGACAAACATATGCTTTCCTTTGACATAAGCACAAAAGAGTGTTAGAATCTGAACATTGGGGTTAACCATGTTCAGGTAACGTGGCCACCAAGAAACTAGTAAAGTGTACTTCTGTATTTCTCTCTTTTAGAATAGACATAATTGAAAACGATTGCACAAAGTTTTTGAATCAGATAAGGAAGATACAAGCCACAAAGAAGACTGCAATAGTTTCATCAAAGAAATCTTCAGCTGTCCTGGAATCACACGTTTCTGAAAAAAGGGCAAAACCTGAAGTGCATATCCCAGGTAATTTTTAAAAAGTTCCATTAAAACATGTTGTTTAAATTATTTTAACTAAAAGCATTTTATATTATGGTGCTGACCATGATTTAAAATTAGACTTTCTTTGCCATTCTTTCTGGGGTGATGGGCCTATAGGTGCTAAACGGCCTGAGAATGATATAAACAGTGAACGTATTAAGAAAAATGGTGCTTTCCAATCCCTTGAGTAAGGAGTAAATTAAGGAAAAACAGCCTTGCAGTAAGATTACTGCCTTTTCAAATCAGTTATAAGCAATAATATTTTATGCTTTCTCCATACCCCAGCACATGAAATCTTTAATAAGGGCCAGTGATCTCTGTAATGGAAAAACATGCAATGAAAACATAACACACCATAAGTCTGAATGAGGCATGTGTTCCCTGTAAAGCAACGAAAAACATAGCAAATACTCACAGACTGATAACAATGCGTTTTGCTATCTGTCATGAAGCTGGCGACAACAAGCTGAATCAGAATGTGGCTTACGTCGCTGAGAGCACTGCTCGATGAATTGGCAGTCCTACAGTAGCCTTTAGATTGATGCAGGGGGTTACATACTAGCGGCATTCATCATTACAAAGTCAGCAAGCACTCTGCTGTGCTCTCCATGTACTGGCATGGCATCTAGAGGGAAAGTTCAAGCTCTATGCATCATGACATGAAGGTCCTCAAGATCCTCTCACTTGAACCACCATGACGCCTGTTGACAGGCTCTTTTATCCTCTAACACTAATGGGGTTACTATCCAAGAGGTATGACCAATTCTAATATCACAGTACAGCATACCATTTTATCCAGTGAAGAAATGGCTGTACACACCTTTTCCTTGCTACTACACTGTCATGCAGGTATGCTGCCCTCTATTTTTGATTCTTAACACAATTTGTAGAATTCTCCTGGAAAAGGCATATGGGCTATGACTAAAGGTATGCATTTTAATTCCAAATTTCCATGAGTAATGACCTTTATTAGACAGAAGTTAATTTGCTGTCTCCCTGCACAACTATAGAAAGCACAGTTATGAGAAAGATAACCTTATCACAACTGGCTTTTTTTTAAACAAAAATGTGGGCTAGAAGATTAATTTTTGCTGAACATTTTTCTCTCCAGTTCCAAGCTTCAGAGCATCTTTTCATAAAGCATTTGCTGCTCAACTGAAATAGTTTATGCCTCTGACTTTTGAGAAGGAATGCGAAGATAGACTTTGTGGCATCTTCAACCTGTGGGAGCCCTTGTCCAAAATGCAAACCGGCAAAGTGGCTTTCCTTTGTATTTCAGGAGAAAGATTTAGGAGGTCAAGGATGGAGCTGCCATCAGGTTTTCATTAACCTTGTATGCAAGATCCAATGGAAGCAATGTTCTTTTCCTTTTATCACTATCCCCAGCAGTGACCACATATACCAGAACATGAGAGCTAGTGGTAGAAGAGGGGAAAGGGGTTTAAGTAAAGAAATAAAACAGAGACACAGGGCTCCATACTCTGCCACATCCCTTTTGTAGTCAAGAAAGGCTGTAGTTTGTAGTGGGTCAGGGGCGCAACTAGGTCTTAATTTCGGGGGGGGCTAACATGGCAGATGAAGGGGCGTGGCTAATGTTAATCAATGGGGCCGAGCTAAAATGGCAGATAATCAGGATCGGTTAATGCTCAGGTCAAGCCGAGAAAAAAATGTGGTGAATTCTGCATTTGAAACTGGACAACAATTAAAGCACACATTTTTGTTAATTTGATGCATTTATATGCTATTGTCTTATGAAAAAGGAACAGAATGTACTGAATTAAAAGGCCAATTTAATATATTTTACTACAAAGCACTTTAGGAATACATTATAACCAATTT
Organism: Lissotriton vulgaris; assembly: GCF_964263255.1. Classification (NCBI taxonomy): domain Eukaryota; kingdom Metazoa; phylum Chordata; class Amphibia; order Caudata; family Salamandridae; genus Lissotriton; species Lissotriton vulgaris. The sequence continues at coordinate 1,495,849,998 of NC_141694.1, read as the reverse complement.
TCACAATGCCATTTCAAGGCGACGACCCTTCTTCGCCAGTTCATTAACAATTGCTTCTATAGGTGCAACTATTATTTTTAGAAAGGTAATCCGGAACTAAATTTAATTTTAGATTATTACGTAATGTGCAGGTCTGTAGTACTAGATAAGAAGTTACCAGACTATGACATATATTAGTTCTGCTAACTCTTGTGGATCCATAAGATCAGATTGAACCATCTACTGCTTCCCCCCATCATAAGCAGGAGCCAGGATCCAGAACACAAGAAATAAACCACCAGCATTATAAAGGGACCTGCAGAGCTAATGAGAGCTGCCAGCATAAAATATATTATAGAAATGGTCTCCTATCTTGCACACTTCCTCATCAAATCACACGACTAAGCACGGATTCCCATGGCTCAATAACTGCACCTTGGTATTCATCATGAACTACATGGAGATGCTTTTCACAGAGGCTTAAATAAAGACAACACTCTTCCAACCACACACCCACTAGGTGTAACCTGCTACATGCATGGATAAGTGCTCAGCATCGCACAAATGTATGACAACATGCCATCACAATGCATGTCTTTGCAACGCGGTTGTAATAACTCAACAACTCAAGTGCTGTTACAACACAATACCATTACAATGCAAACTCTTACCACGCATATGCCTTTACAACAAAAGCATATGCGTGGTGAAAGTTTTGTTTTAAAATATAACTATGTTACAGTATAAACGCTACATATATATATGTATATAGGTTTATATATCCCTGTAAATGGGTTATTTTTTTTGTAACGTGTATATATATATATATATATATATATATATATATATATATATATATATATATATATATATATATATATATACACACACACACACACACACACACACACACACCCACATTTCCTTAAAACCCTACAACCCTTCAACTCATACCAACCCTAAAATTGCCCCCCTGGCACCCCAAAGCCTATACCTACCCTGAACCCTAAAATTAACCCAAAACCCATACCCACACTGAACCCCAAAATTACTCCTGGCACCCAAAAACCCATTACCACCCTGAACTCTGAAATTACCCCCTGACACCCCAAAACCCATACCCACTCTGAACCCTAAAATTACCCCTGGCACCCCAAAACCCATACCCACCTGAACCCTAAAATTACCCCTGGCACCCCAAAACCCATACCCGCAGTGATCCCTAAAATTACACCCTTGCCCCCCAAACCCATACTCACCCTGAATCTTAAAATTACCACTAGCACACCAAACCACATACCCACGCTGAACCCTAAAATTAACCCCCTCACACCCTAAAACCCATACCCGCCCTGAACCCTACAATTACACCTGGTACCCCAAAACCCATACCCATCCTGATCCCTAAAATTACCCCCCCCCAGGCACCCCAAAACCCTTACCCACCCCACACCCTAAAATTACCCCCTGGGACCCCTAAACCCATTACCACCCTGAACCCTAAAATCACCCCCCTGGAGCCCCAAAACCCATACCCGTCCTGAACCCTAAAATTACCCCTGGCACCCCAAAACCCATACCCACCCTGAACCCTAAAATTACCCCTGGCACCCCAAAACCCATACCCGCAGTGATCCCTAAAATTACACCCTTGCCCCCCAAAACCCATACTCACCCTGAATCTTAAAATTACCCCTGGCACACCAAAACACATACCCACGCTGAACCCTAAAATTAACCCCCTCACACCCTAAAACCCATACCAGCCATGAACCCTAAAATTACCCCTGGCACCCCAGAAACCATACCCATGCTGAACCATAAATTACCCTCTTGCCCCCCAAAACCCATACCCACTCTGAACCTTAAAATTACCCCAGGCACCCCAAAACCCATACCCATGCTGAACCATACATTCCCCTCTGGCACCCCATAACCCATATCCACCCTGAACCCTAAAATAGCCCCCTGACATTCCAAAACCCACACCTGCCCTAAACCCTAAAATTACCCCTGGCACTATAAAACACATACCCACGCTGAACCCTAAAATTAATCCCATGGCACCCAAAAACCCACACCCACCCTGAACCTTAAAATTACCCCTGGCACCCCAAAACCCATACCCATGCTGAACCATAAATTCCCCCCGGCATCCCATAACTCATACCAACCCTGAACCATAATTCCCCCCTGAAACCCCATAACCCATTCCCACCCTAAACCCTAAAATTGCCCCCTGACACCCCAAAACCCACACCTGCCCTGAACCCTAAAATTACCCCAGGCACACCAAAACACATACCCACGCTGAACCCTAAAATGTTCCCTGGCACCCCATAACCCATACCCACCCTGAACCCTAAAATAGCCCCCTGACATCCCAAAACCCACACCTGCCCTGAACCCTAAAATTACCCCTGGCACACCAAAACACATACCCACGCTGAACCCTAAAATGTCCCCTGGCACCCCAAAACCCATACTCACCTTGAACCTTAAAATTGCCCCCTGGAACCCCAAAACCCACACCCGCTCAGAACCCTAAAATTACCCCCTGGCACCCCAATCCGTAACCCACCCTGAACCATAAAATTACTCACTGGCACCCTAAAACCCACACCCACCCTGAACTCTAAAATTACCCACTACCACCACAAAAAAAAATGAACACTACAAACTTACACTACATTTGCATATTTGGAGGGGACTGTCCTCTTTGACGTTTCTATGTATGTAAGTCAAGAACAACATTCAAAGTAACCTAGACATGCAGGCAGTAGGTAATGCTGTACTGAAAAATGCATTAAAGTTACTGGGACTTACATAAATAAAAAACTGCTGCCTGCTCCTCTGATACTATACTGTGGAGGCTGGCTGATCAGCAGCACTGTGTTCCTGGCATCCAGCCCCTCGAAGGTCTCAGAGTAGATAGGTGGGGGTCAAATGGCTCCTGGATTCTCCTTGCCTGGGCCTCCTCTGCTTCTTCCCTGGTGCCCTTGGATGCGAAAATAGAAAGATCCATGGCCCTGTTCACCATTTATCTGGTGAGCAGCGCCTTCGATGTGAATTCCATCCAAGTACACAGACAGCAGGGGCAAAGGGATGGCCAGTGCAGGTGATGCTTTTCCTTTGTAAATTAATTCCTGCTGGCGTCATAGCCCAGGGGTTGCTGTCTGCGCACTTGTATGAAATACACATCTATACAAGTGCACAGACAGCACCCCATGGGCTATGACGCCAGCAGAAATTCCTTTACAAAGGAAAAGCATCACCTTAACTGGCCAGCCCTTTCCCCCTGCTGTGCACTTCACACCCCATGCTCACAAGCGATCAAGTGCTTAGGTGAAATCCCTGCCTTCAGGCAAGGATTTCACCTCGCGGCGCCACCGTAAAGGAAAACAAGAGGTGGGGGCAGGAGGTCACTCACTGAAGCAGAGGCTGGCTGGCTCGGGCTGCTGGGCCTCTCAGAAAGCATTAAAAAAATCATTCTCCGATCGGATGCTATCTTGCACCATTTCAGTGCGTGTAATCTTAGCCCGGGCAGAGGAGGCGGCGGGGGGGGCTGAAGCCCGGTGAGCCCAATGGGTGTTGCGCGCCTGTAGTGGGTCCCTACAATATAGTGACACCTTAAGTAACCTCCCAAAAAGCAAAACCAAAGGGGATGATGGACGGAGTGTTGAGCAATGCGAGCCCTCATCCCCAGTCAACTGATCTGGGTTTAATCCATCATCATTCTTTAGCTCACTCCGCCACCTCAGTTCAGGCTTGGCCATATGCAAATCAGTCTGAGCCTGTGCCTCATGGGAACAGTCCAGCTTGAACTGCCAAGCCATGTCTTCCCTGGACCCAAAACAAGCATCCTGGAACCGGTTTCTGGCTAATCAGCCGTCATCAGCCAGGCTAGCTTGAATCCACTGGCAAAGTGGGCAAGGGACCCACGTCTTGGCATACCCTGCCAACTTAGGGCAAACAAAGCAAATCCCCTTTGGTTTTGGTTTGTTTACCTTAAGTAACCTGTCATTGCAACATCTAACATAACTATAATTGTGAAACGATATACTTTAGTAATAAATCTGTATAACAAACTCTCTATGCTTTGACAGGATAGTAGGAACAGTGGCGTGGCAAGGTCAGGTGGTACCCGGTGTGGAAAATTTCTTGTCACCCCCGGCTTGACAAAATGGCAAAAATATGTTTAAAACACATATTCCTGCCATTGTGTCACCCCCTCATTGATTTCTTATCATCCCCAGCTTGACAAAATGGCAAAAATATGTTTAAAACACATATTCCTGCCATTGTGTCACCCCCTCATTGATTTCTTGTCATCCCCGGCTTGACAAAATGGCAAAAATATGTTTAAAACACATATTCCTGCCATTGTGTCACCTCCTCATTGATTTCTTTTCAACCCCGGCTTGACAAAATGGCAAAAATATGTGTTTAAAACACATACTTTTGCCATTTTGTCACCCCCCTCAGTGATCACACCCAGAGCGGCCTGCACCCACCACACCCCCCTTCCTACGCCACTGAGTAGGAATTCCTGAAAGCTAAGCATCTAGTTTCTTTACTGCTGGAAACTGAAAATATAGGATCATTAACATCCTGTGATTCCATACACTTAGCAAAATGTCTACATATTGAGATTGTAAGACGATATGCACTTGTGCATTAACATTTGTATACATGCAATATATATTTTTTTAGTTTTAGTCCTCTTCCATCAAAGGAATGTCAGCAGGACATATAACTCTTATATTAACTAGTTCAAAGCTCATTTTCAAATTGCACACAACTTCTGGAAACTTCTCTTTGACCAAAAATGTCCAGGTTCTAATCTGTGGGATATTTGAGGTCGTAATGCTTGAAACCCAACATCCATGTAGCGATGTCTGACTGCAGCATATTTTGTAGCCCAGAGGCATTGAGGATTCACCTGTTTCATTTCCTTGTAGGCAGCTTTGCTGCCATTTTATCGGGCGGTGTGTGGCTTCCGGCTATACCGCTGAACTCACAAACGCTACACTCCACTGTTTTTAATAGTTTTATGTATTACTTTCAGCCCGCTTTCTTTAATTACATTTTACTTTACCAGTAGTGCTCAGTTTTGCAGGGAAGCCTGCAATTGTTTACAGGGGTGGCTGGACCCCGGTTTCCCGATTTTAATTTCCCAAATGTTTTGTTGCTTGACTTGCTACTGTGCGCCCAAGTCACACCCCCTGCCATGCCCCCCTGGAGCAGCGGGCTATTTCAAGACTTCAAAAGCATGTCTGTGCAGCCCTTAGGCATTGAGGATCCAAGATGCGGTAGACCCGGTGGCAGTAGGTGTTATAAGACGGAGGTGTGCTAGGACGAAGGTATGACTACAAGCCCCTCTACCACGGCAGACAATGAGGTATAGTATTACCAAAGCATAAATACTACGAGTCAAAGACTAAACCATATGTATTTTGAATCAGGTGCTCACACATTAGGTGTGCATCCTCACTTTATTATAGGTTTTCACAAGGAGTGGCACACATGGTGCTGGTCCCCATGTGGTCCTGAAGAAGAGGTTTAGGGGATACCTCGAAACATTTCAACCAAATATTAGGGACTGTATACACATAATAGTTATATATTTTCCCTACCATTTAACCCCCTTTTCATCCATACCAGCTAGGAGCGAGAATAAAACATTAAGTCACTAGCTAGGTATTTTTAACATCACTTTCACCACTCCACGAACACTGCGCTGCACATTTCTTCACAATAAAGTGCTCATACGTAGTTCCGCAAGTCGCAGCGCACCCCAAGCAGCAGGTGTTTGGGATGGCTCCAATGATGAAGCATGTCATCTAGGGGCAACCCTGGGTGAGTGAGGGTGTAGTGTATTGTATCTTGGTTACTGGTCGTTCTATTCTCGTGCTAGCTATTCTGTTTAGTGTGCACATGCCTGTGCATGTGCACAGAATGTATTTATGTATTGGTTTGAATGTGGAGTCGCTTTCTGATGCCAGGTGTCCGTTGTGGAGTCAGTTACCGCTTGGACTCCTGGCTGATGTGACGCTCCTCCAGTGATTGGAAACCTGCAATAAACTTCTACTTGGAATACATTCCTTTCTCAAGTGTTTCTTTAAGGACTTTCTGTCCTCTACATATTGGCGACGATCGGGATTTGTTTCCATCACCGACCCCACGCAAGGAATTTATTTTTGGCTAATTTTTACTTCGTCGAAAATTGGATTGCTTTGGTGTTATGATCCAACGATTCATGGAATTATTTTTCGTGTGGATTAATTGGTCGAGTTTTTGTTGTGGAGGAGCGGATTTGTGTCTATTTTCTCGACATTACGATTCATTGGAGCGTGAATCGCAACTTGGAGCGTGAATCGCAACTTGAAGACAACTGGCTGAATGCTAATTAGAGATAAAAGTCTTCTTCAAAGCCTTAAACTTGTGGTTGAAGTTTAAGTCGCCCTGAAGCTTCAAAATCTGATATTTCAAGGAGTGCTTTTTGAATTACGCGCTTACCGGTCTGTTTGGAACTCCGGCATCGCGTCTTTGGAGCGTTAACAACGCGCTCTTCTCTTCGAACTCCCAGTTACGCCTGCTGAGTCTTGGAACTCTAGGACATCAACATACACGTCACGACGCTCACGTCATGACGCTACGCACGGCGGACATCTTTGGGAAGTAAGATATCTCACCAGACACGTCACGACGCTCACGTCACGACGCTACGCACGGCGGACATATTGGTGAAGTCGGAAGCTTCAGCTGTTGACGTTGGAATTTTATCGACGTTTTTAGCGTCTGACTTATCTTCGTGTGATCTCGGCGATTCACACGCCTTTCTTCAAGCGTTTATCTGCCTGTTTTTGAAGCTGTATTTAAGCGGTATTCGAACTGTTCTGTAAACATTAATGAAATTTTCTTTTGCAGCAAATTCGTTTTATACAGGTTTCATGTTTATTTGTGCTAAAGTTTTCACGCGATTATAACGTGTTTGTATATTACCTGAGTAGATATCTTGCTATTGTCATTGTATATTTTGTTTTAACAATATGGCCTCGGTTAGGGAGGTCACACAACCTCCTCCTTTTCTTGAGAAACCTGGAAAGCCTACTTTGCTATGGTCTGAGTGGTTTGGCTTATTTGAGAATCACATTTTGGCAATTGATGCTTCTGACTATTCACCTCCTAGGAAGTTTGCTCTTCTTTTTGGCAGTCTTGGGTTGGCTGCGCAACGCATTTTTAAGAGTTTGGTACCCATTCCTCCTCCTGCTGCTCATTCAGGGGATAGTGAATGGAATGTTTACATAGAGGCTATTGCCAGGTTGAAAAAGCAATTTGAAGAATCTCCTAACATCATGCTGGAGAGGCACAATTTTTATAAAAGAAAACAAAAGGAGGATGAAAAAATTGACGAATATATTTCGGCACTGAGGGTATTAGCTATCACCTGTGATTTTGGTCCTTTACTTGACAATTATATCCGCGATCAATTTGTGTTTAATTGTTCTTCTACTAAAGTAAAGGAAATAATTCTTAGTTGCAAGAATCCCTCGCTATCCGAGGTTATTGATCTTAGCCTGAGTATTGAAAGGTCAGTAACCTCTACTAAGGCAATGGCGTTGGATACTGTCACTAAGGTTAATTTTATTTCGGATGATGTGTCTGAGGATGGTGTATATGCTATTGCTAATAAAGAAGCTAAAGAAAAGTGGCAAGCAAGTAGGACTGGTGGTAATACAAATAAACAAAATTCTTGTTTTAGATGTGGGTCCAAATTCCACATTGGGAATTTTAAAGGGTGTCCCGCCATGAATAAACGTTGTGTTTTGTGTAAAAAAATAGGTCACTTTCAAAAGGTGTGCAGATTCTAGAAGAAATCTGTTAAAGTTAACTATGTAGATATGAATGATTGTTGTGACACCTTTGATAATCTAATGTTGATGGTTGAGTGCGATGATTCTGAACCTATTAAGGGACCTTTGTGTGAAGCCGTAATTGACAATATTAAATTACAGGTAATGGCTGATTCTGGAGCTCCCATTACTATACTCAGGGACTCTACATTTTTTGATAAATGGGGAAAGAATGTGAAGTTAAGTCAGTCGGATGTCAATTCTAAAGCTTTCGGGGAGAAAGATATTGACATGTTAGGTTTTTTCTTAACAAGCGTAGAGGTCCTGGGAAGGTCCATTATTACAAAAGTCTATGTGGCTATTAAAGGAAAAGATATCGTGGGTTGGAAAGACCTCGCTAAAATGGGTCTATATCTTGTCCCAGGAGATGAAAATCCAATTAAAGTACGTGACTTTCCTATTTGCTTTATTGAGGAGGTAAAAATTGATAGAACTGAATTGCTAAATGAGTTTAAAGATGTGTTCAGTAATAAAATTGGTTTGGTGACTGGCGCAGAACACAAGATTAGACTCATCCCCGGGGCATCACCTGTTTTTCATAAGGTTCGCCCAGTTCCCCTTAGTGTCAGGGCAGAACTTAAAAAGATGTTGGAGGATCTTGTTAGGGACAAGATTATAGAACCTTCAGAATCCTCTCAATGGGTTGCGCCCATCGTCGTAGCACGCAAGAAAAATAATGAGATTAGGCTATGCGCGGACCTCAGGGGTCTCAATAAAAACATCAAAATCGATTGTCACCCTCTCCCCAAGATTCAGGAGCTGTTAGCGAATCTGGGCGGCGCTAGGTGGTTTTCTTTGTTGGACTTAAAATCCGCTTACCACCAGATTCCCTTGTCCAAGGACTCTCAAGAGTTAACAACCTTTGTGACCCCGTTTGGTGCTTTTAAGTTTCTGAGGCTTCCATTCGGGTTAGCTTCAGCAGCTAGTGTTTTCCAAAGGTTGATGGACTCTTTGTTCGGGGATCTGATGGGGGTTCAAGCATATTTAGATGACATTTTGGTCTTTGCTAAAACAATGGAGGAACACAATGTGCTGCTTAAAAAGGTTTTGTCCATTCTTGGCAGTAGGGGTATGACAGTCAGGGAGGACAAATGCAAGTTTGGAGTGTCTGAATTAGAGTATTTGGGCCATTCTATTTCGAAATCAGGCATTAGACCTAAGTTTTCTGTCGTTAGGGCGTTAATGGAAGCCAAACCCCCATGTGATAAGGACACTTTACGTTCGTTTCTGGGCCTAGCCGAGTACTATGCCAGATTTGTAGAAGGGTACGCTCAGGTCGTGGAACCTCTGAGATTGCTATTGAAGAAAGGTCAAAAGTTTGTTTGGACAAAAGAGTTGGATGAGACTTTTGCTAAAATCAAGGACTTAATTGTCTCTGCACGTGCTCTTCAGGCGTTTAGAGATGATTCTATGTGCGTTATTGCAGTAGATGCAAGCATGAAAGGGCTTGGTGCCGTGTTGTGTCAACAGGTGGAAGGTAAAGAGCACACGGTAGCTTTTGCATCTAGATCTTTGAAGGACTTTGAAAAGCACTACAGCACGATTGAAAGGGAGGCGTTAGCCTGTGTGTGGGCGGCACAAAAGTTTAAAATGTATATCTGGGGCCGCAAGTTTGTTATGCTATCTGATCACAAACCACTTTCATTTATTTTCAGCAAAGTTTCTGGTACCAATAGTCTTTCGCCTAGGCTGACTAGATTGGTTTCTAAACTGCAAGAATTCAATTTTGAATTAAGGCACATCGCGGGAGGTAAAAATTTCAGGGCAGATTGCTTGTCCAGGATGTTGATGGACAGGGATGATGAGGATGACTTGGTGGAAGAGGATGTGGAATGTGTCTCTTTGGTGGATGCTGTGGAGGAGTGGAGTTCAGCCATTTCTGAAAAGGATTGGAATGAAGCTAGTGAATTGGATGGTGTTTTGTCACAGGCTTTGGAGTTTTCGGCTAAAACTTGGCCAGATGTTAGGAATCTGTCGGGGGATCTGAAGAATTTCGCTCAGGTGGCAGAGGAGCTCTCAGTCAAAGATGGGGTTTTGTTAAGGGGTGATAAGTTCGTTCCTCCCAGTGGTTTAAGGAACATGATTATCAAATTAGCACACGAGGGTCACCTCGGTGTGACCAAGACTTGTATGAGAATCAAAGCTCATTATTGGTGGCCGGGTATTGACTCACAGGTTAGAGCTACGGTGGACAGTTGTGAAGAATGTCTTTTGTCAGATAAGCATTGGAAGACTCACCAGGCCCCTTTACAACCTTCTCAATTTCCGGGGATGGCTTGGGAGAAGGTGGCTTTGGATTTCTCTGGCCCATATAAAGTTCTTCCAGAAGGGAAGAGGTACCTTATTCTAGCAATGGATTATTTTTCTAAATGGATGTATTATAGGTTTGTAGAGGCTCCAGATTCAAATAATACCATTTCTTTCCTTGAGAGACTGTTCTTGTTGGAAGGGGCCCCTCGCACCTTGGTGACTGACAACGGGACCCATTTTGTCTCTGACAAGATGTGTAAATTTTTGAAAACACATGATGTGAAGCAATTGAAAGTGGCACTTTATTCGCCTTCATCGAATGGTCTGGTGGAGCGGGGCAATAAAGTTTTGAAGGAGGGAATTCAGACAGCCATAGCTTCTGGTGTGGATGTTTTTAAATTTTTGGAGAAGAAAATCTGGAACTATAACGTATCACCGCATTGTACGACTCAAGTGTCCCCTTTTCAATTGTTGCGGGGAAGGGAATTTCATTCTCCTTTGTTTCCGGCTTGGTTAAGGAAAGTGGAGGGTGTTCAAGTGCCTCCGGTTAGTGAGGATGTGGACCTTGCGGTCAAACGGAAACAGGCTGTTATGAAGGAGAATTTTGACAGGTCAAAGGGTGTAAAAGAGGTTCAAATGTTGGTGGGAGATTGGGTTATGATTAAGAAACCCTATAAGGTCGCAAAAGGCTTGTCCATGTTTTCAAGTCCCGTCCAGATTCTTAAAGTCAGTAAGAATGCAGTTTTTCTGGGGGACAAGGGTTGGTGGAACGTTAGACAGCTGACAAAGTTGACTGCAGATCAAGCTGCCCTTATCTCTAGGAGGAAAAATTTATCCATTCAAGAGGGTTGTGATTGGTCTCATTGGCTCCAGCCAAAAATGGTTCAAGTTTGTGATGAACTACCCTCTACAACACCTGTTATTCCTAATGTTTCCTCCCCTGTTCTTGATTCTGTAGTTTCCCCTGCAGTTCCGTCTTGCAGTCGTAGTGGTCGCATTAGAAGACCTCCTGCAAGATACAACGAGTTTATATCCTTTTAGTTTTTGGTTCCTTTGTTTTTCTGTTTCTGTATAAGGGGGAAGGTAATGTAGTGTATTGTATCTTGGTTACTGGTCGTTCTATTCTCGTGCTAGCTATTCTGTTTAGTGTGCACATGCCTGTGCATGTGCACAGAATGTATTTATGTATTGGTTTGAATGTGGAGTCGCTTTCTGATGCCAGGTGTCCGTTGTGGAGTCAGTTACCGCTTGGACTCCTGGCTGATGTGACGCTCCTCCAGTGATTGGAAACCTGCAATAAACTTCTACTTGGAATACATTCCTTTCTCAAGTGTTTCTTTAAGGACTTTCTGTCCTCTACAGAGGGGACTCAAGAAAATAATTTTCTTTTCTTTGGACAGGGGTCTTGTTTTTATCGCGCATTCAGCGGAATCCCCATTCCCTTGGTTAGGTTTTTTTAGATCTGACATTTACAGATTTTTGTGAACTACATGTACTTAGGAGGGTGAACCTAACCCGAACCTCCATCTCCCCCCTTTTTTGATTGCATTGATGACTCACCTGTTTCATTTCCTTGTATGCACTGCCATTTAATCAAGAGGTGCCTGTCTCCCTGCTTTACCGCAGTGCTCATGAACACTGCACTCTTCCAATTTTTAATTGTATTATGTATTGCTTTTTCTCTGCTTCCCTTAATTAAGTTTACTTTACCACTAGTACTCAGTTTTGTAGGGGAGTCTGCAACTGATTACAGGGGTTGCTAGTCCCCCTTTCTCGATTTTGTTTGCCCAAATGTTTTGATGCATGACGCGCTGTGGCGCACAGAATCCATCCTCCTTCCCACACTCCCCGCAGGAGCAGAGGGCTATTTCAAGACTTCTCAAACACGTCTGCGCAGATCTGATGCATTGAGAACTCCCCTGTATTATTTCCTTGTAGGCACCTGCTGTAACGACCGGATTCTCAGGACAGGCAGCTCACCAATCATGGCTAACCCAGTCGTCATGTAACGACACTCTTCTCAGGCCACTATTTACAAGACATCTAGAATACTCACCTGAGAAAGTGAAAAGAAGCTATTTACATGCCTGTATAATCAAACATACCACTAACACCTAATGGATTTCATATCTTATCCTATACTTACCTCATTTTACATTCTTTAACGTCTCCCGACGATATTTTCCATATTTATAGTCCCGTAAGACTGTTTCTATCTTTATAGTCCCGTAAGACTGTATCTTTAACGTCACCCGACGATCTCTTTAACGTCACCCGACGATCTCTTTAACGTCACCCGACGATCTCTTTAAAGTCACCCGACGATCTCTTTAACGTCACCCGACGATATCTTTAACGTCACCCGACGATATCTTTAACGTCACCCGACGATCTCTTTAACGTCACCCGACGATCTCTTTAACGTCACCCGACGATCTCTTTAACGTCACCTGACGATATCTTTAACGTCACCCGACGATCTACACTAATGGGGATAACTAATAGGGATACACCTTCAAGAGTTATTTCCCAAATGAAGTTCACACTCTCCCCCAATCAACAGTGAAGTGAAGTGAAGTGAAGTAGTGTGGCTCACTGGTTAGAGGCGGCAGAGAGCAGAGGACGGCCCGGGACCAGGGTTCGATTCCCGGCGCGGCAGGTTTCTGGACCAGGGTCAGCGGACTCGATAATTCTCTCGCCTCGGTGCCCACTCTGATCAGCGATCACACTCGGCAACTCTGGGCATTAGCTTGCCTCATCTTCACTAACGGCCCCAACAGACCGCCGGGGATGCCTGGTCTCACCCTGGAGATACCCATTAAGGGACCATCTCTCAGGGAAACCAGGAAGGGTCTCGCAGCGGTTGAAGCGCGGAGATACTCCCCCGGGAGTGATTCTAGCGCTATATAAACACGCAACTTAAATTAAATTAAACAGTTACCTTTGCAGAAGGGCATATCCCATCCTTCTGTATGTCAGCACCTGGTTAAAAGGAAAGGTTAATCTCATTCATGAAAACAACATTCAAAGATATTGGTCATTAAATCTTTATTCTACAATCAAACATGACAGAATGAGGAAAAGACACATGTTAGTCGCTACCTATAACCTAAAAAGGGGAATAAAGATGAATAGTTAAATGCATTCTACACTAAGCTCAGAACGCCTCACCTTAGACGTGTGTCTTTCCATCTCAGCAGCGGAGCTGATCCCTCTCTCTCTCGTTCTCTTCTATGCGCTTGGGACTCTGCTCTCCCTCTATGGCCCACGAATACACATCTGCACCGCTATGCCTCATCTACGCTGCCATGGTTCCAGGATACTCGAACCCTCTTCTGAACTTAGTCTCTGTCAGTCCTGTATGATGTCACTACAGGACTTTCAATCGCTCTCCTTCTTCACTTCAGGATTTCAATTAGCTGATGGTATCAATCTCTATGCACCAGCCTTCAGACCAACTTCTTCGGTCTTCTCCACACTTTGCTCTCTCACTCTACTCTACTTGCTCCTTGATAATATAGAGCTCACTTTCTCTATGGAAAATTCCGGTATTAGGCCGACTCCCACCGAATTCCTGTACCAGTCCCCGGCCCCCATTCACCCTCCGCAGGGGCCACCTGCGTATTGCGTCTAGAGCCGGGGAGACAAACACATTCCTTCGATAAGGGCCAGTCTTGACCGGTTCCTCTCTAGCGAACAACAGGATGAATTCTAAACATTACCTTTACCCTGCAAGCGCCTCGGACAGTCGAGGCAGAAATATAAAATGGCTTCTCTCTAGCTTTCGGGCCTGTAGGCCAGAGAAAACGATAAAAGGCACTAAACCCTGTCAAAGCACATAGTTAAGCTCTACAAATGAACGGAAATGCAACTAGGACTGAAATGGTAGTAGATTATAGTCACCACCAGTCTGAAAATAGACTAAAATTCCCCTGTCGCTACACCTGCACTGCCATTAATCGAGAGGTGCCTGCCTCCTTGCTATACCGCAGTGCTCACAAACGCTGCACTCTGACATTTTTTCATAATTTTATTGACTTTTCATATTACAAGCATTAGCAAAACATATAGTTGAATAACCCATATTGTGCATACCTGATTTCAAATGATTTTTATGGATTTGTGGGAAACAAATAATACAAAAATAATACATTACTAAATATATTAGGCAAAAATACAAAGCAATAAAATAATGCAATAATACTAAACGATAATACAAACAATAATAATACAAAACAATAATAATAATACAGATTACTAATTGGCCTGTGATCATGTATAATGGGCAAATTTAAATAAGATAGGTGAGAAGAAAGAGGGAGCGAGGAGAGAGAAGAGGCAACTATTACTTTCATGTAAATTGGGATAGGCGCATTAGTCTTCAGTGTGCGGGATTGCAAAGTGCGGTTGTGAGAGGTTGTTGGAGGAAGAACCACCGCCGGCTACCAGTGTATCTATGGGGTTACACTAATTATGGGCGTCGTCCTTATCTTCGCTGCCAGGGGTTCTATACTTAGCGCAAAGAGTAGCAGGGAAAGGGGGCAGCCCTGTCTCGTCCCCTTTCCCAGGGAAAACAGGTCCCAACTGACCCTGTTGACTAGTACCCTGGAGTGCGGTATAGCATAGTTAGGGTGGATCTTAGCTATAACGGAGTCACAGAAGCCACATCTCTTTAAGGTGTGGAATAAGAAGGAACAATCTACCCGGTCAAGCACCTTCTCTGCATCCAAACCAAGCAAGATTGCCGGTATGTGTCTTTTAGTAGATGTCAGTGGATTAAGTCAAGTCAGGCATCAGATGCTCTAACCTCGCAGCTAGAATTTTAGAGAATAATTTAGCATCTAAATTGAGCAGTGCTAAGGGTCTGTATGAGTCACAGATATGTGGGTCTTTACCAGATTTTTGTATAACCGTGACTATGGCCTAGCTCATATTGGGTGTAACTAGACCGCTTTCAGCTATATGATTAAACAAGGAAGTCATATGTGGAATCAGTTCTGTGCTGAAGGTTTAATAAAATTGGGCTGTAAGCCCATCAAGACCTGGGGATTTGCGGAGTTTCAGGGTTCCTTTAGACTGTGACACCTCCTTTTCATGAATAGCTCCCCTAGTTGCTCAATTTGGGCCAGTGTTACCTGCATGAGCTCCACTGTGTGTTGATAGTCAAGTTGCAGGGTTGAAGGGGGTCGTCTGTGTATAGTGTTTTGTAAAAACTGTCCGAAGACCTGAGCTTTTTCGTGATCATTGGTTGATAACTCCTCTAAGGGTCGGCGTATGTCCCCAATGTATTCCATTTCTCTCCGTACCCTGAGCTGACTTGCCAAGTGTGTCCCCACCTTATTGCCATGTGCATAGGGTAGTTTGCTTGAGACGGAGAAGCGTCAACTCTTTCCTATTGGTGTAGATCTCGTTGAGTTTCCTCTTCACGGCCGTGACTTTTAGTTTAAGGATTAGAGTAGGAGTTTCTTTGTGGGCCTGTTCTAGAGTTTTCAATTCGTCTTTCAGTGTTAGTCGTTCTCTCCTTTCTTCAGTTCTTCAATTAACCCGGGTTAATTCGAATGGGAGCACATCTGGGGATTGCTGGGCGATACAGCGTACTCGCTAACAGGACTCGTGTGGGACAATGAATAAGAAGGTTTAATTATACAGGAAAAGAAAGGAGAGAAAAAAGAAAATGGGTGGCTATTTGAACACCAACCTTATAAACGGAGAAATCCAAATTGACTACGGGACATAGTATGGCAGAGGAACCTTAAATTATACAGTTGGGACGGAAGTAGAACCGGCATTGAGGTTTGATATGAGATAAGAAAAGTGTACATTTACGCAGCCCTGAAGAAGTCGTGGGAAACTCCGCTGAGGACGAAACACGTGTTGGCTTGGCATTTGAAGTATTGGAAATTAAAGACTAGACCAAGAAACATTTGTTGTGTTATAATTGTTTATTGAACATACTGTATATGATTGTGTCTGCTTAGGACTAGTGTTAAATGTTGAAAGATCCTAGGGTCTAGTTTTGGGAGGGTTAGGGTGATTCCCCCCACCTTGAGCACCGCTTGCACTTTCGTGAATTGACTTGCACATGACGTATTTGAGCGTCTTGTGATAACCTAGCGAATATTTACTCCCCTCTGTTTAATTTTTTCTGTAGTACTAAAACCTATGTCGTGGAATCGGGAGGTAACCCTGTGCTTCTTGGGCCAGGGATATAGTTTCCTAATTGCCGCCTTTATTCAGTTGTTTCTTCAGTAAGAACTCCCTTCCACTGGGGATGAGCCTGCCCTGGTAGTATTATCTTACTGGGTGGGGTGAGGAAGCCGATGGTGAAGCATGCCATTTAATGTGAGTCTTCCTGATCCAATATGTTGAACATTCTAGTAGATTCTAGGTCCTAGGCAAAAGTTGAAGTAAGACACTATCTGCACCAACACTGCGTCTTTTTTGTTTGTTTTAACTTTTCTTGGAGGATATGAGGTAAATGTACCTCCTTCCTAAACTCTTATTGTGATATGTATACCAAAACCAACTGCTTCAGTGGGAGCTTGACCCTGATGTATCCAACATTGAGAGACCATTGCCCCTTTGCAAGATTTAGACTTCTATTTCAGAGACTAATTCAAAAAGTAAACTCTTTGGGATGACCTGCTTGGTGTCAATCCATGGCAGTCGGCCTAAAATTACCTTAAGTTCCCGGTTAACTCCGAACAGTGACTTCTGATTGGTGCTTTACTTTTTCTAGATACTTTTAGCCCTAATACTTTCCAAATGTATATCTCCAACCTATTTTGACTATTTTGGTGTCTTTTTCCTCATTACACTGTTCTCTATTTTTCTAAATTGGTTTGGGAATGTTATTGCTTTGTGTTCTCTGTTACTTTTGCAATAAGTACCACGTGTTGAGGAGTGATTCTCTTAGAACTATGTTTTAATCTAACCCAAGTGGGTTTATTGAGGTAGTAGAGGTAGCCTCCTCCCTCATTTGTAGCCCCATATCTGGCAACATTTATTTTACCTTTTCTCTTGATGGCAGGAGGTGCCTCTCTTAAGAAGGATGGTTACCCATCATGACCAAAGGTCTGCAAAGAGGAGAAAACTTGGTGTGATGCAAATTGCCATTATGAAATTTGGACACTATCTGGTTTAGGTGCGCCACATAAAGGAATTCAGCCTGGATAGTTTTCAAAACTTGCTTAGAACTCCTACTTTGATAATGCACAGTGGCCAAATGATCTAGATTTCACTGTTTCAATTTAGTACCAACAATTCAGGATTTCATACTTCGTGCCAATGTCAGTACACTTCTGCATCATTATTTGCACCAACACTGGAACAGACAAACCAGTGCAAAAACGTTTTGCACTTGTTGATTAAAAAAATAAAATAAACGGAGTCGGCACAAGTGCAGTCCAAGTAATCCTGAGCTGTTGGTGCCACAGTTTACCTGCATTGGGACAAACTAATTAATCCATCCAGTAATGTTCTTATTTCAAGTCTATTGTATCATTTTATCAGGTAGTTATCCAAATATAGAAAAGGCGTAGGTACAAGAAGTAGGGATGCTGGAGGGCTACAACACCTCCAAAATAACCATGCTGGAGGTCAGAGGGTGAATGAGCAATAAAGATGCCTTTAAATGTATTTTTTTTGTCACAGAGGTCAGGTTTTAGGCTGTTTTGTCATACAAATTGCTGCTTATTCTTTTAACATGGAGTTTGGCTTTTACTTTTCTGTTTTTTTTTCTGTCTGCAAAGTGAGGATTTTGTGATGTGAACTATTTGACAATCCTACCGGTCCTAAATAGATTTGATATATTGCCATTCCTGGAAGACATAGTTTGACTTACCTTAAACCCTAGTTCTTCAGTATTGGGGTGTCTTTCATAGATTCACATGCTTGAATATCCTCCGTTGTCGAAGTGGGAGTCCCACGGTACATAACATAGCAATGTACCAATACCACAAGCTTATATGCATAAAAGAAAGAAAAAACATAGAGTTTTCCATACATAGACAACATATCACTTCTATGATATATCATAGTCATTATGTTTTGGTCCAAATTCCAGCCAATCAGGCGTCTGCACCATCTTAGAATGTTTTCCTCAGAGGCTCAGGCCCTCAGATTTTCTACCGCACGTCATGTGAAGGGAGTCTCCCTGAGCTCTGCTCAGTTTTTCTACTCATTTCTTACCAGAAACTCAACTTAGATGATGTCTACCACCAAGAAGTCTCTCTTCAGACCTTGTGGAGCCTGTGGAAAAAAGAGACTTTATTCTGAAGACCCTCATAAAAAGTGTACATATTGCCTATATCCTGAACACCAGGTAAAGGACTGTAAAATATGTAGAACCTTCTCTCAGAAGACACTGAAGGACAGAGAAGGACATCTTCTTCTATAGCTACAGAAGTTGAAGACTTCAGAGAACCCGTGAACATCAAAAGGTTTCTCCAAAACCTAAAGTGGTGAAGAAACATCATGTGGATAAGCCCACTATCCAACCTTCAACTTCAAAAGGGGTGATTTCTCCCCCCTCAGAGTCTTTCTGTACCTTCTACGCCCCCGAGATCTGACTCTCAGGCATCAAAGACTCCATCTACGCAGTATTTACATCAGAAACTGCCTATCTAGTTGACAAGCTCGTCGTCGCTTCCCCTGTCGACAAGAGCTGCCGTCGTCACGTCTACGTCGACGACTGCAACATCAAGTTCTATGATCCTATATTCGGTATCTTCACCGTTGACGTTCATATCCATTAAGGTGAGGCCCATTTCGTCGACGGTACCTTTGACCTCGTCGACGGTGTCAAGCAAGCAGAAGAAGAAGAAGAAGATTTAGTCCACTCACACTTCGTCGTCGACGGTGGCTTTGTCGGCGGAGGTGGCTCCGTCGGCGGTGGCTTTGTTGGCTGTGGCTTCGTCGGCGGTGGCTTTGTCGACGGTGGCTTTGTCGGTGGTGGCTTTGTCGGCGGTGGCTTCGTCGACGGTGGCTTCGTCGACGGCGGCTTTGGCGGCTGCAGCTTCGTTGTTGGTGACAGTAACAGCTGCTTCCAGTGATCTGGTACCATAGAAATATTAAAGCTCTTTGCTTCAACAGCGACATTCCTCTTTGGATACCCTAATGCCAATTCAAACTCCTTCTCAACCTCCAGCTGAGTTATTTTCTTCTGGTGATGAGGAATCTGAGGATGATGAAAGATTCCGGACGGCTCGCAGTCCCTCTGAAATACTTATAAAATGTCAGGACTCTGATGAGGATGAGGACCTAAAAGAAGAAGAGGATTTTTCTACTTGTGACACGCAGCCTGAACCACAAATTCCTATGGCACAGATGCCTATAACTCTTATTTCTAATCTCCAATTCATGCCAGATGATTACTACCGCCGTTTTCCAAGTTCAATACAGGCCTCTCCAGCACAACAAGCGCCTATTCAACCTCCTCTTAATAAAGAATCAGTTACCACACCTTCTGTGTCGACGGCCAAGGATCAACATCAGGATACTCATCAGGTCGTAGAGGAGGACAATGACGATGATGATGATGACAGAGAAGAGGGTGAGCTGGAGGACAGATCCCTTCTTTCTGAATGGGACAACTACCAGATTCAAACACCATCTCCTACTCCAGCTCCTCTGGATTCTCCACCAGTGAACATAGGTGGTTTTCGTTTACTCATGGAAAGAGCAGCAAAACGATTCCAACTTCCTATGACAACTAGAGATGAGGATTGTTTTTTATATGATTTTAAAGATCAGCCTCAGAAACAGGTTCGTTCTATTCCCATCATTGATTGTATATGGCAAGAAGGGGTTTCAAGATCATGCAAACCTCCAATTCAATTCCAGCTATTCTACCGAGGCTGGATAAGAAGTACAAGGCTCCTGCAACTTCACCTGCTTGTCTAATTTCTCAAACAAAGCCTGATTTGTTGTTACACAGGCAGCACAACGTCGGGCTAGGAACCCTTTATCTCCATTATCGGCACCGCCTGACCGAGAAGATAGTCGCCTTGATGCTATTGCCAAGAATTTTTCCACTATGGCTGCAACTACAGTTTGTGCAGCCAATTCTCTGGCTAAACTTGGTCGCTACGACTGACAAATGTGGTCGGATATATCATCACTTGTAGATCTAATACCAGAAGCTTCTAAAGCTGAGGCACTAAAAATTCTTCATGAAGGAGAGAAGATTTTGTCTGAAATTATTGATTTTGCTGTTGATGTGTCTTCTTCTGGTTTCCGCCTTTTGGCTGGTGCAGCAGTCCTCAGGCGACAGGGCTGGTTGAAAGCCACGTACTTTCGTCAAGAAGTACAGTTGAAAATATTGGACGTGCCTTATGATGGCGAATCTTTGTTTGGCCAAAATATCGACGAGGCTCTTCAAACAATAAAGAAAGACCCCACACGGCCCGTGCTCTCGGAACGCTCCAGATTAAAAAGCAAACCTTTACGAGGTGCAAGAGGTTGTGGCTCAACTTCTTCCTTTCGAGGAAATTCCAATCAATATAAACAAGGTCAACAACGTTACTCCTTCCAGAGTCAACAATCATACAAGCAACAACATTCTTCGTCCTACAGACAATACAGAGGTAAATCCTCTTACAGGGGAAAAGACTCTTCCAAAAAACAATGACTTTCACCACTCACCATTCCTGACTCCGCCCGCTTTTTCAAGGGCTGGAGGTCGAATCTCCCACTTTTGCTCAAAATGGTCTCTGATTACTACAGATCAATGGGTTCTGGATATTGTGCACAAGGGACAAGATTCCTCCCAATTCTCCATCAAAAGGTCCACCTCTTGCCCACCTGAAATAACTTTTAAACCAACTCGCAATTTTACTAAGAAAAGGCGCGGTCGAAGTGGTACCAAAACTACAAAGAGGCAGAGGTTTTTATTCGAGGTTCTTCCTCATACAGAAAAAATGAGGAGAATGGCGCCCTATTCTGGACCTACGTGCCCTAAACAAATACATCAAAAAACAAACTTTTCGCATGTTGTCCCTTCAGGAGGTGCTTCCTTTACTATCCCAAGAGGAGTATATGACAACTTTGGATCTTCAAGATGCCTATTTTCATCTTTCTATTCTGCAGAGGCACAGAAAATTTCTCAGATTCAAAGTGGCCGGGAAAGACTTTTAATTCAAGGTTCTTCCATTCGGTCTTTGCTCCGCCCGTGTGTTCACCAAAGTCCTCGCACCGGTGGCAGCTTACCTTCGCCTGCAAGGAGTACAAATCTGTCCATACCTAGACGACTGCCTGATGAAGGCACGATCATTCGAACAGGCTTCCAAACACACTCTATTCTGCAGGTCCCTCTTCCAGTCCCTGGGCCTTACATTCAACATGGAAAAGTCTCATTTTCTCCCTGCCCAAAACAGACTATTCTTGGGAGCCATTCTAGACACCAAGCTAGCAAAATCTTTTGTGTCGCACGAAAGACGTCTGCGACTTCGAAATCTAGCGACCTCCCTCCTATTAAAAGAGTCCGATTCTGTCCGACAGTTTACATTTTTCCTAGGGATGTTGTCCTCTTGCATCCATCTTCCCTCTTATTCCCCACTGCCGGCTGAAAATGAGACCTATCCAGGAGGAATTGGACAAACAATGGGCTCAAATCTCCGGATCCTTCCACGATGTAGTAAGGCAGGTCGTCCATTTCTGGTGGACGCTCCAAGTTTCACTCTCACAACAGATGCATCTCTAGAAGGTTGAGGTGCACATCTTCAGGGATTAACAGTAAAGGGAAAGTGAAACATTCAACAAAAAACCTGGCACATCAATCTACTGGAGTTACTGGCCATTTTTCTAGCTCTAAAAGCTTTCCGCTCCATCATACAAGGAGCATCGGTGTTGGTTCGAATGGACAACACAACGTGCATGCACTACATAAACAAACAAGGAGGCACAAGGTCCACCCTACTGTCCCTCCAGGCTCAGCAAATTTGGGATTGGGCGATTCAACATCAGGTCGTCCTTTCAGCAGTGCACGTTCCGGGAGCGTCAAACAATCTTGCGGATTCACTGAGCAGGTCTTCCACAACCAACCACGAGTGGGAATTACATCAACCCACACTGGATCACATTTTTCAAGTAAGGGGTCGTCCGAATCTGGACCTGTTCGCAACACATCTGAACCGCAAATGCCTGTTCGACGCAAGTTGGCTTTCCCAACCAGAGCCATGCGGAAATGCTTTTATGATGAACTGGTCGAAAATATAAGCCTACGCTTTTCCACCAATACCTCTAGTTCCCAGAGTTCTTCGAAAAATGAGGAAGAAACGCCGTCATATTATTCTAGTAGCTCCCAGATGGCGTCGACAAGTCTGGTTCACGGAACTCCTGCTCCTGTCACAGTGCGATCCGATCATTCTTCGCCCTCTTCCGAATCTTCTGACCATCCGACCAAAATTTGTCATCCCAACCCAGCATCTCTACACTTAGCGGCTTGGAACCTGAGCACTATGAATTTGTAAATTTGGACATGCCTTTAGATTTTAGAGAAGTCCTGGCTAAAGCTAGAGCACCTTCAACTGTGAAAACATACAAACTCAAATGGAAAAGATTCTCTCTATGGGCCAATGATGCTCAAGTACATCCTAATCATTCCACACCGGAGCAACTCTTGCCTTTCTTTTTACACTTGGCAAAGTCGGGCCTCTCATATTCTACCATAAAAGTCTTTCTAGCAGCAATTTCAAGGTTCCGTCAAGATGGCTCTAACTCTCTTTACTCTTCCAAAGTCATTCAACAATTTGTCAAGGGACTTTTTCGGATGTTTCCACCGATTTGTCGACCACCTCCTTCTTGGCATTTTAACATTGCATTGGCATAACTAATTAAACACCCGTTTGAGCCAATTCATAAGGTCGATCTTAAATACATCACTTGGAAGACTTCTCTACTTCTGGCTCTCACTTCCTCACGTTGAGTCAGTGACATACAGGCGTTTACTACTAAACCGCCTTTTCTTCAGGTTACCAAGGACTCAGTCTTGCTCCGCACCAATCCAACCTTTATTCCCCAGGTGCTGTCTGACTTCCACCTCAATGACCCAGTTCTTTTAAAGAAATGTTTTCCAAATCCTCAAACACCAGCAGAAAGAGCACTTCTTTCTTTAGATAATAAGAGGTGTCTAAAATTCTACCTTCAAAAAACAGCTACTATTCGTAAGACTAACCAGCTTTTTGTGGCTTATGGCCCTTCTCCTAGCGCCAGGACACCTTTTTGGTAACAGTTGCGCTTGACAAATAGCAATAACATAACATAACATGCGAAAAGGGCATCCAGTCACCAAACAAACAATTGCACGCTGGATATCTACTACGATTGCATTTTGCCATCAGCAAGCGGGAAAGCCACTTATTACAACTGTTCAAGCGCATTCTCCCAGAAAGGTTTCCTCTTCTACTGCGCTGTTTGCTGGTGTGCCTCTTCATCACATCTGTAGAGCTGCAACATGGTCCAGCAGGAACACCTTTATGAGACATTACTGTCTGTATGCTGCTGACAACGCTGACTCAGCTGTGGGACAGGCAGTCCTAAGTAATCTTTTTAATTAAGGTGAGCCTCTGTTGCTTCCCTCCTCCTATTTACAAGGTACTTTTTCTTTTTTGATATATATATATATATCAAAAAAGAAAACGTACCATGTGATCAAGGGCTCCAGGGCCCGAAAACGCGTCATGGCGGACAGAGGGATGCACTAAATAAAAGAATTCAGCAAATCTACCTGAATGGGTCCGGTTCGTTTTTTTTGTCCTGGCAGCTGGCAGCAGTGGATATTAAGACGGAGTTCCTGGAAAAAAAAAAATATATATATATATATATATATATATATATATATATATATATATATATATATATATATATATATATATATATTTCAATCTTTTCGGACTGTGTATTATTATTATTATTATTATTATGTTGAATAAAATGTACCTTGTATTATTCTAACGCCACTGCTCACTATTCTTATTCGAGCATGTGAATCTATGAAAGACACCCCAATACTGGAGAAGAACAAAACTTACTTACCTGTAAACTGTGGTTCTCCAGTATTGGTGTCTTTCATAGATTCACATGCGACCCACCCTCCTCCTCTCAGAGGCTCTCTTTATCTCTTGGCTCTATATTACTCTTGTGCTATGAAAATCTGAGGGCCTGAGCCTCTGGAGAGAACATTCTAAGAGGGTGCTCACGCCTGATTGGCTGAAATTTGGACCAAAGCATAATGACTATGATATATCGTAGAAGTGATATGTTGTCTATCTATGGAAAACTCTATGTTTTTTGTTTCTTTTATGCATATATGCTTGTTTTATAGCTACATTGCTATGGTATGTACCGTGGGACTCCCACTTCGACGACGGAGGATATTCAAGCATGTGAATCTATGAAAGACACCAATACTGGAGAACCACAGTTTACATGTAAGTAACTATTGTTCTTCTGTACCACAAAGGGGGCGTGAAAGTGATACTTTTAATACTGTAAAGGTTGCACCTGTCGCCCCAAAGAAGTTTATGTATAATCTTAAGAAACATATTGAAAATCTGCCCTATCAATCAATGTATTGGGCCAATTGATGCCACTTGGGCAAATAGGGAAATGACCGACATTCATTTTGTACCTGATAATAGTGACCAGTGACCATTTATGCCAGATGGAAACAACAAAAACCTGCATTTAATGAGTGATGTCAATTCCTGTACCACAAGCCATAGCTCAAATTGTGGCTACACAAAACGTCTTACTAGGGTTGATTCCAGGGTTAGCCACTTGACTATACTCTCATGGAATGTGGCAGGCTTAAACACTAAACTAAGTAACCTGGATTGGCTGGATTTTATGTATGATTTTGATATTTTATGTATTCAGGAAACTTAGATAACTGAAACTTTACATATGTATGGGTTTAAAATCTTTCTAACTCTGGCTGTGCCTTCCAGGAATGGGAGGAGCAAGGGATTTATATCACATAGGTTGAACCTCAGAAAGGTGGCTATTGTGGCATCCAATATTTTCTATCAAATTTTAAAATTGTACATTAAGAAACAGTATTGTATCGTTCCTATTAATTTTTATAACAATATTCCGGTTACAGAAATCAACAAAGTTATTAGGCAGTTTCTGGCGGACTTAACGGCCATTCAAAGGAATATATCTTAAGAACTTTGTGTAACTTGGGGAGGTGATTTTAATGTGAATCCTTGTAGTTAAGTTTATGGTGGACATTGTGGAATCTCACATGATGATGATATAGACATTTCCCTTTTCCCACATTCACTGGAGAAATGCTCAATACGGTTAAATATTCCTTGGATTTAGGATTTGTTAATGATTTGTGCTCACCACCGATCCTCTTTAGTAGTACATTTAATGGCCGGGTTGTCCTCAACTATAGACTTTTTTCTAATATTAAATAGATATGCGAATAGAATTTCTAACTTTAAAACCCACACAGTAGCTTTTAGTGATCCTTTTCCGATCAATTTTAAGTTAGACTTGCCGACTAAGGTGGTATCCCTTAGACACTTACCCACAGAGCCACTAAGAGACATTGCTATAAATAGGACTAACGGATACTCCATCAGATGGGCTTCCAATTAACCAAGGTACTTCTAGCCAATTATAATCTAGAGTTCCAGACCTGCCTAGATGAGAAGGCAGCGGATGTAGATATCCGTAATTCCTTTAAAAAAACCTCAAAGGCTATTGAAACAAATCTAATGACAAAATCAAAAAGCACCTCCAACAGCAGGTCGCGTTGGTTTGACACTCAGTGTAGTAAGTCGCATGCTACCCTGATATCGGCCTTGCATAAGCCGACTAGAGATCGGGATGAAATAAAATGGGCAAGGCTGGCATATAAAACATCCCTTAATGTACGTAAAGTGGCGTTTCGAACTGAATTGTGCAGGCACTTGGGCAAGCCTGATTAATTTTGCAAAGAGGTTTAAGGACATGAAAGGCTTTTGGATGGTCCTGAATCACCGTTCTTGGCCCCCAAACTCCCCTAGTTTTGAAAATACAATTGGGGAGGATCAATGGGTGTCCCATTTTTCTGTAATATATGGCAGTGGCTCTGTTCCCGCCATTGGTGTGGGCCCTAGTTTGGGCCCTTGTAGCCATCTCCCCATCCGCCTCGATGTTTAGGTGGATGAGGTGATTGAGGCTATAAACGCTAGTGCTGGGAACAAAGCTCCGGGCCCAGACTGTGTACCCATGGACCTTTTAAAAAAATGCCCTAATTGTGGGGTCCACTTTTAACATTGGTCCTAAGGGCATGCTGTGTTCAAGGTTTTACTTCGACCTGGACAGAGTCCACCCTTGTCCCCATCTTTAAGACAGGTGATCGCAACGACCCCGCTTGCTACCTCCCCATTTCATTGTTGAACCCCCAAGTAAAGGTCGCCGGGCGTGTGGTCTTAAATAGATTGCAGACGTGGCCTGAGGATACAGGTATCATTTCAGATTTACAGTACGGATTTCGCACTGGTCTGGGCACAATCAAACAAACCCTGAACCTTAGCCTCATTATAGGAAAATATGTCCAAGCAAAAAAAAGGGATTCTGTATATGTGTTTTGCTGACTTGAGCTCAGTTTGATTGTGTCAATCACTCAAAGCTTTGGCAAATTCTAGAGGGAAATAGGGGTGGAAGGTCAATTAGTTTATTTCTTTAAAAAACCCTATCTAGAGGCCCGGGCTAGGGTAGTTACGGCAGAAGGGGTGAGCTTAGTAAACGTTTTCCCATTGGAAAGGGGGTAAGGCAAGGGTGTGTGCTCGCACCATTCCTTTTTACCCTCTATATAAACAGCTTGGGAGATTTTTTTGCACGGAAATGTCAAGACCTGCCCAGCATTGGCAACAGGTTAATTGACGTATTATTATATGCCGAGGATGCTGTCCTGTTAGCCCGCACCTCGAACGGTCTGCAAAAAATAGTGATGAGTTTCGTATCTTATATGTCAAGACTGGACCTTAAAATTAACATCTTAAAAACCTTTGTCATGAAATGTAGTATGCCCAATGTAAAGGCGCGCATATTTTCATACATAGCGGGGAAACTTGATTTTGTAGATCATTTTTCATATCTGGGGGTTGTTTGTGACAATAGGGGTTCGTGGGCAAAAGCTGTCAATTGCTGAAAATTACTTTTTGCTAAAGCTACACGTGCTCTGATTAATTTTGCAAAGAGGTTGTGCAAGCGCCCTATTGGTAATATATAAAGCCAAATGTATCTCTGTTGCCTGTATGGGGGTGACATTTGGGGCCATGTACATGTAGAGCCACTCCAACAAGTTGAAAATAGTTTTCTGCGATACCGCTTGGCTGTCCCTGATAGCACAGCTACTTACATCTGCCATGCCGAACTGGGCCTGCCATACCTGTCTGACCTTATTAAAATCCAGGCGATTTTATTATGGCATAAAGTCTGGATAGGTGTGTCTACAGGCCTAAGGGCCAGATGTAGGTAAAGTACATTTACCGATTCTAGAATACCGAATTTTACCGATTCGGTATTCTAGAATCGGTAAATTTCTATGTAGCTAAATATTCGGTAAGTATTACCGAATCGGTAAGATTCGGTATTTACCGAATCGGTATTTACCGATTCGGTAATTGCCATTCATTCCTATGGGCGATTTGGTAAAATGGGGAACACATTCAAGGGTGCCAGGGTGCCACTTTGACACCCTGTTGCACCCCTGAATCGTGCTTGTGGCACATGTGCACATGTGGCACACATACATGCCCTAAGGGCATGTATGTTTGCCACATGGCACAGTTGAAAATGCACAGATTTGCATTTTCAAAGGTATTCGTTATTTACCACCAACTTATAGTTGGTGGTAAATAACGAATCCTTAAAGCACATGAGCACTCACAAATGTGCTTAATACATGCCATTTACCGATTCGGTAAATACCAAATCGGTAAATTATGATTCGGTAAATAAAGAATCAGTAAATACCGATTCGGTATTTACCGAATCAACACGTACATGGCAAATGGCTCAATACCGGTCGGTAAGCCTGAAATTTACCGAATTTTGGGTTTACCGACCGGTAATGAGCCACCTACACCGGGCCCTAAATCGGGAAGTAATTTTAGATTGTTCGAAACTGCAGCAGGTAAATTACATCCCCTGACTCGCATATATCAATATATGGATTGTTTCATCAGCTCCATTTACATAAGAAATATATGCATCTGTTAATAACTGTACACCCTACATTTTCTTTGATGATTTGTTTCTGGATGAATATAAATAATAATAATTTTTTCTAAAAACAAACTTTCTTCGTGTTGCTTTACTGTCATTATTGTGTTCAATATCTCATTCATTGTTTAAAATTACAAGGTTTTCACGGAATCTGTTCTGACTAGTTCAGTTCTATGGGGCTAGTGTGGTAGTTACCATAGATCTGGGATAACAGGTTCATAATTAATTCTACAGTCGCTGCTTCATTCAGCTGCTAAGTCTAAGCAACATAGACTGCATTACACTGTCAAACTCTAAGTGCCAAATAAATCCCTTGCTGGCAACCTTCCCTAGAATACTTTGACTGCCCAAGCCCGCAAGGGTATATTGGGTCACCCACCGTTATCACTAGTCGCATATATCAAAACATTTTTTGGAGACCTTGACCACATTGAGTTGTTTGACAGTCCTGACTCCATGCTTCATAGCTCGAGGAAGGACTTAAAAACATTATGTTTAAATCATCTGGAGACGATCAGATTGTCTACTAACATTATGAAACAGACAGTCAGAGCCAATCAATTACCCTTGATTCAAACAGGGATACAACCGTATTTATTGTGTACACCAAGTAATTATGATAGGTTCTTACTGACGCGCCTACGCTTAGGCAACTTTCACAACCTGGTTACATTTCCCCAATGAAACGACTGGTCATGTTCTCCCTGCCTCTGTCCTTGTGACAATGTATCTAATCAGTCGACAATCCACATTATGTTTTTTTGTAAATGTTATACTGTACTTAGGAAAAGATGGATTGTGCCTTATTTGAAGGTGCTAGTCTTGAGGCAATGTCGACCCGCATTTATAAGGCTTCAATCTCTAGCTGATGAAAATGTCACTAGTCACTTTGCAAAATATCTCAAAGGGGTGGTCAGAACAAGGTCATCGATGCAAGGTCCAACTCTTGCTGAAACTAACTGATTCAGATGATGATTTTGTTACTACCTGAGCATGCGGCTAACACTTTGAAACATGTCTGTTATTTCATATCTATGGTAATTGTAATGTATTTTAATCAGTTTTTAGCTTGATAAACTTTTAAATTATGAATGCTTATTTTTAAACATTGAATGATACTACTTGTGCTTTTATGATTTAAAACTTGAATCGAATAAAGCAAATATTGATTTATTGATTGATTGACAATCTTGTGTGAAGTGAAGGGCTGCAGGATGTTCATTTTTTTCTATCATTCAAGAAAATGTGATCTATACAATTTTTTTTAAAACATCAGTTAAAAAAACACAAAAGAAGCACTTTCTTTTGTAATTCTGAAGTATGATGGAAGCAAACATTATAATAGGGTTTAAAGAAATCAAGATACTTAAAATGAAAAATATTTGCTGAAAACTGATTTCCATACATTATCATTTGTGCACTACAGTAAAACTGTATGTCTTTACAAATGTAGTGGCCATTTCATTGGAACATGTGCTGTTTGTGAATAACAGCGTACTACGACACCATGCTTTAGTGATATATATTTGTGACAGTGTGCTCTAAAATGCAACACCAGCTACATATTACACCCTTACCAGTCTCCTCTACTTCTGAATGAGCGAGGCTCACTTGCAACACTTGTTCTTTGCCTGATGCTTGGATTTTTGACAATCCCTATGATTTCGGGGACGTGACACTGATGGCAGCACTACACTTAGAAAATTGTTTCAGTACCCCTGAGGAAAGGCAGAGGGCTACACATTATATTAGGAACACATGTATTTGTGGGCGTTTTATGCAGCCTGACTCCCTAAGACTAGTCGCTTTTAGATAGTCCTGTTCAAATAACAGAAGTATTAATTACACCTTCTTTCTTCTGCTTTGGCTGTTTGTGTACAAATGCCGATTAACGTTTTCTTGTTTGTTTATGCATAAACTTTGTCTGCTTATAAATGTGGGCCTAGTCTAGTATTTTTCTGCTTGAAATAATAGGTATAGTGTCTGGTTTTCTGCTGTTTTGTAGGAATGACTATAGAGGAATTAATCGATCTAGAAGCCCTGACTAAACATCATTCCCTTTTGGAAAAGAGAACGCAGGAACTGAAAGCAGGGCTTAAAACAAAGTACGTTTCTACTCAGGCTAAAG
Organism: Lissotriton vulgaris; assembly: GCF_964263255.1. Classification (NCBI taxonomy): domain Eukaryota; kingdom Metazoa; phylum Chordata; class Amphibia; order Caudata; family Salamandridae; genus Lissotriton; species Lissotriton vulgaris. Next base: position 1,495,819,497 of record NC_141694.1, on the reverse strand, counting down.
CTGACCTCGACCAGGCCCTGGAGCTTGTACTGAAGGAGCGGGAGAAAGCTGCCTCGGAACACTCACGGCTGAAGCTGAGGTACTGTAATGTGTTCAAACTCAGCTGATGGAGGCGCATGCGGGCAGGTCCTCCATCTTGTATTTGTAGGCTAGAGAAAATGACACCCCCTTTCTTTATCTTTGTACTTAGATATAAGAGAGGAAACATGATTTATGCAGCAATCGCCTCATGGGAACAATCGGACAAGAGGAAAACGCTGCCGGATTACTTATACAAAGTCACGACACTGAAAGATGCATCAAAAGGTAATTTTGAGAAAAAAATATGCATAATGATCAATTAAGGTTAAAATAAAATTGCCTGTTACACGCAGTATTGACAGTGCTTGGTAAATGTAATAATTCTTAAGGTGCATGTTTTGTTTTGCTAACGGTTCATTGCTGAATTGGTTAATGTTTCTAAAGACTCCACAAGCCATACCAAATGCTGAGAGTAAACAAAGAGATACCAAAGGGGATGATGGACGGAGCGTTTGAGCAAATCAAACACTCACCCCCAGTCAACTAATCTGGGTTTAATCCATTATCATTCTTTAGCTCACTCCACCACCCCAGTTCAGACATGGCCATACGCAAATCAGTCTGACCCTGTGCCTCACGGGAACAGTCCAGCCCGAACTGCCAAGCCATGTCTTCCCTGGACCGGAAACAAGCATCCTGGGACCGGTTTCTGGCTATCAGCCGTCATCAGCCAGGCTAGCTTGAATCCAGTGGCAAAGTGAGCAAGAGACCCACGTCTGGGCATACCCTGCCAATTTAGGGCGAACAAAGCGATACCAAAGGGGATGATGGACAGAGCTCACAATGTTATTTATTTACCTGCTAGTCTCAGGTGTCAATACCTCTCTGGATGATACCTGCGTTCCTCAGTGCCATAATGAGGTTGTCAAACTGTGTACATGCGTTGAAGCGATGCCAATTGGGGGGGGGTGTATATGTTACATAAGCTGAAAAATAAAGTTAAAAAAAAAAGAATGATGATGGATTAACACCCAGATCAGTTGACTGGGGGAGAGTGTCTGATTTGCTCAAACGCTCCTTCCATCATCCCCTTTGGTATCGCTTTGTTCGTCCTAAGTTGGCTGGGTATGCCCAGACGTGGGTCCTTTGCTCCCTTTGCCACTGCATTCATGCTAGCCTGGCTGATGACGGCTGATTAGCCAGAAACCGGTCCCAGGATGCCTGTTTCTGGTCCAGGGAGAACATGGCTTGGCAGTTCGGGCTGGACTTTTCCCATGAGGCACAGGGTCAGACTGATTTGCATATGGCCTTGTCTGAACTGGGGGGGTTGAGTGAGCTGAGGTAAATCGAATTTTATATGACCAGGTATGTCCCCTATCGTGTACCCCAACGTCCCATGTACATGCATGACCTCCGTGCATTTTCCCTCCATGGCCGAAAATGAAGACGCAAATGCATTTGCGTCCAACGTTAACATGTTATCTACCAAGTTCTCCAAGAAAGCAACATTAATCTGGTTTCTAAACCTATGTTGCCAACGTCTTTACCTGGTGCACTTTTAACGCGAAGCCATGTTGTCCTGGCTCTGCCGAGCTAGGCCCTGAATTGAGGCTCCGAAGTCTCTTCTGTTTCTGAAAGCTGCCGTTCTGGTATGCATCCCTGACCTCTGCCTTACTTCCTGCCCAGCGAAGCGGTGCCCGGCTCGGCCTGGCCTGCCTGCCTGCCAAGACCGTATTTTGCCTACAAGTTATCTGCTCAGCCTCCTCGAAAACACATTCCAGTCTAGTGAAATAGGTAAACATATTCCCGGCTGCAGAGTAAAGGGCCCTGCCTTCCTGTCTCCATGCAAGTAATTTACAGCACCCGTTACCATGGTAGGCCCATGGCCCCCGCGCATTGTACCAAGACACGTATGCACTCCCTAGCATTCAGTGATGTATGGCCCCTGCTCGAGAGACCTTTCACTCCAGACACTACATCCTCCAAACATGAGATATCAGATAGGTTATAGGTATAGGTCGTCCTGACATCCCAGACATCGAGACTCTTCTACTAGAACTAAAGTCAAAGCCCCCAGCTCTCCCCAGTTACACGTCATGCCAGCTGCGCGCGCATCCAGGTCATAAGTTTCTGCTGATCCTGCAAACTTTCTCTATACATCCACCCACTTATGACGTTTCTTGTGACGTTTCTCTGACAAGTTAAGTACACGCCCACGTTTACGCCCTTCTTACACGCCTCCTGCTACGCACATGTGTTCTTATCTTTTACTTTTCACTTGTCACGCCTACTGTATTCAATGCAATTATACTGTTTTACTATATATATTGTGTGATGTTAATAAACTATGAGATTGTCCCTTCCTGAACCTTAGTGGTGATGGAACCCGATGTCCCCTGCCTCGAGGCACCCCATTAAAGCCCGTATGACTCAGATACCACGGACTCTGCCTCTCATTTGATTGAGCTATCCCTCTTGTTTATTTAATGCATGAAAAATGGTCCGGTAAATGTTATTTACCACATAATCTGGCGCCCGAATAGGGACCCCCCCTTCCCCACTCGCCGGCGATGTTACGTAGGCCTTGACCCCTTCTACAGCCGCGACGGACACTGCGCGCATCCGCAGGATTTCCTGCTATCTCCCTCGGGCCCACGGAGGAGACGGAGACTGCGGTCCGGCATCCAGACGAGGCGGTGAGGAATGCGGAGGATCCCGACCAGAGCCCCAAGTCGAGAGAGCAAGGTCCGAGGTATCCAGAGGCCCACCTGTTTCGAAGCGCATGCGTAGGAAATCGCAGTCCGACGTGGTCCAGTCCAGTCCAGTTTCCGAGGCCTTCAGTTTCTGCTTCCCGGTGAGTACCGTTGCTGGGAACGCATCTAGACGGGTTCATTAATTTGTGCCCGGTCAAGACAGGTCTGGGTACACAGACCTGGTCCGGACGTGTTCACTTAGGTGAGCGCGGTATGACGTGTCTCTTAATGGGACCGGTATTGTCTGTACTGTTTTAGCAGTGCATCTAGTAATCTAGTGATCCAGTATTCCAGTATCGTTTATTCCAGTATCGTTTCTCGAGATTTTGTGTTTTCTATGTTCCAGGTAATATCAGTCTGAAATGTTTTAAATGTGTTTAATGTCGTGGTATGAATGATTGTTTGCTATTCATTACTGTGTTCATTGTGTTCGTGTTCAAGTCAATTCAAAAATGCCGCTGTTCTCAAAGTTACGTCAGATAGGAACTAGGAAAGGGATACTCGAAGAAGCAGTTCCCGTCCCGCCTAGGGACACTCCTGGACATTTTATGTACCATAAGCATGGCTTAGATGCCATACTGTACCTAGATTTGTGGGTGGACTATACTAAGGATCTGGAAGAAAAGTATAGATGGCCTGTCTCAGGGACATGGGATGCTGATTGCATCATGAGAGTAGAAGAAGCACTATGGAAAAAGAAAGCCAGACAATCCCAGAAAGATGTCATAGAATTATGGCGTAAAGAAGCGCATAGGAGAACAGAGAAAGAAATCAGAAAAGCAGAAAAGAGTAGAGAAGAATCTGAAAAAGCCAAAGAAAGAGAGTTACTAGAAGAAGGAGAACGAGTCAGATTAGAACAATTAGACCGTCAACGAAATGCACTCATCACAGGCATGTATCCTGTTCTTGCCGAGGGCCTGCCCAGGGCGACCCCGGAAGTATCTTGTAATTTACCGCCACCATTGGTCCCGACTAAACTCCGTCACAAACAGACCGCAGCGGATATTTTCCTTTCTTCCTATTTAGATGATGTAGCTCCAGCATATACCACTGTACGCGTACCACCTGTTAATAATGTACAGCAGCCTATTCAGCCTGTTCAGAACGTACATCAGCCTGTTCAAGATACGTTACCACTTCCTCAAGGCTCGACTCCTGCACCCGTTGTCACTTCCCATCCTGTCACTACTGTCACTACTACTGCTACTGTTCCTCCTGCTATCGCTCCTACCAATCCTTTTGCTACTCTGACAACCCAGAGTCTGCCTACATTACCTGCACCTACTTTTCATGCTATGACACCCGTAGTATCAACACATCTAGTTGATGGTTACGCTTCCACTTCAGGAGGCGCCGTAGGAGGTCAGCCTATCACCCCGCCTCAAGTAAAACGATTGACACTCAGAGAAATAGCATTACAGCGTACGCCCAAAGCAGCGACTTTCCAATCCCTCAGACAGTACATTACAGATTGTAGATATGACTCAGTACCTGGCGAAGAAGACATGATGTTATATTCGTTACGTCTACGACGTGTTACGAACTATTTGAGTCTTTTACCAGAAATGACTAACCATCTAGACAATATATATCATTTTATTAGATCTTATGGTTCCTGATTAATTGTTTGATAAGGGAACGAGATCGGCCAAGTACAAGCAAAGAGGAGATGGACGTACTGATAAATTGGAGTAACAATATAGCTGATGGTAAACATGATAAACAAAATTGCATTGAAGCCATGTACAGAAAGATCCGTAAAGAAATAATGACAATACGTGGAAGAGAAAAGGCGGCTAGAGGAGCTGAGACAGACAAGAATGAAACCTCAGAGGAGGATGATGACAATACTGTAGAAAACGCGGATAGAATAGCGTACGTAGGTAGAGCGAGACTCCCTAAACCGTATTCTTTTGACAGACCTTTTGACAGACCCATTCGTCTAGAAAGCAAGAAATGTTTCCTTTCTCCCATACCAGAACAATGTTCTCTTGAACATGTATTCCAAGACACCGATAAAATACTGAAAGAAAGAATAGGTTACAGTGAACTTAGTACTATGCATGATCAGGAACTAGCACGATCAGCAGTCCAATGGGCTGGAAATAATGATATATATAAAGATGATTCAGTAGCGCAGACGTTTTTGAGTCTTACCCCAGACGAACAGCGTTTGGCGGGTATGTACATGATCCAGCATCTCATTACACTATATAAAAGTCAGCATTCTGATCCAGGTCCCCTATATAATATACTGGAAGAATTACTCCTAAAGAGATGGAGAGGCCTAGGTACCGATTTAATTAACATCATTCTAGAACACCGTCACAAATACAGAACTTTCCTAACTCCACATTTTGTTCCTGTCCCACCCCCAGTAAGGAAACCATTTTACATAGACAGAATCCCTTGCGAGAAGTACATCCCGTCCTGAACACGGGAGGTGAGCTCCAACGAGTATTCGTATACACCCCCCTGACCAAAATGGAATTATTGGAAATGAAGAAATTAGTGCCCTGTCATGATAAAGACCCAGCTGGATTCCACCGTGAATTAAAAGACAGGTTACTCATGGGAGATTACACGTATCCCGATATTCTTAAAATGTTAAAACTATTGTTGCCGGCTGGTATTTACGAAAAACTTAAAGAGAAGGAATGGGAGGTGGGAGATAAAAAGATTGATTGGACAGTATTAGACAACGAAGAAAACACACGAGTCCCAGGTGTTGGTCTTGGAGAACATGCTAAAGCATTACCAGGATTATTAGTACAAGTCTTGCCTAGATTATTGACAATTAAAAAGGAAGACTAGGATGCGATCTCAGCCTGCAAACAGAAACAAGATGAAGACACTAGTGATTTTTATTCCAGATTTGAGAAATGTTTCATTATTAATAGCGGCCTGAAAACAAGTAGCGAATCATATCCACATCTGTTCGTGACTAAATTAGTCGAGAATTCCTTACCACAAGTTAAAAACAGAGTATTGAAAGTCGAAAGTACATGGCAAGCAAATACCCCTTCCCAAATGTTACAAATGTTACAGTACCACCAAAACCGGATTAGAGAGGAACACGACCATGAACAGAGACGTATGAAAGATACGAAAATAAAAGTGCTAGTTGCTCAGTCCGTCCCAGCAGACAGCCAGAAGAGGGGTACGACACAGACTAGTCCTTCTGCAGCTCCTGTTAAAGGGAATTGCAACTACTGTAAACAGCCAGGTCACTACATCAATGAATGTCTGGTTCTGAAACACAATATTGCTACAGGAAGGACGAAAGAAAGACTGCGTCCTCCTAGACAAGAACACGTTCCACAGCATATTCCACAGAATACGCAACATCCCCAGAATACACAGCAAACAGTAGCTGTACCGCAACCCCAACCCATTGCTGCCACGCAACATGTCACACAGCAAATGTACCAGTATGCACAGTCAGATTACCCCGATTATCAACAGTATACATGAAACAGCCTAGAGAGGGAGGTTGGCTTGCCTCTTATCGAGGTTCCTGTAGATCAAGATGGTCCCTATGTACATAGTCAGGTATTAGGGAAAGACCGAAAATTTTTGATTGATACAGGGGCGAGCAGAACTACCATTAGTCATGACGAGGTTCCAGGGGCGCCCCTCTCAGGCTCACAGAATGTTTCCCTGGGTTTTTCAGGAAAGCCTATTGTTAATGAAGTGTCAAAGCCAGTTTCCCTAGAAGTTGGTCCATTATCCCGTACTACAGACTTGTTACTTACGAAAGCATGTCCAGAAAATCTGCTTGGTATTAAAACATTGAAAGCACTGGGAGCAGTGATATGTTGTTCTCCGGAAGGAGTGAGATTGTTTTTGCGTGACTTCAAAGGTCATTATGTGTTGAGAGATTTTGATCCGAGATTGCAGAATGTACCACAGCATTTATGGGCGCAAGGTCCAACTGATGTAGGTTGTATGCACATTACACCCTATCGTGTCACTCTCAAACAAGGTGTTATTCTGCCCCGAATCCGACAATACAAATTGCCACCTGAGGCTGTAGCAGCCTTACTGAAAATTATTGACGAGCTCATTGCTCAAGGAGTAGTTGTAGAAACTGACTCCAATGTATGTAATTCTCCAATCATTCCGATTCTTAAACGAACTAACCCGAATGCACCTCCAGTCTACAGACTGGTGATCGACCTTCGAGAACTCAATAAATGTATCATTCCACAGTACCCAGTAGTGCCAGACATTTCTTCCCTATTGACTGCCATTGATTCCGAAGCCGTGTTTTTCACCGTAATTGATCTGAAAAACGCCTTCTTTAGTGTCCCCATTCATCCGGAAAGCCAGTACCTTTTCGGATTCTGTTTAAATGGCCGAAGCTTCAAATTTGCACGTGCACCTCAAGGGTTCACGGAAAGTCCTAGTATTTACAGTCAAGCCCTGAAACGACAACTAGACAATATTCACATGCCTACTGACACTGCTCTGCTGCAATATGTGGATGACTTGTTGATTACCGCACGGACCGAACGTGAGTGCGAACGCGCTTCACTGACAGCCTTGTATTTTCTGGCCGAAAAGGGGCATAAAGTATCCCCTTTGAAGCTCCAATTCTGTGCCCAGCAAGTGGTATACCTAGGTCACTTGCTGTCCAAGAGGGGGAGACAGCTAACACCAGACCGCATCCAGTTAATAGCACGTCTGCCACAGCCCAAGACACAAAAGGAAGTACGTGTCTTCATTGGCCTTACCTCTTACTGTAGACAGTGGATCCCTCAGTATGCATATCTTGCCAAACCACTCATACAGTTGACAACACAGGAGGCAGCGATTTCGACTGTCCTCCCTTGGACTCAGGAGCATACACAAGCTTTTGACGAATTGAAGAAAGCCCTATGTCAAGCACCTGTTTTAGCGACCCCATGTTACAGCAAACCTTTTACACTTTTTGTCACAGAACGTGATGGCACAGCATTATCTGTCCTCACACAAGATCAAGCAGGAAAACACAAGCCCTGTGCTTATTTTTCTAGTACATTGGATCCAGTAGCCCAGGCCTTGCCTGCGTGCTTAAAATCAGTTGCAGCGACAGCTCTAGCTATCAGACAAAGCGACTCGATAGTGTTAGGACATCCCCTGACAGTACAAGTTCCACACTCCGTGGAAGTTCTTCTAAACCGAACCCAGACTCAGCACTTGACCATAGCACGACTGACAGGTTACAAACTGACACTGTTCCAGCCACACATAGAAATCAGACGTTGCAACATACTCAACCCTGCTACACTGTTACCCTCAAGTACAACTGATCCGACACCGCATGACTGTGTAGAAGTCATTAATACCGTGACAAAGCCCAGACAAGACTTGACAGACATTGCATTGTCCGATCCAGACCTGACACGTGGATGGTTCGTGTATGAGAACAAACACAGGAGAGTTAGTGGCCGCATATGCAGTGACCACTGAAACTGATGTCATAGAAACCCATTGTATTGACACATTATCTGCTCAAGCAGCAGAGCTCATTGCTCTGACTCAAGCCTGTATACTAACCAAGAACAAGAAAGTTAACATATACACAGACTCACAGTATGCATTTGGAGTCGTTCACGACTTCGGTGTTCTCTGGCAAGAAAGAGGTTTTTTAACTTCTCACGGTGCCAAGATACAACACGGTCCTCTCATTCAAGCTCTGTTAGAAGCAATACATTTGCCTACAGCCATTGCCATTATGAAGTGCAAAGCACATACTAAAATTACTGACACTATTTCCCAGGGTAACGACCTGGCAGATCGAACAGCTAAACTCACAGCTCAGACCCAAAGCGACATACCGACTGACACGACAAAGACTGAAGTAAATTCACTGATACATTGCATGACAGTTAAGGATCCCACACAGGACGTAATAGACATACAGACACATGCTACTCCAGATGAAATCAAGAAATGGACTGAACTAGGAGGGATCCAGACAGATCAGGGATGGTTGACGAAGGGAAGAGCCACATGGTTCCTCCCCGACTCCATGGTTCAAGTTATCATTAACACAGCACATAGTCCAGCACACTTAGGAGAGAAAGCCATGTTAGAAGGCATTCAGAATCTTTGGTTCAACAAGCATTTACGTGCAGCAGCGAAACAGAAAGTACGTACCTGTATGATCTGTTGTCAGTTCAATCCAGGCAAAGGCATTCCCGTGGAACAAGGTGGACTTCATCCTCCTGACCACCCTTTTGAAGTCCTCCAGATGGATTATATCCAGATGGACAGATGTAGAGGATTCAAGTATGTCCTCGTAGTTGTATGTGCCCTTTCCCGATGGACAGTTGGTTCGTGAATTTTTCCCACGATATGGTTTGCCTCGTGTCGTGTACTCTGATAATGGACAGCCATTCTCGTCCGAGCTTATGAAACAGGTATCACTCCTGTTAGGTTACCAGTGGAAATTCCACTGTGTACGACACCCCGAAGCAGCAGGTTTGGTCGAGCGACATAATCAGACCCTGAAAACACGCTTAGCAAAAGTCTGTGCAGAAAAAGGTGTAGATTGGATAGTAGCCCTGCCGGTTGCCCTCTTTTACATGCGAATGGTAGCCCATTCTAGAACTGGTTTGTCACCTTATGAAATTATTTTCGGTCGTCCCCCAAATATGTGGGGTACGCCTATGCCAAGAAAGATCACTGATGTTGAAAGTACTATGCTGACAGATTACTTGGCTTCCTTGATGTCTGCACTACAATCTTGTCGTTCACAGGTCGCGACTGCCTTCCCGGACAACACCCAAGTAAAACCGCATCAAGTCGTTCCAGGAGAGTACGTCTATGTACGAAATTTCGACAGATCAAGTCCGCTGGAACCCAGATGGAAGCAACCAAAACTGGTGTTGATGACAACGAGGACCGCCGTAAAGCTAGAAGGTCGCAAGGGATGGCTACACTCCAGCCATATTAAAAAAGTGCACGGACTGTGCCCAGAGACTTCGATTAAGGACTGCCCCCTTTTAGACGTTGACTCTAAACTCCCCCTGTTAGAGAAAACTCCACAACAGGAATACCGAGCCAAGTTGAGGTCTAGTAAGTCAGACAGCGTTTAATTGTTTAAGTCCCCCTCGGGTGAAGCGGTTAGACAGGTTTCTGACATGTATAAGATAGACCCACATAGTGAGAGAGATAGGCGAATCGAAAAGAGAAAACACTATTGTAAAAATCTACACAGTCGATGTGTTATCGCCTTAATTTTCATGTTTCTTCTGAGTCTTATGATCATATGCATAAGTTTAATGCTACATGTTTTCTTTCCTCTTGATTCACATGTACATACTTCTTCCAATGATACTGTAGAGCACACTTTCAGTGACCTGCCCCCACATGAACTCTCCTATCGACTTGCGCTGCGCAACAACACTTTTTATCAGTATTTTACACCATTCTCACCAGACCAGCAATGCCACCAATTGCTGGGTATGTGGCCGACTCCCCCCCTATCAGAAATACAAGGGAGCTCTGCCCCTCTTTCCCTACCCGTTTACGCATAATGGTACATGTGGAGCATGGTTTACTTTAATGTCATCATTAGACAGCGAGTCCAAAATTTCCCAAGGTAATTGGATATGGGGAGATCTGAATACAGTTATGAATAAAGCATGTTTCCCAGACAAGGAGGGTCTTCCCCAAAGAACAGGAACCGATTTAGAAAATGAAGTGTATGGATTAGGTAATTTTACACTTAATCTCTTGATTTTGAACGTCCAGTCTGAGACTAATATAGACCTGCCATCTATTACAGTTTTACCAGTGAAAGGTGAATTATGCATTAGAAAGAATGGTTCAGTACATCTAGGACACAGTGATTGTAATACTGTGATCGAATTCAGTGATAAGGGAAAGTCTACTTTCAAAGCCTCCCGTCATTCTTATTTTATTTGTGGGTCCACAGCTTATGTCCGTCTGCCCTTAGATTGGGATGGAACATGTTACATTGCATTCCTACTGCCACCTGTTTTTCTAGCCCCACCTGATTATCATCGAAATTCACATCTTGTGCATGTAAGACATAGAAGGGAGATCAAGACCCCGATTGTCGATCAGACTGAAACAACGTTAGAGCAATACACAGATTTCAATAAAGGATTCTTTTTCTTCATAGGCCCCATACAAAATAGTAAATTAATACGTAGATTGACACGTACCCTTGAAGCAGTAGTGAATGAAACTACTTTTGCCCTAGGTAACTTGACTGAAGAGCAGTCTGCTATGAGACTTGTTGTTCTTCAAAATCGCCTTGTCCTTGACGTCATCCTGGCCGATAGGGGCGGGGCTTGTAGAGTCATCGGATCTAGTTGTTGCTTTTTTATTCCAAATAATGCACCATCAGTATACAAAGCCATCACAAGGCTTCATGAGATTGCTCACCTGATACACCAGAATCCAGGCACCTGGACGTGGTCCGGTTGGTTCTGGAGTGTGATTTCCGCCTGGGGATGGAAAGTATTGTCATTCCTAGGAATAATATTCCTTATAGTATTCAGTTGTTGTCTTTGTCTACAATGTGGGCCAGCGATTTGCGGCTTGTGCGCCACAGCTTGTATTCCCCGTCCAAGTCCACGATCCCGAGCTCGAATGAGAAAGGACGAGCAAATGATGTTATATGAACAGATAGATGGTCTCATGAACATAGATATATCCTGAAGGGAACGTAGGGGACAAGGAGGGAATGAGGTAAATCGAATTTTATATGACCAGGTATGTCCCCTATCGTGTACCCCAACGTCCCATGTACATGCATGACCTCCGTGCATTTTCCCTCCATGGCCGAAAATGAAGACGCAAATGCATTTGCGTCCAACGTTAACATGTTATCTACCAAGTTCTCCAAGAAAGCAACATTAATCTGGTTTCTAAACCTATGTTGCCAACGTCTTTACCTGGTGCACTTTTAACGCGAAGCCATGTTTTCCTGGCTCTGCCGAGCTAGGCCCTGAATTGAGGCTCCGAAGTCTCTTCTGTTTCTGAAAGCTGCCGTTCTGGTATGCATCCCTGACATCTGCCTTACTTCCTGCCCAGCGAAGCGGTGCCCGGCTTGGCCTGGCCTGCCTGCCTGCCAAGACCGTATTTTGCCTACAAGTTATCTGCTCAGCCTCCTCGAAAACACATTCCAGTCTAGTGAAATAGGTAAACATATTCCCGGCTGCAGAGTAAAGGGCCCTGCCTTCCTGTCTCCATGCAAGTAATTTACAGCACCCGTTACCATGGTAGGCCCATGGCCCCCGCGCATTGTACCAAGACACGTATGCACTCCCTAGCATTCAGTGATGTATGGCCCCTGCTCGAGAGACCTTTGACTCCAGACACTACATCCTCCAAACATGAGATATCAGATAGGTTATAGGTATAGGTCGTCCTGACATCCCAGACATCGAGACTCTTCTACTAGAACTAAAGTCAAAGCCCCCAGCTCTCCCCAGTTACACGTCATGCCAGCTGCGCGCGCATCCAGGTCATAAGTTTCTGATGATCCTGCAAACTTTCTCTATACATCCACCCACTTATGACGTTTCTTGTGACGTTTCTCTGACAAGTTAAGTGCACGCCCACGTGTACGCCCTTCTTACACGCCTCCTGCTACGCACATGTGTTCTTATCTTTTACTTTTCACTTGTCACGCCTACTGTATTCAATGCAATTATACTGTTTTACTATATATATTGTGTGATGTTAATAAACTATGAGATTGTCCCTTCCTGAACCTTAGTGGTGATGGAACTCGATGTCCCCTGCCTCGAGGCATCCCATTAAAGCCCGTATGACTCAGATACCACGGACTCTGCCTCTCATTTGATTGAGCTATCCCTCTTGTTTATTTAATGCATGAAAAATGGTCCGGTAAATTTTATTTACCACAGAGCTAAAGAATGATGATGGATTAAACCCAGATCAGTTGACTGTGAGTGAGTGCTTGCATGTTCAACACTCCGTCTATCATCCCCTTTAGTTTTGTTTTGTTCGCCCTAAGTTGACAGGGTATGCCCAGACGTGGGTCCCTGGCTTACATTGCCACTGGATTCAAGCTAGCCTGGATGATGACGGCTGATTAGCCAGAAACCGGTCCCAGGATGCTTGTTTCCGGTCCAGGGAAGACATGGCTTGGCAGTTCGGGCTGGACTAGTCCCATGAGGCACAGGGTCAGACTGATTTGCATATGGCCATGTCTGAACTGGGGTAGTGGAGTGAACTAAAGAATGATGATGGATTAAACCCAGATCAGTTGACTGGGGGTGAGTGCTTGCATTGTTCAACACTCCGTCCATCATCATCATCCCCTTTTGTTTTGATTTAAGGGTAAACAAAGAGGCATCGATAAGCACTGTGTGATTTGCCAGTACGAATGTTTGGATGAAATACATTAAACCTTTCTCTCTTTCAAGACAGTTGACAGTGTGCACCAAAGCAACATAATTTACTCTTTCATTTTATCCTCAACTAAGTTTTTGGTGTAGCTACTGTTTCATGGTCCCTGGTGCAAGGAAGTATATGTCCCCCTTGGCTGCTGTTTGGATGGTAAAATACAGCAATAATCAGGGTTCAGTGGGCCCTGGTGCCACTGCGCCTCTTGCACCAATGGGAGCCACATCCCTGTTAGTTCACTCTGCAGTGAACAGAGTCTGCAGGCCCTGGCTCAGATATTAAATATGGTGTTTTCACAAACAACCTGACTGGTCAAAATGAAGTGGGAATCATACTTATTTAACATCACAAATTAGGGATCGCTCTACGTCTTGAAAATATGCGAGTTTGAGGTTTAAGTCCCAGAGAAGGCAGCAATGTGTCCTAATGGCAATAAGGATATTCTGACTCCCATAACTGAAATGTGGTGTATCAGTCAATGTAGGAGAGGCCGGAGCTTGCTCATGACCAAAATGGCCGCTTGAGCCCGGAGCTTCGCCGAGTCGTGCAAATACTCAACAAAAATCCTGCATCATTTGAAGCAATACTAGCCCTTTGCCCTGGAGAAAGTGATCGGAGGTTAGGTGGTGCAAGCAGGGAAAACCCCAAGGGAATTTGACCACAGCAGCCCGGAGAACGCTCGAAGACGAACAGGAGCGGTCCACAGGCAACCAAACAACGTACTGAAGCGGGCGGCGAAGCGGGCGGAGTTGCTGGAGGAGCGGTGTCGGCAAGCACAGAGTCAGGCTGTGGATCCAGGAGCCCGGGTGCTGCTCTGAGCGCTAGAGGAGAGGAGGAGCCGCGGTGGTTCACCTCGGCCAGAGTCTGCGGGAAAAGTAAGGAGGTATTTACGGGGCGATCGGAGGCGACTCAGCGGGAGGAAAGACTATGGTGCTCGCTCCTGCCCAGCGGGAAGCACTGAGAGGAGTGCGCTGCGCAGAGCGGGAAGATCAGAGGCACCCCCACACCGCTAGTGAGGCCTGTGATAGGGCCGGAGGAGGGGCCCCAGCTGCAGCAAGAAAAACGAGAAGACGGGATCAGCGGCCCAGTGGTGAGGCGGTTTGGTGTGTGGGTGGAGCAGAGGCAACGAGTTCTCCACCCCCCCACTGTGCAGCGGTTGGTGTCTGCATGGGCCGCGGGCAGGACAGGGTTCAATTGGGGTCCAGGCCAGGGGAGCGGGAGCAGGACCGTTGAGGCTGTGGGCAGATTGGCACATCACAGGCAACAGTAGAGTGACTTACTGCCTGAAGACGCCATTTTAGGAACGGCTGGTGCCGACCGCCTGACATACATATAAGGTGGAAGTGGTGGGAGTGGAGCTGAGGACTGGCACATCACAAGCAATAGAAGAGTGACTTACAGCCTGAAGACGTCATTTTAAGAACGGCTGGGGCCGCCCGCCTCTCATACATATGGACGCAGCACCTCAGACAGGAGAGCAAGGTACGACCTATACACTCCCTGTTTGGGGGGCCTCCTCGGTGAGCCAGGGAAGGCGAGAGAGTCAGACGAGGGGGGATCTGCGGTGCGGTGAGCGGAATCATCCCAGGGCGTACATGGGGGTGCGGCCTGCGGCGACGTGGGAGAGCCCAGTGGTGTGGTTGTGTGTGCACAAGACAACGCCCGTATTGGGTGGGTGAAGTTTGGCTGTGGTTATTGAAAAGGACAAGTGACCTGCACTGTTACGAAGAGGTGAAAAGGGACGGGAACGGTTCAGGCGCCAATTGTGACAGGGCAACATGCACAGGTTAAACACCTAGAACAGCTGCTGGGGGGAGCCTTCTCCCTCCCCAACTCTGCTGTTGAGTAGTGCCGACATCACACGACCGGGATTGGGGTCCCGAGTGTGGGCCAGCTGGGTCTCGGGGCAACATGGGAAGAGGCGATAAGGCGCAAGCTAAACTGTCGTTTGAGGAAAAACGCTCGAAATCCCACGACGCGCTGATGCGGATGCCACGAGAATGCGGGTAACAGAGAGCAAGCCTGCTAGCTCGGACATACGCAGTTTACTCCTGTCTATGGAGAAGAGCCTACAGAGTGGGATAGCGACGCTGGGCACGAAAATGGACGTCCTGACATATAGAATGGACAGAATGGTGGAAAGAATGGACAAACACGCGGAAAGACTGGACATGTCGGAAAGGCGGATTACGGAGGTGGAGGAGGCGCAAACCACTCTGGACTCCGACCATAAGACACTGGGGAAACTCATGCAGGTTTTGCAGGACAAGACTTAGGACTTGGAGGTCCGCTCAAGTCGCTGCAACCTGAGAACGACTGGATTGCCGGAGACGACCCCCATGGGGAATATGGAGCTGTTTGTAGAAAAACTGCTGGTCACACTGCTTGTAGAGGGGGCCTTTTCGGCAATGTTTGTAGTGGATCTCTGGGCCCCTGACTTCGGCCGGGGGCCCCTCCACGTCCCATAATTGCAAAACTGCTGAATTATAGAGATAGGGATGCGGCGTTGCACATGGCACGAGAAAAGAAGTCACTGAGATTTGAAGGCTCGGATATTGCGATCTATCCAGACTTTATGGCAGGGGTGCAGGAAGCACGTAAACACTTTGCACCCATGAAGAAGACGCAGCTGTGAGACCTGGACATTGACTATGCGATGCTATACCCTGCAAAGTTAAGAGTGAACCGACAGGGGCGATCTCACATCTTCACGGATCCGAAGGCTTTGCAGCAGGCACTGAAGGGGTGGTCGAAAAAACAACGTAAAGACCCAGCGCAGCGGGTGGCGGAGGAGGCAGCTGGTGGATTGATGAAGGAGCAGGACTGACAAGCTGAACTTTGTGGTAGGGGGGTCGGGGGATGGGGGGCAAAGACCCTGCTGTAAACTGTCCCGCGCCCTGCAGAAGGTGTGGGGAGGGTCAGACGGGGGCAAAGGTGAAGTGCTTCAATGGTGGCGGAGACGTAGCGCCCGTCATAATTATGGAGGGGAGGGCGAGGGGAGCTGTCTATAGCCGGCAGAGTAAGACAGTACTGGCCCGGCCCGGAGAACGCAGTGCCCCTTTGAGAGGGAAGGAACTCATAAGCAATGCACGCGCAGGAGTGTGCACCTGGGGTGCGAGAGACTTTTGAGTATCAAATGATGCAAATAGGGCAGCACGACGACGGGGTGAAAGACCGTTAGGCAAGGGGAGATCACACTACATTGATAGTAGACGGAGCGACCTCTGCCCACATGTGGTGAGCACCGGAAGAATATGTTGTGGGGGGTGTTTGGGGAAACATTGAAGGGCTGGTAGGGTGGGCCTTGGGGTACTGTGTGACTATGTTGGGGGAGGTCAACTGTGGGAGGGGGAGGGGACGGACGGGATGCGCAAAGGGACTGGGGAAAGTTTGGAGAGATTGTTTTGGTTTTTACATATAGGGCACAATTTGACTATGCACAGCAAGCCGGAACTCACAATATATAGTGATAGCACAGATGGCAGGACAAGAGGAGGCAGATAGCGCTTGGAAGGCGGATAACATAACAGTGCTGACGTGGAATGTTAGGGGGCTCAACGACCACTGCAAGCTGCGAAAGGTTTTGAGCTATTTCCGCAGGCAGAAAATAGACGTTGCTATGCTCCAGGAGACGCACCTCCCGCAGGCGAGCGCGATGCTGCGTAGTAGGGGACTTGCAGGCAATATTACCTCTGCAGGCTTCACTACACATGCCAGGGGCGTGCTGACTTTGGTGAATCCCAGGTCGCCGTACACACTAGAACTGCTGAGGGAGGACTCGGAGGGACGTTTTGTAATATCTCGATGTAGGGGACAGGGTATGGATTTGGTGTTAGTGAACGTATATGGTCCTAACTATGACTGCCCAGAGTTTTACACAGCGATAGCACGCTGCACAGTTTTTATGGGATGGAGATTTTTATTTAGTGAGGGACCCGGACCTGGACAGATCAGCGGGCCCCAATTGGAGGCCAGCGGTGGCTGCCAAAATGCTGGACACCGTAATTGTCAGTATGGACCTTGAGGATGTATGGCGAATACGTAATCCAGAACAGGGTGGGTACACGCACTACTCGGCCTATCACAACATACACACTCGCATAGACTATTGGTTGGCCTCTGCGTCGCTGCTGGGTCACATCCGAGATTGCAGGGTTCTCCCACGTACGCTCTCAGATCATTCTCCGATACTGCTAACCCTAACTACACCTAAGAAAACGATACAACCATTTACATGGCATTTTCCACCTTACTCGTTGCTGGACCCACTTTTCAATGGGGGAGCTTGCTGAAAGTGATAGAAACGTACTTTGAGGCAAACGTAGGCTCAGTCAACATTTTTCAGACAGTATGGGAGGCTTTTAAGGTTTTTGTCTGGGGCATAGCAATGACTAAACACTCAGGGGTCATAAAAGCTATAAGGTAAAGATTAGAAGACTTGGAACAGCGTCTGGGGCAACTGGAAAGGTGACAGGTGAGGACTAATGGTAGGGAAATAGAGGCGGAGATTAAGGCATTGCTAGTTGAGTACCACGAGGAGGCAGACAGGGAAGTTTAACGCATGGGGAAATACGCTTCAGCGCGCACGTATGGTGAGGGCTACCGACCAGGATCAATACTCGCGAGGGTGCTCAGCCAGAAGCGGAGGAGAGCACCAATCATGGCAGTGAAGTCAGAGGGGGAGAGACCCTAACGGAAGAAGCTGACATAGCAGAACAGTCCCGTCATTACTACGCTGACTTGTATACCTCAAGGGCAGGGGACCTAGATGAGGAGATTCTAGAATACTTGGGACACATCGACCTCCCTTCGCTTACAAACACACATAGGGAATTCCTAATGCTTCCCATAGAGAAAGACGAGATAGTAGAGGCCCTGGCGGGCATGAGATCTGGCAGCGCCCTGGGCGCGGACAGTCTCACGGTGGGGTTTTATAAGGCGTTTATAGACCTTCGGCTCCCTCATCTGGCAGCATTCTTTGACGACCTGTGCACATCGGACTGCATGCCACAGACGATGCGGGAGGCTCTCTTGGTTGCTATCCCCAAACAGGGTAAGCCTCCAGAGGAGTGTAGTTCGTACCAACCCCTTTCACAGTTGAACATGGACACTAAGCTATATGCAAAAAATGTGGCTAATCGACTAGCACTTCTGGCTCCACAGCTGGTGGCCCCGGAGCAGGCGGGATTCCTCCTGAGTAGAAACCTTACATATAACATACGCACGGTCTTCGAGACAATGCAGCATGTGCGGCAGGACACGAAGGCAATAGCAGTATTCTTAGACATGGAGAAGGCCTTTGACTCCGTGGAGTGGCCATTTCTGAGGCAGGTACTAACGAGGATGAGTTTAGAGCCAGTATTCTTGCAAATGATTGGCACCTTGTATAACAACCCCAGAGCGTAGAGTGGGCAATTTAGTTACGGAAAACCTTCGCCATCACCAGAGGGACTAGTGAGGGCTGCACACTGTCACCCTTGCTGTATGCCCTAGTAGCGGAGCCACAAGCGTGTGCACTCCGAGAATATCATGGGAACGAGGGCATTGGCTTCCCTACCTACAAAATCATAGTGTACACTTATGCGCACGATACACTGCTGTACGTGGGAGACCCAGAGAATAACTTGGCAGCGGTACTTAGAGAGGTAGTACACTTAGAACTGGGCGAAGTCCATAGCTTTCCCCCTCACGCCGAACACAAGGAAATTTGAGATGGAGTTCTCCTACAGTGGTCTTTGGATTCCGTCCGATATCTGGGAATCCAACTGCATACGGACTCGGAGATAGTCCTTCGGGAGAACTATGGTGTGGCCATTAGCAGATTGGAGGATGAGGTGGAGGCCTGGTGTCGGCTCCCGCTCTCTCTGATAGGGCGCATCTCAATCATGAAGATGGTGGTGTTGCCTAGGCAGCTGTTCTTGTTCATATACATCCCCATGGTTCTCCAACAAGTCTTTTTTCTGAGACTGAAACAATCCATGCTTAAGCTCACCTGGGTGGGCAAACAGGCACAGGTTAAATGGCAAGTCCTCACTCTGCCGTACAGCATGGGAGGTCTGGGTGCCCCAGACTTTGAGCGGTATTACAGAGTCGCACAGGGGGCACATCTGCACACCTGGATCCATGGAGACCCTAACATCCCACATGTTAGAATGGAAAGACTGTTTGCGGAACCTCTTCCCTTAGCAGCGACGATATTCCAACTGGTTGACCGTAGATACTGGATTCCATAACTCCCACTAATCATGCCTGGCATTGCCTATTACAGCATCAGGGGTGGGGGGGGGGGGGGGGCATTGCTATATTCACCATCCATGCCTTTGGAGTGGGCCCTTTGGTTGGCCCCCTGTAGAGACAGGGGAGTGATAAAGGGACTTAACGCACTGAGCATTTGGACGGCTGGAGACAGGTTTCCGGACGGCAAGGTGAAGACCTGGGAGCAGGCAAAGGGGACAGCTGGAACGGGCACCACATTACAGCAATTTCAATTCTACAGAGTGCGCAGAGCCCTGTCAGAACAGTTAGGTGAAGACCTAGACGAGCCACCGGAGGTGCCGTAACTCACTTATGTGATGAAGGCGGATTCACCGCGTCAGATGGTAACCAATATCTATAAAATAGCAATGTCCCATAGGGAACACCGATATACAGCAGCTAGGCTGGAATGACAAAGAGATCTGCAGATCCAGATAGATGACGACATGTGGCGATATTGCTGCACGAATACCAGAAGAATCTCGCTTCATGGTAGGCACCGGCTTATACATTTTAAGTACATTAATAGGGTATACTACAACCCGGAGAGCGTATGTAGTTATGGCTTACGGGAGGAAGCGACATGCGAGAGATGTCGAGCCCCATCAGCAGACTTTCTACATCTGGCATGGCTGTGCCCTGGAATACACACTTACTCTGTAGACATATTCAGGGAACTGAGTAGAATAGTGGAGGTGACGCTGGACCCGGACCCCCGGTGGCAATCCTGGGATACTCCAAAAAGCTACCTACGGCGACGCGTAGACTAGTGGACATGGGCACGCTCATAGCGAAGCGGGTGGTGGCGCAGCACTGGATGAGAGGGCCGACGCCTGCGATTAAGCAATGGTCGCGGGATGTGCTATACTGCTGCACGCAGTCGGAAACCTATAATGAGCTGCTGCCACCGCATAGCCGCCCAAAACATTTCTGAGGCCTATTTGTTGCACAGATGCACAGAGGGGAGTAGGAGTCTGAGCCTGCGAGGGAGGACTGTTGAGGTGAAGCTGAAACGCACTACGGTGGTGCACCTTGAGCCAGAGAGGACTTTAGAGTGCGGTCTGGGGACGTGGAGCAGACCTGGGAGATGCTGCCTATTGGTAGGGGGTGCTGCGTACAGAGTGTGATACGCCGCCTGCTCCCCTGCGGGGTTGCTGGCACTACAGCTGTGTATTTGTATTGGGTATGAGGAGTACTGTTCGCGGCCCTTTTGCCGCGTCGTTGTGTTTGCCTGTATGCTTTTGTGGTTTTGTGTTGTAAGCCTAATAAAATAAAAAAATAAAAAAAATTAGTCAATGTAGGAGGCTGGCTTAGTATATGGTGCACACTTACTAATGTGGAAGAGGTGTGGCGCAGCGGCCAGGGAGCCCGATTACGGACCACGGGGTTTACAGTTCGATCTGTGGCGGCGGCAGGTCAGCCCAGCACCATGTGACTCTGGGCAAAAGCTTGCTTAATCTTCCCAAGGGCCCCCAGCGCCGGGACACCTCTCCGGTGGTAGCTGTGCTTTACAAATGCTGGTAACATAACATAAAGTGGTGCACCTTACAATAATCCAGACAACCCTTATGGTGATTTTAGTAGTCTTTGATAACCATAGAAAGCTCTCATAGTGTTAGCTGTGGAGTGGAGCCTTCAGGCTTATCTTGAAGGAGTGTTACGCAGTTTATTTTACCAGTTCAATCTGTAGTGTGTGTAGAAGAAAGGATAACACACAGTTTTTAGCAAAAATAAGGCTATTAGTTTAACACACTATCCCTATTACATTGGTACATGTCCTATTCGGCGATATCAACACAATCCAAAAAAATACTTTAAAAGCAATCAGTTAAGTAGCACAAAATACAGTGGTCTCCAGTGGAGGCCAAACCATATACTAAGAAAGTGGAATGAGAGCTGCAGGGCAGAACTGGACTTAGTCCAGATGACCCAGAGGAGCCGGGGACACAAGAAACCACCCAAGGTAAGTACCCAGGAACCCCACAGAGGCTATGTGCAAAGTGGAAACACAGCTGCGTTGCCAATGGAAGTCAATGGAGAAGTCGCCGCGTCAATTTTGAAGAAAAAGGACCCTTCCCAGAAGACCCCAAATAATTCCCTTGGAGGACAAAAAGTTGGAGAGCCACCCACCCGTGGATGCCCCAGGAACCAGGTTACCAACACCAGGGAAGCCAGGTGCATAGGAGTGAAGAGACGTCAGAACCTGCAGTAGACGGCAATGGAAGACTTAGAAGAGAATGTTTCTGGAGAAGTTCAAGAAGAAGTCCGGTGGGATCCAAGTGTGGATTCTGGAAGTGAAGAACCTGCAAGCAGAGGGGACAGAGTGTTTGGCACTGGGATGTGAGCAGGAGGCACGGAGACACAATGCTCACCGATGTCGGGAGGTTCCAAAGAGTCAATGGTAACCTTGTCAATGCAGCTGTGAGGACCAGGCAACGCTGAGGAAGACCAGGAGCTAAGCATGAGCTGTCCCACGTCGGATGTTGGTGACTAGGTGGACGGTGTCCGGCAGGAGCATCAGCAAGCCAAGTTAGCCGCAACTGGTGTGGAAGACAAAGTAGGAGCAACGTTGGGATCAGCAAGGTCCAAGGGACTCACCAACAGCAGAGAGCAGGCCCAGAGCAAGCAGGGCAGCCCCCTGAAGCAGTAGAAGACCCTCAGAGGACCCACAGGTCAAAGACACAGGAGTCACAAGAGGACCTCGAGCAGCTCCCCATGGTGAGGGCACTGATCTTGGAGAGCTGAGATGCTGGAGCTTCTTGTAGCCCGAAGATCTTTGGAGTGCAGAGCCAACAAGTCTTGGCAACAGCAAGTCAACGTGATGCACTGAGGTTGGGTCCCACTGTTCCGATGAGGGATACCGGCCTTAAAATTGCAGAGATGACAGGTCAGGCCTGAAGGAAGTTGCAGAACCACCACCTGTGTTACTGGGCCTTGGGAAGCCAGAAGGAGGACAGGAGCAGCAGAGCCGTCAGCTTTATTGTAGTGCCTGCAGATGCAGGGGAGTGACTTCTTCATTAGAAGGGAGATTTCTTTGGGTGTTCTTGGTGCCCACAGGTCTTTTGAGGACCTGGCAAAAGCACAGACGATGAAGAAGACATGAACAGCAGCGGTACTAGGAGCAGCAGGAGTCTTCCTTGGTGCAGTCTCGGTTCCAGTCTAAGCCCAACAAAGCCCACATGTCTAAACGATCGAAGAGCAACATAGTTTCAAGGTTTAGTTTTGTCCACAACAAATCCGAACCCACCCACATGGGAGCCTTTATGGTTTAAATCTTTTTATTGAAGAAATTTCAAGAGCATACAGGAAAAACATGAGATCCTCATGAAATAGGCAAGTAAGACAGTAAGTCCGCAGTACAACAATTACTAGAGGTAAGCAGCATGGAGCGGGTCAATGTGATGAGTGAAACGAATAGTGCAATTCCTCCTCCCTAAACTCCTCCCCACCCCCCACCCACCCCTCGTCCACCTTGAACCAACAAAAGGAAAGGGGGATTAACAAAAATAAGGAAGAAGTATTTAAAAGGTATATTGATGTTCAACGCAGCCTCTTGCTGGATTTTTGGGGAGCCTGGTCTGGGATCTGTTTGTCAGGGAGGCGAAGCAGGCGCAGATACCGGGGGCACGTCAGCTCCCGGAATTCAGACACCAGCAGTGTAAGAAAGGGTCGCCATCGGTCAGGAAACTCTGAACCCCTCCCGGCCAGTGTAAGTGTTAATTTCTCCATGCCCAGCACCGTCCAAAGCCTCTGAAGCCAACCAGTGAGTGTAGGGACCTGAGTGGAGCGCCAATAAATCAGGATGTTCTGCAGAGCAGCTCCCAGAGCGATCACAATTAGTCTACCCCTTCGGGATTTAAGTGGGTATGTAGGTTAGGGAGACCTAGGAGAATATATGATGGAAAGCGTGGGAGTTGCGTCTCAAGGTGCAGGTCGATTTCGTCCAGTATTTGGGACCAGTAGGACTGCAGGTAGGGGCAGCTCCAAAGCAACTGTTCTAACGTTCCTACTTCCCCGCATTTCCGCCAGCAAAGATCGCTACCCCTAGGGTCAAATCGATGTAAGCGCTCCGGGGTGTTGTACCAGTACATGACAATCTTAGTTAGAGTTTCCATGAGCCCCATATGGTAGGCTGAGTGTCTGGCCCTGTGGTATATCCCATCCCATTCCTTGTGGCTTAACGTCCTTCCAATGTCCCTTTCCCAACGTGTGCGCCCAGCGCTGTATGTGCGTGTAGTGTGGTCTAGTAACATTTTATAAAGGTCGGAGATAAGGTTCTTGTCTGAGGTGCGTGTTACTAACCATTTCTCGTAAACAGTCAGTAGGCGCTGTGCGTGAGGTTTAACTTGTGGGTGCAGGGCCCAATGCCGAATTTAAAGGTACAGCAGTCGCTCACCTTCGAAAGCCCATAGTGCTCTTTGAGCTGAGGGAAGGCAATAATGCCGTCTAAGTCAAAGAGGTGACCTAGAGCCTGACAGGGGAGGCACGCCAGGTCTGGAAAGAGCGGCTATCGGCGCCGGGAGCGAAGTCGGGGTTGCCAAATATCGGCGTAAGGGGCGACGGGAAAGTAGTCGAGTGGGCAGCGACGTTGGTGCGTTCCCAGGAATCCATGATAGTACTCGTAATGAATGAGGCATATAGGTTAGGTGGGCGATGGTGCTTACGAAGAAAGGGGACACCCTGCAGTGGTCTCCCGGCCACAGCCTGATCCTGAAACAGCCAATGCTTCTCTGATTCCAGCCGTTGCCACTCCACGAGAAATCGAAGTTGGACGGAATAAAAGTATGACTGAAGGTCCGGCACCCCTACACCTCCCTTCTCGGGTGGGAGGATCGCTATCTGGTGCCTCAAGCGGGGTTTACGACCATGCCAGATGAACCACGATAAATCACTCTGGCTTTGGCTGGATTCAGCCTGGCGGAGGTTTGAGAGGGAGGGTCTGGAAGAGATAAAAAACCTGGGGAAGAATCTTCATTTTGGTGGCTGCTATTTTACCCAGCCAGGAAATCATACAGTGGTACCATCTACGCAATTCCGAGTGGATGTGGGTACGGAGAGTGGCATAGTTGGATTCCCCGGTATGGGATCGCAGTGTCAGCCCATTGAACCGAATGTTCCTCCTGAAGGGAGGTGCGAGTATGCGGGGAGAGAGAAATATCAAGAGCTATGGATTTGTCGAAGTTAATCTTGAAGACTGAGCCGCGCCCTAAGCTGTCCAGCTCTATGAAGAGGGAGCGTAAAGATGTGATTGGGTCTGACAGAGAAAGGAGGATGTCATCTGCCTATAAGCTAATGGTGTGCGTGTCAGCTCCAAATTTAATTCCAGTTATGAGGGGTTGTCACTGTATCTGAAGTGCCAGGGGCTCCATATAGAGCGCGAAAAGAAGAGGCGACAGGGGGCACCCCTGTCTGGTACTCCGACCAATAGGGAAGCGAGAGGAGGTATGGCCGTTAACCCGAACCGTGGCAATGGGGGACCGATAACAGTTCAAGATCAGGTTACGGAATTTCTCCCCGAGACCGATAGCCAGCAGTACCATCTCCAAGTATGGCCAGTGCACCCGGTCGAAGGCATTCTCTGCATCGACAGCAAGGAGCATGTATTCGCCTGTCGTGCGAGACGCCTTTTCAAGGAGGTTCAAAATGTGCTTAGTGTTGTCACTGGTCTGTCTCTGGGGGATGAAGCCGGCCTGGTCGGGTTCACGAGCTGGGCCATACATGGTGCTAGGCGTGTGGCTAGTATGCTCGTGTACAATTTAATGTCCACGTTTAGGAGTGAGATGGGCCTGTAAGCGCTGCATGTGGTCTTGTCTTTCCCTGGCTTAGGGATAACAACTATTGCTGGCTCTAGCATTTCCCCGTGAAAAGTACCTGTGGTTTCAAATGTATTAAACAAGGCTGTCAGAGTGGGAGCTAGTGAGGTACAGAACGTTTTGTAAAAAGCAGCTGTGTAGCAATCCGGGCTCGGTGATTTACCCAGCTTAAGGCGGGAAATAGCCGAGATCACCTCCTCTGTTTGGATCGCTCTTTCTAATTTGTCAGCTTGTGTCTGGGTTAGGGTAGGCATGCGTGCTGCAGCTATATACTCCGCGCTGTGGTGATTATCTAGAGAGGCCCCCTGATAAAGATCCACGTAAAAATCGCGAATCACTTCTGCGATTCCTGTGTCGTCTATGACAGAGTGCCCGGCGGATGACCGGATAGTCTGGACTCCCTGACGCTGTCGGGCCTCTCGCAGCTTGTTCGCCAAGAGGCGGCCACACCTGTCACCTCCTGTATAACAGGAGTGCCGAAGTCGGAGAGCGGCATATCCTGCCCTGTCACGATCCAGAGCCGCCAGCTGCTTCCTTTCAGTGCATAGTTGTTGCCAGGCTCTGGAGGCACCCGTTCTCTGGTGGAGCTGTTCGCGCTCCCCCACCCTCTGCGTGATCTCCGCTCGCTTGCGGCTACGTTCCCTGTTCTGAGCAGAGGATATAGCAATAAATTTGCCACGGAGGACTGCTTTTAGCGCCATCCACTGGGTCGCTAAGGAGGTGTCAGGGATAGCGTTCTGAGCAGTGAAATCAGAGATGGCTTTCCGAATTTGATCGACCACCGTCGGGGTGTGCAGCAGGGTGTCTTGCAGGCGGCAATGTCGTGTAATGCGTGAGGAGCGCGGGAGCCACAGAGTGGTGAGTACCGGGGAGTGATCTGAAAGGGAAGCCGCGTCAGTATCTCCGCATCTTCCTCGTAAGCTCGCATGGAATTTGAGCAATGTTTTGTGGGCGCCAGAGTAGAATGTGTAGCTGCGTGTGCGTGGGTGGAAGTGTCACCATAAGTCTAGCAACCCTAGGTCCTCAAGCTGTGCCCGCCCTGTGGGTGTCAGTACCCCAACTTGTGTCGTTCTGTGGCAAAAGCGATCTACTGTGTTGTCAAAGACAATGTTAAGATCTCCCCCTAGTAGCAAGTGCGTGTCCGATGTCGCAGCCGCCGCGGTAAGCGCCTTGTGGAGAAACTTGGCTTGGCCTTCATTAGGAACATAAATGGAGTCTACCACAAAGCACAGATCCCCGAGGGAGAACCGGCAAGTTAGTAGGCGACCCCTGATTTCGGATTCTTTCTGGAGGACCCTACCTGGGAAGGAGCAAGAGACCAGGATGGCCACCCCGCTGTTTTGGAGGTATTGGAAGAGAAAAGCTGCATGGGGAATATCTTGGACCGCATTCTATGGTGATCCTTGGCAAGGAGGTGAGTCTCCTGTAGGAGGCAGATATCCGCCTTGGAGTGTTCCAGAAAATGGAGGATAGCCCTATGTTTAATGGGGTTGTTCAGACCCCGTACATTAAGTGTGAGTACCTTAACGGGATTTGACTGCATCTAAAGACCGTGAGCAAGAATACCTTGTTGTAAGCGGACGACCAGTGTGTATAGAGTGAGGGTCGAAGACCCAAGTCGCTGTCGTCGCGGAGAGCATGCCATAGGAAAACTAAAAGGGAAAGGTGGACGAGGAAACCCCAGCTCAACAAAACCCCAAAACCTGTAAACAAAAAAAGGGCAAGAGCCCGTCGTCCCAGGACAACTGGAAACATTACAGATTAGGGTCCCTAGTATAGGTAATAAGAACCATCCCTCCTCCCGCCGCCCCCCGATGGACAGCGGAGAAGCTTATTTTATTGGAGGGCTAAGGACCTCTTAAGCACACCCGTCACCCTACCGCCGAAGCGTGGCCTGTGAGTGTTTCGGCCACCACTGTTAACGCCTCCTTCTGACCCCTGGGGATGTCCGAGGCGGTTGGCTTCCTGAGGCGTCTTCTCCTGCCCTGTCACTGCCAGCCAGACGTGAGACCGCCGGCCTCGCACTTGGGCCTCCTGCATCATCTTCCTCAGGGGATAGGCTCAGTCCCAGCAGCTGACAGGGCTCCTGGAAGGATCGGATTTGCTGCAGCTTACCAGCATGTTGAAATATCAGTAGAAAGGGATGACCCCAGGAATACGAGACCCTCAGCCCCCAAAGATGTTCTGTCACCGGGCGGAACGGTTGTCATCTCTGCAGCGCAGTCAACGCTAGATCTTGGTAGAGCACAGGAGAGTGTCCCTGGTAAGAGATGGGGTGGGCCGTCCATGCTTTGGAGAGAACGGCTTCCTTAGTCTTAAAGTCCTGGACACACACCAGAATGTCTGCTGGCGGGGCAGTGGGGCTGCGAGGTGGACCCACTCTATGCGCCCTATCAAGGATAATGTCAGCCTCGAAGGAATCACCCAGAATGTGCCGGAAAAAAACAGTGGCAAAGTGGAATACGTCGCTGGTGTCCTCTGATGCTTTGACCCCCCGGATTCTGATGTTGAGCCTTCAGGAGCGGTTCTCAATGTCCTCCAAGTGCAGCTGCATATCTAATGTTTTGGTCTTGCAGTCGAATCACCTCTTGTTGGAGAGAATTTAGATCTGAGACCGTGACGTCCTTTTTTTCTTCTAACGCAGCTACGCCTCCCCCCACACTGTCAACATCTCTCCGGACCTCTTTAAGTTTGGTTGCAAACTCCGCCTTCACCGACTGGATGTCCTCTCTGAGCGTTTGAAAAAGGGATTCCAAGAAGGATTTAGTGATAGGCCCATCGTCAGGCGCCGTTGCGGGTTTCTCTGGT
The DNA here is from genome assembly GCF_964263255.1 of Lissotriton vulgaris. Taxonomy (NCBI): domain Eukaryota; kingdom Metazoa; phylum Chordata; class Amphibia; order Caudata; family Salamandridae; genus Lissotriton; species Lissotriton vulgaris. The sequence continues at coordinate 1,495,791,452 of NC_141694.1, read as the reverse complement.
ACCGTGGGTGGCGTAGAGGCCGCCATTTTGGGGTTAGACTGCGTTTGGCTGAATATATCTTTAAGTGTCTTCGGCTTCGTTCCCCTGGCTCTGGACATGCTCCTCTGCAGTCTTCAGGCGAGTTGGTATGGAGGAGTGGGCCATTCAGGAAGGCGATTTGTGGAACCAAGTCTCTCAGTAAATGGGGGCAAGTGAGCGCTCGGTGGCCTCTCCCGTCCCCACAGACTGGGCGGCTCCACAGGGCAACGGTCAGTGATTCCTCGGTGGGTGCTCCGGCCCCCTCATAGCGTCGGAGCGGGGGATCCCAAGCTGCTCCAACCTGCACGATGTGAGAGGGTCGACGCAGCGCCTTCGCCCAACAAGAAGACCAAGTGCAGCCGCCTTCCCCACCGCACTCAATTCCCCTTTTCTTGACTGAGGGCCCCCAGCCTGTGCAACATTGGGCGTCCGGTCAGCAATGCAGGGCTGTGCTCTGGGCCTCCATGCGACAGCCTCCCAGGCCTCCAACTCCGACCTCCAGGTCTAACGCCGCAGTGTGAGCCTGGACCCACAGCTATGGGGCCACCCGCACCAGCAACAAACCACTAGGCTGCCAGCAATAGTCCTCCCCAGTTCGGGGTCACAGTCTCGCCGCTGCGTGTGGGCCCACCTCTCCCCGGACCCCCTCGAGTACTGTGGCCGGTCCTCCCCGATCCAGGAGTAGGGGCCTGCGGGGTAGGTCTGGGCGCCCAGCCCTGCTTTCCTCTTTCCGCCGCAATGCACCGCACCTAGGCACCAATCGGCGCTGCACTTCCCAGTTAGGCCCCACAGCTGGCCCGCCTCTTCAAGCAGCGAAACAAATGTTTACCCCGTACCTGCGTTCCGATGTGGGAGGGGTGGTAGCCCCCGCCGGGCGCCCGGGCTGTGCAGAAGCCCCTCCAGTAGTGCCGTGCAGCTCAGAGTGCACCGTCCAGCAGGGCCTCGCAGTAGCCTGCTGTACGTGCGCCGTCCCTCACCGCAGCTGCGCAAGGATCGCGGCCGCCCTCTTCCACTCCATTTCATAGACCTCAGGGGGATGCCGGCCTGGGATCTGCGCGGCCTGGCCTTAGGTCCAACGGGCCCGGCCGCGAACAGCACTCGACCCGCGCCGCACGGCCACCACTCCTCCTGGGTGGTGGTCAATTCCACCACGTGTGCTCCCGGGCGTGTTCGATAATTACCTGTGGGCCGTCGAACGGGGCACCTCACCGGAATCCTTCCCCCGGCTTGGGAACCTGTGCCTCAGGTCCTCTCCGGGTGGGTCTGCCTCAGGTCTCTTAGGTGCGGCAGTGCGGCCGGGAGGTGAGAAGCGTGCCTCGGTGGTCCACAGCGCGAACCACTGCGTCGTTGAGGCCTCCCTCTCCGGGAGCGCCAGAGCCGCCTCCCAGCCGGTGCTATGGGACGCCCACCTCCATTTGCCTGAAGCAACCGACGGGTAGCAATCGAGCCCAGGGGCTCCACGGAGGGCTCGCTCCGGTCCTGGTCGTCGGGGGCCACCAAGGTGGCCCCTGCTACGCTGATTCTGGAGGCCGCGGGCAGGAGCCGGGAAAGACATGTCCTATCCCGCCACCATCTTGGCCACGCCCCCACATGGGAGCCTTTAAATACCCTAAGGAAAGGGTTAGAATGACTTGGGGGTTCCTCCCATAGGAGGGGCTGGACAGAGGGACGATTAAACCATGTACTTGGTCCAGTTTTGCCAAAGTGGGAGCCAGGGGTTCTCTGAACTGGTTCCAACTGGAGTATTCAAGGAGGGCACCAAAATGTGCCCTTCAAAGCAGTCTGGTGCTGCTGGCAAGCGCCCCACCCCAGCCCAATACACTAAGTACTGTCTGGGAGGTGGTCACACCTCCCCGTGACAGAAAGCCTATTGTTCTACCCTCCCCTGCTTGAGCTTGGCTCAGCAGCAAGAGGGCAGAATCATGTCTGTGGTCGGAACAGCACTAGCTTGCTGGCAGACCCTTAAAGGCTGTTAAGGGGAGTACAGGGGGTTCCCTAAGGAGCCCCCCAGTACATGGGATCATACTTCCAACACTGGGATTGGTGTTGGGGTATGATTCAAACATTTTTGATACCAAACATGACCGCGTTCGGTGCAGCCACTATATAGTTAGACATCTCCTAATGACTGATGTCCACTATATGTCTAAAAATAGCTGACTTACAAAGCTTGAAAAATCTACTCCAGGGTTTGTAGGGGTGCCTTGTTCATACAGGGGCACCAGCCATGGCCGGCATGGCTCGCAGGATGGGTTGCACTGGGTTTGTGCATATTTTATTTTTAAATTACAAAAAAAGAAAACAAACTTACCTTTGCGCCGGGTCCTGCGTCTCCGCTCCTGCTCTACTGCATCTCGGACCGAAGCAGAGCCAGGCCCCACTGATCAATCGCAACGGTGCAATGCAGCATTGTGATTGATAGGCACCCCTGACCAATCACAATGCAGTACAGCGTTGTGATTGGTTTTGAGCGTCCTGGTTGGACGCTCAACCAGGGAATGGGAGCCTGGGCTTGTTTTCCATGCAGACGGTAATGCAGCCTGCATTGAGAACGGGAAGGCCGACCAAACAGTCATTGCGCACTTAGGAGTGGGCAAATCACTCCTCCCCTGCCCTGCGCCAAGCAGTGGGGTGACGCTCATCCATCATGCGGAGGAGCCACCACTGCATGGGACATAAAAAAGTGAATTAATATTGTCAATTATTATCAGTTACTAGTTCTATATTTATAGCACTGATTTAGCTCTTTAATTGACATCATCACTGGAGTGCTGCTAGATTCCTAAGGGAATTTGCGATTTTGTGAGGCTATTAGTAGATAGGTTAATTCTGCATGTCATTGGGTCATCCACAACTTTTTGACTCTCCTGGTGACATGATAAAGTTGTGTTACTACTAGCATAACAAAATCAGGTCAATGCAAACCCACCACAGTCTTCGCAAGCAGGGCAAGATAAGGTATCGGTTAATCCCACATGTTCAGCAGCTATTTCTTGACCTACTGCTGGGTTGAAAGCCTTTACAGTTTTTGAAATTTGCTAATTGTAGCTTTTCTTAGGGATGCAGACTTTGGAATGCACCATGGTGCATGGTCAACCGCTGGCCTACAGAGAGGTGTTACGTAAAGTAGTGCTGCACGTCAGTAATCTAGGTGCATAAATTGTGCACTTTGGCCACTTCTATTCAGTTTTATAAAACATGATGCTGCGCTTCTAAAGGCTCCAGGCTCAAAGTATGTAATTTATTTACTCTTTTTTAAATAAATATCTTAATTTTTCGTTTTTTTCAGCATTTCATAAACAATACAGCAGTAATTTATTTACTCTTGAACACTGTTATCAAGTCTAAGCTCCAGGGCGGTAGCACCTTGTGAGAAGTTGAGTGCGTGGATTACGTTCTTACCTTATTTTAAGGACCCTCCCAGTAGAAGCACTGTTTCCCTCGAAATACGAACCCCGAGAGTTACATTCCAGATGGCGGAGGCAAAAAGATGAAACAAGCCCACCTATCCTACCTCTCTACAGCGGGACTAATACCCAAGACCAGAAGGGTCTGGGAGGAGATGAACTCGGAAGTCAATTCCTGAATCCAATGAAAGGAAGTCGGCACGAAGAGGGGGCGTCATTGACCGACAACGGAGAGAAGACAAGCAGGAAGCAGGACAAAGAGGAGCCTCAGGGATACGGTAAGGTCTAAGACGTACCTGTTTCCAGGGGAAGTTTTTATGGCATGTTCAAAGAGTGTAGTTCTACCTGGAGAGGTGGAGATGTTATCCTGAAGGGGGTGTAGCACCGCCGATAAGTCATATCTCAACTCAGAAGGAAGACCAGGATCTAAACACTGGTTGAGCGCCCGCAAGGGTCCCTCCCATTTCTTCAACAAATTGACGTGATAGATCTGGGAGGTACACTTGGTCGGGTCCGTTTTGATGCGGGAGGTCACAGGGGTCACCTTCTCAACTATAGTATAGGGACCATGCCACTGCCCTAGTAACTTGTGATCCGATGAAGCCATCATTAGCAACATGGAGTCACCTACATCGAAGTACCTTTCTTTTGCCCTTTTGTCGTATTGTCCCTTTTGCGCTGTGTGGGCCTCCTCCAGGTAATTCCGGACTATAGTCCTGATTTGTCCCAGGTGTATTCGTAAATTAGAGACATACTCTACCAGAGGCTTTGAATTGTTTGGTTCGGTTTCCAATTTATCTTGTACCAGCACTAGAAATGTACGTGGTTGATAACCAAATAATAACTCGAAGGGGGAATACCCAGTGCTTTTTTGTTCTTTGCACCTGATGGCAAATAATGCTAACAGTAACATGTCTTCCCATTTAAAAAAAAATTGTTTTAAAAACCTTTATTGCAGCATTCAATAAAAATACAAGCATGGGCCTACAACCGCAGGGGCCGGCCGCTAAACAAAATTAGGACCCACTATATCACGGTACGACACAGCTCCTCGGCCGACAACCCTGAGGTCCGGCAGCGATTCAGGCTAGAACTTGTATTAGAACGCACAACTAAGTACCAGGATGAGACAGAGGTTTTATTTTATATTATCTAAATAAACGGATCAGGTGCCTTACAATCGGACAGAGGAATACGGGGGACAGGCCAAGAGACAGGATATGCACAACAGCAATAATTGGAACTCTGGCGCCAAAGCATACGAATCGGAGTAAACAATACAATATACATTTTCGTAAGCGCCAGTTCTCAGGGCCTGCCCACCCGGGAATCCGGATAACGTAAGAAGCATGAGCACTAAACTCCAGAACACGGTAAAAATCAGAATAATTTGCGAGCTATACTAATCCTAAAGGAAAGAAAAGGAAGGAAAAAAAGGCCATAGAAATTAATAAAGTCAAAACAAAAAAAACCTCCAACCCCCCACCATGCACCCCTGCAGATGGCTACAGCCTAACCCCACTAGCAGCGTGCCTGTCGCCCCAAATAATTAAAACCCTAAAAGTAGGAAAAAGAATGGAGGAGGGCATATCCGTATGGACTCCCAGCCCCTTTAGTCCCCCCGCCAGAAACAGACACCCCCTGTCGCAAAAAGACCAATGTATAACGACCCTTATAGAAGAAATTAGGGGGCACCGTGATACACCGCCCAGCCTCTTAAATCAAACATTTGCAGGTTGAACACCCATAATAGCCATTCCAAACCGTCCCGATCTAATTGATCTTAACCTTGACCCTTCCGAACCAGCACACTAACCCCCACCATTGAGACCCAAAAGCACACAAAGGAGTCATAGAGGAGAAGGAAGTCATCAAGAATCAATCCGTTACAACTCGTAGATAGTAAGTCCACGAGAACTTCAGACCCAGAAAGTCTCTTACTCCTAGATGGACAGTCCCGATGTATCTTGCCCCGGAGTCGTAAAGTCACCAAGAAGGGAGAAGACAACCACAAGATGAAAGAAGAGTCAACAGCAAAAGTCTCCTGGGGGGGAACGCCTTCCGATACCTCCAAAGTCAATAGTGATGGAAGGTTCGGTGGTACACTCACGACCTCGGGAACACCGTCGTTCAGGGCACCATCCGATGGTTTCAATACTCGCTTCCTCACGGGGTCCTCGCACGGCGTCAAAATGGCCGCGGCTTGAATGGCTGCAGATTGCTGTTCCAACAGTGGGGCAGGGTCCGGTACCACAAGCAGCATATCAGATAGGCTTGCATCCAATTTGTTCAATAAGACATCCACTTGTGAATGAAACGCCCAAATCTCTGCCAATATTGACCTCAGCGATGGCTCAGGCACCGTTCGATCCATAGTCTCACGCCCGATACCAATCACAATCACCTCCCGCGGTGAATCTGGCGTCTCCGGGGGGGACAAACAGGATAACGGACGGGCAGATGTGGAGGGTGACCAGTCGTTATCTGCAGCCGCAGTCACCCGGCTTAACGCCGCAGGCCGGGCCCCGAACCACCGCACCCTGGCGGGAACCAACACCGGGTCCGCGGGACGGGAACCCCCACCCGCAGTCAGCAGCAAGCAAAGTCACCCCTCCATCAATGCTGAGCAAAGGAAACAATCGCTGCCAAATTCGGGCATAAAAGAAGTCTCCACTACGATTGACCGGACCCTGCCTGGGTCTCCCGGCCGATGTTGTTGCACTGCAGCCTGGCTTTGCAAATACTCGAGGCCCCGGTTTCACCGCTGGAGTAGGCCACAATCTTCAACTCAACGCAGCTTCGTCAAACCAGCCGATAAAAGTTTCCAGATTTCAACATCGGAGTGTGGGACAGTTCATGCACACAGAGGCTGGGCGTAAAATCAAGATAATGTACAGGATCTTGTGGCGGGATACGGAGGTCGGCGGAGCCGGGAGCCTAAGCAGCCATCTTGTTTGCCAGCGTAGCTCCTCCCATATGTCTTCCCATTTTATAGACTCTAGGGCTAGGAGTTTCTTGAGGGTGGCCTTAATGGTGGCATTGTATCATTCGACTAAACCATCCATCTGGGGATGATATGCTGCAGTCCTTATTTGCTTAACCCCTAACTGAACACATACCTGCTTCATTAGTCGGGATACAAATGGGGTCCCCCGATCTGTTAAGATCTATTTTGGAAATCCCACCGTGAGAAAACTGTTATCATGGCCTTGGCAATATTAGGGGCATCCGGACGACGCAAAGGTATGGCTTCCAGAAAACTGGTGGCATAGTCGACCATAACGAGAACATACCAACACTCACTTCGGGAAGGTAACAAAGGACCTATTCTATCCATCCCTATTCGGCTGAATGGCTCACCTATGATAGGAAGAGGTTGAAGGGGTGCTCGGGAAGGATGATACCTGTTGTTTTTCTGGCATATACGTATTCTCGACAATATCTTTTTACGTGTTGGTATATGCCGGGCCAGTAAAACCGTTCCGTGATCTGTTTTTCTAGCTCACAGCAACCTCCAATCCCCAGCCTAGCTCAACGAGGACGGATCAAAGAGAGAGAAGGAACACCAGTCGTACCATCTGCTGCCTCTATCACTGATAATAAAAAGCGCACCTTGGGAAAATATATTCAGCCTCCGCGTCTGTTTATCCGACCTGCCCTCCCACACTCCTGAACTGCAGAATGCATTGAAGCTATCATGTACTGAGGGAATACGCGGAATGCCTTGTCTGCACCCCACGGACGATGGCAAAAAAACAAAAAACTCCTACCTCCCCTTCACACCCACCCTTCCTCCACTTATACTGGACTTGGAATCCCCTAGGGTAGCCATAGTCACCTATTTTCTCCTTCTTGTCACATATTAATTCCGACCGCATACAACATCCTGTAGGGAGCTCACCCTTACGTTTACATTATTGTATATATTATAAGTTTTATTTTTTCCTTTTTTACTGGGATTTAAACAATGGCTAGCAGTTGTATCATCATCTCTTTGTAGTTATGCATCTTACGATGTACCATGCAAAATATAAGCTGGAAATATGTACCCTGTGTTGATACTGACTATTATAATACTGAACATTATTCATGATCCGTCGTATGGTTGTTAAATTCATAATAAAGAAATATTTAAAAAAATATAAATACTCTTGAACACAGTTTGCTTTGCATGATTTTGGGTATATGTGTCACCCATGGTGCATGGAATGTGCAACCCCTTGGCACTCGTACAAAGTTGAGTAATATGGTGATGCCCATGTTACTGCCCTTGGTGCCCTAACAAGTGGACACATTCGAAGCAGCATTACGTTTTATCATTCAGTCGCCAGAGCATTTAACATTTTAATTAAGTAGGAATTGTTACAAAAGGAGGAAACTAGAGTTCTTTTTTTGTAGAGACTAAAAAACATAAGGTGTTTTCCAATTTAATTCTACAGAGTCGTAAGGTACAAAGCCCTGTGGATGCCGAAAATGCCGAAAATGACATTACAAAGAAATTGGAGGTATAAGTGGGCTGGGACATATAAGTTAAACTGTTTGGAGCATAGTGAATATTTTTATCTAGTTTCTAATGAAGGATTTCAACCAAAAATGTTGTGCAAAGCGTACAGGCAGTGCTTTATATAGGTCGATGGGTTTAGAGACTAGAATAACTATAAAATGACTATACATTGGATATTGTGCTAAAGAATTATTCGTTCAAAATGATATGCAGCTTCCTGCAAAAGGTTTCCAGGTATGATCACAATGTTCAATAAACATTTGCGGCCACATGCATCATTGTTGCCGTTTTCGATTTCTTAATTGCGAAAATTAAGGAATCTCAATTAAGAAATCGCAAACGGCTATGCACCAAGAAATCGCAATTTTTTTTGCGATTTCTTAAATTTCCTTAATTGCGATTCACAATTTGCGAATCATTAAGGAATCCCTTCCCATTGATTCCTATGGTCCTAGAGGCCCATAGGAATGAATGGGAAGTAATTTTCAATTTGCGATTAGCAATTTGCGAATCGCAAATTCAAAATGTAATTTCAAGGGTGCAAGGGGGGGTCCAAAGGACCCCCCCGCACCCCTGAAATATAACTTTAAGTGCATTTTTCACACACATGTGCCCCAAGGGCATGTGTGTGTGTAAAATGAAACTTTAAAAAATGCACTTTTGTGCTTTTTTGAAAGTTTTTGCAAATTACCATGAAGGTCAACTTCATGGTAATTTACCTCTCCCTATTTGCGAATTCGCAAATTTAAAATGTTCATGCATTGCATTTAAGAAATCTCAAATTGCGATTTCTTAAATGGAATCGCAATTTTAGAAATCGTAACATGATTGCGATTTCTTCAATTGCGAAAAACATGATGCATCCCAATTTTGTCAATTGCATTCGCAAACGGCCGAAAATTGCGATTCGCACCGTTTGCGAATGCAATTGAAAATGATGCATGTGCCCGTTGATACCTAATGTGTTTGTGTTAATAATCAAGTGTAATTTGTAACATGACCGGTTTAATTGTGCTCCTAATCTCTCCTCATCTGATATAAAACTTAGAAGATGACCAGATGCCTCCACGAGTATTTGACGATGATGACCCTAGAATAATCAAAGAACCTGATGATTTGATGGACTATATCGAAAGGTAAAAACAACCTTTGGCTGGTGTTCTAATAATAATAATAATAATAATAATAAAACATTTCTAAAGCGCATGGCTGCACAAACTGTGTGTCCCCGCGCTAACTGCTAACTGAAACTGTCCTAGGCCGAAAAGGGGAGAAGAAAGGGAAATTTATTGAGGGAAGAGGTGTGTTTTTAGTCTGGCTCTAAAAAGCGTTTCCGAGGGTTCCATTCGCAAGTGAACTGGTAGTGTATTCCAGTGCTTAGCTCCAAGGTACCGAAAGGATCTTCCTCCGATTCTGGCTCTGTGTATACGGGGCAGTTTGAATTGTGTCAATCCAGAAGATCTCAGGTTTCTAAGCGGACGATGAATTGACATCAGATTTCTCAGATAGCTGGGTCCTTTATTGTGGGCGATTTTATGGGCAAAGCAGAGGCTTTTGAACCTGATTCGTTCCCTAACCGGGAGCCAGTGAAGTTTGGAAAGGGCTGCTTTGGAGGATGTTCTTCTGGGAAGGCCTAAAACCAGGCGGGCGGCAGCATTCTGTATACATTGTAGCTGATGTAACTGTTTTTGGTTAAGGCCTAGTAGGAGAACATTTCCATAGTCTAAATGGGGAGTAATGAGCGCGTGTACTATGGTTTTTCTGGCCTCCGTGGGGATAAGGTCAATGATCTTACGTAGTGTTTTTAGGGTTCCGAAGCATTTGCCCGTGATTTTATTGACTTGAGATTTACCTGACAAATCTGCGTCAATCATAACCCCTAAGTTTCTCACCTTTTCCACAGGGTGAGGGGGATCGCCCAGAACCGTAGGCCACCATGCCTGGGACCATATGGAAGCATTGTTCCCTATCAGCAACACCTCTGTTTTATCTCCGTTCAAGCGGAGGCAATTATTGTCCATCCAGGTGGCTACGGCTCTCATGCAGTCTGAGAAATTGGAGGCATATTTCTCGCTGTCTGGGGTGAGCTTGAACATGAGCTGGGTGTCGTCAGCATAGCTGACCGTGCCCACCCCGAAACTCTCTATGACGCGTGCCAGGGGCTCCATATAGATATTGAATAAGGTAGGGCTCAAACTTGAGCCCTGAGGAACCCCATAGCTAACGTCGCGAGAGGATGATTTAAAGGGTGGACAGTGCAGCTGGAATGATCTCTTAGAAAGAAAGGATTTGAACCATGCCAGAGCGTGGTCTTTCACTCCAATATCTGAGAGTCGGGACAGCAGCGTGGCATGAAGCACAGTATCGAAAGCTGCGCTAAGGTCTAACATGACCAACGCTGCTGTTTCTCCCTCGTCTGCCATCTTGCGGATACATTCTGTTGAATACAGTACCGCTGATTCCGTAGAAAATCCAGGTCTGAAACCCGATTGAGTGGGGTGAAGTATATTTTCCTTTTCAAGAAAAGCCATGAGTTGAGAATTAACTATTTTTTCTATGATCTTGGCACATGTTGGAAGGAGGGAGATAGGCCTTAGGTTCTGAAATTGAGTGATGGGGACGTTTGGTTTTTTTTTAAGAGGGATAACTTGCGCTATTTTCCAATCCTCTGGAACATAGCATTCTTGGAAAGAAAGAGTTATCATATTTCTTATGTGGTCTATAAGAAGACTTTCTAAGATGTCTTTACTTTTATCCAGAGGACATACATCAGTGGGGGAACCAGAATGTATGCTGTTAATGATGGTAATCAAGTCTTTATTTCCAGGGGTAGTGAATTGAGTAAGGGTAGGGTTATGAATATGTGGGGTCCTGGTCCTAACCTCATTTACGGATATAGAGGATTTGGGAAAAGTGGCGTGGATTTTCTCGACTTTATCAATGAAAAAGTCGGCTATTTGTTCGCAAATGTCGTTTGAGTATATGTCCTGCGTATCTAAACACGAGGTGTCGGTCAGCTCTTTATAGATACGGAATAGTTCCTTAGAGGGATTGGTTGCCTCTTCTATTCTGATTTTGTAAAATGCGCTTTTTTCCTCTCTTACCATTTTCTGATATGCTTTTAGTTCCAACTTGTAAATTTCCTTAAGCTCAGGAGAATAGTTCTTTCTCCATCTGCGTTCTGTTGTTTTGCAATGGGATTTTGCTATTTTTAATTTTTCTGTGAACCACGGTTCTGATTTGGATCTTCTAACAGGGGGTTTCGAGGTCCACGGGGCAATGTTGTCTAATGCTTTTTCTAGCCATCGTTCATAATTGTTCCATGTGTCTTGTAAGGACTGACCGATCTGAGGGGTATGTTTCACTAATTCGGTGATCAGGAGATCAGGAGTATACTTTTTCCAGTTACGGCGTTTAGCCGACAAGGGTTTATTGGGAGCATTCTTAGTAATGATAGTAGGGATAGAAAAAATATTGATGTAATGGTCAGACCATATAATAGGGACCGGGGGGAGCATCTCAATCCCTTCCCAAGTAGCAAATATCGGGTCAAGAAGGTGCCCGTGCTGATGCGTTGGATTAGCAGATAGTAATTTTATTCCCAGTGCGTGTAGTGCTGACCTGAGTATTTGTGCTTCTTTAGCATTATGGTCTTCAAGGTGAAGATTTAGATCACCTAAAATCATAAAGTTGTTGTGTCTAATGGCAAGCTGAGTGGCTACTTCTAAGAGTTGGTTACAGAAGAGTGTAGCAGTGCCAGGGGGGCGATATATGAGAAGGCCAGTAATGGTGGTATGTGGAGATAGTTTGATGGAGAATGTACCACATTCACTATTAGTGATGGTCTTATTAGTGAGGGTACATTCAAGTTCCTTTTTGAAGATCAGAGCAAGTCCTCCACCACGTTGTATAGGTCTATCGATTCTTAGGAGACTGTAGTCCAAGGGCACTGTCTCCAGGATATCGGGGGAGGAGGATTCCTCTAACCAAGTTTCCGTCAGGAACACAATATCGAAATCACGGCTTTGAAGCAAATCGTGGATTTCAGTCTTATGTTTTATCATAGACCTACAGTTGAGTAGCATCATTTTTAATTTGGTCTTTGAGGCAGCTGGGTTCTGAAGAGTGGGGAGCGAATGGTTACATATACAACAATGTGACGGTATCATCGTATTGGGGTCAATAGTATGCAGACATGTTTTATTAGAGGTCTTACTTATTTCTAATAAAGTTGCTCTGGCATATTGAGTTCTAAGCAGGGATTCTTCCCCGGCATTTCTGGGGGTATAAAGTCCTGCCCCGTGCCACGGTCGTTCGCGGACGGGCGCTGACGGGCTGGACTCTGGCTTGACTCCGGCGCGCGATCGGCGCGCCCGCAATGCGCGTCCGCTGCGCGGAGCCATGAACGTATATTTTTATAGCGTCGTCCGAGCGCCGTTCCCCAGCGCGCCCTCACAAAGATGGCCGCAGTTCTCGAGCACCGAGTCCCCGCAGATGCCGGCGTTTACCTCGGCCATTATGAGTGTTCTCTCATAATATAATGCATTGTGTAAAGTCTGTGTGTAGCAGAGCTAATGTTTTGAGTCTTAAATGTGTCCACTGCGAATTGAAATGTATTCTGAGTGTGGAAACAGTATGCATCACAGTACGGAATCTGGTGCATGCACTCAGTGATACACACCATCCATGCCACAGAGTGTGGAAACAGTATGCGTCACAGTACAGAGTCCGGTGCATGCACTCAGAGATACACACCATCCATGCCACAGAGTGTGGAAACAGTATGCATCACAGTACAGAGTCCGGTGCATGCACTCAGAGATACACACCATCCATGTCACAGAGTGCGGAAACAGTATGCGTCACAGTACAGAGTCCGGTGCATGCACTCAGAGATACACACCATCCATGCCACAGAGTGTGGAAATAGTATGTGTCGCAGTACAGAGTCTGGTGCATGCACTCAGTGATACACACCATCCATGTCACAAAGTGTGGAAACAGTATGCGTCACAGAACGGAGTCCGGTGCATGCACTCAGAGATACACACCATCCATGACACAGAATGCGGAAACAGTATGCGCCACAGTACGGAGTCCGGTGCATGCACTCAGAGATACACACCATCCATGCCACAGAGTGTGGAAATAGAATGCACCACAGTACGGAGTCGAGTCTGGTGCATGCACTCAGAGATACACACCATCCATGCCACAGAGTGTGGAAACAGTATGCACCACAGTACGGAGTCGAGTCTAGTGCATACACTCAGTGATACACACCATCCATGCCACAGAGTGTGGAAATAGTATGCGTCACAGTACAGAGTCTGGTGCATGCACTCAGTGATACACACCATCCATGCCACAGAGTGTGGAAACAGTATGTGTCACAGTACAGAGTCTGGTGTATGCACTCAGTGATACACACCATCCATGCCACAGAGTGTGGAAACAGTATGTGTCACAGTACAGAGTCTGGTGTATGCACTCAGAGATACACACCATCCATGCCACAGAGTGTGGAAACAGTATGCGTCACAGTACAGAGTCTGCTGCATGCACGCAGAGATACACGCCATCCATGCCACAGAGTGTGGAAACAGTATGCGTCACAGTACGGAGTCCGGTGCATGCACTCAGTGATACACACCATCCATGCCACAGAGTGTGGAAACAGTATGCGTCACAGTACAGAGTCTGCTGCATGCACGCAGAGATACACGCCATCCATGCCACACAGTGTGGAAACAGTATGCGTCACAGTACAGAGTCTGGTGCATGCACTCAGTGATACACACCATCCATGCCACAGAGTGTGGAAACAGTATGTGTCACAGTACAGAGTCTGGTGTATGCACTCAGTGATACACACCATCCATGCCACAGAGTGTGGAAACAGTATGCGTCACAGTACAGAGTCTGCTGCATGCACGCAGAGATACACGCCATCCATGCCACACAGTGTGGAAACAGTATGCGTCACAGTACAGAGTCTGGTGCATGCACTCAGTGATACACACCATCCATGCCACAGAGTGTGAAAACAGTATGTGTCACAGTACAGAGTCTGGTGTATGCACTCAGTGATACACACCATCCATGCCACAGAGTGTGGAAACAGTATGCGTCACAGTACAGAGTCTGCTGCATGCACGCAGAGATACACACCATCCATGCCACAGAGTGTGGAAACAGTATGCGTCACCGTACGGAGTCTGGTGCATGCAAGCAGGGATGCACACCAGACAGGCGCAATAATGTAGATCACATTCACTTCCCCATGTCAGACAATGCAACATGAACAGATCAACACTAAGACACTCACTCCCATACGCATGGATCAACAGACTTGCAGGTGTCCAAGGACATACTGGTGCACATATATACAGACTAACAACTAGAGGAGACTCACACAAACACACACACGCACAAAACACACAGAGACACACAAAGGCACAAACAGACCAACAACACAGAAGCAGGCTCACAGACAGACAGTGGCACTGACTGACAGACAGATGGATGAAAAGATAGAAGGAGTATTCAGGTCCTCACAACCTTTTACCCCTATATTGAGTAATTCAGATTCAAGGCGGAGCAGAGTCAAAACCTACTGACTCTGTCACCTGTCCTTGGAGAATTAGCTTCTGCTGGATAATGATATGCTTCAGTCTCCATGCCTACCCAGTTGTCGAAGTGTAAACTAAAAATAGTGGAACTGAAAGCAAGATGATTTATAAGGGCATGATATGAGGAGTGGACTACCTACCATTTACCTTTACTATCCGCCAGCGATAGTTGGTTCTCATTCAGATGATTCTCTATCCGGCCTGGAAGGAATAATACACGATAGGGAACAATTTGGACCATGCCCTGAGAATTAGTATTTAGTAATTGGGAAATCACAGCAAGGCGTTTAGTAATGCGTGTTCAGTCTGCAGGCACTCGTTAAGGAATGCAAAAGCAAGGCCACATACTAATAACTACTGAGTGCATGACAAAGTATTGGATGCTGCAAGTATTTTCCTTAAACTTGATAGCACAGTAAGGAAAAATAGATGGAAGGTGGAAAAGTAACGTTAGCTGTTGTACAAAGGGTGATTGCAGCCTTTCACCTCTCAGAAGGAGTGGTAGGAAAAAAGTAAACCAATTGATTTAAATACGTATCTTTAATAAAGACAGTTGGAAACAAACAGCAGTACTGAGTAAGCAAAGGTGAAGCTCGAGGTCATGCTGTATGCCACGAGGAGGAAGTAATTTGGCTGAGAAGATGTAACAGTCATTTAATATTTCTTGATAGTTTCAATGCCATCTAACGCAGCCTAAGTAACAAAAACCTGATATAAATACACCACTGAGGTTTCAATTGAACTTTTTCATATGTGGGTAGCTCTCTTCTGCAGTGGCTTTGGCTCAGCGGAGACCATTGAAAGGGAAATGGAAGCAGAAGAAGAATCCAAAATACCATCACCGATTAGGAAGCCCCTTGCTTATCCACTTAGCAGTATTCCCAAGCTCCCATTGAGCAGGAAACCTTCTAACACCCATTCTGAAGAACATCCAAAACTCCCCAGCACCGCCCACCTGAACTATACTCTTCCTCAATCTGGGCCTTAACTCTTGAGGAAGACGCTTGTAGAGTTGACCAAGGAAGCTTACATTTCCTCACACTATGCTACACTCTTAGTCTCACAGAAAAGCTCACAGAGTTTGAATCCATTCGCCACCATGACTCATCTAAGCTCCACCAGAGCCCTTTTCCTGCCTACTCAAACAGAATGTATGTCTGAAAATACAGGAGTTGCATCTTCTGAAGCAGCACTGATTTATTCTGAATTCTCTTGCATAGGATTTAGTGTTTCCGTCAACAGATTTCCCCACCAGCAACATACATAGGACTGCTGACTTGGCTTTTCAAGGCGTGGGGATGGAAGCTATATGCCTTTCTCTCCACTCCATCTGCTCCACTCTGTTCTAGACCCGTTATGTCAAGTCAGCCAGCAATTCCACTATTTTGCCAGCGAGGGCCTCTGCTGAAATCTCTGCCGGAATTCTCAGCAGCCCCAAGAGTGGTGCCTCTTCATAGGTAAGTAACTTATTCCTTTTGTTGAGTGTCACCATGGCTTCTACTGCAAGAAGCCTATACAGGTTTATTCTCCTGCACCATGTTCTCTGCCTCTTGTCCCCTCCAATTTAATCACCTTTCACTCTGTATTCTCCAGTATTTCGGTCAAAAGGAATTACTTTCCCATTCAAGCTCTCCAAGAATCTCTTCAGTGTCTTTGAACACTGTTTTTGTCCTGCATATCCCAGTGCAGTGCAGTTATGAATCGTAGCCGGGTCAGTTCACCACATGTCAACCCTTAAACTTCAGGGCACCCATCAGCGGAACTATTCTTCTCACCCCGGACTGTGCCCGCGTCTCAGCCCAGCTGCTGTGAATTCGAGGCCCTCCTCCACCCGCAGGCTACCACCTGCGCCTCATCCCTGGTGGCAGTGGTAGGTCTTAGGTTTGCTTTCTCTTCCGTTTTTTATTGCTTTAGTGTGCTCATTTCTGTGCTTGATTAGCAGTATTCACTGTGCTTGTTCAGTTTTATTTTTGTTCACTTGTTTCCCCCCTTTTCCGCGGTGCCCATCTTCCTTCTGTGCCCTTGCTGATCCCGCTTCCTGCCGCTGAGTCCCCTGCGGCCCCGCCCCCATTCGTCCACCCCCCCAGTTGCTCCTCCCTCCCACCTCCCCTTATTATGGCGGCCGCTGTGCTGCCGCGCCGCCGGTGCGCCTAAGCAAGCCCGATTGCGCCAGTCCCCGCCTGCACCGCGCCCAGCGCCATAACCCCTGGCTCCCGCAAACACCAGCGCTACGATGCCAGCATCCTCCATGCACTCAACCCCGGACAAGAACACACCTGCTACCAGGCCACCCCGAAGCGCACCCAAGGACCCTTCACCTGACTGAACTGCAGCTTCACCCGCACTGGGCCCGCAAAACCACCAACCGAAGGACACAACTATCTCAGATGCTTCATCCTTAACACCAGCTCCGCCCGCAAACACTCCGTCGAACTCTGGGACCTTCTTGACTCTACCTCTCCTGACGTCCCCTTCCTGACGGAGACCTGGCTGAACCCTGCCTCAGCTCCTGACATTGCCAGAGCCATCCCGGAAGGCTACAAGATCACCCGTAGGGACCGCACCAACTGCGTAGGAGGAGGTATCGCCATTGTCCACAGGAATACCATCAGAGTCTCGACCAACACCGACACCCTCAGCTACGCCGAACACATGCACTTCCAGATCCACACCGACCCCAACACCACCATCAGAGGAACCCTTGTCTACAGACCCCCCGGACCCCGACCACAGTTCAGCGACTCCATCGCCGACTTCATCAGCACACACGCCCTCGTCTCCACGAACTGCATCCTCCTCGGGGACCTGAACTTCCACTTCGAGAACAACAACAACACCAACTCCACCACCCTGATCGACAACTTCGCCAACCTCGGACTCAGACAGCTCGTGACAACACCCACCCAAGCCGCCAGTCACAAGCTCGACCCCATCTTCACCGCAAGCCCCCACATCTCCTTCAACCACACCACCGAACCCCACTGGACCGACCACCACTGCATCCACTTCACCTTCTGAAAGCCCACCACGCACCACCGCACCCAACAGATGCCTTGACGCTGCTGGAGCAAGGTCACAGAAGGCCAGCTAACCACCACCCTCGCCCAGCGCCCACCCACCGACTCCACCGACACTGCCGCCCGCAACCTCAGACAATGGATCAACGACTGTGCCAACACCCTCGCCCCGCTCAAGACACCCTCCAACAGACACACCAGCAAAAAAGCCTCCAAATAAACATGCCGAAAACTGGAGAAGAACTGGCTCCCCGAACGAACACCGGACAGCTACGCAGCCCACAAGAACGCCACCCGCAGACACCATCAACTCATCAGAGCAGCCAAGAGGGTCTCATCCAAATACTGCCTGGATAACAACGCACACAACAGCAAAGAGCTCTTCAACATCGTGAAGCAACTCTGAACGCCAATGACATCCCGCCTTCGAAAGACCTGTGCGACTCGCTGGCCACATTCTTCCACCGCAAGATCGCCGACATCCACGACATCTTCAACGCCACGACAGCCCGACAATGACGAGGACACCAGCGAGATCATGAACACCATCCACTCCAGATCACCATTAAACCCATGCCCCCACCACATCTTCAACAAAGCCAGCACAGCCATCGCACCCCACCTCCCGGAAAGCTGGAAGCAAGCCGAGATCAACGCCTTACTCAAGAAACCCAAGGCGGACCCCAAGGACCTCAAGAACTTCCGACCCATCTTCCTGCTCCCGTTCCCATCGAAGGTCACAGAGAAAATCGTCAACAAACAACTGACCCGCTTCCTCGAGGAGAACAGCATCCTGGACCCGTCCCAGTCCGGGTTTCGCAGCAACCACAGCACCGAAACCGTCCTCATCGCCGCAACCGATGACATCAGGACCCTGCTCGACAACGGAGAAACAGCAGCCCTCATCCTCCTGGACCTGTCAGGCACCTTAGACACGGTTTGCCACTACACACTACGAACATGCCTACACGACGCCAGGATCCGAGAGAAGGCCCTGGACTTGACCACATCCTTCCTCTCCGGCAGAACTCAGACCGTCCCCCTCCCCCCCTTCCGCTCCATTGCTACCAAAATCATCTCCGGCGTACCCCAGGGCTCTTCCCTCAGCCCGAGGCTGTTCAACATCTACATGGCACCCCTCACCCACGTCGCCCGACAGCACGACCTCAACATCATCTCCTATGCCGACGACACCCAGCTGATCATCTACCTCATCAATGACCCTCACACCGCCAAAACCAACCTCCATGAAGGAATGAAGGTCGCCGAATGGATGAGGAACAGCCGACTGAAGCTGAACTCGGACAAGACGGAGGTCCTCATCCTCGGCTCCACCCCTTCAGACTGGGACGACTCCTGGTGGCCGACAACCTTAGGAACAGCCCCGACACTCACCGACCACGCACGCAACCTAGGGGTCATCCTCGACTCCACCCTCTCCATGACTAAGCAGGTCAACGCCGTCTCCTCATCCTGCTTCAACACCCTCCGAATGCTCCGCAGGATCTTCAAGTGGATCCCCACCAAAACGAGAAGAACAGTCACCCAGGCCCTCTTCACCAGCAGTCTGGACTACGGAAACGCCCTCCACGCAGGAACGTCGGCCAAGCTCCTGAGACGATTGCAACGCATCCAGAACGCCTCGGCATGTCTGATCCTCGACATCCCCAAGACCTTTCTCTTCGATCACTAGCAGCAACCCCCCCACCACCAGCGCCTTGAGACCCTCATGGGTATGTAGTGCGCTTTATGTGTCATGATTGATTGATTAATGCCTCCCACATTGAAGCAGTTCTCTTTTATTTTCTTCTTACCTGCCATATCGATTTAGTGAGGTAAACAAAACAAAAAACGGTAGAATGTTGAAGTTCCAGGCCACACTATGTTTGGGGAATCTCTTCCCCCAGCTCACAAAATATAGACTATTGCTAGGCATTAAATGCACATCTCCAGTGGGACACCAAGTAAATCAGTGCCGCTCTTAGCGTCCTGAAAGTTTCTGGCTCCATAGGCTTTCACTCATTGGGTCCACGTTTGATCGTCCTCGGGGAAACACGTAACTTCCCCAACTCTGACCTCCCTGGAGAGGGACCCTAAGACTACGTGCAGGTTGACTGTAACCCTGGTTAGTCTGTGACTTCTCTGGAGTCTTTGTCTCTCCCGCAATGGTCTCAGCTGACAGCTGGACCAATGGTTTCTCAGCCAGTTCTAGTCTCTCGTTCAAGAGGAGTGTCATATCAGTCAAGTGCCCTACCTTCCCAAACTCTGCCTTTGGTTAAATCCTACCACAGCAGCGGTCCCCTTTAGCCATATAAATATGTTAAGCAGCTTCAGCCAGCTTGTAAAGCTTTATGGGGCAGCAGAGACAAGCTGTTAGGCATGGAACCAAACAAACAGTTAGGTGGGTGGGGGGAAGGGGGGTTCAGCAAACCCCCACCCCCTGCACAGGCAGTGGTTTATCCTAACCCACCAGCAGCCCTATTTTGCAGCTCAAGTATAGAGCTGTGCGTGCGAATGTTAAACATGAACTGTCTCTTATAGAAGAAACTACAAATCCTGACTTTTTACAGCAATGTTGTACAGTATATTTTCCCAATAAAATATGCCAATAGGGGATATTTGTATGATGTATTTCTAGCACATGAAGCCAGAAAAGTGCTCTTTTTCTGAAATATATCAACATCCCAGTGAATACGTTTCTAGCTAAATGTTCACCCCCTCTCATTAATACTTTTAGAAAAAATTAAAAACCCCATTTTGGTCATTCAAAAAGCGGATTTGGTCCCAAAGTCAAAGTAATATAACTATATGACTGTAATGGTGAAGACAATGTAATTCATAGCCATGGGCCAAAGTCATGTCAAACTTGGATTTTGTGCTGATCACATCTGCACTGAGTTGTATTGCACTCTGTTTTAGAAAAGATCTTTCGTAAAAATGATTTACCTGGAATTGCTAGTATTAATTCTACTTAGAAGGGTTCAGTGTGTTATTCTTTATTGAAAAGTACATTAATGAATACTTGAATAGTAAACTACTATTTTTACATTTTTTATGAGGAAAAGGAGAAAATGTTTCTACCATATTTTCCTTATTTATTTGTTCCTTTACTTTTTTAAATCATCATTTAATTAAAGAAATTACAAATCACAACGTAGCCATGGAATCATTGCTATATATGGAGTAATATTGTTAGGCATTGGTTAGGAGACTAAACAGGTTCTCTCTTGAGGTTTCCTCAAATGGGTAACTTCCCCATTAGCACTTAAGTTTCCTCCCTAAACCACTGACTTATCTGTTCCACATTTCATAAACATCTGGCTCACAAACAGCACTTGTACCATCATTTCTATGGTAGCAGCACTTCATGTTTCTCCTTCTATTTGCACATCGACGTTGCCTCGGTATAACTTTGGCAGTATCGATGGTATGTCCTCCCACTTCTGGAACAAGTACGATCTTAGGTGGGGTTCCCAGATGTACCTGGGGCGCATATTTACAAACAACAGGCCATCAAATTTATAACCCTATAAAAGCAGTACATCATGGGCCACATGTACGATTGCTACATTTTGCGAGTTCCTAATTACAACTTTTTATGACTCGCAATAAGGAAGTCTCAAAATGCGATGTACAAAAGTGTGTTTGACACTGTTTGTAATCCCAGTGGGGCACAAATGGACCTGCATCATCAATATTCATGAGGCAGATTGAAGTTTGCAACGCATTAGGAACGGCCAAAATCACAGGCG
Organism: Lissotriton vulgaris; assembly: GCF_964263255.1. Classification (NCBI taxonomy): domain Eukaryota; kingdom Metazoa; phylum Chordata; class Amphibia; order Caudata; family Salamandridae; genus Lissotriton; species Lissotriton vulgaris. The sequence goes on along the minus strand of NC_141694.1, from coordinate 1,495,770,122 downwards.
TGGTGGGGTCAGCAGACCACCATGTCTGTGATCGCTTTTTCAATGGGGACCTTGCTGGTCCCCCTAACTAGCCCTCTGCTGGAGTTGGTTGTCCCAAGTACTTCTAACCGACTGCTTTGACACCTACCTATGTTTTCATTGAAAAAGTTTGTAAGTGTCCAATTGTTGACTTTGCTAAGGCTTGTTCGCTGTTGAGTGAAATTGCACTGATTTGTTATTTCTTGTAAAATCTATATCTCCAGAACCTCCCGATGGATCTTCTTCGTTCTTGTGTCTAAATTCTTATAAAAATACAATCTCATTTTATAAAATGGTGTCTGATTTCTTGAGAGTTGTGTCAATTTCTTCTTCAATTGTTTTGGTGCTGTTTAAATGCTTAACACTTGTTCCTGTGTGTAAGCCCTACTACTCGATGCCACATCTACCCAGGATTTAGCTGAGTTTTTGACAGATGAAACCCAAGGGGTTGGTAATGTATTATACAGTCAGGTTGCACAACCCCACAATATAATACACCCAATTTCGTCACAGGCCCATACCAGAATAGACAGTGTCTATATTTTGAACAATACTAACAACCATTCCAATAACATAGGAGTCCGTCTTATGTTCATTTAAGAGTATCCGGACATAGCGGGCTCTTAAGTATGGCGGGAGTGCTGTGATGGGTATTAGTTTAGCAGTATTACTTCACTGTACTCCAAGTAGGGATTCCATACCCAGACAAATGTGGTTAGTTGATCATTCAGTTTATACATGAGACGTTCGGAAGTCGCTAGTCCCATGAGTTCAGCTGTCCTTTCTCCGGTGAGTGGGTCATAAATCTCTAATGTCGTGAAATGCTAATTTTAGCTGTGGTTATTGCTGTGGCTACCCATTTCTTCAAGTTAGATATAGCATGGTGGTGTTTAATATAGCCAACTTTGCTGATGGCTGAAACAGGTAAGTGTTAGTTTCCTGCAGTGTGTTCCAAACTTCCTGTTAGCAGCCTGATAGTTGAGGACACAACACTATATGTGAATTAAGTCACATTTTGTCGCCTTTCACCTCCAGTATAGGAGAGTCCTGCCCTGTGTAGGTGAACATGAGATCAGTACCAGCTATGTGTGATTTAAATTTAGGTTAATTTGAGGCATGTTGCAGCAGTTTTCTTTTATGTGTGTTCAATAAGGTTGCCTACTCTTTCTCAGAATATTCAGTCTCTAATATTGTCTGCCAAAGGGTCCTCGTTTCCCAGAGGACAGCTTCAGAGGGTAGTGAGGATATCAATGTGCTTTGCAGCCCTGATACTATCCCTTCTGTGTTTCCCCATTGCTCAATGTAAGTAAGCATTGGAGAGATAGAGAGAGGAAGTGTGCATGTGGCCAGTTGGCCAATGAGGCAGTGTCTTAATGATCTAAATGTTCATTGTTGAGACTGCGTCAGATGGATTTTGGTGCTAAGATTATCAAAAGATTTAATGGTATCTCCATTTACGAGAATGTCCAGTGTTTTGATGCTTTGAGATGTAGGTTATCGTCATTTGAGAGTTGGTCCTATCACTGCCATCCCAATGTTGTGCCAGGTTTGTGCCCCACTTGTCTATGTATCTTAAGTTTCTTTTGAGCCAGAGTCCATGAGTCTAGCATCGATCCAACTGTGGGGGATGGCAGTGTGCCATGGGACTTACATTTGTAGTTTTTCCCAAAGAGGAGCATTTTTCATGCCGGCCTCGCTATTGTAGTCCACATTGTTGGCCTTTGTAGTCTTTAGCGAGGTATGGGAGTTGTGACAGATGAGACGCCAGGTGGTATGAAGATATGTTAGGGAGCCTTCCCTCTCCCGATGATTTTGTGTCTGCTTTCAGCTTTGAGGGTTTGTGTCTGGTTTTCTGGATTGCACTTAGGAAGATTTTTATGTAGTTTCTGATTGCTTCTGATTGCCAATGAGGCTGGTATCGGAAGTGCCAGCACTAGTAGTATGCAGTTGTATTATGATGCTACTACCATTTTGATGACGTATATCCTGTCCCATAAAGACAATTATAATGATGACCATCTGGGAAAGCCTTTATGAGTTTTAGCCATCAGTGCTGCAGGTTGTGTCTGGCCATGTTTGTTAACCATGACTCCTATGTATTTTATGTTGGATGCCAGCCATCTGAACCCATGTCAGTCAACCAATGCTCTTGTGGTGTTGTCATTTTATATGAACTGACATTTGTTTCATCAGATACTGCTATTCAGAATAACAGCTGGCATGAAGGCCCAATCACCCTTTACAACTATGCATCTCTTTTGAAGCGTAGACGGTAAGCTTAGCCAGTATAGGAGGGTAAAAGGCTTGAGGTTAATTGTTAAATGTCCATTCTGCAGTCGTGACCTTCCCCATATAAAGGGAGTGGGGTATCGTTGTGGCCTCATGCAGGTTCTCATCTCCACAGATTTGCAACGCTCCAGTATTATCAAGGAGCAGGTTGCTGACAGCTAGCCTGTGATGTGTGACATTGTGGCCAATTCACAGAACCAATCTGAGATAAAATCCTAAACTTACTACTTTTGGTATTCACAGAAGGCATTTAGTAGTAGTAAAGTTAGGATTTTGTCTTAAGTTTGACTTAAGACCGACTTAAGACAGACTTAAGACAAACTTAAGACAAACTTAAGACAAACTTAAGACAAACTTAGGACATACTTAAGACAGACTTAAGACAGACCCAAGACAGACTTAAGACAGACTTTTTTTGTTTCAAATTTTTTTATTTGGTTTTCACATTTCCACACATTGGGTTAATCAACAATAGTGATCATTACATCTTACAAGCACGTAGATCTTCGACTATTATTTGGCGAAAAATCACAATTAAGAAGAAACAGAAGATCTCTTGCACATGTTATTACATTTCAGGTACAACATAATAGATGCCGTAGGATTCTTCTCATAACCGACCTCAGGTAGGGCGAAAAGACACGTGTATAAGTCCTCGGCGGTATACGTTAGAGATCGAGTCCGAGACTTGCCATTGTCCCTAGCGTGTTCCCTCATGGTGTGCTCTCGCTGGGTGTTTTAGTATTCGTGACTCTAACAATATGTCGTCCCTTACTAGATCTTCGGTGTGGGGGGGGGGAAACCTTAACCGTGGGGCAATGTTGGGGGTAACCGGGGGGTTTATGGTGCATAGCTACTGGTAGATGATGGTTGAGTGTGAGTATATCGCGTGGTACTGTATTGGCCCCCAGGGAGGGGACCGTGGAGATCACGTTACATGTATTCTGTCGGGGTCCATGCCCTTCCAGCTATAGTGCCCGTCTTATGTGTCCCTGTCTGGGCCTATGTTTATGCCTGCCTGCCTCTGCAGGGATACCTGTGTGGACTGCAAGGGGGATGGTGTTGTTGAGGGTGTTTGTGTGGTTTCGCGAGTAAAGCGGTGCATCAGCTGTGCCCATTCTAGGGAGATGGGGTGCTTTTGTGTTCCTCTCACCTCTTCCTCCCACAGCGCCTCTTCCTCCGCTGCGCCCCATTTCTTCATTGCTCCTATCCAAGCTGCCTCTTGGGGTCCTGCTGGGGCCCGCCAGTGCATGGCTATACCTCTTTTTGCTAAGAGAATGGGTAAGGAAACAAAGCGGTACTGCACTTTCTCGGTTTTCCGCCTGCAGAACATACCGAGGGCACTAGCTTCCCATGAGGAGAGGGTTAGAGTGTTTGCCACCTGCCGGAGTGTGTGGTGTACCCGGTCCCAATAGTGGTGAATAACCGGACCATCCCAAAACATGTGCTTAAAATCTGCTTCAGGGTTCTGGCATCGGGGGCAGGCAAAGTGTGTCTCCGGGTAGGCGCTTTGGGGTGAGGTATACCCTGTGAAGAATGTTGAATTGGATGTTCCTGAAGCGTGCGTTTCTGAAGACTTTCTTGGGGTACTCTAAGGCTTTTTCCCACTCCTTATCGTTGAATACGCGACCTATTTTGTCCTCCCATGTACGCCGTAGTACGTCTAGTGGGCGGAGGGTCAGCTCTCTAACGGCTTTGTATAGCCAGGTCACCAGGTGTCTGCCCACCCCCATATGGCGTATGGTATGTATGACAGGGTGCGTAGGGGGTTCTCCCACCTGTGGATCCCAGAAAGGGGAGCAGTCGTTGCCAGTATAGAAGGAACTGCCCTGGAGGGAGGTCGTACAGTTCCGTCAAACGGGCATATGTCATTAACTGTCTGTCTGCATACAGGGATTCAATTTCTGTGATAGAGGAATCAGTCCACATTTGTAAGGCGCGGGTTGTGTAGTATTTGTCAGCCCATGGGAATCCTACCAGCGGAAGTAAGGGTGAGTTTGGGGGCTTCCCTTTGGACATGCGATGTATCTTCAGCATACAGGAGCGTGCTATTGTCACCTGTAGGGGGGTAAGTGCGGAGTGGTTTGGTGCCCCGGAGCAGCAGTCTGCGTATGGCTGGGAGGGGGATCCGTCCCTACTCTGTAATTGTCTCCTCGGTGTATCTCTCCGCTATCCACTACGACAACCATTGGAGTTGTGCCGCCAGGAAGTATGCTTCGAATGATGGGGCTCCTAGCCCTCCCTGCGTTGTGGGCAGGTAGGGCGTGGTTATTGCCATCCTATGTCTTCCCCCGCCCCAGATCAAAGTGGTCAGGATCGTGTCAAGCTCTTTGAAGAAGGAGCGTGGTGGTATCACCGGGAGGTTGGTAAAGTAGTAAAGGGGCCTTGGGACCATGATCATCTTTGCGAGGGCCACTCGACCGATGGGGGCCAGAGGCAGTGTCTTCCAGAAGTTAACTGAAGCGCGTAGCCCAGCTACCACCCTGCGGTGATTTCCCTCGTACAGGTCTGTGGGAGTGTGAAACAGTTGTACCCCGAGGTACGGTGGTGCTGTGATGCTCCGGGTGAGAGTGTGGTCTCCTATCTTTATGTCTCGTGGGGCGTATGCGGGTTCAATGGGAATATCGTGGACTTGACCCAATTTACCTTGAGGCCTGATGCCACCGCAAAGTAATTCAGCGCCAACCAGATAGGGGTGAGGTCACTGTCGATATCCCTGACATAGATTATGAGGTCATCGTCGTACAAGGACACACAATGCATTGTATCTGCTAGTGCTATGCCCCACGCCCCGCCATCCTGACGCAGCCGTATTGCAAGGGTTCTACTGCTAAGGCAAAGAGGAGGGGGGATAGGGGGGGATAGGGGCACCCCTGCCTGGTTCCTCCTTCTACTGGGAAGGGTGCGGAGATGTATTTGCCTATTCTCACTCCGGACGTTAGGCCCTTGTAGAGAAGCTTCGGATATGCTAGCAGTGTGGGGCCCACCCTAATCCTACGAAGCACAGCAAATAGGTACGGCCATAATAGGGTATCAAAGGATTTTTCGAGGTCCAAAATCAGGCATGCCGTATTCGGAATGTGTGCCCGTGCTCTGTCTTGGATGTGGAATAACCTACGTAAGTTAAGCGAGGTATTTCACCTCGGTATAAAACCATTTTGGTCTGGGTGTAACAACGGTGTTAAGACCTGAATGTATCGGTCCACTAGAAGCTTCCCTAGCAGTTTACAGTCGCCATTTAGTAGTGTTATCGGCCTGCATGAGGCTGGAAGGGTGGGGTCCCTGTGGGGTTTGGGGAAGGTCACTATAATTGATTCGCGGAGTGAACCTGGGAGCTCCTTTCTGCTTAGTGCATCTTCATACATGGCGACTGTCCTGGGGACCAGCTGTGTGGAGAATGTGCTTTAATATTCGAGCGGAAAGCCGTCCATCCCCGGGGCTTTATAACGAGCTAGCTCTCTAATGGCGTGGATGATCTCTGGGGCTTTAATCTTGGTCTCTAGCTCTTTTCTGTCGGCTCGCGGTATATGTGGAATCTGTAAAGGCCTGAGAAACTGAGAGATTACCCAGTGATTTGTTTGTGTTGGGGCCCTGTAAATACTGGAGTAGTACTCGTGAAATATGTGTATGATCTCTATTTGTGAATGTCTGGGGGTACCTGTGCTGTCCAGTAGCGCTGTGACTGGCTTAGCAGCTGTGTCCGGTCTGGCTAGCCATGCCAAGAGCGCACCCGTCCTGTTGCCCTCTTTGTGTACTCTGGCAGCGTGAGCAGGGAAATTGTATTTACGCAGATCTTTCAGTGCTTCCACATAGGTGGTTTTGGCTGCTGCTATTCGGTCGGGAGGAGCTCCTGTTGTGTCCCCTTGTTTTGTTAATGCTGCTAGCACCTCCTCTGAATCCCTCAGTGTTCTTTCCAGTGTTCTACGCACTCCCACTATGTGTTGTATACAATGCCCTCTAGCCGCGACCTTGAATGGGTCCCATTCTACTAGTCTAGACTCGGCTGTGCCTGAGTTAAGCGTAAAGTGTTCTTGGATATAGTCTCCGTGTTCCTGACGGAACACCTGATCTGTAAGACAGTCACGCGGAAGTCTCCAGGTAGGTATGGGGGTGGGTGCGGAGGACTCCACCTGAGTGTCAGCATGTGGGCGTCGTGATCTGAAAGTACTCTGCCGAGATAGTCGGACTGTTGTACCTTTGGGATTATGGGCATGGAGCAGAGGAATCTATCCAGGCATACATGCAGCTGGTGCGGGTCAGAATGGAAGGAGTACAATCTAACGTCTAGGTTCCGTTCCCGCCAAGGATCTACCAATTGCCAGTGTTGTACCCAGGTTTGTTTGTGTGCTGGGGAGTGTGGTGATGTGGGGTGGGATCTATCGTGATGGATATCTAAGACACAGTTATAGTCACCTCCTAGGAGCCAAGGGACTGAGGAGTGGTGAGTGAGCACACCGGTGAGGCGCTTCCAGTATTGGTCCTGATCTATATTGGGAGCATGTATGCTACCCAACAGGATGGACTGGCCCTCCAGTATTCCCTCCAGCAGGGCGAATCGACCTTCTTTATCTATCGTTCTCGTCTGTCCTTTGAAGGGGATCCCGGGCCAAATCCATATTAGCGCTCCCCTAGGGAAAGCTGAGTACGCAGTGGCACAGATGGTGCCCCACCACTTCCTTTGCAACCGGACCACCTCCGTTGCTGTTAAAGGAGTCTCTTGTCGAAGCGCTATCTGCGCTTGTTGTCGTTTTACATATGAATAGATGGCATAGCGTTTGCTTGCGGTATGCATGCCCCTAACATTTAAAGTGATAATATTTATATCAGTGTTGGGGATTTTATTGCTTATCGCTTGTATTGGGTATGAACAACTTGTGTCTGTGTGCCCACCTCACTTTTCTCCCAGAGACCCTCCCCCGCCAGCCGACACTCGGCCACGCATGTAGTTTAATCATATCAGTAGGCTCCGCTGTGGGTATTGGGTGAACCTGAAACTGGGAAAAGAGAAACTCGGATATCTGGGGGAGTTCCTAACCAAAGGGACATATCGTCGGGGACGGTACGTCCAAACTGTACTTCATGTACTGTCCTTAACTCGTTCTCTGCGGGGTGGTTTCTTGGGGGCGCCTGTCCTTGGTGTCCCAGCTGCCCGCTGGGTTGCACTGAGATTTTAATGCCGAGGGTACCTCTCGCGGTGGATGTTGTAAGTCCTGGTCTCAACCATTTTGTCCCATTGTATGACTACTAGGTTCTTAACCTGTCACCCCAAGCCCCTCCGCCTCAAACGTTTAGGTGCATGGAAAAGGGTTGATTCATGGCGCACATTACTGCGACAACTCCTCCATCTTCATTGGATTTAGATCAGCGTGTCAGCCGTTTGCGGGGTGACGAGGGGGTGTGTGATTGAACCCTCCCGGGAGGAACGTGCTTCACTCACTTCCTCGTCGGAGGTGAACAGGTGGGTGGCTTTTTACACGTCTGAGTTGTCTTCTTTCGACCTCCCAGCTGTTGCCGCTTGCAGAGCTCTCCTTTGTTCTGCTATTATTAGCTCCAGGTCAGGGAAGCGTTGAGTGAAGGAATCAGTGCGGGAGCTCAGCTGTGTAAGGGTGACTTTCTTCTGCTGACGCCTGCGGTTGCTCGCGGGCCTGTGAGTCATTGTGTTGTTGCGATCGTTCGGTCCCGTGATCCATTGTTCCACCCAGTCCCTGGCCTCCGCCGGATCCGTAAAGAAGTGTGTGGCTCCGTCGTGCAGAATCTTCAAGCGGGCCGGGAAGAGGAGAGCATATTGTACGTTTCTCTGCTGCAAAGCACGATTGACTTCCAAGAAGGTGGCTCTTTGCTGCTGTACTGCTCGAGAATAATCTGGGAATAGCATTACGTGTTTATCCTCCACATGAAGTGGTCCCTTCTGTTTTCCCGCCCGGAGGATCGTGTCTCTGTCTTGATAGTGGAGCACTTTTAGGAGGAAAGGCCTAGGTGGCAAGCCCGGTGGTGGTTTACGGGCTAGCACTCAATGTGCCCTTTCTATGGAGAAATATGGGGTCAGATCTGCTGTCCCGGTGAATGACTTGATCCATGTTTCCATGTGTCTGATCGGGTCAGCTCCTTCTGCTCCCTCCGGCAGGTTAAGGATGCGGATATTGCTCCTCCGAGAGCGGCCTTCCGAATCGTCTGTTTTGCTTTCTAAGGATCGCACTCTTTGTTGCAGCTCTTGTATGGCCGCTTGATGGGTCTGTATTCTCGGCTCTATGACTTGGATCGCCTTCTTGCCTTGTTTGACTTTGTCTGCGAGTTTCCTGTGGTCATCTCGGAGGAGGTTGAGGTCTGTAGCCAGTTCTCCGAACCTGCTTTCCATGGTTAACCTGGAGTGTTCAATTGCTGCGAGCACCTTGTTGAGTTTGCTGGACGTGGATTCGGCGTTGGAGGATTCGCTTTCGGGATGTGTAGCCATGGATTCTGGAGAGTTCTGCCTCCGATTCGGTGTTGCGATATTCCTGGTACGTGTTGGCACCCCATCTTGCCTGTAAGTATGACTAGTAGCCTTCTGGGCCTCGTGGCTCGCGCCTCGAGTCCTGGCGCCAATAGCGGAGAGGGGGGTTCAAGGCCGATTTATCCTATGTCCGGGTGTGCTGACTGTTTTGCACCATTGACCGCAACTGGGCCGTGTCTGGTGAGGTCCGACATCCGGTTCGACGGATTTGCCCGTCGTGAGTGGAGATATCGGGGGGGGGGGGGGTAGGCTCCCTGCTGGTGGGGTGTACAGCACCCGCGGCCATCTCCTCTGCCACTATTTGGTGGGCGCTGCCCTGGAGACTGACCGCGCAGGTAGTCCTGAATCCTCTTATCCAGTATCCATCTCTCTGGGGCCCCTCCGCCCACACCCCGAGGCCCGGCACCGGAGGGGGGAGGGGCCGTAGTAGGATTCCTACTGGGCCCTGGCGGGACGGCTGCTGACTTCGGTGGCCGGTGTGTGACTCCTTCGGTTGCTCCGGGTGGCACGGCTGCTCCTCCGGGGGCCGTCTTCTTGTGGACGCTCACTTCCGACAGCAGTGGCTGCCCCCCCGGTCCGTCTCCTGGGGTCCAGTGATATAAAGGCCCTCAGCAGGGGGAGGGGGAAACACCGATCAGCGCTGCAAGGGTGCCGGGCCCAAACAGGTGACACAGGCCGCTTCTCAACCGACGCTCCCCCACTCTGGTCTCTTCTCCCCTCTGCACCGCGACGTCCGGCGCCAAATAGAGGGGGACCCCTGGCAAATCATCAGCAGGGATAGGTTGGCGTGGTAGAATCCAGCGGTGTCGGAACGTCCCTCAGTGCTCTCTGCAAAGGCTGCTGACCGTGGGGGCAGGTGTGTATTCCTTTTGATGGCGCTGCACAGCGGGTGAGCTCCCTTGCAGTGGTGTGTGGACCTGATGACAATGGCCACCCTCCCTGCCATCCAGTCCAGTCCCCAGTGAAGTGAGTCTCTGGCAGGGGAAGGGGACGCAGAACGGCTCTGTGTGAGGATCAGACAGAAGGCTCAGGCCACCCCTCTGCTCATATCCCGATGTGTGGGCCTCTTCCCCCCTCACGTTGCGGCACCCGACGCCGAATGGGAGGGGGGGGGGGGGGGAGGGACCACAGCTCCAGGCAGGGCCGGACTGGCTACCGGGTAGTTTGGAATGCTGCTGAGCTGGGGGCTGATTTCGTTAATGGGGACCTGCGTGAGCTAAACGAAATTCGTTTTGCTTTCAGTATTTCGAAGCACACGCAGGTCTCCATGGACGAAATCAGCCCCAGTGCAGTAAAATCAGGCAGCAGCTCGGCAGCATTCTAAACTGCCGGGTAGCAAGTCCGGCCCTGGCTCCAGGACCCAGCGGGGGTAGGTATATATTACCCTTGATAGCGCGGCACGGCGAGTGATCTACTTTGTGGTAGCGTGCAGCCCTTACATCAACGACCGCCCCTCCGGTTCTGCCCGCCGTGATATGGAGCCTCAGGCGGGGGGAGGGATGCAGCGCGACACTGTGTGGGGCGTCAGGTCCAGTCAGGAAGCTCCGGTCGCCCCCTCACCCGTCTTCCTCCCCCGCGTCGCGACTCCCGACTCCGAATGGGGGGGGACTGCAGCCCCGGGACCCAGCCCCGGGACCCAGCGGGGGTAGGCCTCGCCTCAGGGCCGTGAATGAGCAGTGGCGGCAGTGCGGGCCCCAGTGTTGGCGATCGTCCTCACTAGCACTGTGGGTGCAGTGATGTCTCTCACCCCGGGCGGGTAGGGTATGGTGCTCACGGCCGCCGCCGGCCGAGTCCCAGGTGCAGGGTGTCACATGCCGCGAGGCCGCTCAGGGTCCGGTTTCGCACTCTCACCTCTGGGTCCCAATCTCATCCCCAGCGTCCCGCCTCATCAGCCCTCCTCAGACAGGACTGTCGCGGGAGGCCTCCCGGGTTGTCACGGTAGGTCTCCGGAGCTCCAGCACCTCCGTCTCAGAGTGCCTGGAGCCTGGCGGGGCTGCAATGTTGTCTCCGCAACAGAGTTGGCTAGGAGGTCGCCTATCCCGCGCAGAATGTCATTCCGCCTCACAAGTCAGGGTCGAGAGAGGGGCCAGAGGGTGCAAATTTGGTGTGCATCTGGGCTTGGTTTTTTTTAGGAGGTTATCAGCATCGATGAGTAAAGATGTCACGGGCAGCTAGGCAGAGCTCTAGGGAGGCACGTCTGCCATCTTGGTGTGCCAAGCCACGCCCCAGACTTAAGACAGACTTAAGACAAAATCCTATCTTTACTATTACTAAATGCCTTCTGTGAATACCAAAAGTAGTAAATGTAGGATTTTGTCTCTGATTACTTCTGTGAATCAGGCCCAAAGTTCTCATCTATCTTGGTTCAGCGAACTGTTTGAATATGGGCGGTGGTTAGGCAGAGCATTGGTATGCTCATCATGGTCCCCCAATGGATGTAGTGGTGATGATGGTATCACTGGCGTAACGAAAATTGAGGGGGCCTCCCTGCAAGGCTCAATTAGGAGCTCTCTGGACAGAGTGCAGTGCCGAGGGGGCCCCCTGGAGCTTCGGGCCCCCACACCGCGTGGGCTGCGGAGGCCTGTGTTACGCCCCTGGATGGTATACATAGTCAGAATGGGGGGGGAGCCTGTCACTCTGGTGCTCTCAGTGAGGAGAAGGTGGTTAATACATGGGTTCACTAGGGTTATGGGTTCCTGGATGTGTATGGCTATCAATGACGCTGTGTTTCTGAACATTCTATGCATTGGCTCCAGTTTGAACTCATCACTCAGTAGTAAGGGTAAGTCGTCTCGGCCTAGTTAAGGCATGTTTTGTTTTATAATATTCCTGTTCATCCATGCATGCTATAGGTGTGCTGGGGTATGGAGCTCTCCTCTCATGGATGTTGTAGTTTTTAACGGACCCCACCAGGCAATTACATCCCTTGTAGCTTTGGTTTACTTTTCTTTGGACTCAGAGGTCTCCTTCACCAGTATGGCGACTTACCAGAGAGATCCGTCTTGTCTTCCACTGTCCTGTGGTTCTTGGTCTGCATGCCCATCACACGAGGGTTAGGAGCGGGTATCGGCAGCGCTTACCGTTCTAGTGCATAGCAGCTCTGCAGGTCTCTTCACCATGCACCGCCCTCTCTGCCATTGATCATGGCCCTGTCTGCTTCAAGGACAACCCGGCTTCCTTTTACAGTTGTATTTCGAGGGGGGTGGTCGTGTGGGAGGGAGGGGCAATCGAGCACCCGACTGTACTGCAGTCATCCCATTCCCATTTGGTGTCTTTCAGTACCAGTGTATCCAGTGTTTTGCCGAAAAGGATGCAGAGTAGTTAGGAGACTCAGCATTCGCTGGTCAACTTGCACTTTGGTAGGCCACGCCTCCAGTCAGTGCTTTTCAATTTCAGGTTTTCATCAGTGTTTTGATCACTTTTCACTACTGTTGAGTATTTGGCATCCTTGTTCTGTATGTTGATGGCTACTTTTATTAGTTTCTGATACCCCCATTAATCTATAAACTAATCTGTTCTTTCTTTCTTCTACATTCAAGAGTCCAGTAGAAAGGAGTATAATTTAACTTTTACTACATTATATAATACATTTTAAATGCTTATGGTTGTTTTGCCTTTTTTATCTCGATTACAGGATATTGGTTTACATCCTCCTCTAGATCACTTCACTACAGTATCTACTGACAAGTTCCACCTTTGTGTTTATATGTTCCTTCTCGTGATTACGAATTCACCCCAATGATTTAATCATTTTCTAAGAATAAACCAATTTACTATCCAGGTCTCCTCAAATATCGATTCCTACCCTACAGTAACCTTTGTGTCCAAGGCCCCCTTGTGTCAACATAATTTCCGATTGATATAGAATAGGCAAAACCCTGACATCAGGTCTCAAATTCTCTCAATGGAGATACTGCTGTGTTAGCCTTTGTTGTATAGTTTTTAGAAAAGCTTCACCCAGAGCATTGGATAATGTTACATTTCAGTACATCCAATTGATTACTGAACAATTTGCTAACACCTTCTATTCAGTAGCGACCTTGGCGTCCCCAGTCTATCTCATCATTACTTTTGAAATGTTTGTTTTTGATTTGTGTATCTTCATGGCCTTATTTTTATTTCTTGTTCTCTTCATGGCTGGCCTGATTTAGTGAACTCACTGTTTATGTTTCCTGCTGTCTTTGCGATGTTACTAATAGTGCAGTAGTATACAGTGAAGTGTCATTCGTAAAAACCTTCGATGTAATCATACCAGTTAGTTTGGCAACAATTAGGGGAGCAACACTCTAGTCGAGAATTGTATCGATGTTATTTCCTGCATAGGCCAGAATTGCATATTAACCTTTTTTCCTATTACGCTTCTGTTATCAGTCACCCTAAATTCATCCCCAAAAGGATTTCATATTTGCAACTGTAACCAGATTGAACTCACTAGACACTTTTGAAGTATTGTATAACACACACATTTTCATAAACTCTTCTTGATATGGATATTGTTACGTTGGTAATTGTCATTTGTGTGCAATACTTTATTACAATACTCAGACTGGAGAATCATTGTGAGTGGAGAAGTGTGGCTCAGGGGTTAGAGGCGGCAGACCCGGAAGCTGAGATCGGCCCTGGACCAGGGTTCAATTCCCCGCCTCGGCGGGTCTTGGGCTAAAAATTCCACGGACTCGATAATTCTCGCTCCGGTGCCTTCTCGACTCACGGGTTCACAATCTGCGATTCTGGGCAATAGCTTGCTTAATCTCCACAACGGCCCCTCACGGCGGGATGCCTGGCTTTCACCTTGTGGATACCCTGCCGGGGTTATCACACAGGGGAATACCAGGACGGGTTCCCTAAGCAAGCGCCGGGAAACCCACTGCGGGTAGCTGTGCGCTATATAAGCTCAAATACATTTACATTTACATTTACATTTACATTGTTGCAGGTACAAATGTTTGCCTCGTGTATCGTCAGAATTGTACTTTGCTGCCTGCTGGAGTCTGTTTGTCTTTTCTGTAGATTCAATGAATTATTTGAAGCTGGCCAGTATGAAGCTGCATCCATTCTTGTGACAAACTGCCCAAGAGGGATCCTGCGAACTATGGGCACTATGGAAAGATTTAAGGGTATGTATTTTATTTAAGCTTACAAAAGAAAAAGGTTAAAAAAACTACATGGATGTGACTTGATTTTTCATGTTTGAATGTTGTTTCTAAATGTGTAAATATGTAGGGGTGTTGACATATCAATTTAACAACCTGTAAGTATCTACATTTGAGACCTCATATCACAAAAAAATTAATTTTCTGCAGAAAAAAAAGTCAATGCTCAAGGCATTATCTTTTCAGGTGTTTGCGGGCCGTGGGCACTGGCCCTCATCTAAAAAACTCTGGCCTTTCAATTAATGCCTGTGAGCTAGATGGTAATGTGAGGTGGCTGATTACTTGACTTCAGAGCAGTGAAACTGAGATAGACGCAGTAAATATTTACACCCCCACTATGGTTGACCCACAACTTTGGTCCACTTTATTGGTGATCCTTGCACTATTGCCCTGAAGGCCCAGACTATTCTAGGTGGGGATTTCAACCTGCCGATGGACATCATCCTACAGACATTTAGCCTTCAAATAAAGAGTTCCCAAAGCCCATAAAGCAATGCATTCTCTTTGCACAGCCCATGGCCTAGTTGATATATGGAGACTCTATAACCCTGCATGCAGCGACTTCACCTCCTCACCCTTTATACTGTGACACAGTGTGAAGTTTTTTCTGTAGGGGTAAAGTGATAATGTGTTGGCTAGAAAAAACGAAGAAATCAAAACCTCTTCACATAAACTTGCTGCCTATATTGGCACTAAAAAACACTATACAGATACACCAAAGACCCGCTAGTTATGACGGACTAAAACGGCTTAAGTATGAGTATAACACAATCTTTAGCAAACACGCACACTTAAAGCTCATCCCACCTGGGAAAGCCCCACTTCTGGGGTTCTACTCATCGATGTTTACAAATGTTTACACCTACGATAATAGATCTGCTGGAATCTGTCCTAAATCACATTACATCCTCCAAGTGTCTGTTTCCAAGGCTGCTATTGTGGTTATAACAAAGGAGGGGAAAGACCATTTTGATCCTAAGAGTTTCAGACCGATGCTGATAATCTATGCCAAAATACTGACCACACGGCTGGCACCTTTGATTACCAAATTAGTCCATGCTACGCACACGGGCTTTGTTAGGGGTTGACTAGCTTCTGAGAACATCTGTTTGTTTTGCCATGTCATTGAAAAATCATCTACCCTGCTTTTCCCCACGGCAGCAGCCATAACAATGGATGCAGAGAAAGCCTTTGATAGAGTCCCCTGGCCGTACCTAGAAGCTGCCTTATCTAGATATAACATAGGAAAACCTTTTTTTTTTTAAATGATCATATCTCTCTCTACGCTAACCCTTCAGCTAGAAATAAAATAAAACAGGACCTTGTCTGCCCCTTTGCCTTTATAGTAAGGCACTCGCCAACCCTGTCCGCCTCCCCCTTAGTATTTCTTCTAGCCATAGATCCCCTGCTGTTAATGTTAAACAAATCCACTGAAAAAGATCTCTCATTGGACTTTCCAATGATTATACTCTGCACATATACATTTTAGATCCAATTTAGCACCCAGGCCTGGACCTCATTCCTCTCGACTTTTTGCTCACCATTGCTCCTAAGATCACCCTTATAAATTGGAAGTCCTCTAACAATGTATCCTATCACACGTGGTGAGTGTGGGTCACGTTCCTCAGGAACCCACTCACCACCCAATCAAAGTGCTCCTGCAACCCTACTATGTCACAGTGTATATGTAGAGGTTTAGACTCTTTTGTCCACAACATGTAGTAATTTTTTAACAACCACTTCATGCTCTGCTATCCCGACCTACCCTCCAGGTTTAATTCTGAACATGACAGGATTCCCATTGATGCACACTGCTCCGCTTTCTTCCAATCTTCTAGTTTCTTCTGTTTTTATATTTTTCTTTAATGATCTTATGTGGTGGTGCTATAGACTTTGCAGAACTCTGTTTGCTCTGGTACCTACTTCCGACTTATGTAATTTCAATCTTTTTTTTTCAAATTTCAAATTTATTTTATTTGTTTGATTAATTAAAATCTTACAAAAGCAGCTAAAACATTTACAGATATAAAATACTAACACAATTTGTATATTCAATTAATTTCCATAAAACTTAGGCATTTACCGTACACATTAGATGCTATAGTAGTCAATCATTTAAGGTTATTTTTAAAGTTGGTTCTGTAGTTTTGTATTCACACACTCCATAGTTTAATCAAGCACAAGCTTCCAACTTTTTTTGTACAATACAAAGGAATTTGACGAGTGCTGAATTAATTGGTAGATCTTCTGGATTTAAACTTGCCATTAGTACCTGCCTACAAGCCCTTACACCACGTTCTTTAAATAGTTTCTTAAGTATAATTTTTCTTTCAACTTCCAAATCTGGACAAAGACACAATAAGTGTAAGATGGCTTCTTGTCCTGATTTACATAGCCTGCATAGGCAGTTATCATTTATTCTTTTCCATGGTGCCAAATGACATAAGCCTGGAAAATAGCCAAATCTAGCATTCACAAAAATGTGGGGGTTTTTTTCGACCATGAAGTTTCCAGGTAGGTTTGGACCTTTTTTTTCTTGAATCCATTCACGATCGGCCATGCAAAATTATCTTTGTCCTTTATCAGGGAGAGATGATCAGTAAGTTTATTTACTGTTTTTTTAAAGCTCTCCTGCACGACGGTGGTGTTCCAAATAGGTGCTATACCAAATTCGTCAATTGCTCTATTTAAGTAGGAGCTGGCAGTTAGGTTTCTATTATTTTTTATTTCTTGCCACAGTAGGCGAGACATTACGTTGTCCTGATCGTTTTTTATTCCGTTCCACACTTTCAGTGTGTGCCCTTTCCTTGCATACCATTGGTTGTTTAGCCCAAATTCCAGTCTGACTTGTGCTTGTGAGGCGTTCTTTGGGAGAGAAAATAAAGTTCTATATGTTTTGGGACCGCGGTGTTGATGATCTCCGCGTCTTTCCCGTTGAGCATCTTGCTGCCATATGTTAGGGTAGGCAGTAATTTAGCTGCAATTATTTTTAATAAGGGGCGATAAGACCAGTCTCCTGTGGGATTTGTTCCATATGATACAGATACAGTTGCTAGGTAACAGTTGCCCAGTTCTGATTGTGGATATTAATCCCCTGAGTCTTATTCAGAGAGTCTTGGGAGAAGAATGAGAAGGGTCACTAGACCCTTTAGAATACCAGCACTACAAACAGGAGATGGACTGGTATGAGGAAATGGGTAAGGCCGGCGGACTGGATACGTCTTCAGATACTGGCATGTTTACCCCCCCCTCTCCTCCCCCCCTACCGAGGGTACGGAGGAGGGAGCATCTTATGCAATGGTGTTGTGGAGGGAAACTGAGGTTCTTGACCTTCAGCTGCCTTCAGTGGCAGTCAAGACTAACATCTCGACTGGTGCTACAGCCGGGAGTTTCTTCCTCGGAACCTGTGCGCCCATTTAATGAAGCCCTCATGGATGTCCAACTGGAAACCTGGTCCAAACCCAGCACAGGGGGTCCTTTGAACAGGACAATTGCCAGCCGCCACCCCTCTGCTCCTGGCGTCCCATACTTCCTCACTAACCACTCCCACCCTGGCGAGCTCAGAAGTTTAAGCCGTTACTTCCCATATTGTGTCGCCTGCCGCTCCCCCAGACAGGAATCCAAGAGGCTGGGCAGTTGGGGCAAAACATTTTACACTGCATGCTTATTGGGCTATTATTCCCGTTCTCTGTGGGAAACGGTTGTGCAATTGCTGCCAGAAGAAGGCCCGGGCCATCCTCTCGCAAAGTGATTTTTGACTCGCTAGGCAGAGCGATTTCTTCTACGGTGGCTGCTAGACACCACGCCTGACTTGAAAACATCTGGCATTTCAGGAGGATGTCCAGGCTTCACTCTACGTACCATTAATTTTATCATGTTATGATACCTGAAAACTTAAATGAGGATCTAAACAAAAGAAATGTGTCTGGTCCTGGTAGAGAAGTGATTACTGGAATGTTCCTTCACCCCCATGTGGCCATAGGGGTCACATATTGATTATATTGAGTTATTTTGAACCTTGAGTATATAACTCACTGACATAAAGAAGCTCTAGATTTTCTAAACAAATTGTCCTAAAAAAAAAAAACTACGAACTATACCTTTTCTTTTTTATATATTATTGGTAATTATGTTGATTTTTGTAATTTGTGTTATGTGTTGTACATATCAATATTATTTACACCAAAGACGAAGAGCTAGTCATAAAAATTAAATATACAGGTAAAAAATAAGCATATAAAATAAGAAACAAGATAAATACTCGAACACACTAGATTCAAGTATGCTTTACGTTATTTAAATGGACGTTTATTTATGGCTTTGCTCATTGGCATGCCCTTTGATGGCACCTGTCTCTTCAGACAAGACAGACTCAGCGTTGGAGCGCTTTAAGGATTCGCGGGCTACAGCCAAGTCCTTGGGCCTATTAGCTGCCCCCGTCATCCCCAGTTTGCTTTCGCTCCTTTCATGGCTATGGAAGGTGCTTTCAACCGTGCCAGCCCTATCCCAGCCACTGAGCTGAACAAGTTCCACAATCCCTGCGTAGACCAGGGTGCGGTTTGTTTTGACCACGTGGGTCAGGTAGCCAGAGGTCCGGTCAAACCACTACCCCGGCAGCTTCAGCATTCAAGCCCTTCTATTCTCGCACTTCAAGAACATGGGTGTCCAGTTGGTGGCAGGATTAGCCATCACCTCCACCTGGCAAAACATTGCATCAGACAGATGGGTTCTCCAGATCATCCGGAGGGGCTACTCCCTCCCCTTCACGACCATGCCTCTATCCTACGATCGGCTGACAAAGGATTTTTCTTTTGCTGCAGGAGGAAGTCATGGATCTGTTGGTCAAGATAGCCATAGAGAGAGTTCAGAAGTAGGCTATGGTTGCTATTCCTGCTACTTCCTGGTCGTGAAAAAGGACACAGGCTTTCGTCGTATCCTAGACCTACGAGCTCTCAACTACTTCCTCAAAAAGGAGAAATTCAAGATGCTCACATTAGCTCAGGTCTTCTATGCCTTTGACCCAGGAGACTGGGGGGTACCGTTGGACTTGCCGGATGACTATTTTCACATCCTCCTTCTGCCCACCCATCTGTGCTACCTGCGGTTTACGGTAGGCCACAAGCACTTTTTGTTCACCATGTTCCCCTTTGGCCTTATAGCACCCCTCGGGTGTTCATCAAGGTGATGGTGATGGTTGCAGCTCATCTGCACAGATCAGGGGTACCAGTCTTCCCTTATCTCGACGACTGGCTGCTGAAGGCAGGCTCGCCCCAAGCTGTTGTCTCCCACCTCCAGACTACGGCGAACCTCCTGCATTCGTTGGGGTTCACTATCAACATGCCAAAGCAACACCTGACTCCCTCTCAGATGCTCTCTTACATCTGAGCCGTTCTGGACACAGGGCAGTTTCAGGTCTATCCTCTCGAGTAATGAGTCCAGGATATTCAAGCCATGATACCGATGTTTCAACCTCTATCCTGGATTTCTGTGGAGAATGACTCCGTGACTGTTGGGCCTCATGGCCTCCTGCATCCTGCTAGTAACCCAGACCAGATGGCATATGCGGGCTCTGCAGTGGTACCTGAAGTTCCAATTGAAGTAGCATCAGGGGAATTTCTTCGACATGGTCCAGATCTCGGACGGAACTGCACAATACCTGCAGTGGTGGCTAACGAACCGCAAGCGGGTCAGAAGCAGACACCTCTCCCTTGCCGACCAGATCTTACAGTAGTGACCTATACGTCACTCCTGGAATAGGGAGTCCATCTGGAATAGGTGGAGATCAGAGGACTCTAGTGTGCGGCAGAATCTGGACTCCACATCAACATGCTGGAGCTCCGAGTGATCTGACTGACATTGAAAGCCTTTCTACCCTCCAAACAAGGCGGAGAGGGGTTGTGTAAACTTTGTCAAGAGGCCCTGATCTTGACTGGAACAGCAGGGCAAATTCCTTGCAGGTTCCTTGAATGTAGGGCGTACAAACTCAACCGCTGATCGCTAGCATATCACAAGTGGCATCTCCATCTGGAGGTGACGTAAGGTCTCTTTCAGCACTGGGGAGAGTCTTGGTTAGATCTGTTTGCCTCTGCTGAGATCGCGCAATGTCAACAGTTTTGCACGCTGGAGGTTCAAAGGTGGCTCTCGCTCAAAAAACACCTTTTGTCTCGAGTGGTGCTCAGGCCTCCTGTACGCCTTTCCACCCATACCACTCCTGCCCAGAGTTCTCAAGAGGATCAGGAACAACTGGGCCCAAGTCATCCTTGTGGCTCCGGACTGGACATGGAGACTCTGGTATCCTGAGCTTCTACAAATGAGCATTGTGAGCTTCTACAAATGAGCATTGATCCTCCGATGAGGCTGCCCCTTCAGGAGGATCTTCTGTCACAGCAACAGGGAAGGGTCCTCCACCCGAACCAGTCAACTATTCGCCTTTTTGCATAGAGATTGAGCAGCGGCAGTTGATAGCTTTTGACTCTCCTCCCGAAGTTTGTAATGTCATTCTGGCAGCCAGTCGTCACTCCACCAAAATGGAAGAAAATTGTAATATATTGTACAAAAAGGTCTACTGACCCTCTTTCTGTTTCCCTTTCTGATGTTTTGCTATTTATTTTGACCCTTGCCCAGCAGGGCTCTGCACTGGGCACCCTGAAAGGGTACCTTTCTGCTTTGTCTGCTTTCCTGAGACTGCCAGACAAACCCTCTTTATGTAGGTGACCCATTCTACATAGATTCCTGAAAGGTCTTGTGCATATGTTCCCACCTTCCCCTTTCATTATGCCTCAGTGGGATCTTAATTTGGTTCTCACCTTCCTGATTTGCGCTCCTTTTGAGCCCCTGCATAATTATTCCCTCCGGCTGTTCACTATTAATACAGTCTTTTTAGTGGCATATACATCTGCCAGGAGGGTGAGTGAGATGCAGGCTTTATCGTCCAAGCCTGCTTTTTTGATGATCTTCCCTGACAAGCTGGTGCCACGCACTAGCTCTTCTCTCCTCTCAAAAGTGGTAATACCATTCCATGTGGGACAATCTGTCATTTTGCCCACTGTGAGAGGGATGGGCAAAAGGAAAAACGAGGAGGCCGAATTCAGGGATCAATTGTGATTGGGTTTATTAAAGATAGAAAAAGAAGTCATCCAACAAGACAGTTCGAAGAGTGGTGCAGAAGGTTCTGTCTCTATCCTAGGGTAGTCGCAGTCTTCTTCCAGGTTGTTTTATGGTCCTTGATGTGGATGGGCACCCCGGTAGGCTCAAAAAAGAAAAGGAGAGAAAAAGGCGGTAAGTTCCTCTGTTATCGCTAACCTACTGGATGAGAACCCTTCACTGTGTTAACAAAGTACACCTGTCATACTGAACAAAAGACTGGCCTGCTTTGGCTGGATGTTCATGAGGTTACAACGGAAAGGGTAGAATTGCGACAGCCGTAGGGAAAAAATAAAGGAAACACCGATGCATAAGCACCCTTATGTCAGGAGGCTTTCGGTTTATCGGAAGTTGAAAAGGGTGTGAGGGAACAAAGAGGGTTATAAAGGTGCTCAGGGAAAACAGAATAGTGTGTCGACGGTGGTACAGTCAATGGGGATAACGTGCACATGTGCAACAACATGTACAGTGCTGTGTAATGCGGTGTACTCCCCACTACTCACCCTTTACTCCCTCCCCCCTCCTGTATTACATAGCGCGACAGCCGCAACTCTCCTGAGTTGCGGTGGCTCGTAGGTGTCCTCCAGGGGTGTCCACCACTCTTCTGACCAGGTCTCTGCTCCTCCTTCTTGCCTGAGGGTGGCGTCAGGGTCAACTTCTGGGTTTGTGTCTCTGAGATGTTCACCATCCAATACGTACTCCTTCTCCGCGTTGCTCTCCTCCTCACTTCCATGCTGTTCTCTTTGCTCCTCGGGTCCAAGACAAAACTGCTGCTCTTCCGGAATCCCTTTATAAGCCACTGGCCCCGTCTCCCCGTCTTCCCATTGGCTCCTGTCTTCCTTTGACAGGATTCTTCCCTGTACGTAAGAGGCAATTTGCGATTCCCTAATGCAGGTGCATGTAGCCTTTCCTAAATGTGAACTGTGCATTTAGGAAACGATAATTACCATCAACTTCAAGTTGATGGTAATATGTGCATGCTTTGAAAAATGCACAAAAATGCATTTTTCAAAGTGCCCTTACATGTGCACACTTACCTTTTTTGTGGGGTGCTTCAGGGAGACCTTAAACCCCCGGGCACCCTTGGATTTGTGTTCGCTCTTTGCGATTACCAATTTTGTAATCGCAATTAGCTAATGCAATACCATTCATTCCTGTGGGCCTGGAGACCCATTGGAATGAATGGAGTCACATTACCTAATAGCGATTCGCAATTTCCAAACGTTATTAGGTAATGTTAAGGATTTTGCGATTCCTACATGCATAGCATTTTGCGCTTCCCAAATAGCGAATCGGCAAAATTCGCTATTTGGGAAACGCAAAATGTGGGCTTGATGCATGTGCCCCTAAGATTCTTTCCTTTAATGCCAAGTGACTTATTGCTGATATCTGATGCACAAATTACTATTTTCTCACTTTGAAGGTATCTTTTGACCATCAGTGCTGAAGAGGATGAAGCTGAAACTTTGTCATGGCGATGGTAACCTCTCTGCAGAATGCTAGTGCTTGATGGCAAAATCGGATTGAGGTTGGGTAGAAGGAACCTGCCTCAGAAGTATTGAAGTGTCAGAAGTGTGGAGGCCACACCCGAGAAGGCAAGAGTGGGACCAGGATCCCTCTTAGCACCTTGAATCATTCTAGGCATTATTTCGACCTTGTGTGCACTGAACTGAGAAGACTTGACATTCTATCACAAACGAAACAGAACAGTTTTAACTCTTCTTGATAATTATAAACACCTAAACTGGACAGTGGACCAACTCTGCTGAGGTAGGCCCCAACTTCAGAAAGTATATCAATATTTTGTGAGATACAAAGCAATTCTGTGTGCAAACTTCAATGGTGCCCTCTGTCCAAAGGCAACACCCTTTCCCGCAGGGTCAATCGTATATGTAAGCTGTATCAAAGCTGCACCACTTCCCAATTGTATACAATCAAATCATTTTTTATCCAGTCCGTTTTGAAAAACTATAAGGTTCCTGCTTTATTGATTTTTTTATTAAAAGAGCCACAGCCAACGCGTTTCGTTCTGCAAACAGAACTTCTTCAGGGCATTCTTAAATTCTGCGATACCATTAGGTAATTGATGCGTGAGGTAGTAGTCTCTCACTTCGAATTCTCTTTTAGAGATTATTCTCATATATCTCATCTGTATACCTCGACATCGCTTCTAAATGAGACGTTACGTGATGAACTTTTCGTACTCACGCAGAGACGAATTCGAGAGTGCATTGGACACAGCACACACTGTACCTTGCAAAGGGGTCAGTGCGCCCGACTTGTTTTCTTGGCATTCCGATTCACACCCATGGACCACGGTATTGCGGAATTTAAGAATGCCCTGAAGAAGTTCTGTTCGCAGAACGAAACGTGTTGGGAATTAGGAAGTGGTGCAGCTTTCATACAGCTTACATATCTTCTTGATAACTACTTCCTAGCTTCTCAGGCTCTGAGCTTTTCTCAGACCACATCTGCTATTTCCGTCATGACTGGTGTTAGAAACCCCCTGCAAGTCCTAGATCTAGTTCAGGTTCCATTCATCCTAGGGTTGATCAGCTTGATGGGGCCACTACCCCCTAGCTGGGACAGACTGACTACAGTTGTGACACTGTGCTGTTTCTGTGCCATAATTGGTTCACTAGGTCTCATCTAGCGCTTGTCAGACATTCTTGTCCTAAGGCAAATTGAGGATTGAGAATGTGCTTAGGCATGCCTTCTATGGTAGACTCACTCCCCACTCTGACTATCCTCGACATGATTTTGACAGTTTGACTTGGTGGAGAAGTGGATGGCTGACAGGAGTTGCCATACTCACTCAAGGTAGTTGTCCCAGCAGGCGTCGGTGACCTTACTCAGAAGTTGTAAGAAATAGGAAGGGTAAGGATCCTTTACCCTGGTAATAGATTTGTGTTAGATGCGTGAGGCCCGCCTTGAGCTTTAGAACCTATCATGCCAAGAGGATGGGGGGGGCGCACTTGGCAGAGCACCTGCTGTAGGAGATATGGCACAATCCAGGCAATTCTTCCACACACTGCCATAGACAAGGACACGTTTGTTCCAGCAGTGAGGTATTTGCTCAGCTGTTTTGAAGGTACTAATACAAAAGTCAGTAATGGAAAAAAGTGATTGGTCATTATTGAATAAAACAAGTTGAATACAGTATTTACACAGTACTATTCCATGCTCTGTTATAGAACGCTTTCCCGTTCTCAGCATTGCCAGAACTGCATATTAATATATTCTCTGTGTGCTAGCAAGCATTCTAACGAAAGTGTTTTCAATTTATTCCCAGCTGTTCCTGCTGTTGAAGGGAAAGTTTCACCTTTGATGCTGTTTTTTGAGGCTCTCATAAATACAAGTTCTTCTTCCAAAAACCCTATTTCTGCTACTTTGACACTTGAAGGAATAAAATGTGCTTTGATGCAAAAACGACTCGACCTTGTCATACATTGGATCACACAGCAAAGGTAGGAACCCGTTTAAAGTCTGTTCACCCAAGCATCTGCACAATAATTCAGTAGCTGTTGTAGGTACACCACTATGTGCATATTACCATGTGCTACTGTTTCCACTGGTCTTACATCGAGTGAGTGTGCATAGCATTTAAATAATAGAACTCATTTGTTTATAATCCTAGCTTTAATGTGGAAAATCAACACTGACTAATGCTCTCCTTTGAGTAGTAGTTTGTAACAGATTTGTACTAGCATATTATTTATTACTAGCTTAAAGGATGCAGTTTAAAAAAAAAAACTTTTCAACTCCTATTTGTGTTTGAATTGTCCTCTACTGACAGTGACAGCACTTGCACTTTGCATCTTTCTCTGCATTGGGACTTTAGTACTGACATTTAATGGGGGTAGTTCAGATACTGTAAACTAGAGGCAGCTAGGGCAGGAGAGTGTTCCCCCCTGCCTATTTTTTTTGTAAAATAACGCCAGCTGACGCATGCAAAAATGCATCTGTAGGGT
This sequence comes from Lissotriton vulgaris, assembly GCF_964263255.1. Classification (NCBI taxonomy): domain Eukaryota; kingdom Metazoa; phylum Chordata; class Amphibia; order Caudata; family Salamandridae; genus Lissotriton; species Lissotriton vulgaris. The sequence goes on along the minus strand of NC_141694.1, from coordinate 1,495,745,058 downwards.
CATTAGGACGTTTGGCTTCAATATGGTAGATTAAAGTAATGTGTTTTTATTTTTAGTTAAGCTAATTAACTTGTAAGGATAATATTATAAGCTAACAGGAGATTGTCCGTGACCAGGTAATTGATCCTTCACCACGTTTTCTATAGTTTTTAAATACGCTTTTAGTGATATTATATTTTTTTATGGTATTTTGTTGAATTTCCAGAATTAATTCTTATTGAATTTGTGAGAGCGGGGAATTATTAAGAAAAGCGGAGCCGCTGCTGAAAACCAAATAAATCTGCCATTTATTAGGTCTCGGCTAGACAGCTCATACGCTGTCTCGAAGAGACATGTTGTATATACTTTAGTTTGCTCATAGGCTTCCCATTTGATGGCCCCATTGTTTTTTTTTTTTTTTAATTTTTGGAAAACCTTTATTGTGCATCAGTAAAAGAACAAATACGGGCCCACAACCATCAGGCCGGCCACGGATATTTAAAGCACCAGTGCATGCAATACGGCGACACGATATCACATCATTACCATCAGCAAGCATTTAGAAGTTACACTGTAAAGTGCCGCGATACCATGTCCCAAGAGAAGTGAAGGTTAATTTTATATTTGATGCAGCTATTAAAGTTGACTTGTACGTTTTCTTAATTTTGCAAAAAGAAATAAAAGCTAAAAAGGCAGAGTCCGTGCATTCGTAACAAGACGGTAGCTACTAATACCACATAATCAAACATCCTAACAGTCAGGTCCCCCCCGGGCGGCATGGCGGCTAGAAATGCATACGTTAGAGGTACCAACACCAACATCACACCCAGTGTACACCGCCACCCACCCCCTAACAGTCCCAGACACGGACCCAAGACAGAATAAAGAAGAAAAAACAAAAGTGAAGAGAAAAATAAGGCACCATAGAAACTGAAACCAAGAAACTAAAATCCCATCCCCCACCCTACACGCATGCAGAGGCTACGGCCTACCCCCCCCCCCCCAGCAGTGTGTCTGTCGCCCCATAAACCCGAAATATAGCAAGAAAGAAAAAAGGAAGATGTTATTAAACCCAAGATATAGAGAGTGAGAAAAGAACATGCTAATCTACAACCCTCAGAAAACACGGAAGAATCGAGAGGAGGGCCATTTCTATATGTTCCCAGTCACCCCAGCCACAAGTAGATCATCCACCCTGAAAACTCCAGTACAGTAGCAAGTAACAATATCAATACAGATGGAGAAAGTCATCACGCGGTGTGCGCCCAAAACGTATACCAAACAGTTCCAACCCCGTCCCAGCCAGCCCGTGAAGCGACAGTAAAGAAAAGCAGCCTAACCCTGACCCGATCGTGGATGCAACCCAGAGTACATTCCCCCAGGAAGGCCCATCACCCCGAACACAAAGAGACAATATGGCCGCATAGAAGAGGGAGATGACTCAGGCGCACAAAATAGCCGTCGACAATCGTCATAAAGTCCTTTGTCCACCTTACATAGTTCCACCTGGGCATCCGGAGAAGATAGGTTCCGCGGGGGAAAGAGCGAAAGCCACAATGAAAGAGCCATCGAGGGGGCCAGAGGTTGCAAAGCCAGTTCCCTAGACAATAGCGATGTTGATGGCAACAGTGAGGCAGTCTCCGGAGGAGGGGGAAACAAAGTATCACGAGCGGGTCTGGCGGGCAGGTGGCCCCGGGCGCCGGTAGATTCAGCAGCAGGCACACAATCACTGTAGGCACGGAGAAACACTGTATCTCCACTGAGCGGCAAAGACAAGTCTAAGCCTTGCTGGAAACAGGCATTGCGCTCCCGACCCAGATCAGACACCATTTCGTCAAATTGCTCACCCAGTACGTAAAAGCCATTGCGCATCTCTAAGCGGAATGCACACAGGGCGGCCAGAACGGACCCACATGACGGTGACGGCTGGAGCCCCTTTGGCTCGGTGTCCCAAACAAGTGCATGCGAGCTAGTCCACAGCGCAGGCAGGGTGACACAGTCCACGGGCAGGGGTGGGTGATGTCCGCCATGCCACGAGTCATCAAGTCCAGCCATAATACCGACAGTCCGTTGAAGCAGCCGGGGTAGGTGCGGCACGAACAAGCACCGATTCAGGTCTCCGATGCCACCAGGGTAGAGTTCAATCGGGCGCCCGTCACTTAGAGTCGCCTTGCATCAGGCTGGACGCTGGAAAAGAGAAGCAGGCTGCCTGCAGTGATCCGGACTGCCGAACTACCCATGCCTCGTATATACGGCTCCGCACTCAGAATCCGCACCTTCGGAGCACCCCTGTCCAGCAATCATGTTCTGGGCATAGCTGGCGAAAAACCTCGGCAGACAGTGTAGGCAGGACCGCGTCTCTTGGGAATGGCACCGCATCCAGGTCCTCGGCGCTACTCGGGTAGACCGGCCGCCATCATGCATCCGAGGTCCGGTGACGAGCGGCAGTGCAGGCGAGGGTCCAGGGCTGTGAACTGCATCGCTGATATCTCCGGCCACCGGGCAGGCTGAGAGCTCGGGGAATTACGGAAAGAGTCAGCGCATCATTCCAAACGTTCCGCCGCCAGAATCAAACAGGATAGAAAGCAGGATATTGATGCGGGGCTCAAGGGCTGGTGGAGCCGGGAGCCTACACGTCTGCTCCGGTCGCCATCTTGGCTCCTCCCCCGATGGCCCCATTGTTGCTGTCATATTCTTTCTCCCCGTTTGTCCATGGCATGCATTTTGTCATCCTCTTCCAGTGTTTACCCCTCCGCAAGAGCATGGACCCTCCACTTCTCTGATTTTAGGATCTGTTTCAGAAACTACTTTTTTCTTTGTTAAATAGCACCTAACATGAGCCCACATGTTTTCACACACTCCAAACTCCTATGTAAACAGGCCTGTAGATCTTGTTCTTATCTCTTCACATTTGCTGTGCATTTAGATACTGAGGTCAAATGTCAGGCGACGTTTTTCAAGGGCGAATGTTCCAGCTCACAACCCGCTCCAGCTTCACTACTTTACCCGTCACCCCACCCCCTATCACTGCATGCCCCCTCCTCCCATCATTGCTTGTTCTTAATGCAGTTCCACCACTGAGTACGGGGATATAATGAGCATTTTATATATAGTACAGCAATGGGCCTTGCTTGATACTGGATCTAGTGCACAATTATAATTCATTCTGATAACCTTCTGGATGCTGAAAATGACCTCCATACCCCATGCCTCTTCCCGATCACAGGGTTTCCAGAATAACCCGGCTGCATCTGATTCTTCTTAATGAAATTTGAGGAGGGCTGCACTACGGCTGAGTGGGAATGGAAGGGATGGGTGGGGAAAGAATGAATGCAACTGGGCCCCATCTCTCCATCTGGCCCCGCCCTAGTGACACCATTGGCGACTGAGGCTATTATCTTTTCACGGTCAGAACATTCCCAGAAACACTCATTCTCTTTTCCATAAGCTTGCTTCAGGATCATAGTCATCGTTGGTGAAACAGGCACAGTGGTACTGGGGTGTAATGGGCCCGCTTCACCAAATACCAAACTGCAGGACAGAAGCCTAGTTACCCTGCTAGCAGCCTAGTAAAGCATTTGGCCTGCTTAAACAGCACAGAGAAGCCTTTTCCTCCCAAGAAGCAAAAGTGTTAAATCCGGAAAAACCATCGCACTGCTCAGCTGAAAAAAAACATGAAATTATTCTGTAGGACTTTTGTCGAGAGAAACAAACCAAAACCTATGGCAACCTATAAATCATCTGTTGGTCCGCGAGCTGGGGTGTGCTGCTGAACCCCTCCCCAAGCCCTGCTGTATGAGAATGTCTAGCTACAGAAATCTGTTCAAAGGCCAGCTGGTCTTTGGGGAAATCATGAGATTTACACATAACCAGTGTCTCTGGAAGGGCATTGATGGTGAAAATACATGGTCAGTCCTGTGGTTATTTTAACCTGGTGTGTGAATGGCCATTCCTCAGTCACATCGGCCTTAGTGGAAACACGTAACAAATTGCTTTAACTGTTTTTTGCTTGATTAATGTATTGCATCTCCCTCGCAGCGCTATGTAAATAGATACCATATTGCCGAGCACCCCTATATGTATTATATGTGTATTGATGTGCGGTGTTCATGATGCTAAACTTTATTACTGTTCTCTTACTCCACATGGAAATTTCCATTGTTAATGAGCTCTATTCACATTAATCTAGTGCTGTACAGTTCTGCAACACTGTTGAGGCGTGATTTGCCGTCTCTGAGGCGTGGTTTGTGCTCTGCCAACCTAGAATTTATTTTTTTTAAACATACTTTATTGACTTTTCCAAGTTATTACATTACAGCGACATTTTACATATCTTGTGCCGACATAAACATCACATTTCGAATACATATGTCTACAGCAAGTATCCACTGGGGCGCAAGTGCACATAATAGGTTTCTGCATCAAATTGACAATCCAAATTTAACAACCAAGCCATGGCCGCTTCTAGTGTCTGTCTTCCAACATATTATTATATCGAACTGTTCCCAACCCCCTTCTCCCATCCCTCCCCGGTCTCATGTGTACTCCCTCTTGCTCGTGTGTGCATAATAATCGTTCTAGGCCTGACACATAGGCACGTATACTTATCACCCTGTGTGTGCTTCATTAATAGGTATGGGTGGTCCTCTGGGCATTCAGTTATACATCTCTTATCGGGGTCTACACATCATCTATTGACTTTATGGCTTCTAGCGACCTATCCCATTCCAGTGCTATTGGTATTTTTCGTAAGCCCCTAAGTTCTTCCCTACGTAATGCGGCACTCTCAGCTGTACCTCAACGCAGCAATTCAGTGTGCCAAGTCAGTATGTCTGGGGGTTTCCGCGACTTCCATTTATTTATTTATTTATTACATTTGTATGGCGCAACAGCTACCCTGAGGGTTTCCCGGCGTCTTGGATCTGTTTAACTAAACTAGAAGTATTGGAGTGTTGTGAATACTACTGATTAAAAAGCCAAGCTTTGACTCCCCTCTGGAATTGGAGGTAGTTTTGTTCGAGACGCAGTTTGAGTGGGAGAGAGTTCCACAGAACTGGGGCCAGATAAGTAAATGAGCGTGCACCCAGGCATACTCGTTTAAATCTGGGAACAACAAATTTGGCTTGTGACATGGATCGAAGAGCACGAGAGGGCAAGCAATTCTGGGCCAGTCTACATATATAGGAAGCTGCCTCTTTCACATTAATCCTGAACATATAACAGAGTGCTTTGAATTTCACTCTGTTGGCGATTTTCAACCAATGCAGTTTCTTCAGATGTTCTGACATACTTGTACGCCCTGGGAGATGAAGGAGCAATCTAGCTGCAGCGTTTTGTATAACCTGAAGACGGTTAATAGTATCTTTATTACATCCTAGATAAAAAATGTTTCCATAATCTAATCGAGATCCTATTAAGGCCTGTAATACTGTCCTCTGTGCTCCTTCCAGGAGTTGCCAAAGTATTTTCCTTAACCATTTAAGGATTGCAAAGCAAGTTGAGGCCGTTTTCGCGGTATGGGCACGCATTGACAGCTTATCATCAATTATTATTCCGAGGTTGCGAGCAGATTGTACCGCAACCGGGGTAGGGCCCATTTCATCCGGCCAATGAACGAGGCCCCAAAGATCCTTGTGATCACCAAAGATAAGTAACTCTCTCTTATCCCCGTTCAGTTTTAATTTATTAGAGTTTAAGCCAATCGGCCATTCTCAGGAGTCCAGAGTGGAGAGGGGAGATATTAGTTTTGTCTGTCGTTGCTAGGGAGAACACCACTTGCGTATCGTCCGCATAGGAATAAATAGTAAGACCCATTTCTTCCGCAATTTTGGCTAATGGGGTAACATAAATGTTAAATAAAAGTGGGCTTAAAATAGAGCCCTGAGGTACCCCATAAAAAGAATTCAGAATATCAGAGGAGTTGATTTTGGAAAAGACCTGAAAGGTCCGATGTGAGAGGAATTGTTCCAACCATCTTAGTGCTTTCCCTCTCACTCCTATGCCCTCCAATGTCTGGATCAGGGTGTTGTGGGAGATGGTGTCAAAAGCGGCACTCAAATCTAAAAGAATGAGTGCCGCAGTGCCCCCTCCATCCAGTTCCTTTCGGATGGCTTCAGTAACCCCTAAAAGTGTTGACTCCATGGAATGTCCCTTTCTAAACCCTGACTGTGAGTAATGCAACAGATTATTATCGTTGACAAAGTCAGATACTTGTTTATTTACATGCTTTTCCAAAATTTTCGAGCAGATTGATATTAATAATATTGGACAAAAATTGGAAAAGATCTCGGGGTCGCCATCGGCCTTTTTCAGCAAAGGGACTACCATCGCACGCTTCCAATCATCGGGTAACACAGCTTCCTCTAACGAAGCATTTAGTAAGGATCTGATTACACTCAAAATAGAGGAGTCCAACTGCTTTAAAATGGACTCAGGGATTGGGTCCTGAGGCGAGCTTGACCTGATGCTGTTGAGTATTTCTACAAAGGTCACATTGTCCATAGATTGCCAACTTGTTAATACATTCTCCGGGGAATTTACCCTTTCCACTTTCTCACTAGAGGGAGAGGTAATAGCCACAGGAACTGTGGCCTCATAATTTTTGCTAAAATGAGAATAGATCTTAGTTAATTTCTCATTAAAAAAATTAGCTATATGATTGCATTGCGTAGTGGATAGAGTCAGTGGTTCTGGTTGATGAGCGGCTCCTGACAAGTTTTTTAAAACTTTAAAAAGGGTGCCAGGGTTGCTCTGTGCGGCTAAAATGGTATCTTTAGTATAATTACCCTTAGCTATTTTACAGGAGAAATGGTAAGCATTAAGTGCTTGCTTATAAGTTTCCTTATTGGTTAGATTGTAATCTCTTCTCCACTGCCTCTCCAATTTTTCACAGTTACTTTTTTCTTCTCGTAATTTTTTCGGTAAACCATGTGGCAGGGGGATTACAAGATGTACGTTTACTCAGAGTAAGCGGGGCTATAGTCTCTACAGCATTGGCTAGCCAGGTATTGATGGCTTTATAGTCACTAATTTTGAGCTCAGTAGGGGCAATGTCAAGGCTAGAATAAATAGGCTGTGCATTGAGGTCATTTATACTAAGTTTTTGCCAATTTCTAAACCAGACTTCTGATCTAACCAAATTTTTGGTACTAGGAGCCCAGATTTTAAAATGGGTAAGAAAGTGATCAGACCATAGAATAGGGGAAGCCGGTTTACAGACTATACGATCGAAATTTGTAAAAATTGGATCTAATAAGTGACCCGCCGAATGCGTCTGGCCATTGTTCCTCAATTGAACATTAAGTGCTTCTAGGTCGGAGAGAAAATTGAGTATCATGGGGCAGCTACGATCCTCCAAGTGCAAACTGAGATTCCCAAGAATGGAGAACATAGAAGCTTCCATTAAAAATGGGGCAATAAGCTCTGACAAAGCAGCCGCCCCAGGTGGCCGATAGATCAGAACTCCAGTGAATGTAATTTGGGGCGTCATCGTAAGTTTAAAAAGACCAGCTTTACAGTTGGCCAGATTAAGATCTACCCATTTGCATTGATAAGTTTTTTTTTAAACTATTCCTATGCCGCCCCCACATGGATTCAATCGTTCTTTCCTAACTATAGCATAATTTGGGGGGAGGGCTGTGGCAATATCTGGCCCTGAGCTAGCATTTAACCATGTCTCAGTTAAAAATAATGCATCCGACTGTTCATTGGTTAAAAGATTAAAAATTTCCTCTTTATGTTTAGGCAGTGATCTGCAGTTCGTACTGAGGAAATTAAACTGTTTGTCATGAGCTATGTTCAAATCAGAGATCTTGCTTAAGGCTTTCCCATTCTCCCCTGTTATACCTAATTGGATATGGGAAGCGGAGAATTTACAGTCCGGGCAGCTAGCTGAAATGTTATCTAGCAGCAATGTCTCACAGTTAGCATAGCTTTTGGATCTGAGTCTAAGTAGCTCATCACGAGAATAGCTGTAAACTGTGGAATTTTGAACAGGGGGGGGGTGGCCCCTGGCCACGGGTGGGCGCAGACGGGCGCAGACGGGCTTGCCTTTAACGCACCTTCGGCACGCCGCCGGCGCGCCCGCTGCACGATGAACACATACCCGTTTATGTAGTACTTCAACAGGGTTGTTCCTGCCCCCCCCGACCTCTGCCCCGTGACTCAAGCCCTGTCCCGCCTTCGCTCCCTCCATGTCAAGCGGGAGAACCCGTGGTGGAACGGGGAGCCGGCGGACAGGACAGCGGGCGTCAGAGAGGTATGGGTAAGCTCAACGTAGGATAAAAATTAGTTAAAATCAAGAACAGCATTTAAAAATTACAGTGCCACAATGAGTAAAACGGTTTCCGTGCAATCAGGAGTGTGCAAAATAAGCAAATATAGTATTTCATACCCGCCACTTCGCCACCCTAGTAAGCAACAAATCCATCTCATAGTAATATTCCGTATAGCTAATATAAGTGCTAGATCCAGAAAACGGTATTGCACTTTATACTTGGATGTTTGCTTATGCAACCCCAAAATGCACTCCTCCACTGTGTTTTGTATTTCACGGTCCACTGTTTCTCCTGTTCTGTGCCTGATGGTGTCCCAGTACCCCCTTAGTCTCGGACAAGCCCACAACATAGGTCCGCACCTTCTAGCAAACATCTTGGACAATAGTGCTGCGTGTGAGGAAACATTCTATCTAGCCTGTGCGGAGTAAGGTAAGCCCTGTGTAAAACCATGGTCTGTATAAACTTGAATTTCGTGTTCCTCGATGTCTTCCTTGGGTGTTCCAGTACTTTGGACCATTCTTTATCGTTGAGGTCCCTATCTATATCACCTGCCCATGCAGTTCTCAGTGTGTCCAGAGTGGCTGAGGTGTGCGATCTAAGTCCTGTGTAAAGCCACCTAATAAGATGTCTGCCTCTTCCCATGTAATGTACCATTTTTACCAGGTCATTAGTTGAGGGTTCCTGTCTGCGCGGTGCCCAGTATGTTTTTATGTATTGTAACAGTGCAGTGTGCAGTAGATATAAATGTGACGGGCCCCAGTTTCGTTGACAAAGGTGTCATGATCAAGTAGAATCCCGTCCCCAAATAAATCAGACATTGTGTTGACCCCTGCCTCTGTCCATGGTAACAATTTGCGCTTCGTGAGTCTGCCTCCCGCTAGTGGAACCCCCAACAAACGAACATTACCCGCGTACGCCTCTGCCAACCTAGAATATTAAAGAATTGACATCCACGGTTTGAGTTGAAACCTGTTTAGCTAGAGTGGTAACTGACGTGCAGCCTCCATGGTGTAATGCAGTAGATTATTCATTCTCCACATTTCGAATGTGATGTAGTGCCGCTCCCAGGTCTGCTTGATGACTGGGTTTGAGTTTTGAGTGCTTGTCTTGTTCTTAACATAGTTTCCCCTCTTAGGCTTCGCTGAAGGCTTGTGATTTAGTTAAACTTGCTTTCAGAAATGACAGTGAGTACTCACTTTGTATTAGGAAACATAGTTAGTCAAGTACTAGAAAGCACACAAGCAGACCACTCTTGCATGGTTTGCGTAGATGTTTATGGGACAGGAAACTCCTCACCTCCCAAATGTGTATATGCAGCATACTTCAGCGTGAACAAGTCAACAGCGATAGATGTATAACCCGGTGGGTTTTCAGTGTCAAAGAAACCAGACCTAATTTCTTTTTCCAGTATACCTTCCAGGTAATTTAAACCCTGCTGCTGCAGGACCATCAGTGTCAGCAGCCAGACTTCAGTATTTATAAGCAGCTGTGTTTCGTTCTGCTTTCGAAGAGCGAAACGTGACTTTATCAAAACAGAAAATTTGTGTTCCTCAGGCGTTATTATGAATTCGATCCTAATAGTGTGTACATTACTCGTCGCAAAGCCGGATGGGAAAATACCAGTGCATAATAATATACTGCCCACAGCCGTACCCATGCATGGCACGAACTACATGCAGTAATTGTACTTTGAAATTAAGTACAATCTGCTCTTAACTCCATTTCACAAGGTCATTTCATTTGTTAAATGTGTCTAGGAGAGGTATTCATAAGCAGCAGTGAGTATTTGTTGCTTGAGTAACAACAATGAATAAGAGCCACACACTTCTGGTGAGTCGAAATGATGTGGATCTGTGTGAAGAGATTACACTAACTGTCATTGCCATTTTTATGTCTCGCCTACGCAGCGCAAATGCTCTTGACCTTTTGCAATCAATGAGCACTTTGCCTAAAAGCGTGCAAATTTTGCATTGCTTTCTATTGCAATACGTGCACGTTTGGCTTTTCCCTTGCGGGAGCGAGCATCAGCGCCATATTTAGTAATTATCTTGCAGATTGTGCCCCTGTTCGCTCCCTCAAGGGAAACGCTGTGTGTGTCTGGTCCCCATACACGTCCCCTCCACCCCACCTCCTCACTTCAGCCCCCGCCTGCCCATTTTTCTCGACCCAGTAGGTACAGTTAACACCACCCCAGCTCCAGCTGACGAAGCACGTTGTTGACGACGCCAATGTAACACTAACCTCCGATCTGCCCTTGTGGCTGCAGGAGAGCTGTTGGTCATGGCACGCTGGGTTTCCACGAGGAGTTCCTCTGTCCTCTTGCGCTAGTGCTGCTCGCACCCACGGCTGGTTTATTATTATGTCGTCTCGCGCTGAGGGCGGCCGCTTTCACCACATCATTCGGCGAACACCGACTTCTCTCCAGGAAAGGTGTGTAACACAAGGTAGGGCAGTCTCCACCTCTGCCCCACAAACTCGTACAGCTGCATTTCCGGCCCCTAATGGATTCCTGAGCTTTAACAATAATCATTACTGTAGTTCCGAAGCAGGAACAGTCTTGGTAGGGTTCCTCCTTTGACTCTGAACATTACCGTATATCGTATAATACGAGAACAGGTGATTTAGACACTGAGTGCATGGAATCTTTTGAAAGTGCATTTCTTTTGATTCATTAACACCGCGCTGTACAGCGATCACTAACTTCACTCCTGGAAATGTACTGTGACACAGGAAAGTGTGGTCTCCACTGCTGCTCCATGACCTGACACAGCTGCATATCCAACCCCCATACGGACCCCTGAGATTAAATGATAAACATTACTGTGGTTCCACAGCAGGAATAGTCTCGATGTTGTTCCTCCTTCGACTTTTAACCTTACTGTACATCATATAATAGGATCCCAGATTATTTAAGCACTGAGTGCATGTAATCTTTGGAAAGTCCATGACGTTTGTTTCATTACTTGGATTTTTGTTGTTCTGGTCATATTTTGCCTAGATAAATATTACCTATTTTTTTATATAAATCCCACCTCTTGTGCTTATGTCCCTTTCCCAAACCCAGTAATGGTCACCAATAGCGCATAGAGCGATAGATAGCTCGCCATGTCTGTCTGAGTGTGTATAGTATGTATATAAAACCATAATTTTTGTTGTGTGCCCATATTACTTTTTGCAGGCGTATGTTCGTTTGAGTAAATACCAGTTATAATATTTATACCACTACGTTTTACTGCACTTTTCTAAAAACCAGTCCCTTAAATGGGCATTAAAATACACCAGCGCTAATAAACACCCTATCAATTACACCAATCTCTAAAATATATTTACACTTTCTGAACCATTTGCACTACCGCCATATAAATAAGGCAGTTACCTGCAAACCTCACTTTTTTCTAGAGACATGCATATATCGATAGGTTTTTGCAATAAACACATACCCACTCACTGTACCATGTAGCTAAACACTTATAAGGTCCCAAAGGCGAGATTTATTGACTATGCCAATGCTTGTGATATTTGCCCGCAGGGCAAGGTGCTATTTTTACGCACTGAGGGGCCACATATAGCTGATGCTGCTGCTATCATTCATTAAGTCTTGGCCGAGAAGGGCTTATCAGACAAGGTACGATGCCACTGCTATCCAACATGGTTAAACAACATTGGCATTGCCAATGCAAATAGCTCTCGGATTGCCGAGACCTATTGGCTTTGCCAATGCTTGTTTCAAATATATTTTCGGTTCCACACTGAGGCACCATTTTGATAGGCGCGCTTTAGTGACCAGGAAACTGGTAGGGTGCTCTGAACTCCTACACAATACTGGTAGCAGTGAAAACACACAGCTGCTGTGCCACTGCCTGGGGCAAGCCTGTCTGCTCCAATCCGTGACCGGTCTGTGGTCAGCGCAGCCATGCTGCTGTTGTCTCTACTGGCAGCCAGGTGAGAACCTTGTATAATAAAGATTCCTTAATGACTTGACTGGGGCACAAATGTTGCAATATAATCCTCCTTTTGATTTGGCTAAGTGTGCGACCTATAGTTGTGATACTGGTTTCGTTTTGCAGCCAGTTGCAGAGTTAGCGCCTTATATTGAGAGGGAAAACGGCCGAGTCTGGCTAAGGCATATAGGAATGACAAACACAGGGGGCATTGAGTTGAATGCCTGTTTAATCAAAGTAAAATCTCTACCCAAACATTAGTTAGGTATTTGGGGCATTTTGAATGACAATGTCTGGGAATGAATGTTTCTCACAATTGGGAGATGCATTTGATTCTTAGCATATTTGTCATTATTTTAAATTTGTGGAAAATACAGACTGAAGCACACGAAACATGAACGGTTATTATTTTTTCTTTTTTTGGAAACCTTTATTGTGCAACAAAAGCGTACAGGTACGGGCCTACAACCATTCTGGCCGGCCTCGAAATCAGTTTACAGCACAAAAAGCAACAATAGAACAGCTCAGCAGTCCCTAGAGATAAAAAACAGCTAGTATTCGAAATGACACATATGGAAAAAGCGACCGCCGAGTACAGGATAAATTAGGTTAATTTTTTAAAAATTTATAAGAGAGGAAGGATCAGACGCCATGCAATCCGCCGCAAGCACATAGGGGGCAATGAACACAGCAGGTTATCAACAATGCTAAGAGTCACAATCAGAAGATCGGCTGAAAAATACGCTTATCAGGATAAAAACATGTATTCACAATACGCACTGGCCATTACCCACCCCATTAGCGTGGAACATCCTAACTAATGTTCCCGGTAACACTAACGACAGAAACAATAAGCAAACGCTACACCTAATCACCATACTTACCCAAAAGAAGAAAGAAAAAAGAAAAGGACCAGGAAAAGAGAAGAGAAGAAACGAGGCCCATAGAAACGAAGACGAAACAAAAAACCCCGCCCCCAACCCCCTACCCTGCACGCATGCAGAGGCTACGGCCTACCCCCCCCCCCCCCTATCAGTGTGCCTGTCGCCCGAGAACGGAACCCGAAATTTAGGTACAGAAAAGAGAAAGGAAAAAGAAAAAAGGTTATATAATACCGGAGGAGGGCCATCCCAATAGGCTCCCGGTCTCCCCTTCCATGAACGTAGTCTCTACCCCAGAAGCGACAATCAAAGCAGCAATCACTTAGTGCAGTAAAATAGGGGTGAAACATTACACATTGCGCTATTAAGTATATTTTAAGAACTCGCCAACCCGCTCCACCCACCAGCCACACAGACATCAACTATTAAAGAACCACTTAGCCCTGGCCCGTTCTTACAAGTCCCCCGTGGCATGCCCGCAGAGGGGATCCCGTCTCGGCAGACACGTGAAGACAAAATGTCCACGCCCGGCAGAGGCGCAACTTGTAGGCACAAAATGGACGCCGCCGACCACTGACAGAGTCCCCTTCACCAAAGACCAGCACTCCCAGTTCCAATTCAGGGGATGCATTCCCCAAAAGAAGCACAGGGGCGAAGAAAGAGGAAGCAGTCACAGGAGGCAACAATAGCTGAACCAGTGTCCGAGTCTTCAGCGGCGCTACAATGGACGGGGCCACCATCAAGTGCTGGGAAAGGCATCCTTCCACACAATAGAGACGCGTGGGCATTCTGTCACAGGCACCCACAATGTACGGGATCACCCATTCCCCTCCGCATCCAAGTATAATCACAGCACCCTCCACAGACGTAGATGAGGGCGGTTCCTCGCGTACCTGGGGGCCATCCGGGCGCAGCCGCCCCAGTGTGAGCACAACATCGTCTAGCTTCTCACCAAGCGCTCGGGAGCCATCCCTCCAAGTGATGTGGAAGTCATTCAGAGCCGCAAGAATATCACTGCGGGATATCGCAGGCTGTATTGTCCCCACCACTGAGCTACTCGGTGACTCGCACTCACCCTCACACAGCACTTCAGTAGGCAGGGTATTGTACTCCCTCTTGTTCAGGCACCCATCAGGTGCATCCAACTGGTCGGGAGAACAAAGGCAGGGCAGGGACAAGTCCGGCTTAGGCAGACCACAGCTGAAATCCCGGGGGCTCCCAGAGTATAAGCCTGAAAAGCAGTCCACGGCAGTGGCCATCCCCTCAACTCAGCAACAGTCTCAAACTCGGGAGCGGCCCGCAAAAACCGGGCAGGATCAAAGACAAAGCCGACAGGTTCACCTGCCGCTCTCCGCAATCAATAGTAGTCCCATCGAGCCTCCATGGCGAGAATGCACTCCAGCCGCACCGTTCGACAACCAGGGCACCCACAGAAAATATCCCTTTGGAGGTGCTGCGTCTCAGCGGGCCGACTCCGCCCAGGTCCAGCTGGCCGCCGCCGATGAATCAGCGCCCGGCCATGTTTACCAACCGCGGTCTCGGCTCCGGGTCGTTTCAAGCCATCAGCCAATTACGTAAATATCTCCGTCCGTGAAGCAGGTAGAGGCGCCGGGATCGCGCAAGCGATATCTGCGCGCTATCACCGTCGCCCCACTGCCATGCAATGCCAGGATCGTGGGCAGGATTGTCTTGCGGGGCTCGGGAGCTGACGGAGCCGGGAGACTACACTGCCGCATCGATCGCCATCTTGGCTCCTCCCCCATGAACGGTTATTTTTTCAAAATTGTTCCAATTACACATTGTTGTTTTGGAGGCCAGTTATGACTGAGTCCATCAGCAATTCATCTTTCTTTCGCATCTGTGTTTCAAATCTATTAGCAACCATCCCTCTAGAAGACCATAATGGATTAACTTTAATCTTCTTCCTCGAGACTCGATTAATTCTGGTAGAAACTGCTTTCCTCAAAGGGTAGATCTTAACCTCTTGGCTGCTGCGGTAATTCCACCGCAGCGCTAAGGGGGAGGGGTGCCGCGCTGCGCTGCAATGCTCGTGACTGAACCACTCCGTCACGAGCCTCCGGCGCGCTGTGCTTGTGACGGAGTGGTTCCGTCACGGCCCCGCCCACTCAATAGAACGCTCAGCGCAGGCGTGGAATCGCTGCCGCGCAGGCGTGCCAGCAGGGCCGTAATGGAACCACTCCGTCATTAGCACAGCCCGTCCTTGGCTGGTGACGGAGTTGTTCCGTCACCAGCACAGAAGGGATTAATACATTCAGACCTCATATTGGTCAGTGACCATAATTTCCTCCCCAATGCCTACGTTTTTCTATCTCTGCAAGCCCACTTTAAGAAGTTTGTAAGGGGTCTATTGACTGCGATGTATGAAACGAATCCTCATTTGGGAAAACATTACAATGATTTTACTTGTGAAGATTAAACTGAATATGTCTGCCTTGTACACCAGTGTTTGCATGGTCCACTTCTGGAGACTTGCAACTAAATCCAATCCTGTTTTATTTTCTGATATGAGTTTGTCAGTGTTTTGATCACACATTTATAAATTACTGAAGCTAGGTGGCCTTTGGCTTGTATGTGTAATAGAGTGTGCGTTTTATGTGGAGTGTCTTGAATGAAGTTTAGTTTGGAAATGAGAGGAAGGGGTCCCAGTGTGAGCGGGGAATAAATAAAACATTTTCACAAGAATTAATCCAAAGTAGTTGTTGGGATCCACAAAGTTTTATTCACTATGGGATCAGGTGTAGTTAATACACATAGCGTAGCAAATAGTCAACTGTATTAAAGGTCATACAGTGCCCCAGGAAGGAGAGAAGGGGTGATAGTGTGAAGGTAGGGGAGTGATAGGATTATGTGACAGTAAAATCAACAATTTGAAACATTTTTCATGCCAAAACTTGTATGGCGACAGCTGCCAAAATAAAATGGCGACATTATTTTCGTGAAGGCATACAACACAAAGTACAGTATATATACAGATATTTGCATGTGTGGTTGCCGAAATTAGAAAGACCGTCGACGTTTCGACCCTCTGAGACTGCAGGAAGAATTAGCCTTGCTGCGGGGTCTTCATCAGGACCGGGGAAGGGGCAGAGGACCTAATAATACAAGTATAAGGGACTTAAGTTAGAGGTGTCTAGCATAAACCTCTAGTTATCACATAAATACTCGCCACTATTTATGTGATAACTAGAGGTTTATGCTAGACACCTCTAACTTAAGTCCCTTATACTTGTATTATTAGGTCCTCTGCCTCTTCCCCGGTCCTGAGGAAGACCCCGCAGCAAGGCTAATTCTTCCTGCAGTCTCAGAGGGTCGAAACGTTGACGGTCTTTCTAATTTCGGCAACCACACATGCAAATATCTGTATATATACTGTACTTTGTGTTGTATGCCTTCATGAAAATAATGTCGCCATTTTATTTTGGCAGCTGTCGCCATACAAGTTTTGGCATGAAAAATGTTTCAAATTGTTGATTTTACTGTCACATAATCCTATCACTCCCCTACCTTCACACTATCACCCCTTCTCTCCTTCCTGGGGCACTGTATGACCTTTAATACAGTTGACTATTTGCTACGCTATGTGTATTAACTACACCTGATCCCATAGTGAATAAAACTTTGTGGATCCCAACAACTACTTTGGATTAATTCTTGTGAAAATGTTTTATTTATTCCCCGCTCACACTGGGACCCCTTCCTCTTAGTACTTGTCAAACCCAGGTCCCAGTGACTTTATTGGGTAACCCCCTTGTATACTAATTAGTTTGGAAATGAAGCATTTAAGTTGACAAAATGCAGAACACTGCAGGCCAAAGAGGGTGTATGTAGATTGTAGGTGGTAGGGGAACAGGGGCAATTAACATCCCTTAGTTCTCTAACTAAATGAATTTCTATGCCACTCTGTGTTGGTAAATATCATACCAAGAGCAATTTCAGGAACTTGCCAAAGACCATGTGAATTAAAAAAGAGAAGAAGGGTGCCACGCTTGCCTGGCAGTGTGTACCAAGGCGCTGTGCTCAGAGCATGTCTGAGCATCTGCACCCCTAGACTGCACTGGTTTCTTCACGCTTGTGGTCACCAAGAGGCATGTTCCACGAGCTGCTTGGAGCACCAGACATAAAAGGCGGTGTTTTGACTCTGGAATTCAGTGCAGAAGAGTGTAACCCTTTAGCTTCTTCATTTACCAAATGAAAATCATCACTTTCTGGAAAGAGGTGCATGTGAGTCTTATAACTTGCCCATCCCAAGATGGAGGTCTGCTTCAAAGGATGTTATTCGAGGTTCCTAATCCAAGATGAAGTAGAGCCTTTTCCTGTGATGTTAGTTCCTGTTTGAATCATATATAAGGGAGGCAATCATAACAAAAATATGCACTATAACACATTTGTTCTCTTATTTTTTATTGTGATCTTTATCCCAGATTTTTCCCGCTAGCAGTTAGGTCAGTCAGATTCTCAACAATTGGACAGTCTGTTGAGTCCCTTTATACACTGCTCGTAGAAAGGGCGACTCCTCCCAGTAACCACAGTGACATCCTTCCCAGAATAGTATACTTGAAAGGTGCCAATTTTCTCTGTAAGACACTCCCAATTACGAGGAAAAGTCTATGAATCTTGATTGAAGCTGGAGATTAGAATTTAAGAGAATATCAAGGCACCAAACTCCTCCTGAAGGAACTGAAAGGAGTAAAGAGCAGTGCCACTTTCCCGACATAGAATCCAGTAGAAAGTACCAGCTGTAAGGACCAAAAATCAGGGACAAAGCTGGAAGCATGAAGACAAAGAGCCTGATGTAAAATATGGGAACAAATTTGTTGCAAAGCATTCCTATCACAGTACTGACTCTGTATACTAATCCTTGTTCCCAGACCAGGATGTGCAAATTGCACATGGACTGGTTTGCAAACAGGGATACAATTTGCGATGCAACCTATGTATTAATAGGTCACATGGCAAAGTGGTTGTTCTAAAGAGGTAGAAAAACAGCCTGCCTAATTAATATAAATGAAGCAATTTGTTATATTCGACCACCCTGTGATTGGCTACGAACGAAAGGAAGGTGGCCTACAAGGGAGAGCAGACCTCCATCCTTGTGTTTGCAGTCCCGGAAAACATTTTGTTTTAAAGCCGCCTGTGCCAGTTAAGGCACAGGACCTGCTTTTAAAAAACGTTCCCGTCTGGGAAGACATCAGAGAGAGCCACCCCACATGATTTATGAAGGAGAAGCTATGCCTCCGGGACCGCTTCCACTTTGCGAATCAGATACCACCCAAACTTGTGTGTCAGTGTTTGATCAACGGTGTGCTGCCACTATGGTGATCACAAACCATTAATATGAGGCAGTGCACATTGCATTTAGGACGGGGAGAGCCATTTTTGCACCCCTTCCTAATTGTGATTCTTAAAGAGTCGCAGAACCCCATTTGCACGTTGTAAAGAGTTTTCTGACTTGCAAAAGGGATTTTGTACATCTCAAAACACTGTTTTGCAGTTGCAAATCCTCTGATTTTAAAAATCACAGCATTTGTGACCATAAAAGTGCGTACAACGGTCCTTTTGTTCTCTCTCTGATCTGATTAAACACAGAGATCATATCAGCTAGAAGTTGCTCATGTTACCTGTTGGACTTGGCCCTTTTTGCAGGGTCATCCCTGAACTTTTTGCCTTCCTCCTCTATTTTTTCTGACCTGTTGTTGTTGGTTTTATGACTCTGGGCACTTTACCACTGCTGATCAGTGCTAAAGTGCATATGCTCTCCCTATTGTAAATTAATGTATAGATTAGTGATTCCATGATTGGCTTGTCTGGTTTACTTGTCAGACCCTAGTAAAGTGCACTGAGTGTGCCCAGGGTGTGTAAATCCAAATGCTGCTAGTGGGCTTGCAGCACTGTTTGTGCCACCGACAGAAGCAGCCTTGTAAAATGTGTCTAAGGTCTGCCATGGCAAAGCCTGTGTGCAGTCTGGTACTGTTATAATGACTGGGCAAGTGCACCCACTTGCCAGTCCCTAGACCTTCCTGTTTCTTCATATCAGACACCCCTATGGTAGGCCCAAGGGTAGGGTGCATTGTAAGTATAAGGTAGGACATGCCCTGGTGTGTGTGGCATGTCCTAATAGTGAATTACAGCCATTTTCGTTTTTCACTATTGCAAGGCTACCTATTCTAGGCCAGAATGGGCAGTTGGATTATTACATTTTATAATACTAACTGACTCAGGGAACATGGTAAAAATTCGAGTTTAGTATGCCTGGACTCAGAAAGATAAAATGCATATTTTAGTGAAATGGTTTTAACATTCTGTGTTTGAAAATACCACTTTTAGAAAGTAAGTATTTTCTTGTCTAACTACCCAAAGCCTGCCTCTGCTAGGTTGTGTATTCCTTGTCTGGAGTTTGAGTGACAGGGCTGGGGGATTCCAGGAGACAGAATGAGTCAGCCCAATGGTGAATAGAGAGATCTGCATCTAGATGGGAGGGAGGAGTTGCACCTAGGACCTGAATAGAACTATGCCCGCCCCCACAGTGCTGGCTCCACCCCCTGTGGTGCGTCTGATGTGCCCTGCACTGTGAAAGAAGAGAAGGAATCATGTCAACAAAGTGCTCCAGCGCTGTGCTTTCCCTCCACCATGCTGGCTCCACCTCCTGTGGGGCGTCTGATGTTTCTGCCCAGCATTGTGAAAGGAAAGAAGGAGTCATGTCAACAGAGTGCTCCAGAACTGGTTTGGACTGGGCAAAGGCCCCTCTGCCATCAGAGGACAAAGGATTTTGGGGTATAAGTATTGGGACCCTGATCCCAAGAATTTAGATCACTTCTGGAACAAGAAACCTTTTGCCAAGGAGAAGAACCAAGGAAGCTGCAGGAGTTTGGACTGCCCCTCTGCCAGTGTGCTGTTTTCTGAGTTGGCCTGCAGTGGTTGCTTCATTGCCAAGAAAAGGAGAAGGAACTTTTTAAGGACTTTTATCATCTACAGAATATTCTCCAAGGGCTTGAACTGTGCTTGCCTCCTGCTGAAGTCTCAGGGACAAAAGACTTCACCTCCAGCTTCCCCTGTGAATTTCCTTGCTGGGAATTCCATCTACAGACATTTGCGTGTCGCTGGGAGATGGAAGCGCAACACATCGAGAGGGAGCCTGTCGCCGCCGCAGCTGAGATCGTCGCATCGCCGGAGTAGTGTGCCGCCACCGCATCTCCCTAGAAGCGTGTCTTCGTCAGAGATGCCTGCTGTCGCATCACCCGAGAAGCGTGACGCCATCGAGCGAGTCGCCATCGCATCACCGGAGAAGCATGTCGCAGGGCCTGTCGCGGTTCCAAAGTACAGAGTCGTTGCAAGGCTGCCAGGGCGTCTACGCAGCGTCATTGCATCTTCGCATCAAGGGCGCCATCTTCTCGCTTCGCAGCCGGATCATTGCATCGCATCAAGGCGCCATCTTGCGCACCGCAACGGGCCCGCAGGCCGAGAATCTACGCATCACCTCTGCACCGGGAAGGATTACAACGCATCCCCTACTCTGTGCAAGCATTGAGACATGACGCATCCTTTCCCCCGGATCACGGAACCAACGCATCTCCCCTTTTGCAAGCCTTTTGTTCACTTTGCGTTACGCATCCAGGTACTTTGTTGAGAACTTTGTCGCATTTATCATCAACTTGAACTAAGCAACTTTTATCATCTTTAAGTCAACTTTAAGTATAGTATTATGGATTTTTGTCATTTGTAGTCTTGTGTTAAATCTATATAAAGAATACTTATTTTTATAAAACCTGTGTTGTGTCCATCTGTAGTGTTTTCACTGTATTACTGTGTATATTCACTAATGCTTAACACACTGCCTCTGAGAAGTCTGCCTGCTCGTGCCAAGCTACCAAGGGGGTGAGCAGGGGTTATTTAGGAGTATAATCCCTTATCCTGACTTAGAAGTAAGGGTCCCTATTTTAACAAAAGTGAACGCCATTGCCAACTAGAGACCCCCAGATCTAACATTACCTTTGTGAAACCATGCTGAGTGTACAGTAAACTACCTGTGATTTGAGTTTTTAACTCAATAAGACCTCACCAAGTGAGGAATTTTGGGGACCACTTATTCCTCATGTCTGATCTTTTGAAAAGTGAGATCCGCCTTTAGCGTGACTCCATATTTAGTATTATTTTGGAATTGGAGAACACAGCAGCATTTTTGGGAAAGCAGTAATCTGGGCATGAAGTCAACGAGGCAGATTACTGCCAGTGGCTGGAAAAGGACAAGTTCTTCAAGAAGACAGTCGTTGATTTGTTTCAACTGGAAATACAATCTCTCTTTTAGACTTTTATAACGATGGGGAACTCAGGCGAGATACTGACTTTTAATAATGAAGCTTGTCCCCAATGTATGTCTTTCTGATTACTTAACCTTGAAACATTGTAATTTTTCCAAATGGCTCAACATATTTAGCACATGGATTTTCCACACTGAAGGAAGTCTGACAAAAAAAGGTAGATTCCCTTCCGATGCTGTGCAGAAAGAGCGCTGAATCCTAGTTAAAAGATAGCTTAAGAAGAACCCTGTTGCAGCTGTCATGCATGAACATAATTACAGGTGGGGCGTGCGAATAAAGACTTAAACTGGTTATTTAAGCTGCTGCCTCCTTCATTACAAGCCAGGATCATTGAGAACCTATAATTGTATTTAAATATTTCAACTAAGCTTGCACATGTTAGGATTTGCTTTAGATAAGCAGAATTTGAATCTTGGATACAGCTGGTTGTCATGCAAAGCATGGTACTTGTCATGATGTCAGGCACTCGAGGGTGCCTTGGTATTACAGGGATGCTCAGTGTAATAAGTGTCTTTGATCAGCCTGTTTGCAATGCTAATTGAAAACATTTATTTTGACTGAGTACCCCATCTGCCAAACTCTAAATAAAGCACTAACAGCCGCATGCATCAAGCTAAAAACCGGTTGCAAACGGGCAGATTCTCAGAATCTGCTCCTTTGCGATCGGTATTTTTTGCATTTGGGATGCATCATCCCAAATGCAAAAATCGCAATTTAAGGAATAACGGCCAGATTCATCAAGGTAAGGAATTGCGAGTCCTTAATAGCGAATTTTAAGGATTCGCTATTAAGGACTTGCAAAACCGGATTCATGTAGGAATCGCAATTGAATTTGCGATTCCCACTGATTCCTTATTTGCGATTAGCTAATTGCTAATGGCCCATAGGAATGAATGGGAAGTCATTCCTTATTTGCGATTAGCAATTAGCTAATCGCAAATAAGAAAGCGATTTCAAGGGTGCCAGGGGTGTCCAAAGGACACCCTGTAGCACCCCTGAAATGTGTGTGTGAAATGCAACTTAGAAAAATGCATTTAAATGCATTTTTCTAAGTTTTCGCTATTTACCACGAGGTTTGACCTCGCGGTAAATAGCGGCCAAAAATTGCGATTTCGCAATTTTAAAATGGTTCATGAATTGCATTTAAGGAATCTCAAATAGAGATTCCTTAGATGCAATTCCTCGCAAATGTGCGAATTCTTTAATAGCGAATTTTGCATTTGGGATGATGAATCCCAAATGCAAAAATTGCACTCGCAAAGGGCCAGATTCTCAGAATCTGGCCCTTTGCGAGCGCAATTAAGCTTGATGAATCTGGCCGTCTGTTTCATGTTGCGCACACACATGCCCTAAGGCAGAGGTCTTCAAACTTTTTTATGTTGAGCCCCCCCAGCGGAATTTTTTTAAATGGCGGGCCCCCCCCACCACTGACAGAAATCCCTGGAATCTGGTACACTACATAATCTACCGCCATTCACATATTCCAGGCCATATCTAGCAAATAATGTTAAACACAGTAAGAATGTTTAATAAAGTGAAGGTTTGTGAGTGGGTTTTGTTAAATGAGAGAGGCTTATTACATAGTTCAAATCACAATTTTCTCAGATAAAATGTGCGCAAATTGTATTTACTAGGGTTTTACTTATGCAGTTGAGTCATGATGGGACAGTGTTATCTGGTGCAGCCCGTTCACCTGCTAAGTAATTACCCTAAAGCTAGGCACACACCTACCAACCTCTTCATAAACATTGTGAATGGAAGTGAGCAACTCACTCCCAGAGTTGTTGCACCTTTTCAAATTGTTGAGCGTTACCAATACAACTGAAGGCTTTGTCTTGATAAAATGTGGGTAACTATCAAAGGAGGTGGCCATAGCAAGCAAGGAAGGAAAGTCTAGCACATTTATTTTAAAACGAAGGATCTCACCGGGTGGTGACATCTTTTCCTGTAATGTCATGTGACAACAATGCACATTGCTTATGCTCATTATTCCCCCCCCACTTGTTTTTTTAGGATTTGTGCTCTGAGTGGGGGTTCGAATTTCCATCACTTCGTAGCCAATGGAACAGAGAGGTTAATGTGCACCGAGTTGAGGTGCTGAGCCCCTACGTGCAGCTGTTCCACTACCTCGGGTGTCTCTTTTCGGTGAAGCCTTAGGATAGTGGATGACAATGCTGGCCCCTAGCCTTATAGAAAATCTTGAAGCCAGACACCAAAGCATAGAGATAGATGGCTTTTTCAAATGGTGAAGTAAGTAGTGAGACTGTGGACAGTGCACTAAGACACCAGCAGCTGAGTGTCTGTCTCAATTAAATTCATTGGCAAAACACAATCAGGCCACTGCCTCCAGTAAGTGAGTGCTGGTCGTACAGTGTGTGACACATTACGACAGTTACTCTAAAATGACACGGTTTCTCGATGTTCAAATAGGTTTAATTTATGAATATTTAAATGTTTCTCTCATCTTCATTACTTGATTTTACTCATGAGAAAATATCACTCAT
Source organism: Lissotriton vulgaris (assembly GCF_964263255.1). Lineage (NCBI taxonomy): Eukaryota > Metazoa > Chordata > Amphibia > Caudata > Salamandridae > Lissotriton > Lissotriton vulgaris. The sequence goes on along the minus strand of NC_141694.1, from coordinate 1,495,721,141 downwards.
TGGCCTTAAAATGTGACTCATAATGACACTAAAATTATGGAAATTTCACTCATAGCACTCTGAAACCTTAGCAGCTATGTGTAATTTAAGAGAAACTTTGCCTCCTTTATTCGAAAAGCTAACTATCCTGGGAGGGTTAATTCCGAGTCTCCTCTGCTATAAAGCCAAAAGCGAACAAACAGTCTGATTTTTCACTTTTGGTTTCATAGCAGAGGAAGCCCCCTCCCTTCCACTACAGCTGAAAGCATTTCAGCTCTGGAGCGGAATTAGCTTTCCTTCAAAATTACTAAAGGGCATGTCATGCCCCATTAATTGGGAAACAAGAAATGCGAGATCTTAAGGTGGAGTGTGCGCCCCCCCTGAGAGGGCGTCACGCCCCCCCCAGGGGGGCGCGCCCCACAGATTGAAGAACTCTGCCCTAAGGGCATGTGTGTGCGCAACATATGTGTACAGATCAATTTCAGGGGTGCAACAGGATGTCCTTTGGACACCCCTGCACCCTTGAAATTGCATTCTCAATTTGCAATTCGCTAATTGCGATTCGCAAATTGAGAATGTCTTCCCATTCCTTCCTATGGGCCTCTAGGCCCATAGGAATGAATGGGGAGGTACTCCTTAATTGCGACTCGCAATTAAGGAATATTAAGAAATCGCAATTTTTTTAGCGATTTCTTCATGCATAGCCTCTTGCTATTCCTTATTAGCGAATCCTTATTTTTCGCTAATAAGGAATCACAAATGGCATTGTTGATGCATGTGGGCCTTAGGCCCATATGTACAAAGCCATGTAGCATTTCTTAACAGACCGGATTGCTATTTCGGGCCTTTAAGAAATGCTAAATAGGCTTTACAGATGTACAAAGGCAGAATCGCGTTTGCAAATTGTGATTTCTACCCTGTAGAAAGTGCATTTTGCAAATACCAAAATAGGAAATCGCAAATAGGGATTTCCTATTTGCAATTTCCTAAGCACATGTACAAAGCATTTCCTAAATGCGAAATGGGCATTTAGGAAATGCTATTATCATCAAATCCAATTCGATGGTAACCATGTGCAAAATGGAGAACGGCACCCAAAATGCATTTTTTGCAGTGCCATGTGTGTGCACTCTCCCCGTGGAGGCCTTTGCACATGCACCATTTTCTTTAGTTTTTTTTGCTTTTTACTTGTAAGGTGTACCTTAGTCCCATAGGTACGATTGCGTTTGCATTTCTAAATTTGCTATTCCTATTAGGAAATTGCAAATTTGGAAATGCAAATCAATTTGTACCTTGGGGCCTAGAGCCATATGAACAAATGGTTTTGCATTTTTTAATAGTGATTTTCTTATAGTGATCGTAACCCTGTATGATTCACTATTAGGAAATCGCTATTTTAGTTCATTCCATTTTATATTTCCTAAATAGAGATTTCTTAAGATTCCCTATTTTGAAACGCAAAATGGAAGTGTCCTACAAAAGGCCCTAAGTTCAGTATCAGCTGTGATCTTTGGGGAGTGGTCCATGCATCAGGACTTCCTCCTTAATGGTGGATGTCGCCGTCTGTTCTCTCCCCTCTGTTTCACTCTACGCTTTTCCCTCCCACCTCTTGTCCCCTCCTATCCATCTCTTGCTCACCGTTTGTTCTGTGTTCTTGTTCTTTTGGTCACTCTCTGTTCTCTCCTTTCTGGTTCTAGTTATAGCCACTTGTCATTTTCTCTACCTCTCTTGCTGCCTTCTCCCCAGACTTCTCTGTGAGGTATTTCTTGGCCTTGTCAGATTCCCTGCCTTAATTTCAGAAAGTGACAAAGGCCAATCCTGCTGGTTACCCAATGTTAAGAGGTTGTTTCCCAGGTCCAGTTTTCGGATGGCTTAATGGAATGTGTAAATAGTGGTGATATTTGCATTCCACACTAAGGTTTGAATCCTGGAGGAGCCCAATATACATTTCACCTTTCAGAGGCCGATATACTGACTACTGTTCAGGCGTGCAACGCCCATTGGGCTCTAGGGCTTCAGCCACGTCCCGGTGTGTGTGTCAGCCCGGCTGAGACAGCTTCCTGGGCACACACGCAGCCGCACCTGAGTACTTCACAGCTCTTTAAACGGCCATTTACTTGCTAACCAGGCTTTGTTGTGTTTTCACCCCTTCTTGGAGCCCTTGCATCTCCACTCTGCATATTGCTGGAAGAATCAGCCCCCCTGAAATTTGCCTCTAGTTGCGCTTCTGCTACTGTTTATTAGGGTCGTAACAGCACCTCATGTTTAACACATCAAGAGACAAAGCATTTCAGTTTGTGGTTAGAGTTATATTCGTGGTCAACACTTCAAATACTGTCTGTAACTCTGTTGAGGTGGTGAAGTAGATGGCTTGTGTTGAGACTGGGGTTCTTCTGCTGGAGCAGACTGTATGCCCCAACAAAAGGGTGGGTGGGGGTTGTATCCCACTCTCCGTTGGTCTTTGTTATGTTGGCTAGCTGCTGTGGCGGTTATTGCATCACCGAAGGCTGTATAAGAGCAACCTTCCTTTTCTCAAGAGAAGGGTAACCTTCCGAAGGGGTCACACAGGAGAAGCTGATGGTGACATGGTATGCATCCTACAAAGGTGTCACAGCATGGCTTCTGCTGTGGACCTTTGAGCGTATATCCCAACGTTCTCTACAGATGAATGGGGTTACTCTTATCCTACACTGATACCTCAGCCTTAGTTCCCACACCCTACTGTATTTGTCGCTTAGTTCGGTTTATTTGCACCGACTTGCCCACAATGTGGTCAGTGTGTTACCTATCCACATTACAGTGTAGCCTACCCTTCCTTGTGCCAGATTGCTTTCTCTGATCAGAAACTCCCTTGTCCATAACAGGCCCCACACTGCCTGAGGTTCGTTCTAGGGATCGAAGCAACACTTTTTATTTATTTATGTATTTGAGGTGAATAGCACTGTCTAGCTCAGGGTGACACCAGAGTTGACAGAATGATTGAAACTTTGTAAAAAATACAGCACATTATTATACGGCGAAATATATCGAAATGTACACAATAGCATTTTGAGATTATACTTAGAGTTTACATATTCGTATTCAAGAGTAGAATAAAGTACTTGTCAGTGGAAGTCATGTGTGAATCCTATCTGCAGATAAAAGAAAGTCGTACATTGCTGCCTAGTCAGCTTATGGGCTTTTTATCAGTTACAGTGACATTATTTCATACCGCTTTAAACGTTGATTAATTAGAGGGCCATGGTTAGGTCCTGCAGGAGGAGATTCCATTTATTATGACAATACAGGGAGCTAGCATTATGCCTATCTTATTTGCCACTCTGCAGTACTTTAAATTTCATGAACAAAAAATTAAGATTGGAATACGGCAGCATAATATAACCCTCAGGCGACCCATAACCCCTCGTTTCTTTGCTGCTCTGCGGAGAGAGATCTGTCTTCTGTTATGTTTACTCTTTCATTGTTATTGTAGAACCGCAGCAGGTTTGGTTGGTTTAGCAGAAGAGAAGGAGTTTGTGTCTTAAGTACTGTTTGGTTTCTTGGCAGGTTAAGGTGATTATACTTACAATTTACTGAAGATCTTTACTCAAAATCGTGTTTTAGATCAGTTTTGAATGGGTTATAGAGCTAATCTTTTGAAACAGAATTCAGGTAGGTACACCTGAGACAAGCTTAGTTGCACATTTTATTTTCCTTACTGTGGAGCAGTTATTCAAATACCTGAAGCGTGCTATTGCAGGTGGAGGGGTTGGTGATGGAAATTAGGTTACTGGTGGAGGGGGGGGGGGGGTGAAAGTATTCAAGCAGCAACCCCAATCTCTGTCAGGATGGGACACTTGCAATCCGCTAAACTAACCCTCTTTTACCTTGGCACAAAATCAGCCAGGCTTTACTTAGAGACAATATGTAAAGTATTTATACACACTTCAAACAGTGATAAAGTGAATACCCACACATGAAAAATCCCACACTAATTCAGAAAAATAGAATAAAATGTAACAAATTCGTTGAGATCAAAACGACAAAAATCCAATCAGTTCACCAGAAATATGCTATTTCAAAGTTCAGAGTAACAATAGTGCCTAGAAGCACAAAGCATCAACTGTGTTTACCTGGTCGTTCCAAACAGGGACAAAGTATCAAGTTCAGTCGGACCACGATGGAGTGCACGCTGGATGCAGGAGGCAGGTTAGGCCAGCTGAACAAAGTACCTTCAATCCTGGTTGCGAAGTGTTGCAAGATTCCGCGTCCAGGATGTTCCATTCAGCAGCGTTTTCCGGGAAGCTGCGGGGCTGCGTTGCGGAGTATTGTGTCATTATCATGGATGCTGACAATGAGGGGCTTGCAATGCGAAGTCCTACGTCTAATATGCATTGTGCACTGGCGGATCTGAAGATCCAGCAGGGCGTCTTGCAGAGCAGCCCAACATTCCTGAGTTTTCAGCAAGTTCAGGGTGTACTGAAGAGTTGGGTCAGAGGGTTCATTATTCATAACTGGTGCCCACTTTGAAGTAGGAGAAGGTTCTGGAGATTTTAAACCCCAGAGGTGTTTAGAATTTCCTGCATCCCTGCCCTGGCCCCAGCCTGTCTGGGGTCACAAAAGACTATTGTCAGACCCTTAGTGAGTGTGCTCAGGCAGATTCTTTGTGGTGTGCAGGTGTGGTAGGTGACAGCTCCTTACCTCCATCAAGAGATGGCCTATTCTACTTTGTCTCCCTGCCTGGGAGCAATACATAGAGATCAGCTGCCAGCTACACCTAGTCATCTGACCCAGGATACAGCCACCCAATGGTTACTGCATGGAAATGCCAGTTTTCTAAAAGTTTGCAGGAAGACCACCCTAAGGCTGACAGGTCTAACAGCTGGGCACAAGGTTCCTGTACGGGCACTTATTTTCGAGCACAGGGTAAGGAGCGCACGCAGTGAGATTAGTTTAAATAGGCACGGACAGGTATTGCAGCCACATCAGAGTGCATCTTGGAAATTGATGGTTCCGGAGCTAACTGGAGATATTGTATTTTCACACGCAAGAGCAGCTTTTTCTATTGTACTTCCTGAAATCAGAATGACGCATACAGTGCCTCGAGAGATATGCTAAAGCGGCTGACATATTTGATGAGGTAAAGAGTCTTCAGAGAACATTACATAATGGCTCTGTCAAAGAAAAAGGGATAGGGAGTACTTTTTGGGGTGATGGAGGAAGCAGGATAAGTTGTTTGGTTAACCAAATGAAAGGTGATATTTAAATTTAATCTAGTTGGTTTTAATTACATGAAAATATATATTAGTTAAGTAAAGCTCGGTGCCTGCCAGGTTGTTTCAAGTAAAGAAATGTAATTAAATTAGAATGGAGGATAAGGACAATACGCACATAGCTTTATGAAGAATGTGTTCGGAGGCAGTTTTTATGGCAGGGCTGAGAGGAGAAGGCAACATTTCGGCTGATACTTATATAAGTTTCTGTATGAAGGCATCGGTATTCTTTTCCCAGAAAAGTAGAGGTGGAAGAGGTAGAGCCTCTAGCGGTAGAGGCCAGCAAGCAAGAAAGTCTCAAAGTGAGCATGGGAATTACTGATGGTTTTTCCCATGGAAAGGTGGCAGTCATATTAAGGATGCTTGCAGCAAAATGGACCAAGGATGCTGGGGAATCATGGGTCTTAGAGACTAATGAAAGTTACAGAATACAGTTCATGAAGGGATTGGTGTAGAAGATGGCACCAAGAGAACTGGACTTTCAAAAGGAATAACATAGTTTGGTGGACACAGAGATGGAGCAGATGTTGGAGAAAGGTGCCATAACGAGGGTATTGGAGGAGAACAAAGGGTAAGTGAGAACGATTTTCTTGATAATGCATAAGGACAAAGGTTGATGTCCTGTTATAAACTTCAGAGAGATAAAATGATGGGGATTGATTGGTGACCTTAGATCTCAAAGATGCACATCTCATGGTGTTGATGGTGTTGGAGTGTCAGCTGCATTTCAATTTCACAAGGAGGGGTCATTTATTCCAGTTTTTGTGACTTCAGTTTGAACATTCCTCCACACCATGTTTTTTCCAAAGGTTTCAGACTTGTGGAGGCACGTTTGAGAGAAGAGAAAGAGGAGTCCTTTGAATAAGTTATTGGGACATGTTTTTTTAATATTTCAGAATGTCAAACTGTTAAATGAGTATCTGACTCTGCTGACAATGAATCTGCTGGAGGAATTAGGGTTCCTTTATATTAAGTTGATATCAGTTATGATTGCAGCTCAGGAAGTCAACTTTTGGGATTTCAAGTTGGATAATATGAGGGCCCTGTTCAGCTGCAGTACAGGAAGATGGAGACAATAAAGCAAGATAAAGCAAGATAGTCGTCATTTGTTGAGATTGAAGGAGGCCAGCTAAAGATGTTTGACTTGGGTGATTGGTTTGTTGTCTTCGCCAATCCAGGCTGTTCTTCTGTATCGATTGCATTACAGAGCACTGGAGTGGATGAAGAATGCAAGCATAGCAAAGGGCTTTTGGTATGGGGACAAGGTGCTGTCGACAGTGGAAGAGATGCTTTGTGTGGTTGAGAACCTAGAGACATGTAAAGGCTGTACGATTTACGGAACAGCTTCAAATTTTAATGTAGAGATGTGACCAAGCAGCCTAGATTGGGGTGTAACTTGGGGTGCAAGTATGTTTCAGCAGGAGACAGGTGGGAGCTGAGAACTAGTCGCAAAAGAACACAGAAATTATTTATAAATGACAGTAGAACATTTTGCTTTTCAGAGTTTCAAAGGTCAGGTGAAGAATTATGCAGTTTTGCTGTCAGAGGTGGTGAGATAAATGTGGGATTTCTGTTTGGAACTCAAAGTTTCTTTGAGGGCAGTTAGCATGTGCTAGGGAAAAAGAATGTGATAGTGTATTGGTAGTTAGACAGGAGATCATTTTTGAGAATTCAGGAGAAGCGGGTCCTCTGGAGGTGGACATGTTTGTGTCAAGATTGACAATCCAGTTACAGAAGTATTTCAGGTGGCTCCCTCATCCTGGGACTTTGGCAGTGGATGCATTCAATCAGGATTGGAAAAGTTTAAGGGGTTATGCATCTCCCTTATTTGTGATGATTCAGGAGATGCTTTTGGTGAGAAGCAGCCATGTAAGGTGGTATTGATAACTTCTTTTTAGGAGTCACAACGTTTGCTCCTAGCTGTCATGGATCTGGCTGCAGAGGATTTAGGAATCAAGAGGCTGCAGGTTAGGAACTGAAGGTTGGAAGCACCCTTTAGTGGTTTCACCTGTTCTCAACCTTCTTGTATAGAGAACATTTGGAGATCCAAGGGATTTGAGGCTCTATCAGGAGAGGCCAAGGAACTCCTTTATGAGTATTTGGCAACAGAAACCCAAGAAGAGGCACAGGGTTGACAGGTATGTATGGGTTCATTGGTGCATGGAAAAGACTTTACTTCCTTGGAAGTGAACGAGTTTATGGTTGCAAATATTTAGCTGAGGTATTTTAGAAAGGTTTGAGTTACAGGGCAATCAATTTATATAGGTTGGCCATAGCAGAACGTTATTCCTTGGTGGAAGATAAGTTGATTGGAAGGTGTCCTTTACTTCTAGAATTATGATGGGCATTAGGTTGAAAAGGCTTCTGAGGACTTGGTCATATTTCAATTTCAAAAATGCTTTATTTGAATTATAAAAACAAATTCATAAAAGCGTACAGTTAAAAAATCACATTTAAAAGTTACATTTACAATATTAGTTAAAATGCTACATTTTCATTACATCAGTAAGAATTCAAGGTTTAAAAACAAACAGATGTCATAATATGTTACCATAGCCAATTGAAATAATTTGGATTGGGCCAGGAAGGGTCAATATAATAAAACATGCGCGGGTGCAGGTTTAAGCTTGCATCGTGTTTCTGTACCTAATAACAGCTCTCAGTACGGAGGATACAACAAAAATAGTATGTTTGTTTTCTAGAGATCTTAATTAGTCGTATGCCCCTCTGCATGACCTCAGACCCCAGGATACAAGTAAGCGTTTCAAGATTTTTTGCCTCGGCTTACTGTGAAAAGTGCAAAAGAAGATACAGTGAATATTAGACTGGTAAGAGACATTGTCACAAGGGCAAAGTCGCTTCTCTTTACACCAGTCATTACACTGTGGGAAGGGTATTAACCTATAAAAGGTTTCTAACCTAAAACGAGTTAAAAGCATACGAGTAAAAGGGGGCTATTCGATCAAGAGGTACAGCTGAACCCCCTTGTTGGGAGTAACCAAGTCGTGGGCCATGACTGTCTTCTTATGTCTCTCTACCCGCCATCTTTTGCTCTCCAGATGTGCCAACAAATGTTTTTTAAGAGCAGATCTTGATATGTTTGCCATGCTATCTGGGTTAATAAAGAATTCGGGGAGACCAGTTTCATCCAACGGAGCTTTAACATAAGAGAACCATTTAATGTTAGTGGCTCCATCCATCGCTAGGCAGTCCGTTATGATCTTTCTGTTTAGAGGGGTCTCTGGATTTACACATGCGTTGTGCCATAGCAATACTGGCGATAACTTGATAATATCTGTGACGTATGGCAAGGCTACTTCCATGTGTGTCAAATATGTTGCTGTGCTCTTGGGGGTGGCCAATAGATAGCGCAAGAAACGATTCTCGACGCGTTGGATAGTTTCCACCTGCTCTATCCCCCAGAGCCCAGCCCCATATGTCGCTGTGGGAATACATTTAGCCTTGAAGATCTGGAGCAGTTCTTTAACTGGCCTCCCACCTAGTCTTTTGGCAAAGTTCACCAGGGCTCCAGTAGCCTTTGTAAAAGCTAGAGTCCGTGCAACCACAGCGTGTTTCCAGGAGCCCTTCCTCTCAAAATGGAGTCCAAGGTAGCAAAATCTGTCAGTAAGTTCAACCCCTCTACCATCCAGGGTTATTGGGCAAGGTGTTCTTCGAGTCTTAGGTCCGCACAACATTGTGTAAGTTTTGGAAACATTCATGTGGAAACTTTTTGGGAGTTAATCTGGTTTTCTATCTTTTGGAAAAATGGCTAGCAAATACGTTTTTTATAATGTGAGAAATTTCATTGAAGTTAGCAATTACTTTATGTTTAGTGTCTTTTATGAGGGTGTCACATGTGAAAGCATTGAACTTGAGAATTTGATATTATCAACCCTACATGATATGTTGTTTGTAGTATGGAAAACAACAAAGATAATGTTGGAGTTGATTTTTCTTCCAAGTTTTGATGACCATCTAAAGGTGTGCGTGGTAAGGCGTTTAAAGGCTTATGAGCACAGGGTGATTTAGAACAGGAGAGGATCAGCTTTTGATTTCTACATTAGGCATTTCAACCCTTTCGCTCCTGGCCCGATTCCCCCGCTGTGCTGGGGGGAGCGGGGGCGCGCACAGCACCCCGGTGCTCAAGACGAGCTCAGCTTGTCATGAGCCACGGTTTTCGTGTGCTCATGACGAGCTGAGCTCGTCACGGCCACACCCGTTTCTGTGGAACCCTCAGCACAGCAGGGGAATTATCCCCCTGTGCGAGGGTTCCAACGGTCATGACGAGCTCAGCTCGTCATGAGCACACGAGAACCGTGGCTCATGACGAGCTTAGCTCGTCATGAGCGTGGGAGGGGTTAAGGCAGTGACATCTACTACAAATGCGAGATGGCTCAGGTCTGTGATGAATGAGGCAGGAGTGGCTATTAGGCATTATGGTCAGTAAAATTTGTTTATTATGTGGTAGGTTAGAGTTTGTTTTTAATGTTATTTTAAAAGCTGCAGACTGGGGGGGCGTGGCTGGCGGCCGAACATGGCGGCAGCATAGAGGACAAGCTCCGGCAGGGAAGCGGCCTCTCCATCTATCCGCACGATAATCCGTGACTAATTGTTACCTCCAACGGCAGCACCGAACGCCCGAGACCGGGCGGGACTGGCGGCAGGTTCCCGGACGAAAATCGTGAATTGGACGACGGAGTTATCGTCGAGTGCTGATCCGACCGGAGCACAGGCCCACCTCCGGGCACTCGAGTGAGAACTGAGACCGACCGGAAGTGCAGCCTGCTCGGCTACTACAGACAGGAAGTGGTCGGTGCTGGAGGACCACACCCAGTGACGGCCCTGCCCAGTGACACTCTGCTCGCTATATCCAGCGGAGGTTCATAGGAAGGGTGGCCGTACTTTATCAAGACTACCATCCGAACTTCGCCCGACAGTCTGCCCTGCGGGGACCATCGAGGCGTCTCTCTCATTGTAACGGAAGCCCTCTTCATCTTGATCTGAGGTCCGCATCGTGACTGTGCTTTCTCTTGATATCCCACCGGACCGAAGAACTGTATTCTCTCCGCGACCGAACGATGGCCGGGAAAGGTGTGAAAGGCGGCACAACCCAGACTCGTATTGACCGCTTCACAAACAATAGAACCGCTTCCCCTCCGGCGGATGGGAAGAATCCCCCCGTAAAACCAGGCGAGCCTGGGGGAACGAAGAAGGCGACGTTGGATGACGTTATGAAGGCACTTTCGCAGGTCCAGACGACGGTGGGCTCTATCTCGACCGAAATCACCCTTATCCGAGCGGACTTTCACAAGATGGCCGAAAAAGTAGGCTCCCTAGAGCTTGTCACGAAATCGCTGGTGGAGGATGTTTCGGAACTGCAGACGGCCATGGAAGCGGTCATGGCGGAAAACAAGCTCCTTAAAGACAAACTCGACGATCAGGAGGGCCGTTCCAGGCGGAACAATGTGCGCATTCTTGGCGTTCCGGAGACTGAAGGTGTTAGGGCGATGGATTTATACGTGGAGGATCTCATCAAAACTCATCTTCAACCTAAAGGCCTGTCGGCCTTCTTTTCCGTGGAGCGAGCCCACAGGGTCCCGGGGGGTCAACCGAAACCGGGGGCCGCGCCTAGGCCGATCCTAGCAAGACTGTTTAACTACCGCGACCGGGACGTCATCCTCCAGGCGGCACGTGTCTCGCCACCGGTGAAAATCCTCAACTCAACGGTGGCATTTTTCCCGGACTACACGGCGGAGGTGGCCAGGCGGCGAAAAACATTCTTGGATGTTAAAAAGGAACTCAGGAAACGTGAACTCTCTTACTCCATGATCTTCCCAGCCAGGCTTCGGGTGGTGGCGGAGAACAGAACCTGGTTTTTTGACGACCCTGGCACTGCACGGGACTGGCTGGACGGCTGGCGTCCTACCTCCCACTCTCGCCGCCCTGGACGGACTAAGAACGGCTCGCATCAATCTGACCGTAGCGATGTCGGAGACGCAGCTACGAACAGTGGCAGAAGCTCACCGGTACGAGACGAGGCTAACCTAAGTCAGGAGGTGGACCCTTGAACACATGTACGTGACATTGATGTTTGGGACTGCGGCTGGAACCGCCAAGGACACTGGGCCGAGGGCCTCCGTGGAGGGTACGAGGGGTCGCTAATTCCGGAGTGCTCCTCACCCCCAACGAGCAAGTAACTGTGTGTTTTCTTTGGGGTGGGTTTAAGCACTCTGCTAAATTGGGGTGGCGGGCAGTTTGGAGTCCGTGTAGCAGGGAAGCAGGGTGGGTGGGGATGTTGGGGACGGGGGGGTTATGTTGGTTTGTTAGTTTGAACTGTTCGGCTCTATTCCTCATTTTGAAAATGCTAGTGGTCACGTATGACCGTATTCCTGACACCGGGTATGTCGCCTCTGATCCTCTAACACTGAAATGGAGCAAACGCATGAATAATTGCACAGGGATGGGGAATTCTTTAATTGATATGGCTCCATCCTACCCTCTGGGACACCCAATTGCACGCGCGATCACAAAATGGCGGATCTCTCACAGCCTACTGTAGTAACGCATGACACTGGGGTAGGGGCTGTACCACCGCTACAGGTAATGTCATGGAATGTTCGGGGGTTAGGAGATAAAGTGAAGAGGGGGCTGGTCTTACAATGTATTAAGAGACTGAACTGTGATATCGCCCTCCTTCAGGAAACGCACTTAGTGGTGGCAGCCACCAAAGCCCTGGATAGGAGAGGATATCGCATGGTAATGCATTCAGACTTCACTTCAGGGTCCCGGGGGACGGGTGTCTGGGTTAGAAGAACGTCACGCTTCATACATCACTCCACGAAAGCGGACATGCATGGCCGCTTTGCGGCGGTGTGTGGACAATGGGAGGGCGTGCCCATTAACGTGGTGTCTGCGTACATCCCACCAGCGTTACACTCCTCGGCACTTGCGGACCTGGGTAAATTTCTTTTGGAACTCCCGGAAGGGGACCTGTTGGTGGGCGGAGACTTCAATGCATTGGCTAACACTGACATGGACAGGTTTCCGGCTCGCTCCCTCCCCACTGGCCCAACGAAATTCAGGGACTTCTTGGAGGCACAGGGTCTGGTAGACATTTGGAGACAGCTTCACCCTACTGATCGCCACTATTCATACTATTCATCCACCCACGATTGCCTGTCTCGCATTGACTATTTTCTCACACTGGGGGGTGGCAGACTCACTTTTGACAATGTACAGATTGCGCCACGGGGTATATCAGACCACTCCCCCTTGATCGCTACACTGTCCTGCTCGGCCACGGCTCGCAAGCGTCTCTATCCCATTTACCCTGGTTATCTTAAAATTCCTCCGATCCGAAAATCCCTCAAAACCGCCACTAAGCATTATTTCCAGGAGAACTCCGGATCGGTGTCCTCACCGACGATTCTCTGGGAAGCATACAAGACAGTACTGAGGGGCCAGGCCATTGCGACCATAACCGATCATAAACGTAAACAAAAACAAGAACTGGTAGAACTGGAACTGCAGTTGGAACAGGCTAATGTGACTCATATGACCACACCGTCAGAAGACACTCGACACGCGCTGACTCTCTGTCAGCAAAAACATGACGACCTTCTTCGTCGACGGGTATTAGAGCGTATAGAGTCGACAGCATGTAGAGTTTATGATGTGGGCGACAAAGCCAACAAATTGCTGGCTTGGTTGGACAAAAAACGGGACGGAGGCAGGCACATTCTGCAGTTACGGGACCAAGAAGGGACGTATCACACGCACCCTCCTAAAATCGTCGACCTCCTAGCAGACCATTTCCAAGGGGTATACACCCCAGAGGTGGTGGTCACGGCAGAAACGGCGGAACTAGCACTTCAAGACGTAGAAGTGGAGATATTAACACCGGAGGCGCGGACCGAGTTGGAAGCGGACCTCACGGTAGAGGAACTCCGTATGGCGATAGGTGCACTGCACACAGGCAGAGCACTGGGCCCCAATGGGATACCAATCGAATGGTTCCAAACGATGTCAGACACACTGGGCCCGCCATTGCTGGCCATGTTTGAGAACTGCCGTGAGACCGGGACACTGCCTTTAGACCAGCGCTTGGCGACGATAGTAGCTATCCCAAAACCTGGTAAACCTCCGGAGTGCTGTACGTCCTATCGCCCGATCTCGCTCATCAATGCAGAGGCAAAGATCCTAGCGAAGGTGATTGCTAATAGACTGACTCCACACCTCTCCCAACTGATCCACCCCGACCAGTCCGGCTTCATGCCGCACAGGAGTACAGCGTTAAATCTCCGTAGAGTGCACGGCGCACTGGCACGAGCACATTCCCTGAAAGAACCGGCGGCCATCTTGTCACTGGACGCCAGGATGGCTTTTGACATGGTAGAGTGGCAATACCTGTTCGCAGTTCTGAATCGGATGGGCTTCGGACCGAAGTTTCTATCATGGGTCCGACTACTCTACACAGGCCCGGTAGCCCACGTGGCGGCCAATGGCCATATCTCACGAGCGATCTCTCTAGCGCGTGGGACTCGCCAGGGCTGCCCCCTATCCCCGCTATTGTTCGCATTGGTCCTTGAACCTCTCGCGATTGTTATCAGGGAGACATCACTATTGAAGGGCATCAGTTGGACGGAGACCTGGGAAGATAGAGTATCATTGTATGCCGATGATATGTTGGTCTACGTGTCTGCCCCCGAATCGAGTGTTCCGATTCTATTGGCACTCTGCGATAAACACGGCGCAGCCTCTGGCTACACAATCAACTGGACGAAATCGGTCCTTTATGTTCTGAAGGGCCCCTGGCCAGTTCTCCCTGAACACTGTCCCTTGGTGTTGACCGATGTCTCCTTCAAGTATTTGGGCATCCATGTCACCAGCGATACGGCCGTATTCAACGACCGGAACTTGGCACCCCCCCTCCTCCGTCTGAAGGCAGACGTGCGACATTGGTCGTCCCTGCCGCTCACACTCCTGGGCCGCGCTGCCCTGTTTAAAATGATGGCGCTACCGCGCCTCTTGTACATCTTTGAAAATACTCCAGATGTAATCCCGCCCTCCTACTTTCAGAGGATCACCGCAGTTGTCACCACCCTGCTATGGGGTGAGCGTCCTCCGAGAATAGCTCACCTCAAACTTAACCGCGGTTGGTACGATGGTGGGATAGCACTACCGAATGTGCAGCTATACTACTGGGCATCTCAACTCAAGGTGGTCAACCAGTGGATCCATGCATCGCACAATGACCGGCATATCTGGCAGACAGGGCCCAACTGGGAACACAAAGTCTGTTGGCCCCCTTATATAACCCAAGCCTCCTCAAGGACCTGACTGGCCCTACTAAACACACAGTCACCTTATGGTATAAGGCGCTCACCAGGCTACAATGGAAGGGAATCATCACGAAGCTTACCCCGCTTTGGGATACCAAGAAACTGGGCTGCCTCAGGACCAGTAAAGGGTTCACCCAGTGGGATACTATAGGCATCTCTACGGTGGGAGATCTCTGGTCATCCACAGGGGTGATTCCGTTCGAGCAACTTCAACAGCAATATGCCCTAGGCCCCACAGAAACATAGAGATATATCCAAATCAGGCACGCTCTCCTGGCGGTGTTGGAACCAGGAACTACAGTCCCGGAGTCCTCACCGCTGGAAGACCGGCTTCTTACGGATTTTATGCAATCACGGGCCACCTCGCTCACATACCGCAAACTGCTAAATAATCTCCCAGACCCCCTACAGAAACTGCGAGAAAAGTGGGAGGACGAGTTGGGTGCTATGGATGAGACGGATTGGAATGCTGCTATGGCGTCTCCGAGAGAGGCTGGGGTGTCGGCCAGGTTCAGGCTCATACAGTTAAAAGTATTGCACAGAACGTACTATACAAGGACCACCCTACACAAAATGCACAGGGCTGACTCCCCTCACTGTCTCAGGGGATGTGGGGAGGACGGCACATTATTACACACACTGTGGGGTTGCCCTCTCATCGCCAGATATTGGCAACAGGTCATGCGCACAATCTCACAGGCCCTTGATACCTCCCTCACACCAGAGCCACGCCTTTGTCTCCTAAATATATGGGAGGGCACTGATCTTAACCTCCGACAACAGCAATGGGTTACAATTGGTACAATGGTGGCGAAGCGTGATGTGGCGCAGAGATGGGGGGTGGCGGAGTTACCTACTTTGGCGTTATGGTGTAAGAACATGGACAAAAAGATGATAACTGAAAGAACTGTATATAAACTCAGAGCGAATCCAAAGAAATGGAATAGGGTATGGGAGGCTTGGAATAGGTACAGAGGGGACCTGTGTGACCCGCTGCAGGAGGACGAAGACGAGGACTCGGATGATGAGGAGGGAATGATTGATTAACCTGTAAGATGCTGTGGGGTGGGATTAGAACTGTACTCTTGTCATTGGGAATTCGGCTCACGCTGTGCATGGGGGTGATGGGGGATGGCCTGGGGTTGGGGGTCGGCGTGTTCTACTAGCAACTCTTTTTCCATATTGCTTTGTGTCTATTCACTACAAATGAGCCACTACGTTTGGTTTGGTTTTTATTTTTCATAAAAGGAACAAAACAAAAATGAACCTTAAAAGTAAAACTTCATGGCTCCGAAAATTACATCCTGATGGTCTGCCATATCATCCTCATCCTGTGCTGCCGGACCGGAGGGTTGTCGGCTGAATAGCTGTGTAAAAGTACGTGACGTTCTTTGTCTCATACCATGATTACTGTATAAATGTACTGCTGTTACATGGATGATAAGTGTCAATAAAAGTTTTACACCAAAAAAAAAAAAAAAAAAAAAAAGCTGCAGACTGGTTAAATACAGGAGTTTTTGTTAAATTATATTTTAGATCTGTGGAGCATTTATAAGGTTTTGTGTTGAAAAATGCTAGCCTTCTGTCTCGTCATAAAATGGCAATTCGCCTAGTTTTAATGAAGGGAAAAATACTGATTTTATGCAAGGCAAAAAGGCTAACTACAGTCCTATTGAGGACGGATATGGGAGAAATAAGTGACTTTGGTTTTAGTATGGGAATTCTATGTAATGAGTTCAGTATGTTTCGGCCTTAGGTTTAAGTAAAAAAAAGGAAACTTGAATATGTGTTTTTTCTTTTCATGACATAACAACTAGCCAGGAATCCAGTGAGGAGAAGAGCAGAATGTATGGATGAAAAGAAGTGGTAAAGGTTTAAGGGAGACGTTTACTACGGCAACTACAAGAGGAAGATTATCGGTCGCATTAGGGTGAAATATTGCTGGAGTATATTAATCTCAATTCTTTGTTCATGAATGTTCTGAAGTTCTTTAAAGTGCTGTAGAGTGGCAAATAAAGGACGTTAATCAAATTATGATTTTCCCCCTCAATAAAGATATGAAAGTGCTAGGGTGCCGCCCCGTGAAAAGGCTGTTGGGATGTTTTGCTTGTTTTCTGTGGAGTAGTGATTATTGTTCAATAGTTCCAGTTTCCTGGAACACTGAGAACTTAGTCTGGTCCATGGATCTATTTTGGTTAGTGATTCGCACAAGATTTAGACTGCTAAGGTTCCATATAGGGGCTGGTCAGTTTTCTTTAAACCAAACCTGATCGATATGAATCTTCATTCTCTCTGGTCATTCTTCAGGTTATTTGTCCACTATAGATCTATTATGGGAAATTTGAGTTGTCATTTTTTGTAGGTTCTAGATAGCTTGAGGCTGCTCCATGAGTCCCTAGAGTAGGCTCTATTTTTTCTTTTCGCAAAAGCCAAGTTATTTAGTCAGTAGCTGAGTCATCAACTATAGTCACTCACAATGTGCAAGGTATTGTGGGTTCTTTCTGAGGTTGTTGATCTTCATCCTTCCAGATTTCTTTCCGTTGTTTATTTTTGATTTCCATTTGGACCAGTGCATTGTCCTTCCACCAGCATGATCTACTTTTTCACCTGATAAGGTTCTACATGTGTTGGACGTGGGAAGTACTGTTTGCTTCAATCTTGATAACACAGCTGCAATTTAGGGACTTGCGCCCTCAACTCTGCAACCTTCCCGGAAAGCTGGAAACATGCCGAACTCAGCGCCCTCCTGAAGAAACCCACAGCTGACCCCACCGAACTCAAAAACTATCGCCCTATCTCACTCCTTCCATTCCCGGCCAAAGTCATCGAGAAAGCTGTCAACAACCAGCTCGCCGCATTCCTCGAAACCAACAAATCCCTCGACTCCTCACAGTCCGGCTTCCGAGCCAAGCACAGCACCGAAACCGCCCTCATCGCAGCAACAGACGACATTCGAACTCTACTGGACAATGGAGACACAGTCGCCCTCATCCTCCTCGACCTCTCCGCAGCCTTCGACACTGTCAGCCATAGCACCCTTCTACAGCGCCTCAAAAACATCGGAATCCAAGGAAAAGCACTGGAATGGATCACCTCCTTCCTCTCCGGAAGAACCCAGAGAGTCCGCCTTCCACCATTCAAGTCAGAGGCCACTGAAGTCATCTGCGGCGTACCTCAAGGGTCCTCACTCAGTCCCACCCTCTTCAACGTTTACATGAGCCCCCTCGCGGCTATCGCACGCCAACATAACCTCAACATCATCTCCTACGCCGACGACACTCAACTGATCCTATCACTCACCAGAGACCCTAACACGGCCAAAACCAACCTACACGAAGGAATGAAAGAAGTAGCCGAATGGATGAAGCACAGCCGTCTGAAACTGAACTCAGACAAAACAGAAGTCCTCATCTTAGGTACCTCCCCCTCCGCCTGGGACGACTCTTGGTGGCAGGAGGCCCTTGGAAAAGCACCCATCCCGACGGACCACGCACGGAACCTGGGCGTCATCCTGGATTCCTCACTCTCGATGATCAGACAAGTCAACGCCGTTTCTTCATCTTGCTTCAACATTCTTCGCATGCTCAAAAAAACATTTCGCTGGATCCCTACCGAAACTAGAAAAACAGTCACCCACGCTCTGGTCACGAGCCGACTGGACTACGGAAACACCCTCTATGCCGGCACCACCGCAAAACTCCAGAAAAAACTACAACGCATCCAGAACGCCTCAGCCAGGCTCATATTAGACATCCCGCGTAAAGAACACATCTCTGATCACCTGAAAAACCTCCACTGGCTCCCCGTCAATAAGAGGATCACTTTCCGGCTCCTAACCCACGCACACAAAGCACTCTACGAAATCGGACCCGAATGCCTCAACACACGACTATCCTTCTACACCCCCTCCCGCCAGCTACGATCCTCCAACCAAGCCCTTGCCACTGTACCTCGCATCAACAAAACCACCATGGGAGGTAGATCCTTCTCCTACCTAGCAGCTAAAACTTGGAACTCACTTCCCACTCACCTTCGCCTTACTCAGAACCACCTAGCATTCAGAAAGCAACTCAAAACGTGGATATTCGACAAGTAACTCCCCACCCTTCTACAAGCGCCTTGAGACCCTCTGGGTATGTAGCGCGCTATATAAATCTTTTGACTTGACTTGACTTGACTTGGATGCTTTTTTTGTTGGTTTTGTGGCTGGATTCTTTGGAAAGAACCCTCCTCTATGACAGTGAGTAGGTGGTTGCACTTGGTAGTTGTCTTGTCAGAGTGACAAGTTTTGTTTGATCATTTTCCACATCCAATTCCCAGTCATTCTATTGGGGTTAAATGTGTATCCTGGATGGAGTGCCAGGGATGTGCATGGCTGGCACTTGAATGGTGTATCTTGGGCTTCTCGCCCTTGCAATTTCCAGCTGTAAAAAGCAGGAGGGCTGAGTGTATGTAGTTTGAGCAAGCTGTTCTGGAAATAGCATATGTCTAAGTTTTGGATAACCTTTACATCCTCATCAACTTTTAACACACTCTGCACTATCTTCACACTCACTAGTCTGCTTAATGTATTCTCATTTATTAATACCATGGGTTAGGACAGTTCGGTTGTGAAGTGATAAAGCCCTGATTACTGACCTGCAGGCTTCATTAAACATAGCCCTGTTCTGTGCCCACTAACCTCCCGGTTTGGTGTGGCAAACATGAATTTAATTTTGAGGCCAATGTAGTACTCCACCAGCAGGGAATGGGTGATACCCAAGTCATGTACTGGTTTGTTCTTTTTAAATGAAGAAGGCTACAGAGGTGCCTACTTTTAGAGGTGGGCATCCACATTTGTTAACGGGAAAAGAAGAATAGCACTCAATGTAATGAATGTTACTGGTAAGAAATCCAGATGCTGTCTACCAGTGCAGATGGCATGTCCTCTGATGATATGACTCCATCTGTTTATAACAAGGTTTCTCTCCTCTATACATGGCCACTGTCTTTTCATTGTTGAACAGAAGCACAATATTTTGCCTCTCGCTCTCTCTGTCCCACTCTCTCCTATTACTTAGTTCTACTACCTCTACGCTCTTTCACTTCCTTTTCTAGTGAAGCAAAAAGTGAGAAATATATACTTGCAATCTAATACAATGCTAATCATAAAATGAGGAGCCAGAGGAGTTCACCATTGCATGCGAGAGTGTTGGCGTCTGCAGTCCAAGAAAGGGAGTGTCTCAACATAGAACATCCACCAAGCAGTACAGCTTTAATTTATGGCACTTAATTGCTGACATTAATGTATCTACAGTAAGGTTGGGTGTGGATGTCCTTAAAATTATTAATAATGATAGAAGTTGAGGGGGGACTGACCGTGAACGTGCGATGTTTTCAATCATTTAAGGGTATTGAAATCCCCTTGATGCACCAATTTGCGCTTTTTAGGGGTGGACCTCGGGTTGGAATTTGGCTGTTCAGTAAGCAGCTTTCCAAAAAAGGGCGCAGGGAGGGTATTTGAGGAAGTGGAGTTGGGAGGGTGGAAATCCAAAGAAAATACTGAGGTTGAGAAGAATACTTTCTTTTTAAAGCATGTGGTTTAAAGCTGTTAAAGCAATAAAAAGGCCCTGGTGCAGATTGCATATAAATGAAGCCTTGTGTAAAGGTTTCTATAAAGCAATTAAAAGTAGATTTTGAATTAAAAGATTAAAGAATGCAAGCAAGTGATTTGAAAAAAATACATACTACAGACGATTCCATCATTTGCCTTGGTTAAATACATTTTTATTCACAAGTATATATTTTTTATAAAATTATTAGTATTGATCTCATTTAATTTTCTGTCCATGCTCTTATTAGGATTACAATTGAAATGAAGTGGAGTAAGGGTTATCAGAATAAAATACATTTATAATTAGCGTTGCTCTGTTCCTCCATTCATGCACTGTGCCTCTTTAGGAATGCAGGAAGAAGGACAGTAATATGACTAATATTGAAGATAATTAAATAGGTTCTGGGGTGGTGATTGAATAGAGGAGTTTTCAGTTTTCTCCAGAGTCAAAACGAATTTTCTTGATGCCTGTTTTCTTCTGGAAAGGAGTTCCAAAGGTTTTATGTCACGTCTGAAAATAGTTGTGGTGGACCTGGGTGAAGAGGGAAGTTCGTGGTTTACAGTTTAATAATGTTCTTTGTTTCTAAGTTGTTTCTCTCGCCAGAGAGCTCTTGGGATGAGGCGAGGTGAGGTGGTTAAGTTAGATGGATCACCTTGAAAAGGATGCATGCTAATTTGAACCTTTAAACTTGGAGTGACGTGATCAAACTTTTTCTTCCCAGACAGTAGACAGTTACCTGAATGTAGCATAGTTTAGAGAGGGCAGTGGATATTTTTTGGATCCTGACCTTTGCTACAGTTCCATAATCCCCAGCAAGAAACCACAATGAATTAGGCAACTGAATGGATGTCTTTGTGGTTAGGAATACTATTATTTTTCACCTATTAGAGCGTAGCTCTGGCACTTTTGGCAAATAATCAAGATAGGAATTCATAGTAAGCTGTTGATCCTGAAGCCCAAAGATTTTACCTTTGGCAGGGGGTTTGGTGTGTAGCAGTTTACTTCACGTTTAGATAGCCATTCTATGTTCAAGTTAAATTTGGTGTGTTTGGACAGCAGAATACATTTTTCTGAGCTAGTGTTACGAAAATTAGGCGTCACCCAGTTCTAGAGCTTTTAGTGCTAAGATCTCAGTATGTTAACATCATCAATGGAGGTGATTTTATATATGTATTTCAGTATCATCTACATATTTGGCAATGGAAACGCTGGCCTCTTCCATCAAAACTCGTACACGTCCCATATTTACGATATTGCATGAATAATCCCTTGGAATCTTCTAGAGAATTTAAGCTCATAGTTCTAATGGCAATATTATGACAGCTGATGAGTCATTAGTCTGGCAATCTTTTAAAGCAATACCCTTGTGGATACATTTTGATTGTACTGGTTGTAAAAACTATTGTAATTCAGATGGATAGACTCAAATCAAACTAGTTTGCAAGAGGCACTGTAGGATCTCATTGATAAAGTCCCATGAGGTAAAGTCCTCCTGGAAAACTAGCACAGACCTAGTATGAGGTAAAGTCTTAAATTTGCTCTGGTAAGATTGCTTGTCTATTGGGAGTCAATGTTCTATTATCACAGACTCCCAAACAATCCACAGAGTCCTCCTGGTAAACAAGCACATACCTACTTTCCCAGCAGTACACATGAGCTTGAAAATGTACACATGGTGAATTCCTACCAGTAGGAATATATGGAAATCTGATGCAAATGTGTTTGTAGGTTATACTATTTTCCCACAGGAAAAATATTTTCCCTGTGGGTGAAAAACTCCGCTTCACAAGCATTATGTTCCCCTCCCCATTCCATCTCTAAATTTGCAAGTTTTTTCAGGGTGAAAAATGTAATTGGAAGATATGTGAATGCATTCATATGAGTATATAGGTGTTTCCCTATTTTTCTGAGTAGGGCCACCCAAAAAGAACCTCAAACTCACCATTACCGTTTAATTTACTTTTTTGGAAATTCCACAACACTGACAGAATTTCCCTATTCTAAAATGCAATTTGTAATGGTACAATTGCGCTATTCCTTCAGATTTGCGAATTTACCCTTACAAATGATGTTTTACGCTCAGAGTTTGAATTTAAATGTGCAGAAACATTTAAGAAATGGGTCCTATGTGACCACATATATCTGAGAGGAATTTTAGGATTTGTATTCAATTATGAGTACTGTAGACAGGAATTGTGAAGAGATGATACATGAAGAGTGTGAAAAAATAGGGACTTTTTTCCTAGCATAATTCTCTTTAACTGTTGTGTAAAGTATTTGATTAGGATGAATCATTATCCTATAGCCCAGTTGGGATGAGTAAGGGAGAGAAGAAGCATTGTGGGGATCTTTTAACCGCACGCGTGCGGGCGGAATTCCGCTCGTACGCTGAGTTTTTTAAAACCGCATGTTACGTGACGAGCTGGGCTCGTCATCAGCGTGCGAGCGGGCTACGCCATGACGAGCCCAGCTCGTCATCAGCGTAGAAGGGGTTAACATTACTAATCATCTTCATACTAAGGAAGTAATTTTAGAAAAGCAGTCTCCTAAATGCTGAACTTCAAGACTTTGCTAAGCATACTAAATTGTTGAATTAGGAAAAGGATTCTTGGATTACATTATTCCCTATGTTCTGAAATTGGTATGCTTATTCATAAGTGGTAATAGGAACGGGACACATTTTTTTACGGAAACAGTGATTATTACCTTTTTTCAAACTGGGAGCCAAAACAACTTTGTGCATCGTGCTAAGATATAATATTAGTAATCTCAGATTATACTAAAATATTTGTGGACTGTGGCCAATTTACTTGCTCCTAAAACACATTTTATGTTTGAAATAATAAAACGTGCTAGTGCTGAGATGCACTAGCATGGTGAACTGGGACTCTTTTGGAAACTTAGGAAGCTATCTTATTCTTCTCACATTTCACTGGATGATAACTACTATTTTAAATTATTCTGTGTCTTGAGTGTCATATTTAGAAAATGTCAGGGGAAAAACTGTTTAGAACAGACCAATGTTGACTGGTCTATTGTGTATTATTTGCTTTATTCATTGAGGCTTTAAGAAACCCAGAGTTGCTGTAGAAAGTGTTGTATTCCTAACTTAGAGTCTACTCTGATATTGCCTAGTTTTAAAAGCAGAGAAAAGTAACTTGACACATACTTTCTCATAGATGCTTCTATCTGCATATTCCTCGCCATAGAGTACTCCTCAGGTACTAGACTGGATCCAGAATTTTTTTGCAGAAATGCTCCCATGCGCTTCGGGGTGCCTCTGCGCTGGCTCAGCACTGCCCGAATGTGCACTAATGTCAGTTCCTTTCTTTACATGTTGTCCGATGCCTATCTAGATCTCCGCTTCCAAATCCGTCGCCCTACCGATGACTCCTAAAATTAAATCCACTTTACTAAGAAATAATGTCTCTCCTAAAACTCCAGGTTTCCAACCATGCCGTGACTGTAGAAAAAAGATGTTGGCTACAGATGCTCACAAGGTATGTCTCTAGTGTTTGGGCTTGAGACACTACTTGAAGTTGTGTGATAAGTATGCCGTTATGCATCCAAATGTGATCCAGGATCAAGAGGTGAAGTTGCACATTGCTGAATATAAGAAGAAGTTGTGGCATTCGTGTAAGTCTCTATCCCTCTCTAAATCATGAATGCAGACTTGGCCCACTCCCACAGCAGTTCCTCCTGTAGGCCTCCTACATCCAACCAACTTTCAGAGGAGAACCTCGCCATTCTGTTACAGTAGGTGCAAGTGTTGCTCTCCAAATGTGCTATCAAGAGGGTTGTGGACTTGGAACGGTTGTTCTGCTTCGATCCCCTAGTGCCTTCTTACAGAAGGACATGTTCAAAATGCTCACAGTGGCCCAGATCATGGGGGACAGGATGGTGTCACTGGCTTTGTGGGAAGCTTAGTCTCATAGACCCATCCTGAAGTCCCACAGATATTAGCTGTGGTTCGAGGTCGACGAAAAGCAGTTTGTCTGTAGTGCTTCTCTTTGGCCTCACCAGTTCACCTTAGGTGTTCACAAAAGTGATGTCTGTGGCTGCGGCACAACTTTGGTGGTTGAGGGATACTAGTTTTCCCCTTCATCGATGACTTGCTGTTGAAGGCGGCCTTGCCACAGTCAGTCATAGATCACCTCCAGGCAACAGAAAACCTTGTCACATCATTGGGGTTCGGTTTGTGATCAAAGAGCTGAAGTCGCAAGTGGCTTCTACGCAGAGGCTGCCATTTATTTGAGCTATCCTGGATACACTGCAGTTCATGATCTTCCTGCCACTACAATAAGTCCAGGATATTTGGGCTATGACGCCGCTGTTTGATCCTCGGTCTTGAATCTTGGTGAGAGCAGTTATAAGGCTCCATCGTCTCTTAGCCTCCTGCATACAGACTCTGCAATGGAATCAGAAGTAGCAGTAGTCCAAGCACAGAGGAAATCCATTAGATGCCATCCAGATTTCAAAAGAGACTGCTCTCGATTTACATTAATGCCTGCTCAAATGCAATTGTTCCCTTCCCCATCCACTGCTGACAACAAACGCATCACTACTGGGTTAGAAAGCTTATCTGGTGGAGGTGAAGATCAGGGGAGTCTAGTCTCCAATGACAGTTCGGCTCCATATCAATCTGTTGGAATTGTGGACCATTCGCATGGCGCTGAAGGCTTTCCTGCTGTCCATTAGAGGAAGGCTACTAGAGGTTCTCAACAGCCCTACCATGTGGTATTGCAAATAATATGGCCACTTAGAGTATGTGATGTAATTAGAAGGCGCAAGTTATTCTTTTAATCACATGGTACAACTTTTCTTTGTGACTGGTCAGTATATATTCAAAACCAATGAATATATTTGTGAAGGAAACTGTACAGTTATAAATATTTTTTCATCTGTAGTTTATGCTAGGGCATTTTCTCAGCAAAAAATTCTGTTACGTATATGTTGCTGGTACATTTAAACACTGTTGTGCACCCTGTTAGCCTCTTTTTTTCTAATAATGTGTTTGAGTGGAGAATAATTATGCAGATGCCCCCTGAAGGTCACTCACAACTTTTAGGTTTTAACTGCATGTCATAGTTTTTTTTCTTTTGTAAAAAATAAAAAAAGCCTCAGTGCATATTGACCTGGAAACTGTGAACAGTAAGAACATAAAATAATTGCCAATGGGTCACAAATTGCGACCTACCTCATAAATATTATTGAGGCAAGTCAATTGTGATCCCATTAGGAATCACAAAATGTGACACATTAGTACGTCGCATTTTGCTACTTTTTAATTGCGAGTCGCAAAAAGTTGCTTTAGGAACTCTCAAAATGAACCAGAGTTGTACATGTGGCCCTAAGTGTCCATAGCAGCTTTTTGTCTATTTCAAAAAACTGCACGATGCGCTGGGAAAATCCTTCGCTGAGCTCTTTTAATTGTCCAAAAAGTATCTTTAAACCATGGTGGTAGTCATACACCTTTTCTGAAAAAACATAGGTGGGACACCTGGGATCATAATTTTTCCTTTGGGGTACTACCCTTCCATGCCAAATGATATAGAGTTAGTTCCTTGTGATTCCCAAGTTTCTTAGAGAACTTAGTTCTACACCTGGTACCTGTGTTATAGACTAATGCTGGGAATAATTAGCAAGGAATTCCTAATATCCTCCATTGTTAGTTTTCACCTACACACAGCTTTGGGTGTCTGTTGTCGAAAGGCCTGTGTACAGTACCTCTGCTCAGCGGGCTTTGGTTCAACCCATTGCTTATCATTGGTTGGCTTTCTTGTCAATTTGTATTTGCTTGCTTCCTATTCAATGTCTTTCCTTCCTCTGTTTGTGTTCATCCTTCCCCTGGAGCAAAGCTGTTCTACTGTGTTTTTATGGGATGAGTTGCATCCTTCCTCTGCTTACGATCAGAAAATTATTATTTTCTTTTTCTTTAGACACTCCCTGGGAGTGCATCTTTGATTGCTTTCTCATCTGCTTGTTCTTCTCACGCCTCTACTCTTCCTTCCCACCTATGTTTGTGTGTTGCTTCCCTTCCCCTATTAGCTTTATATTTCATTTTCTATATTGTTTTGTTGCACCCACACCTCCGTCTACTCTTGCCCCTAAAATTCTCACTCCTCAATCTGAACTGAACACGTACTCCCACTTCATTTTTCATTTTTCCTTTTCCTTTTTTTGTTTTTTTTGTTTGCTGAGTCCCTGGCAGATGCACACTGCTTACTGGCCACCCTCTTTTCTTTTTGTCACCAGGACAGTTTTTAAGTTTCATTTACTAATTGTAAATGGTCAAAGGCTATCTTCAGAAGGTAAATTAAACTTGATAGCAAAACGTCAAACTAGTTCCTGGTGCATCACTATGGGTGTGCAGTTACACCTTTACTGCTATCTTGAAGAACTTTTTGTTTGAGATACAATTATCTAAGGTGGGCTTGTGCACGGTCATATGTTGTGACTTACTGGCGGCCTCATTGGGAAGGATTTTCTTAAACAACAGCATTCCAACATGGCCTTCGCTGCATGTGTATGATACAGTCACACACTGGTCGCCATTTTCAAATGTTTTTCTTTTTTAGAAAATTATATATACAAGTGTTGACAAGGCCAATAGCTTGGCATTCAAATTAAAAAAGTGAGACCTATTGGCTTTGCCAATGCTCATTTTGAGATGGGACCAGGTAAACAAGCATATAGTAATGCAGTACAGTAATACTTATGGAAACAAAATTGTTGTTTTTTGCAATAAGGAAGGGAGTATCATTGACACTTCATAGAGGTACCACTGTCTGGAAGAAATATTTATACACAGTGCTTTTCTCTTAATTTGTGCTTGGTGAAGTCTGTTGTGCCCTGTGTCAAATGCAACCAAGAGGTTGAGCAGCCTTGAAGTAGTCAGACTTCTTCTGTCATCCGGTACCAGCAGTTCCTCTGCTATAAACAAGGTTGCTGCCCTCCACCTAGGGTGAAAATACTATTGCACCTTTGTCAGCTGTTCTACTGCTCCCACTAGGGCTTCTAGTTTACTGAACAATTATTTCAGTATCATCCTCTACACACAGAAGACTAGATATTGGATTATATTTGGCAGGCTCGGTGATATCTGCTTTTGGAATCTGGAACACATGTATGCATGCCAGTTGCCTATTTTGGAGTAGATGGACCTGTTAACAAGGAGGCTTTGGGGATAACCTGCACATGTTATACCACATGTTATACCAACATGCTAATATAGTGATAGCAGGCATACCTTCTTGATCACATTTTGCAAGGTGGACGAAGTAAATGTGTGTAAGTGATTTTGTGGGGAGGTCCTACGTGTACCTTGTACAATTGATGTTGATCACTAGTCCCTGATATAAGGTCAGATGTTTGCAACGTTGTACAAAAAAATGTAGCCAGTGAGATAGAAAGAACATCTTCCTATGGAAAAACAAAAGACCCAGAATCAGCCTCCCAAACTGAGACTCACGAAAGAACTCGGGGGCCTCAACCTGGCAAACTACAAAACATACCAAACAGCATGCCTGGAAAAACAAAAGACCCAGAATCAGCCTCCCCAAACTGAGACTCACGAAAGAACTCGGGGGGCTCAACCTGGCAAACTACAAAACATACCAAACAGCATGCCTGGCAAGACAAGGGATGGCCTGGATAGACGACACCCAAACCTACAAACCAGTCTGGCTAGAGGTGGAGAAAGACG
This sequence comes from Lissotriton vulgaris, assembly GCF_964263255.1. NCBI lineage: Eukaryota > Metazoa > Chordata > Amphibia > Caudata > Salamandridae > Lissotriton > Lissotriton vulgaris. Next base: position 1,495,693,270 of record NC_141694.1, on the reverse strand, counting down.
TCCTGGGGGGCCTCAACCCGACAGCTCTGCTAACAGCAAACAGGCACCCCCTAAGGTCCAACCCAATACTGAAACACACCAGGGAAGCGCTGATGAAAATAGACAGGCGAATGATGCAGAAGCTGAGAGGCACAACATGGGAATCCATCTGGTTCAACACAAAAGTAATATACCAAGGGGCAACAATGAACAACGACACATGGATCAAGAAAGGGATCAGCCTCCCCAAACAGATGGAAACCAAGCAAAAGCCGCTGACATTTCAAAACATACAACAACTACATGGCCTTCCAAACCAAGAACTCTACAACTTCCTCAAGATCAAAACTGCCATAACCAAAGCAAACCTACACAGAGAAGAACCAGGCATCATCAAATACATGCAAACCCTAAACTCAACAGGCCACCAAACTGCAAAGATCTATAAGCTCCTGAGCCCATCCACACTGTCGCAAAAGAAGAAAACGACAAACTCATGGGAAACACTCCTAGGCAGGCAGCTAAATGAAAAAGAACGGGCAAAAATGTGGAGCTCGGCAACAACAAACAAAGTCACCCCACAACTAGCACAAACCAAATACTGGCTCCTCCACAGGGCCTACTGGACCCCGTCCAGGCTCCACAAGGTCGGCATCGCAGAATCAGGCAACTGCTGGAACTGCCAAAAGGAGGAAGGAACCCTCGAGCACCTCATCTTCAAATGCGTCAAAGTCAAGAAGTTCTGGGCGCAGATCAACACATTCCTAAACGACATGCTCAAAGCAGACTTAACAATCAGCTACGCAAGCCTTGCAACAGAACACCTGACCGCGAACCTGAACAGCAGAGAAGAGAGAGACCTACTGGACCTGCTGCTCACAGCAACCCTAAAAATAATCCTGACAAACTGGAAGAACACTGCCAAAGCAAACTTCAAAACATGGATTAACTGGGTCACCTTCCTGAGAGGAGCAGATAACATCACAGGCTACCTCTCTAAGGAGCACAACCCCAAAGTGCATATGTGGGCCCCACTTGACGAGTACCTGAAGAAAACGCAATAAACAACCACCCCCCCCTCTTTTTTTTTCTCCCCCCCCTCTTACCCGGGGGAAGCCAAGAAAAAGCGAGCACAAATGGACTGTATGCAAGAAATGCCAAATGTATATTCCACTTATAGTTTTTATCAATAAAAATTTATTAAATCAAAAAAAAAAAAATCCTCACCATATATAGTTGATATCTTTTATGAGCATAAAAAGTTTTTGGGTGCTTTTTTTTGCACTGTTAATTCTTGATGCTAAATTACTATTCATCCAATGTTCTTGGTAGGCTTTTAGAAGTTTATGGGCCACATGTGTGTGTACCTTTTTAAGGTCGCAAACAGCCCGATTTGCAGAATCGGACGTTTGCGACTGAAAAAAGGCTTTTCCTATGCACCAAACCCTATTTGCAATTCGGTAACTATTACCAAATCGAAAATAGGGTTTGTGATTCGATGGTAGGAAGGGGCGTGTCCCTTCCTAATATCGAATTGCAGTGGTATGCAAGAATGTTTTGCGATTTAAATGCTTCAAGTTGGTGTTAACCCGTCGCAAATGGGAAGGGGTCCCTAGGGACCCCTTCTCCTTTGTGAATGGGAGAACAAACATTATTTTCAAGCAGGCAGTGGTCCCACAGATCACTGTCTGCTCTTAAAAAATGAATGGAAAACTTTTAATTTTTCTTTTTTAAATGCAACCTGTTTTCCTTTGAGAAAAATGGGCAACATTAAAAAAAAAACAATGATTGCTTTATTTGAAAGCAATTACGGACATGGGGGCCTGCTGATCCCAAAAATTGCAACCTACCTCATTAATATTCATGAGGTGGGTCAAATGGCAACCCCCTAGGAATAGCTAAATGAAACTCATGGTGTTTCATACATTTGGAAATGTGATTAACTAATTGCGGTTTGCAGAAAATCTCAATTAGGTAATCGCTATTCCTAATATTGATACATGTGACCCTTAATATTTTGTTTCAGAATCAAGTGGGGACATGACCTATTACTATGTTAGGCATATTAAATATTAGCAATGAGGAGCTCCTGGGAATACTAAGAGTATTATTTTTGGCTTAGATGGTAATTTATATTATTCTACATTTTTCCATCTAGGACTTCCACATCCTCAAAGTTAGAAAGATGCTATTGAGCAACCAGGTTTGGGTAACTACTGATGTTTTTATAATTATAGGCATACCCCACAAAATGATTTGCAAGTGTATCCCTCGTATCCCCACACAGGCATGTAATATCCCTTAAGCAGTCTTACCTCTTACAGTGGGCCTGTGTAACACTGATGAGCAGAGTAGTTGGCTCAGCTCATAGTTGTGTGTAAAATGTTATTATAGAGATAAAGTACATTAACATAACACAGAGCTCAATGGTACCTCCATCCTGGTTGCTGTCCCAGTGAACCCTACTTTGTGCATCGTACTCAGTAAAGAAATCATAAATACGCAGTTGGATGAATGCCACGCCATGTCATGTTAACAGGCATGAGGTGAATTTCCTCTAGGTCTGATGGGCTAAGCTTGAAACTCCAGAGTTGAAAGTGCCATACTTCTACAGCAGCTTTGGGTCAAACTCTAAGAGTACGGAATCTCCTCCTGCTGCGGTGAGGTTGGATCCCACCCTGTAAACCTGACATTGGGCTTTTAGTGCTTCGTGGTGATTTGCAGTGTGTAGCCCACTTTCTGCCCCTTCAAAGAACAAGCGTCTGTCTTACATATATTTGATGTAGCTCATGATAGATAAAGGTGTTTGGAAAATCCGACAAACAAAATACTTTCACACAAACTACAAGAATTGAAAAAACTTTTTTTAGCAAAAACATATAAAAAAAGTAATCTACTTGATGTTTGTGTTTAGACTTACTTTTTCAGAGGCGCTTGGAGATGCTATCATGGAATACGGCTACACTGACCAAAGCAACAAGGCCAAATGCCTTGCTTTGGCTCAAGTCGTCTACAGAAAATGTGCTGTTCACAGAAAAACAGCAGTCTGCATGTATCAGGAGGGTCGAGTGTGTGGATTGATGGAATTTATACACCAGGGCCAGAAATTTACTTTGGGTAAGTTAAGTGATTTGTTTTTCATAAATACCTACAGTTATAAAACAAGTGTTTATGCTGTGCTCATAGTTAGGGTTAGCTATGAGGATGGGAGAAAACTACACAGGCAGCAAAGTTAATTACATCATTGAGAAACAAGAAGACTAACATTGGGTGGCCCACGAATAGACTGTTAGAGTAATCTAACCTTTTTTTCTGCTGTTGACACCAAGCTGATATGGCTGAGGGAGTGTAGCTCGTATTAGTGTTGGACAACCCTTCAAGCTTTCTAGCAGTGGGGGAGAGAAGAAAGGATGTCAACAGGATGATAGAGACACTAATGCCAGCCAGTACCGAGAAGCAGAGAGACACGTGGAGACTTAAGAATAAAGTTGAAGTGTGAGAGAGAAGAACGAGAGAACAAGTGTCATCAACATGGAGGTGGTATGAATAACGAAGGAAGAAGTACAATGATGTTGGCGAGAAATAGAAGTGGCCATTGGGCCGAACTTTGAGGAACAAACCCTCAAAATGTTGCGGACCGTGCTGTAGCACCATGATACAGACCAAGAATGATTGAGGGATGGGAGGAAAAGTGTTCAAGTGATGTGGCAACAATACCAAGAGAGCCATGGGTTATTTGCACACGGAAATGATCAAACTGGGCTAATGACATGTTAACAGGCTTGAGGGTAGGGATCAGTTCATTTGGGCATGTTGTAAATAAGGAGGTAAATGTGGTATGTTGGGCTTTAAAAGAGAGAGGGAGGAAGGATGGGGGATTAAAGTTGTAAGAGCAATCCTAGTATGAACATAACTTGCCTCATCAGCTATGACTTTATAATGGGTAATTATGTGGCGAGGTGCCGTGATCAAATAGTTTGAGACAGATGCCCCTGATAGAAATTGTTTTTGGCTTCTACATGGGTAGTAGTAAGGATGATAAGCACCAGCTTTCATTTCTCAATGTCTCTGGGCTCCTTATATTTCTACTTACATAGGTGGGCATATATATTCATTATATGGGAGTGGGAAATTGGTAATATTTATTACTGGTTATGTGCCATCTCAGTACTAAAGGTTGAAATGGAAAAGTTATCGTCCAGTGCAGCATGTGAAGTTACGTTAAGATCTTAACAGCAGGTCTTGGTATACAGAATGACTAGGGCATTGTAGATACCATTGAGGTATGCATGAATATAGTCAGAGTGGGCTTTGCACATGCTAGTGGTGAAGCTAGTATTAGGTGGGTGGTGTTTTATCTCAAACGTTAAATGGATAATGGATGGGTCCATTGTGGATTGTATATGAGCAAGGTTGATGAAGGATAGTGTCAAGGTGCTTGCTGCACAATGCTTGTGCTTTAAATGATAACCCTTTGAGCTTTAAAGTGAGCAGTGGCAATTAGGTATACAGCTAGGAGTAGAAAGGCCATCAGGTATAACTGTATAGGTCAGTGATTTATTTAAAAGGAGGTTGGCCTCCTCCACCATTGCAGGACATATATACAAAATATTAGCAGGTAGTTACTAGTGTGTAGGATGACAGGTGTTGTAGAATCCTTATTATCCGCCTAGTGTTCACTGATTAAGGTGACGTATAGAAGGTATGAGCGTTCAAATTATCAGTAATTATGTTTTGTTGATGAGCAATCAGTCATTCCATAGATACAGTGAGATTTTTTGGGTATTAGCAGATTGTCTGTAAAGTTCAAGAGTTAGATGTATGTTGAACCAGGTAAAGAGATGATTTAATATGGTTGGGGTTTGTTATGGCATGGGTTATTTATAAGGGATGAAGTGTTTATAGAAGAAGATACAAGGGGATATATATTCAATGAAAGTCAAAGTTCACAAGTTTGCAGTGACATCATATTGACCATTCAAGCAGTGAAAACCAAGCATTTGTTGTACTTCAGTCACATTTTGAATTTGGTAGCCAAGAGAAGGGTTGCCAAAAGCCCATGGTTAAAGAGGCTGAATTGTCCAGTGGCCATACTGTGCATGCTGATAAAGCTGCATCAGACTGTTTCTCAGTTCTTGTGGCATGAATAGACGTGTTATTTGGAAAGGACAATGGGGTCTGATGATGATCCCCAAGGCAAAATGGCAGTGCTTTCATTTTTTCATCCCTCATTGGCCCCAAGAGCAACAATGGATTGGCAACAACTGGGGTGATCATCACACTGCCCGAGAATTCTGCTTACAGCTTGAGAGGTTTCTGTTGCTGGAGAAGGGAAGAAGCTGCTAATGCCATGTTCTTGATTAAGTTACCCTCTAAATATTCATTCATACTTCTAGCCCTTTCTATAAGCAACCCTCCCATGGTCCCCACTCTGTACTTGAAACACGATTTATGGTGGTAGAGAAAGGAAGCACTAGAGGGAAGGCAGTGGACAAATTGGTAGCAGGGCAATGTTTATGGTGAATCATTTATTTGGCTGGGCTTCTAAATTTGTTTTTATTGCTGGATTAAACAATGTCACTCAGACTTTTAGAAAGAGGACATTGGACTAGGAATATAAAAGGACTATAAGTAACTAATCAATGGGGTTTGACATGTACAATTCATAAACCTGACTCACAGAATCAGGCTTTACAAATGTCTACCATGGCAGATTTCACTGAGTGCACCAGTAATTCTATCAGTTAGGCAGGATATCTGCAGTACTGAGCTTAGGGTTAGTGCAGGGGTGTTTCAGGGGTAGCCCAGATGTGGTGTGAGCCAAAGTGAAGTTAGTGACCACCTGCAGTTTATGCATATGATATCTCAGCTAGCAAAGGCTGGTGTAAATGGCTCTGAAAGACACCCAGACACATCAGTATTTCATGATCGTGTAAGGCAATGGGTTTCACAACCTAGAGGAATGTTTCCCAGATGGGGGTCAATAAAACAAAACATGCATTTGCTATGCAATAGGACTCGTATTCACGCAAGACGTATTGCATTGAAAATGGGAGTGCAGGTGGGCGAGAAGGCAAAACTGGAGTGGGAGGGGGGCGGGGGCCAAGAAGGCACGGACTGCAGGAGGGGGGGCACAGGATGAAAATAGTGCTTGAAGTAAAGGGGCCAGTAGCCATGGAAGGATACAAATGACGACATGGTCATCATGAGGAGGGACTAACAAGCCTAAACCCAATCGGAAGGCAGAATTTAGGAACTAAGCCAATGAAAAAGCTGGGCGGAGCTTCCACGACTTACATATTGGAGCATCTGCTCTGAATAGGGCAGATGGTTTGAGGTACTTGAGCCGTCAGCCTGATGTCGAATGGGTAAGGTTTCCACTGGCAGTATCATGACGTTTCGGCTAATATTAAATGGAGAAGTCAATTAGGGAGTTGACAGACCGGATACTCCATCACAAGGGAGTACACAAGGGTGTCCACCAAACTCTAAATAAGCCCTCAAAAACTCTAAATATGTAGAGCTGCATTAATTGTTTCTTCGAGTTTTACCAAGCTATGCTAATCCATTTTCCAATGTAAGTAGAAAAAGGAATGGTAACATTTCTAATATTAGGGAATGGGGAAGCAGTATTTTGAAGTGTTGCCTTTTTATTTTAAGATATTGAAAACCTTGTTCTAAAACGATGTCTTGTGAAAACCAGTCTCAAAATCTGTATCCAATTTCAAGCTTTGCATAAATATATATACCTCTTTAATGTGCTATTTTCAGATGACATACAGTTTTTGCTGAAACAGTGCCCAAGCAATGAATTAATTCAAAATCTCACCAGCGAGTGGAATGGACAACCAGCAGTCTTGTCCATTGGACAGGCTGTTCTGTTACTGATCTCTGCTGGTCACAAAGAAAATGGCTTTCAGTTACTTCAAGAAATTAACATAACTGATAAAGGTAAGTGCTGCACACTTTCAAGTTACATTTATCAAATCATTTGGTTAAAAGGGTGACTTGAAATGCTCCTTGATGTTGACCCTAATGGTGATATACGTGTAATGCTCTTAAAATAATAAGTGAACGAGCATGTATACAACGAGTCAGAGGTTAAGGCTCCCTAAGGCATTTCCTTGTGCTGTCAAAGTCCACTTGCCAAGTTGAGGTAAGTGGGGGTAGTGGGTTGCCGGAGATTACGTGTCAATAATGTGAGCAAAGCTGACTACTCTGATACTTGTAGTTGTGCATTTAAAATTGTATGGGCTCATAAACCACAATAAGCAAAGGTGTTGGTTTAAAGGCTCAGATTGGCTGAAAGTGTCACATGACATGGGTTCACTTAGCCTGCATATGATCAGCACAATCAATTTCTTTAAAAAGGAGAAGACGGTGTTATCTGTTTAAGGCATAGCATGTATCCTTCACTGTTCTTTAATACATAACCTTGTTCCTTTCATCTCATCACTGTCACTACTTCTGTTCAAGTCAATCACAATTTCTTAAATACTGCGAAAAATTAGTAGACAATCAGACTCTCTCTTGCTTTACACAAAATCACTCAAGCAAGTGTATTTTTGGTGCCTTTTGAAATGGGAGGAATTTACAAGTTTGTTTCACCCCCTTTCTTCTGACACTACTTTGGATGAAAGAACATCTCGTTGCCTGCTGATCTAAGACATCGTTGGGCAATGGATAGAAAAGTACTGCTTTAGGTAACGTAGAGCTTTACACTATATAGTGATTTAAGAATCAAAGCTAGAGTGAGTTTTATATTGAAAATGTACAGCAACTGGGAGCCAGTGCCCCACCCCCAGTCTAGGGGAATTAATGTGCCCCTTTTGTTCAATTAAAAACTGCCATACTGGCATAGTTTTGCAACATTTGTAGCCTTTGGACTTAGAGGTTCTGGCTATAAAGGCATTAACATAATCCTGTTTGGGTCTATCACACCTCTAGGAATGGTAAATGATTCTTCCTAAGAGAGTGAGAGCATCTAAGTAATAACATAAGATGATAGTTTGATGTCTGGAGACTTTACTCACCTGACTTTCCTTAGTAAGTAGCTCATCAAAAAGTACTCCCAACATTTTACTGTATCTCTTAATGAAATGTCTACATCCCCTACACGAAAGAAGTGACTGACAGAGCTCCTGTTTTTTAGCCAGTGATCTGTGCCAAAGAGCTGAAGCTAAGTGTTGGAAACATTTAAGCTCAAACAACTTTTGTTAATTTAATCTTGTATTATAGAGAACACCTGTGTTACCTTCGGCTGAGCATTAGATAGTATATCCAGCTAAATCAGTGGTGTCAAAAGCTGTAGACACATCTAGTAGCATTATTAAAGCAAAATGAATTGCATTGACTATATTCAAAATAACAGTCTGAATAACCCAAGGCATTTCCTGTACCTCTGTAAGAGCAAAAGCATAACTGTGTGGCACTCAAAATATTATTTTTATATTTGTGAACTTTGAGCTGCACTTTACCTCCTTTTTCATATTTTTTAGCAGCCATTGAATATTTGAGATAGGCTGATAATATATTGAATCCAACAAATGAAGACTTCGTTTTTTTAGAAGAGGGTAGATACACGTTTTCTCAAGTTCTCCTATAATAATTCCCTTTCTAAAAGAGCTGGTTGCAATTTCCCTAAAAAAATGGAGCTTGTAACTTGCAAGCCCCCGTGATCAATTATTGCGGCATGGCTCTCTAATGTGAATGGTTGGATTTAAGCGTCTCATTATAGCAATAGTCTTGTCCAAAAAGCTCTTCCAAAAGATAAATATGTTCTCCCAATGCTTAGTTGGGGTAGGTCCTATAGTAGCCTTCTCATCCACATCAGAAATAGAAATCCTATGTTCATACTGATCAGTTTTACTTTGATAATAGCTTTAACACATTGTTAGACCAATCATCTGGAAAATGCGACGGCCTGTTCAAGAGATATGGGAGAGGACATTATTTTTTGGCATCCACAATAGCTTTTTATAGACCTACCTAGAATCTTCCAATTCTAAATGTGTCAGATCACAAGTGTTTTTCTGCCTCACACATTCCAGGCTCATAATTTCACTTTGCAGCTTCTTCTAAAAAAGCATGGTCGAAAATGTTTAGGGGTGTTCTATCTTTACATTTTCTGTGGGGCCTGCTTATTGACAAAAGCAATAAGTAAATGGTTATAATATTCATTCTTTCTTGGGTAAATCTCAAATATAGCTACTTCGCCTGTTCCATCTCTGTAGTTTGACTGAGTGGCTGCTTTATAGTTTGGCAGACAGCATACTCTGTCGCAACAATGATGGACTGCTCTCTCTGCCAAATTGATTCACTGACGAGTGGCCCTTAAGTGGATCAGCAATGGAGGCTACTCTTTCTCCGTTGCTGACAACCCAACGGAATGAGGTCAGTCAGAGGTTTGGCCAATCTACCATCCACCTGATACAGAGTGGGCGGTCGAATAGCCAGTTTTTACTCTCTCTTGATGCCATGAAGAACATGGTGGTAAGGGGCAAGGACTCCTGTGGTGTGGAGGTCATTTGTTTTTGTTTTTTCATAAACAAAATCCCACTTTGTGATTTTGTTTCTTAAAAACAAAAACATTAAAAATATTTGGACAGACAATAATGTTATTTTGGCTGTACCTTCCGTCAAACTTTTAATACATTGACAGGAACCGCAGTAACGGTGGCACCTGCCAATGGTTTGAGTCGTCCTCAGGGCTAACGGACAGCTCTAAATTGGTCAGGCGTCGGACCCAGGGTATGGCTGAAGTAAAATACTCTGCCCTACTGATGGACTTGCCTCCGCCCGCCAAACTCTAAGTTAACATGTATATTTTTATAATGAGAACATTTTTAAAGTCTCAGTAGAAAACATTTGGTTGTTTGATATAAGTTTTGATAGATTTATCCACAACTAAATAAAATACAATTACATTATAGAGTCCTCTGATGCCACCAACCCAACCACTGCATTTATTCCTATTCCTTTTGTAAGTACCCTAAAAAGTGTCCTTTGATGAGGGAGAAACTGTTGAGTTTTGTTGAAAGTCCCAAACCTCCAAGGTTGCTGCCAAATTCATATAAATCCCACCATGAGGGGTCATCAAATATGTTAAAATAACCTAGGTCAACCACATGCTTAGTAACTAGTATTATCAGAAGTACGCATAATTTTCCAAATCTATTTCAAAGTCAGCACTAGATTTAGGCTGGTAAAACAATAATAAAATAATAAAATGGTTAATGATCTGTTTCTCTAATGATGGTATAACAGAGCTTGAGCTGGAGGCCCAGTACGCCAATCACACTGCACAACTGTATGACCTTTTCTAAAGAGAAAGGAGTGTCAGATAACAGATCAAGGTTAGAGGCTATTTGAAGCCAGGATTCAATGAAGAATAAAATATCAAGTAATTTGTTGATAAAGGGACTATGAATTTTGATTTAGCATAGATTGCGCATTCATAAAAGCACATTTATAAAACAGTTGGCTATTCCCAACAAGGACTTGACTTGGCAATTCAGGCTGGACTATTCCTATTGGAGAAGGGCCAATGCTAAATTGCACATAACTGTTCTCTCTCTGGAGAGTAGTAGTGAGTACAAATGATGAACGAGAATATGGCTCCACGTGATTACCATTGGTTGAGACTGTTAGCATTGAACCCATCACATGTGTGCTTTCCTCAGATCAAGATTCTAAGGGCAATGGGTAGGCCCAGAGGTGGGTCTCGTGGTCAATATGCAACAGGGCTCAAGCTATAACTCACTGCTGAGGCCTAAGTTGACTGAAATCAGTATGGGGCCCTTGTTTTCCCTCCAGAGGAAATATGCCACGGATGATCAGCCAGGACTGTTCATACTGGAGCAGTACCAGGGCGGATTTCCATATCGCTGGCCTGTATTTGGAGTGGAATAGTGGGTGAGAAATGATGGACTGGAAAGCAGCCTGACCTTTGGTCAGCCTGACAGACCACTCTTTATGGTGGCCAAAAGGTGAGGAGCGTGGCACCTCAGTCCATTAGAACAGGGCGTGGCTGGTCAGCCTACAGGACTGTTGTGCAGCTGTGCCATGGGGCTGTATTTGGAAAATAAACCAGCCTACTTTCTTTACTTTTTGGCAAATGTTAGTAGATCTGTATGTAATGACATCCAAACATGTGGTGATGCATACATGCGCAGACGCACATTTTCGTAGAGCTTCAGTAGTCATAGGGGAGTAGTAAGATGCAGGGACATTTTCAGTTGTCGATTTTCAGCCGTTATCTTGATTTTTAACTGCAGGCATAAGCAGGTATATAAATCTCAGTTTTTTGCATATTTCTGTGACTTAGGCCCTTAGCATGCAGAAACATTAAGAATATCGGCCCTTAATAAGTTGTATGCCACAAACAGAATTGTTGTTTACTTTTTATGTTGGGTATCCCTTATTATCCTACTCAGCAGTACCGTTTTGTTGACTTACTGACTGACTTAGTTTTGTCATGATTTGAACCTGGGACCTTTATATAACATACTTATCTCGGGTCATCAAAGCACTAATACACTGAGCTTATTTTACCAACTTAATTAATCAGCCTTCCATTTCACAGTGCCTGGGCAATTATCCCGTGGTGAAACTCAGGAAGGTAAAAGCATTAACTTCAATACTTGCCAAATAGAAGCTACAGTACTTTACTTCAAATACAGAGTATGGCTGACCTGGCCATGATGGCGGACGTTGCTCTCAAGCTCTGCGCAGGAGTCTGCCCATCCGCATCCATCATGGTCTGTGGGACACCGCTGGGCGAGGCAACACTGCGAGGAGTTCCAGATGCTCCGCCACCCCCTTGACGAGGTTCTTGGACCGGTGTTTGGGCGCTGCAGGAGGCTGGCGCCGCTTGGCTTCTCACAACATTGCGGTGCCTGGGCCACACCAGCCTGCATAACTGCAATGTAATTCTTCCTTGGAGGTTAGCGGGAAGCGGTCATCCCGAATCCTCAGGGGGGCCCCACCTGGTGGCGTTGCCTTCTTGCGAGTCCCATTCATGGCAGAGGTGGATACCGCAGTGAGACGGAGGGGCCTTACCTGGTAGCTGTGTCTCCAGCTGCGGGCCTGCCCCATCTGTCTGGCTCAGAGGCACTGCTACTGATGGCACAGCACTGTCGGCCCCCAGCGAGGCAGTGGTGATCATGGGGGCTGATGGGTGGGATCGACTGTGGGGAGGCGAGAGATCACACAGGGAGCTGCCCCAGAGGCCCCAGCTGGGACATTGTTCTCTGTGCACGCAGCCCGAGGACATCTAAGCACAGCGCCACTACAGGTGAGTAAAGCTGCAGCGCGACTGGGAGGGGGACTAGAGGCTCAAACCCCCGTCCGGCCTCTGAGTCAGCGCCATAATCGAGTTTCGGAGGCTGTGGGGCCCTCCCAGGGGAGCTGGGCCCTTCCTTCCAAGGCCCCTCCCCAAACACCGCTGAACTGACTTTGGGCCTGGCGGAGAGGTGACTTCTTTTGGCATTCTGGGAGGGGAGCGGCCGCAGCATTTGGCCTCTGAATCGCCACCCTCATCAAGGCATGGGAAGTGGAGACAGTTGTCAAGGAGTTGCGGCCCTGTCTCTTCCTGGTGCCCCTCCTGATTTCATTAGTACAACCCCGGGCCCAAAGAGAGGAGGCCCCTACTACATTGCAGGAGGGGGCCCAATGTGACATTTGACCCCTGAATCGGCAGAGATCTTGTGCCTCCCGGCCGTAACTCAGTGCCTCCCTTGACTCAACCCACTCAGGCCTGGGTCTCATGGTGCGTGGACTCCTGATGGTCTGCTGGTGGGAGGGGCCCACCTGGTGAGAGAAGCCAACTCGAGGAGGAGAGCGGCCGCAGTTGACCCCTACTACCTAATCAAAACCGGAGTGGCCTCCAGAGCTCGGCGGGGCACACCGCCATTGAGTGGGCAAGACTCTCCTGCCAGCCGGTCTCCTTGAATACAGACCTGGGATCCTGCTGGGCTTGGCGCAGGGCAGTATGCAGCTATACACCTGACACACGGGCCCTTGCATGTTAGCCTATAGCCCATTACAGCAGACACCTGGGATGGAACAAGCATCTCCGTCGCTGTGACCCTCTCCCCGGAGCCTTTATCCAGAGCTGTGCCAGCACCCTACCCCATGGGCAAATTGAGCCCAGACGCCGGCCACCATACTGCAGGCCACCCCGGCTCTCGACCCCCTGTGGAGTGAGGAGAAAGGAATGCAGACTCTCACTACATCCGACGAGTTAGACAATGTTCTGGCAGCGACAGAGCACTCCAGGATCACAATGGAGGACAGGTTTGGAGTCCTGGCTGCTGATATTAACTTACTGCAAGATACCCATCACAAGCTCGCTGACAGAGTTGGGGATGGCAAGAAAACCTTTACTGCCCACAACCACTTATGAAGGAGCATCAGGCTGCAGTCCGAGATCATAAAGGCTGTGAAACCCAGCTGGATAACATGGTGGACGGCTTGGAAGGTCACTCCTGGAGGAGCAATGTTCGAATTCTGGGACTTCCAGGGGGAATTGAAGAATCCGATCCCGTTGAGTACCTGGAGACCCAGTTTTAAACATTTACCCTTGACCTCCCATCTCATCCCTTTCTTTTCCATTGAAAGAGTGCACTGGGTCCCGGCATGCTGCCTTTCCCCCAGGCTCCCCTCCTCACCCAATACTGGCAAAACTCCTTCACTGCAAAGACAGAGAAGCGGTGCTCCGCTCTGCCAGGCGGATGTTATGTTATGTTATGTTATGTTATGTTATGTTAAAATGCGTTTGTATAGCGCTCGGCTACTCTAAAAGAGTGTCCCGGCGCTTTCCACAGGCAGCTACAGTGTATAACAACATAAAAGAAAGAAACCCACCTAAACAGAAAGATTAAAAAGCCAAGTCTTCAAATTCTTCCTGAATTGAAGCAAATTGGGAGTACTGCGGAGTACCAGTGGGAGGGAGTTCCACAGCTGGGAGGCCTTGAGGCTGAAAGAGCGCCCCCCAATGCGGGCCTTCCTCACGCGTGGAACCACAGCAGTGAAAAGGGATTCCGAACGCAGTGAGCGAGCAGGGCGATAGAAAGCCAATCTCTTCTGCAGATATCCTGCGCCTGAGCCAAACAGAGCTTTGTGCACCAGCGTCAGGGATTTGAACATAATCCGCTTCCGGATCGGCAGCCAATGAAGCGTCAGCAGCAGCCCAGAAGCCCGTGCTCGTCTATGCAAACCAAAGATCGCGCGGGCTGCAGAGTTCTGTGCCACCTGCAAACGCTGGACCAAGTAGTCCGGGAGGCCTAAAAAAAGGGCATTGGCATAGTCTAGCCTAGATCCGATGAGCGCCTGCACCGTAATCCGTCTGTGCTCCGCAGATAGTAGAGGAAGAAACTTGCGGAGCATTTTCAGGATGCCGAAACAGGTGCCGGACAGGCCAAGGACATGCGCTCTCAGAGAGAGCTTGTTATCAAGCTTAACACCAAGGTTCTTGGCAACCAAGGAGGATTGTGCCGGAGGACACATGGCAGCCGGCCACCACTGCCGCCACTCGGGATCGATGGCACAGCCGAAGAATAAAACCTCCGACTTACTGGAGTTGGCCTTCAGACTATTCCGCTGGAACCAGCCAAAGACCAAGTCCAGGCAGTCCCGAATTCTCTCCCCATCAAATGGCTGATCTTTTCCACATGTGAAGAGGAGTTGCGTGTCGTCGGCGTAGGACACGATCTGGGCTCCGTAAGCCTCCACCGCAGCCGCCAGGGGGGACATAAAGATGTTGAACAATGTCGGGCTCAACACAGAACCCTGTGGAACCCCGACTCCCAATGGCGGCATCTCGGCGGAGCTCTGGGAAACCCAGACCGTCTGGAGCCGCCGACAGGTCCAACATGACTAGCATGGCCTTGCCACCCACATCCAAGGTCTCCCTGATGATCTCAGAGACCTCCACCAACGCCGTTTCCGTACTAAAATTCGGACGGAAACCGGATTGGGATGGATGGAGCAAATTGTTGGATTCTAGGAAGCTCGACAAGACGCCATGAACATGTTTCTCAGTGATCTTGGCCAAAGCCGGGAGAAGTGAAATTGGCCTGTAATTGGCCAAGACCTCGGCATCAAGACCAGGCTTTTTCAGGAGGGGGATCACCATCGCCCTTTTCCAGGTGCGTGGGACACTCCGCTCCCTCAAGTAGGCATTGAGGATCGGGTTGACCACTGCCGCCATCCCGGCCAAAAATTTGGCGGGGCAGGGGTCAAGTGGGGAGCCAGATTTGAGACTGGCCAACAGAGTCCGGGACATGTCACTGGAGACAGGTGGAAAGTCCGCCAGTATTGCCGTAGGCATGGACGATGTTCCAAGTCCTGCCCCGAGGCCACAGCAACCCTCCACCGAGCTCTCCGAGAAGGAGGCCTGAATTGCCTTAATCTTGTCGGTGAAAAAAGTGGCAAGATCACACGCCCACGCATCAGGTGATACAGGCGGGGGTGAATAAGAAGTAGGGGACGTGAACTCCTTCACAATCGTGAAGATCTCCTTACAGGAGTTCGCCGACGCCTCAATCCTCCTGGCAAGGTATTCCCCCTTGGCACCAAGAATGTCACGGTGATAGGCCTTCACCGCCGACCTATAGGCGAGTTTAGCCTCCCCATCATATTGAAGGCGCCAGGCCCGCTCAGCAACCTTACATTGGCAGCGAGCCATGCATAGCGCCTCCGTAAACCACGGTGCAGATTGCCGTATCGCCGTGGACCGGGGGGTTACCCTTGGGGCAAGATCATCTAACCTCTCAGTCAACCATCGCTGCAGGGCCTCAGTGTCTCTTTCTGGATCCCCCGAGAGAGGACAAGGATGTTCCGTGAGCGCCTGCTCCAACATAGCAGGCGTCACTCTGTGCAACGCTCTCGAGGCCGATCTGGGCACCGTGGGGGCGCAGGTGTCAGACCGCCCGTTCTCCAACACGGAAAACCCAATCAGCCTATGATCCGACCAGAGCACCGGCCGCGTTTCAATGTCAACAATTGGGACAGAAGAGAACACTTGATCGAGGGTGTGCCCTTTCTCATGTGTAGGCCCTGACACAAACGGTGCCAGGCCAAGCGGAGACGTAATATCCAGCAGTTTAGCCCCATCCGGGTCGTCCGTGACATCAAGATGAAAATTGAAATCGCCTGCCAGCAAGCAATGCTGTGCAGACAGCGCCAGCTCCGAGATAGCTGTCTGTAGGTCCTCCCAAAAGGAGCCCACCGGACCAGGAGGCCTGTAGACCAGCAGACCCTTAAGCGCTTGACCTGGAGACAGTCTAAGCGTAAAACCAAGGGATTCAGAGCCCTCAATGGAGTTCACGGGAAGAACTGAGCAGGAAATGTTCTTCCTCACCACCACAGCGACTCCGCCCCCCCTACCCTTAACTCTGTCTTGGCGGAAAATGTTATAGGTTGGAGGGATCGCAGTAAAGATATCCGGATTGGACGCCTCTCCCAACCAAGTTTCGGTCAGGAGCAGACAAAGAGGATTATCCCTGACAAGAAGATCGTAAATGTGCAGGGCATGTCTTCCTACCGACCTTGTGTTAAGTAGCAGACAGAGATGTTTCGCATGCACCTCGGTTGTCCTAAGGGCGCTGCACTGTGCGTCAGTGGGCGACCAACCGCAAGCCGGACAGCGTCGTTTACCCTTGTGTCGACCAGGGAATACAGAGCGACACAAGCTAGATGTAGTACGCATGGCGCGGAGCGTCGCCGAGGTATAATGGATCATCCTCGCCCACGCCTGACCAGAATCCTCCGCCGCCCTGCCGCCTCCGGGACGCTGACGGGCGCAGACGGGCAGGACTCCGGCACGACTTAGGCTAAGCGAAGGCGTCCACCTGCACGTCCCGCTGCGCGTAGGGAGCGACTTTAAATAGGCTCTCCAGTGAGCCCTTGGCGCGCGAGTCCGCTCCAAAATGGCGGCGGCCGCCGGACAAGAAGCCCCAATCAAAGATGGCGCCTGAAATGGACCCCAGGACCCGGACCCACCAAAGTGGTGGTGCTATAGAGGCACAAAGGTGCACTTTTTAAATGCGGTAAGGGGAGCGGGGCACGAGCTGCAGGCAGCAGAGATGGGACCCCTGCAGGTTGAGGACAAGCATTTCATGTTGTTTCCTAACTATTCTCGTGATGTGCAGTGCAAGCGATCATCCTTCTTGGAGGTGAAATGTCGATTTCGGCAATGAGGAATACTATATTCACTGCTATTTCCAATGCACATCAAGATTTTCTTTAAAGGCACCACCCTCTTTTTCACTGACCCCGCTGAAGCGTGGGACAGGACTGACTAACACTTGAATGAAATTGAGGTACTGGACAGCGATCGTAGCCACAATGCTCAGGTGCCTCTGAACAAGCGGCAAAGCGAGAAAAATACTCCGCTGTGCGCAAAACCCCTGCATTGAGTGGCCTTGACCAGTTCCCCCAACCTGGAACAATTTATAGCAGACCGCAGGCGAGCCATGCAGACTGCAGCGAACATAGGGCCTGGCTCTACAGCCACTGACAACGACAAAAGCACCCACATCTTCACCTCTGAGGACGACCCCAGCTGCTCGGGCAGCTCCCAGACTGATTTGCCAACACCTCCCTCAGTGACTTAGCAGACAGCCAACACCCTCATCTAGCAGCCCTGCAGTGACTTATCTGTTCTAAGGATCGCACTATGGCCCAATGCCACATTAGTGAATCCTATACACGGCTGACAACCTTTCTCACTTGACAATAAGGGGCAGTTCAACTCCCTTTGTCTTGGCTGTTTTTCTAGCTCACCCCCCAATACCACACTAGAGCATGCCACACACATTTTGTTTGGGCATACTGACGGTTGTGGTAGACTCCCAGTATTGGGATGATCCCACTCCCCTTGCATATTCTCCTTGCCCTTCTTCTCCCAAGACCCTCAATACTATGGCAGGTGGCGGGACTTTGTAACATGGTCAGGAACACTGCCACTGGGGAGGGGCACCCCTGCACTAATTCTCTACCACATCGTCATGGCCTCACCCGCTGACTTTATCTTTCTCACTCTCAACATCTGAGGCATGCACACTGCACGCAAACGCTATGCTGTCTTCTCCTGTATCAAGCACTAGCAGGTCCAGATTGTTTTTCTGCAGGATACACACCTCACTGCGGGAGAGTTGGACAAGCTGCGTAGGCACCGGAGAGGTATTCTTTCTGCCACTATCTACTCAATGTACGCGCAAGGAGCTCCCTTTCCAAGAAACCCGCAGGGCAGTCCACTCTGTGCCCCTCTGCTACCCCGGGTCAGCTTATCCTGAGTCCAAGGCTATTACACGGCAGGGTAATTACGTGCCTGGACAGGGCGCTCACTTCTTAAAGTGGAAGCCCTGTTCTCGGATGACCAGCTTCTCCTCTTTGCCCAACTAGCCAAGGAGAGTGGACTCCCTCCAGGGCAGGTCATCCTCTACTGGCAACTCATACACTCCTGCCAGTTCCTCTGGGATCTGTCCAGGGACAAACCAACAACACATCCAATGCTTCAGCCTATCTTGACCATGGGACCAGGCCGTCACCTCATCACCTGGTTATACAGAGCCTTACGTGAGTTGTCCCCATACAGCTAGACACACTTCACCAACAGTGGGAGTTTGGGATGGTGTATTATGATAAGGGATGGGAAAAAGCCCTTGTGTCCCAAAAGAAAGTCTTCCGAAACTCTTGTTTCAAGAAAATACAGTTCTTTATCCTACATCCAGCCTGTCTAACACCAGCACAGCTCCACCACCACTTTCCAGAGTCACGCTTTGCCTGCCCTGATGTCAAACCCCTGATGCAACACTTTAGCATATGTTATGGTCCTGCTTGGCCCTACAACATTTCTGGTGTGCCATCCACGTTACACTACAGGAGGTCACAGGTCTACAGGACATATACACGTGGGAAGCCTACTCGCCTTCAAGATCAGGAAGCAGCACAAGGTACGCATGCGTGTCCATGCCCTACCCTATTTTAGCCAAGCGTGCAATCCCACTGCACTGGCCTGCACCCACGGGCCTACCAGTGGAAGCATGGGTGGGGCGATGCACAAATGGGGTGCTGCAGAGGAGGAACCACTTCGAAACGAGGAGGTACGTTGGTTTCTCTGATGCTCTATCTCCCCACAATGGGCCCTCTTGCTCAACATGTCTGGCAAATTTCTGACAAGGACCTTGCACCTCCGCCACTTTAGGGCTCATCTGTAATATCCGGGGGCCACTCCTCCCCGCGTGTTGACTTCCCGCCACCGTGGGAGCTACCCTTCACTAGTACATATCCAGTCCCACCACTATCTAGCACAATGAAGAACCGTAGTGCACTATCCCTGAGCCTAGTATTGAGCCCCACATTGCTAACTCTGAACTAGAGCAGTGCCAGCTCTCTGCCCTCTTACTTCTGTTCCCCCCCAGTGTTTGCACCAAGTTAATGGTTTAGTATGGCTTATGGGAGAAACACAGTAAGGCAACACCAAGCATGGGAGCCGCTTAAAGCTTTTAAGCCCACCTAATGGCAATGTCTAGCATTGAACGTATGCCATTGAATATTCTACTATGCCTTTGGACTCCAACGATGCTTCCTGTGTAATGTACTTTGATGCACACGATCACACACTGTAATGCTCCTCATAAATTCTGAAAAACCCAATACAAACTTTTAAATGGTTACGTCCAAATAATAGCAAAAATTAAGAACGAAGTACAAGAATGAAAAGTCAGAATTTTACTCTCATATGATCACTCATTTTGGATAAAATGTCCGCCTTTTCAGGCAGTCACAAAGAGTCCCTGGCATGCTTCTGCAATTCTACACCAGTTAAATATTTCCAGAAGTTCCCGGTATGTAACATTTATGCATGGATCATTCCTCCGGGTGGAAATTTCTAGATGCGATAATGTAAGGCACATGTTCATTTGCACTTTTTGCTTTTACTTTTTTGTTCCTCATGGGGTAAATATTGTTCTCACAGTAAGTATGGGGGTCCCTCTCCGTTCCTACCCTGGAAAAGCTCGTTTCTGTCCTTCAAGAGTAAATATGTTTGATTCCAGGGTGGGATAGCTACCTGCATTGAGTAATAGAATGCCAACAAACTTTGAGGCTGCTTATTACTTAGCTACTTTACAGGCAGGCTCACACAGGAACACCCAGAAACCTCCCTAACTTCTAAATTTTGCAGTTGTAGAAAAGCCACCCTACTGGTGAAATGTCCAAGTTTTCCAATACCCTTTGTAGGAGTAAACAGGTACTAGTGCTGAGTCTATGAATCAGTATACCTTTGCAAATGTGTTTTGTGCACTCTAAAGTATATATACTCTTTGGCATCCAAAGTACTCAGTGAAGTGGTAGTAAGTTTCCACCAGTAGCTTGCGTCTATCACCATTCCAACCTGGGCTTAAACAGACTGAGAAGGGCTGAGCCCTCCTCTCCTGAAAAGAGCCAAATGATTTATGAAAAAAACGCATAAACAATGAATCACTAAAAGATAGATCTGTTGTCTTCTTGGAAATGATCTACTCCTGCATTTGCTTACACTTGTTTGGTCTTGACTTTTAATTAAGCGTGGGCGAATTTAGCGAATCTGGCGTTCGCGAATTTGCGAACTCGCAATCCGCAAAATCCGCGAATTCTCGCGAATTTGCGGATTTTTTTTTTGTGTTCGCAAGGGTTTCTGCCAGTTCGCGAGGGTTTGGTACCAGTTCGCAATTGCGAACTTACTTGTCGGCTCGCAACGGTCGCGACTATGTTGTTTCTACGTCTGGTTCATCATCACAGGTTCCCAGCACCCTCTGTTTCACCACTGCCACCCTCTGTTTCACCCATGCCACCTTCTGGTACATCAATGCGACCTTCTGGTTCATCATCACTGTAGATTATGGGGGGGGGAAGCAAGCACACCTGCCCTGCTTCAACTGACATGAATTAATTTGGGGTTGGTTTATTAATGTGTCACTGTTTTAAAATTCCAGTCTGGCACCTGCTTCCTTATCTGTAATTTGCTTTCTGTTGCAGTGCAGTTTTTTTTTCCAGGACCTTTGTGGCCTATTTGTAGCTATTCTATGAGCCTGCTGTGAGGGTCAGAGCAGGGTCATACAATTGTTGCAACTAGCAACTGAACTCTGGAAGAGCCTCAGTCAGGAAGCACTACAGGGAATGGTTACTAATGATGAGTTTGAACTTTTGCACCTGCTGAGTGCTTTCAGTTTTGCAAAACTCGTTTTTCTGCAATTTCGCGGGATTCGCGGGGCGCGAACTTGCGCGAGATCGAATTCGGAAGCAAATGTGCGATTTGTTTTTTTGCGGAGTGCTAGTTCGCAAGGTTTTGTGCGTTTTAGCGAGCCGCTTGTAGCGCAACGGCGCGAAGTTACCCTCACGGTCGTTCTCGGGCGCGGCCATCTTGTCTCGCAAAGTGTGCGGCTCGCTAGTACAATTTCAAGTGTGGTCGCGAGGAAAATCTCGCGCGAACTTACCCACGCGGTCGTGAACGGGCGCGGCCATCTTGTTTCTCATTCATTGCTATGGTTCTGGGCATGCTTTTTGTATCCTCTCTGAATCTCTGCCATCCTTTGCTTGTTTGAAGTTTTTTTTATCTATTTTACTTATTATCTATCCCTCTATTTTTCTAGCTCTATATTTTTGTGTTTTCTGCTACTTTTGGTTAATTTTAAACTACTTTTTTAAACTCTTTTCTTTTCTTCTCTTCCCTATTCTATTTTCTTTATTATTTAGCTTCCTTTCTGCCCAGACCATGGTAAAGGGAGCTGGGAAGCATCCCAAGAAGGGGAAGGGTCCCGCACCCCGTGCCCGGCTCCCGTGCGGGCGTTTGAGGGCGGAGCAGGTCGCACCCCGGGAGATCTTCAGCCCGGAGGAGGTGGCCGCTCGAATTTTTTATGTTCAGCGCTGCCTCCCCAGGACCATCATGGCAGGCGGCAAGATCGCTAGCGGGTACGGGATCCAGGAGCGCCGGAAGCGGTGGGAGAAGGTGTGCCGGGCCATGTACCACCACTCTTGGGTCCGGCACACCTACAACCAGGCCACCCACTGCTGGACGGATGTCCTGGACCAGGAACGCGATCTGCTCGACCTGCTCGGCCTTGAGATCCCCGGGCTTGGTGAGTAGTAGTAGCTATTTCTTTACTACTCTGTTTTCTCCTGCTCTGTGTGTTATTATATTGCAAATTTTTGTTTTTTACCAAGAGCAATAATGCTGCTGATTACATTGTAGGTAAATTATATTTCAAAATCTTCTGTGCATTTCAGGTGCACTGCTCTCCTTCTCAGTAGTGTTGCTACTATGCTTATTTGTTTTCGATTTTGTGTTCATTTCATTGGCCTGTGAAATTATGTATGAGTGTAGTTTAAAGAACTGCGTAATGCTAGACTCTAAGGGTCAGATTTTTAATTACCGGCGCATCCCTGCAAAGTAGCAGGGATGCGCCAGTAATTGTGCGCCACGCCACCACCACCCATGGTGCGCCGTATTTACAATGCGGCGCACCATGGGCCCAAAACGTCACCAAAGCGTTACGCATCTGTGCCGTAAAGGCGGCGCATTGCTGGAGTTGCGTTGCAACGATGGCGCAGCTCCATCAGTGCTCTGGGGTGCCCTATCTCCCCAATGCTGCGTCAAGCCGTACGTCTGCTTCAAGCAGGCGCAGGGTTTGAGCCACGCATCATTGTCCTCAAAGTGACTGATTGAAATCTTGTAGATTTCCCTCAGTCCCTTTTAGGATGCGTTCCTGCGCAGGAACGCCCTCCCTTGCGCTGGAACGCTCCCTGATGGCGCAGGGCTTTACAACGAGATGCATCTCCCATATGCGTCACGTTGTTAATATACGCCGCACCATGGCGCCTCTTTTGTTCTGCCGCTGCGTCACAAAAGTCACGCAACAATGGAGCAAAAGAGCCGCAAGGGGCTTCTAAATCAGCCCCTACAGACTCAAGTCTAGTCCTTCCTTTGCACACATGGCGATAAGAAGAAATAGTGGTGGTGGATTGATAGTTTGAGTATTTTAATGACTGGTTAATGTAGTAGGAAACTTTAGTGTTGTCGCTGATCTGCAATCACGATGGACTTTGTCTGTCACTTCGCGTGCTGCAGACTGCTGCCTGCCAGTCCTAGGCAAACCTTTTTAGTACTTTGTTTAGTGAGTTACATAAGAACTTTCCAAGTCGACGGTCCGCAAATCAAGCAATACTAATAACGTAGTAGACCACATGAGATCGGTCAATATATCCCGTGGAATAGTTGTCTATTTGCTATTTCGCCAAAATATTTTGTTATTGTTCTTTTGAAATGTTTGATTTGGTTGACAAATATCATCCATGTTTTCTGGTCTTTCATTCTTTCATGTTGCACATCAGCTCCCCCCAGGGGCAAGAGGACACAGGAGGAGGAGGGTGCTGTTCAACAGGATGCAGGCCAGGATCGGGCAGGCGAGGGCTCCTTTGCTGGCCCCGGTAAGTTTTAATTTTAATATAGAGTACCTATTTTTTCCTAGCGTTCCTCATTCGATTTTTTCTAAATCGTCTTTGATCTTCTTGTAGACTGGATCTAAATTCTTATCCTGCCTCGACTATGACTCCCTGTGGTATTACTAGATTATTCTTATTAGTCTGTCTGTGTAGCTAACTAAGATTGCACATTTGGCAATTCCATTGGACTCCCTTTCTAGTCAGCAATAGCTCTATGCACTGAGTGCAGTCCTCTGGGATTGTCCATAATGTCTTTTCAAGTCTTCTAAATGGGGGAGGAGCCAAGCAGGCATCCGAAATGGCCGCATAGTCGCTCGGCTCCGTGAGCCTTATCGCCCCACACATACATCCTGGCACTTATCCTGAGCCACGAAGGCATATTTAAATGGGAGAAGGAGAACGATCACTTACCGTCTGCTCCTGAGGCTCCTACGTGCGGCAGACCCGGAGAACTGTCCCCGAACGCTCTGCGGCCCTTGTGGTGATGAGACCGGGGCGTTGACTCAGATGTGCAGCCGGCCGCGACTGCAACAACAGCGGCCGCTGGTGGCGGTGCGGAGTCGGTCGGAGGGTGCCGTTGACTTGAAGGGCCGCCGATGGCAGAGACGGCCCGGTCCACTTGGCGGTGAGCCTTGAGGGGCTGCGCGGCGAAGCAGGGTCGGAGGGGGTGCATGACTCCTGGCCCCCTCCCCAATCTCTTTGCCCGGGCATAACCAAGGATTGCCCCCGAAATAGGCGGGCGGCTCCCGGGGAGCAGCAGGGATTTTTAGCCTTTTGGTGACTCTCCCCCGGGGAGCCCGCCTCACAGTTTTGAGTCCCGGTTGTGCATCCTGTAGCGCCTTGAGTCGAGGCCTGGTCCCTGAGGTGAGGTGAAGAGGGACGAGGTCGAACTGACTAAAATGGCGGCTGGCGCCCTCCTCTACGGACCACGTCCAGGTCGGACGGCTGTCATGCGGATGGGGTCGGGATGCTGGCGGCGTACACAAGAGCCCACATCCAAGGACGTGTTGGCTGCCTTAACGATTTTGCACAAGACCCTGATCTGTAATGCTTGGGATCTGGGTAGAAGATTGGCCGCCATTGCTGTCTCGCCATCCCTAACGGCCACAGTTCGATCCCAAGGGAGTGCCGACGTGCCCGCAACTATGTCCACTGGGAGAGTCCCAGATCCGCCTAGGTACCGGGAGCCGCCGAAAGACCCGGTTCCTGTGACCGCTCTGGCCGACATGGTTGTACACGTGAGTGTCTCTTCGGGCACATGTTCAATTGGCGGCTGGGGAAACAACTTCTTGGGCTGTCCCGGAGATGTCGTGGTGCTTGCCGGACTGTGTGACTCTCCTTTCTTGGATGGTACTACTGTGTATGGACTTTGGGAAGCTTCCGAGGCCAACATCGACACTACCGGATCTCCGCTGTATGTACTCGGATGGGTTTGGGTTGCTGTATTTTTCTGTGGCTACGCTTCGGCCTGACCCGCCCGGATCGCTTGGACCCTCCAGGCTGCTCTGTATACCGATTGACAAGTGGACATCTGGCGGCGCCATTGCTAGACAAGGCCAGGGATGATATGGTTCAGAGTCTAGTGGCCTTATTGTTGACTGACGGTGCATTGGGTGTGTTTGACTGGGATTCCATTGCTGTTGTGGCCGGGGCTTGATGTTCTCCATTGATATTCTACTTTGCCTCTGGGATCTTCCTGGGTGTAGGGGTGAAGGGCGGGGTCGGGCGGCGAGACCGAGGGCCCTCCTCCGCTTATATTTTTTCTTTTCTCTCTCTCTATATTTCGGGTCTCCAATAGGGCGACAGGCACGCTGCTGGGGGGGGGTAGGCCATGGCCTTCTGCGGGAGTGCAGGGTGGGGGGTAGGGGG
Source organism: Lissotriton vulgaris (assembly GCF_964263255.1). NCBI lineage: Eukaryota > Metazoa > Chordata > Amphibia > Caudata > Salamandridae > Lissotriton > Lissotriton vulgaris. The sequence goes on along the minus strand of NC_141694.1, from coordinate 1,495,667,935 downwards.
GATGGTGTTTGTTCGGTATTTGTTTCTATGGCCCTTTAGTCTTTTTTCTCTTTTAAGTGTCGTCGTCGTTCATGATCCCTGCAGTATGTTTTGTTTTGAGGGGTGGGGTTGGACTTGCTACGTACCGGGTTTGTGCCTGCATTTCTCCTGATTCGTGTATGTTACCCCCGATACTTCATTCGTATTTGTATTGTTTGTAGATATCCTGATTCGCGCGCAGTATTGTAGGACCATGTATGACTGTACGGCACTCTCTTTCAGTTCCCTATTTGAAAATGAACCTTTCAAATCCTGATTTCAAACCTGTACGTCTGACCACAAGTTATGTCCTGGTATTTCTGTGACCCCGGCTTTCGAACTGCTATAACTTTCCATATTGCTTGCTGTACTCCTGCTCTGATTAGCGGCCGGCCAGGATGGTTGTAGGCCCATACTTGTAAATGCTTGTAACATTAATAAAGGTTCCCAAAAAAAAAAAAAAAAAAAGTCTTCTAAATGTTTATGCTTTGACAATTGCCAACAATAAAAAGGTGAATGACCACCAAGAAAGAATAAGATACTACTTTACTTTTGGTTTGGATAGGAGGACAATCCATTCTACTACTGTTGCAGGGACAAATCTGCACAAACAGAACTATGACACTAAATAATGCATTGCTTAGCTTATCAATTATAATAGGCGCTGTTAGACTTTCCACATACCTCAGTGATAACAGACTTTGTAGTTGAACCCCCAATCTCCTTACTGACTAGATAGTGTGGCAGAGTCATTTAGCTCCCAAAGTCACTGATGATTGATCCCCCATGATGATTAGATTATCCAACGCAGGACAAGAGTACGGAGTCAGAGTCAAGAAGTGTCAGAGGCACGGACTCATGCTTGCAAAAATTCCAAAACCTTTAGCTTAGCCACTCTAGTCTGGAGGACCAAAAACCACAGAGTCTATTTAAGTTTAAAAGCTTTATTAAAAGTAAACACATTTATTAAAATCAAGTTTGTCATAAAAGTAAACGTTTAACTGAAAATGGAAAAGTGCTTAGTGCTGACGATTAATTGGACACATTTCTTGTGGTCGAGCCGAGCTCTCACCTGGTTTGAACTTGATCTTGCTCGTGTTCTTAGAAGTCAAGCTTCTGTCTGTTAGGAGAAAAAGTGGTGCGCGTTAAAAATAAAAAGCAAGCATTCATCAGTTGTGCCAAAAAGTGCAGCAAGACAACAGCCTTCCCTGGAAAAAGGGACATTTTTACTTTAGAGTAGAAAGTCACAAATTATTACATTGCTTTCTGTTTTTTTCACATTTCTTTATTCCTCCTAGACCAAATATTATATAGTAGTCAGTGGTGTATTCTAACATTCTTAAATGTACTTTGTAGGTGGAACATCTGGTGGCAGGGCCAGGGCGGAGGTGGTGGTGGTGGATGAGGGGAACACTTCTGGGGAGGATGCGGTGCAAATGCCGGACGACACCAATGTGCCTGTGAGGGTTCACACGGTGGTGGCGGGCAGAGGTAAGCTATATATTCCTTACTTTTTGAGATTGAAGACTGCAGAGTGTGCTTTCTGCACGGGTGTATTATAAATCAAACAGGTAGTAGCCTCCTCTAAATGTACTTCGACTTAGCTGTGAAGTTTTTGGCGAGAAGAACCCCAATCAGATCTGAGATGAACTTGATGGATGGGATGAACGAAAAGCGAAAGAAGGGTGTAAGTAAGTGTGGAAGGACGAGAAATTTAAAGATGACTGGCAAAGAAGAATGATATGTGTTTGCTTGGTCCCCGAGGTGGCTGGGAAGGAAAGAATATGGTATGGTGCATGGCTGGGTGAATGATGAAGCAAGGATGGGTGGAAGGAGAACAGCCTGGGTGGGTGAAACAGAAACTGTATGTGTGCATAAACTTTGAATGGATGGATGCCTGGATCATGGTACTATCTGACTCTTAGATAGCATATGTGTATCTAGAGAGAGTAGACGGTCACTGGATGAACTAAGTGTTACTTTGAAGAGCATGTAACACCGCACCTGCACGTCCGTTCCAGTGTAGGAAAGGCAAGGAAAAGAAGTTGTAATTTTGTCCAAATACTACCATGAATAGTAGCAGTAGTTTGTATTGCAACTGCAAGCACAGCATATATACGGTTATTACGGTGGACACTCCCTACCTCTCTTAATAACTTTAGTTTAGTAGTAGTACGTCATTCATGTGTGGGTGTATCACTGTTCACTCAATAATAAGCAAAGCACCTAAAGTCATCCCATATGTAATCAAATACATCCCATGTGAAGTGATAGATAATCAGATTATTTAGCTTCTTCATTTTCCTTTTCTAGTACTCATTTGCACTGTAGAGTGAAAGCTAAATTAATTAAGCAGTAGCCCTTTTAACAGAGTATTCTCAGTGCCACCCGTAATAGAAAAGTAAGAGCTTCACCACCTGCATGTACTGGACCGGTACAGTAACGCAAGTCTGTCTCACTCATCATGGTGTGCGTCTGTTTTTCTTGGGTGCAAGTTCACTGCGCTGGCATTATGCCGGCTTGCATAAGATAACGTACCAATTTTCCTAAACAAGAGAGAAGAAGAAGAATAAGACTGGTGTACTGTCATAGTCGACTGTAATGGAAGTCCATAGTGCCCGTAGAATTTGTTCCTTAAACTCCCACTAATGTTAGAGCAAGGATGAAGAAGTGGGAGGTTAGATAGATACTGTCCTCAATAGTTATGTACTGTGCTTTCAATTTGCTACTTGTACTGTGACACAACTTTCTGCTCAATCATTTTGTGTTAATCTTAAGGAGCATTGGTTACAGACTATGTCTTTCTTTCTTCATATAGTTGCTCCTTCCAAATCAAACAGACCATCAAGGAAGGAGCTGGCTCGAATGGCCCGGCAACGGAGGCTGGATGCCACTGTCCCCAAATATCGGCGGCTGGTGGCCCTGGAGGAGTCTACCGGTACAACATCCACTGGGACAGCTGCATCCTCCTCCGTGCCCCCACGGGCTGCCAGCCAGCGCAGTGCTCCAGCGGTACGGAGCCGGGCTACCAAAGCCAACCGCCACCGCCGAGCAGCAAAGACAGCAGCTGCCCCCCACAGGAGTCGCAAGGCACGCCAGCACCGCTTATGCCTCAGAGTGTCCTACCTGGAGCAGGAGGTCCTAACGTATAAGACCTTGGTGGAGGGCCTCCGCTCCGACCATGCCACCCTCCGCAAGGAGTATGATGCCCTGGCCGTAAAAGTGAACAGCATCCTTCCGTAGTGTCCCTTGCCCCTTTTATAGAGACTTTTGGGGGGTGGGAATTGGGAGTTGGGTTGTTTTTGGGACTTTTGAAGGACAATCGTTGGGGTTAGGGAGGGTCTTGCGGGAGATTATTTTGTTAGGGCTACAAAAATATACTTTTTGAAACTTTATCTGAGCATATCTGTTTTTTACTGCTTTTGAGTCTGGTGGGTGGGGGTTTAACAGAAAGTTTGTGTTCCTGAAACTTAAGTCTGTGTAATTTTCTTCCTTTAAGTGTAAATGGCTAAATGTTTTCAACACTAAGTGCCTCTCACAGAGTAAGTGAATTCAAGAGTCCTAGGACTTTAGTAGTACTACCGTCAATCCCTCGCCTCTCCTAATACTCCATTATACTACCTCCCACCAAACACTTATCTTACCTGTAATTTGTGTTTGAAAGTAGGGCTAGGCCCAGGGCTGGCTCCACGGGAAATGGCGATTAAGGTTGGCAATCCTGGGCGGATGAAATGTCCTCATTGCGGTGGTACTAGTGGTGTGACACAGTGGCAGTTGCATGCCTATGGAAAAAAAGAAAATGAAACCTGGTTTGTCCTTACTGTAGCATTACAACGGTACGATAGAGAATATAGCAGGTGACAGTACACTAGAACAGTGCCACAATGTAGCCTAACACATGGTAAAGTATTGAAAGTATAACTAGTACTTGCGTTGAATTTCTTTGACATTGGCTACTACTACAAGAAATAGTACTGAAGCTGAGTAAGTCTAGAATATATCCTCGGATTCCTTCACCAGCCTGTTGCTATGACCTTATCCTCCCCAGCAAGTGTGTGGAATTATTGATGTCATTTAGTCACACATCAATCAAAACCACACAGCCCGGGGGAAGAGGTTTAGGGTTTGGAAAATGGATGGGAATGGGGGTTTCTTTTTGGGTAGGTTTTGTTGAGAGAAGAAAAAAAAAGCACAGCATGGACAAACAATAATTGAAGATAAAGAAATCTTTGGGTACAAAGCTAACCATAAATCTTTTAAGTGACATAAAGGAAGTGCATGCACTACTGCTCCTGGGAAGACTGGAGGCCTTTGGGATCAAAGGCCTGGCCTTCAAGTGGTTGCAATCCTTCCTTTCAGGAAGGACTCAGAGGATACAACTAGGGGAGTCAATATCCGAAGTGGGGTTCTTAGAGTGCGGAGTACCACAGGGCTCCGCACTGTCCCCACTTCTGTTCAATCTTTACCTGCAGCCTTTGATTGCATCCCTGGCCGAGATGGGCTGTAGAGTCTACAACTATGCTGACGATACTCAGCTACTGCTGAGTATCGATAACACAGGGACAGCACAAATCCAAGCTCAAAACATCTTGAGGTACACCGTAGGATGGATGACGAAAGAAAAACCTACTAAAAATCAACCCGGATAAGACCGAGGTATTGGTAATTCCATCTACCACCTCACCGTGGAGTGACCTGTATTGGCCTGCAGAGCTTGGATCAGCCCCAAAACCTAGTACTAACGTAAAGAGCCTGGGGATCAAATTAGATTGTGACCTGTCAATGTGCAGCCAAATTTCCACCGTGGTTGGAACCTGCACAAACATCATCAGACAACTGAGAAAGTTAGCTCCCTTCCTCTCTCATTCTATGATGCGCTCAATTGTAGCAGCAACCGTCATTTCACGGATCGATTATGGGAATGCCCTGTATCTTGGCCTCCCAAAAATACTGACAAACAGACTTCAGGTCGTAATGAATTACGCCGCACGGCTAATCTTCGGATTGCCCAGACGAACAAAGGCCTCCCTCCTTCTCCGAAACCTTCATTGGCTCCCTGTTAAAGAGAGGGTTGAGTTTAAGAGCCTCTGTATAGTGCACAAGGCGATCTACGGTCATGCGCCGGCCTATATCAAAGCTCGCCTGGAAGTATACAACCCGAAGAGAATACTTAGATCATCGGATTCTCAGTTATTGGTCTGCCCCCGCTACAAATTGGTGACTAAAGGAGGGAGAGCCTTCTCTGTTCTGGCCCCCCAGTTATGGAACAAACTGCCTGAGGGGCTACGCAGGGAGGTGAATCTCCTACGGTTCAGGAAATCACTGAAAACACTGCTATTTGGAAGAGCCCTGATCGCAATGTAGTCCTGCAGCTGCGTCTCTCTGAGGAGTGAGCCAAGTTATTGTAATAACATCGATTTCCAAGCGCTTAGAGACCTGCAGGTGATTGGGCGCGCTATAAATCTAAATTAACAATAACAATAACAATACTGCATGCATTGTTACTGAAAAGTAAGTAGTACTTTCGACAACCGTGAATGACAGAATGCGACAGTACAGGGCTGCAGCGTTTTCACTTGCCTACCTCTGCACTCAGAGAAACACTTCTTACACTAAATTAGGTTTAAAAAATAGCCGAAGTAAAACCTATAGAATGGCTGTAGGGATCAATTTAGAAGCAGAGAGAGATCCAAGAAATGCAGTCACACTCATAGAAGAAAACAATGGATACTGTATCTGTATGTTGTTGTAGTTGTCCTGTTGAATTTGGTAAGTTGCACGCATCAAACAATTCCTCTTATTAGCGGCACTCCTCCATTCCAGCTGACGCTTCGTCCATCAATGTTGGTGACCAGAAGACACCCTGTCCACTGCCTGCCTGGCGGATGCTGAATTGCGGCTCGCTAATGTGAAGCCTGACTCCATCCTTTTTTTCCCATTGCACAGACTGAAACCCGGCTTGTAATTATTGACGGAAAAACAGGAAGTGATATTAGAACACCACTGATAAATAAATTTAAGGTATGTACGCTGTGTAGTGCAAAAAGTCACACTTTGAGTTTCCTAATAGACAGTCTTTCCCCTCAAGCTAGGTGTACTGTAAACTGTGTTTTAGAACAAAATTAGACCTTCCCAGCAGTGCTCCCACCCAGACCCTTACTAAAGCCAGTCGCAAAAAAATGTAGAAGACCCCCAATCAGATCTCAAAAAACGAGGCCAAGTAGAAAACTGGTGACAAAACGTACTTTGAAAGTAAAAGTAGGCCCAAATACCCCCTTACCCACCGTGGATTGTATTCAAACCACTTGCAAGCAAGCAAAAGTATCCATACCCAGCATCGCTCCAAGACTCGCAAACCCCCCCACCCAAACACATGCAATACAAATACTGCTAACCCTAACGAGCCCTAAGTTAAGAATAGTGGCAAAGGCTTTCTTTAACTATGCCAAATCCCCCCTTTCCCACCATGGATTTTCTTCAAATCACTTGCAACCAAAATTACACATTCCCACGAGTGCTCCAAGACCCCAGAACTCAGTTGCAAAAATATAGAACACCCCGAAACACATGCAATCCTGCTGCTAGGGCTAACCCTAACGAACCCTAAGTTACAAAAAGTGCCAAAAGGCTTTTCCTTATGGATTTTGTCCAAACCACTTCTATCCGGTATTAGACCTTCCCAGCAATGCCCCAAGACCCGCCAACCCACCCGCAAAAAAGCACAACACCCCCAAACAGCCAAAAAGGAAAATCTCATACTTACAATATTTATCGGCCTTCGGTCCAAACGCGCTGTGCAGCTAGGTCATAACTCCCGTTTTCCACCACGGATTTCCTGAAAAGCAAATGCAATCAAAATTAGACTGTCCCAACAGTGCTCCCAGACCCCAAAACTCACCCACAAACACCCGGAACTCCCCCAAAGAGCACCTCAAAGGCAAGCAAGTCAGCAAAAACGCAAAATAAATGTCACCTCAGATTTGGTCCAAACCACTTTTATCCGGTATTAAAGCTTCCCAGCAATGGCCCCAGAGCCGTCAACCCAGGCGAAAACTAGTAGAAGACCCCCAAACAGCCAAAAAGCAAAAGTACAAAAATGAGGACTTAGTCATTTTCTTGGCAATTTCCAAAATCACTCCGGGCGCGCTCTGCAGCTAGGCCCTAACTCCCCTCTGCCACCATGGATTTGCTTCAAACCTCTTGCAATCTAAAGTATCCATAGCCAGCAGTGCTCCCGGACCCCGAAACCCACCCACAAACACCGGAAGCCCCCCAAACAGGCCCCCGAAAACGCTACATTGAGCAAAATGTCAGAAATAGCAAAACAAATTCTGCATGGATTTTGTCCAAACCACTTCTATCCGGTATTAGACCTTCCCAGGAATGCCCCAAGACCCGCCAACCCACCCGCAAAAAAGCACAACACCCCCAAACAGCCAAAAAGGAAAATCTCATACTTACAATATTTATCGGCCTTCGGTCCAAACGCGCTGTGCAGCTAGGTGATAACTCCCGTTTTCCACCACGGATTTCCTGAAAAGCAAATGCAATCAAAATTAGACTGTCCCAGCAGTGCTCCCAGACCCCAAAACTCACCCACAAACACCCGGAACCCCCCCAAAGAGCACCTCAAAGGCAAGCAAGTCAGCAAAAACGCAAAAAAAAATTCGCCTCTGATTTGGTCCAAACCACTTTTATCTGGTATTAGAGCTTCCCAGCAATGGCCCCAGAGCCGTCAACCCAGGCGAAAACTAGTAGAAGGCCCCCATACAGCCAAAAAGCAAAAGTACAAAAATGGGGACCTAGTCATTTTCTTGGCAATTTCCAAAATCAATCCGCGCGCGCTCTGCAGCTAGGCCCTAACTCCCCTCTGCCACCATGGATTTGCTTCAAACCTCTTGCAATCTAAAGTATCCATAGCCAGCAGTGCTCCCAGACCCCGAAACCCACCCACAAACACCAGGAAGCCCCCCAAACAGGCCCCAAAAACGCTACATTGAGCAAAATGTCAGAAATAGCAAAAAAAATTCTGCATGGATTTTGTCCAAACCACTTCTATCTGGTATTAGACCTTCCCAAGGATGCCCCAAGACCTGCCAACCCACCCCAAAAAAGCACAACACCCCCAAACAGCCAAAAAGGAAAATCTCATACTTAAATATTTATCGGCCTTCGGTCCAAACGTGCTGTGCAGCTAGTTCATAACTCCCGTTTTCCACCACGGATTTCCTGAAAAGCAAATGCAATCAAAATTAGACTGTCCCAGCAGTGCTCCCAGACCCCAAAACTCACCCACAAACACCCGGAACGCCCCCAAAGAGCAGCTCAAAGGCAAGCAAGTCAGCAAAAACGCAAAAAAATGTTCGCCTCTGATTTGGACCAAACCACTTTTATCCGGTATTAGAGCTTCCCAGCAATGGCCCCAGAGCCGTCAACTCACCCGCAAAGAAGTAGAACACCCCCACAAGTGCAGAGTCTTTCTTCATTGGGCGTAATCCAGCCCTCTTCTTTGAGGGAAATAGGAGTCTGGAGGAGGAGGATAGAGGAGCATGTTCTTGTGAACTTGTGAACCTGAGGAATGTAGACTGCGGCACCTTCAAATCAATAAGCAAACAAGTGAAGACAGTTCTGCTGATGGGCTTGTTTTTGTGATTAGGTGATTAAAGTTTGAATTATATTAACTGTGCAAAACAAAAAACAAAAAGACAGACACACAGGAATAAAAGTGAATAAGGACGAAAAAGAAAGTTATTGATTCATTGTCTCATTTTCAGGGCTCGGTGTCAGGGAATAAGAATAAGGGTTCGTCATCATACTCTGCGAATTCAGGCAGGATGAGGTCAGTGTCACCTAACAGAGAAGAAATTCCCTCATCTACGTTGCTGTCCTCCTCGTCTTCATCCGGCGTGCTTTCTCGTACTTTGTAATATGGTGGTATGAGGTGCTGATTCATCTTGATCATTGTTAACCTCTCCACATTTTTGGGCGAGAGGCGGCTCCGTTTGGAAGTTTCAATGCCACCAGCAGCACTGAGAACACGTTCAGAAGACACGCTTGCGAGTGGGCAAGACAAGTAGTTTATAGCCAGGTTGGAGATCTGTGCCCACAATTCTTTTTTCCCATGCCAATACGCCAATGGGTCAGCATTAACATAGACCTCTGTTGAGTCATTCAGATAGTCCTGCACCATCGACTCAAGGTCCTCCAAGGTTCCTCCACTTTGCTTACTTTTTGCTGTGACCTTTTGAGAACCAAACACAAGCCAAGTTAGCCAATCCTCTTCTGCATCCAATGTTACTGTCTGGTACAAATGATCCGGTTGCCGGTGTCTTTAACGGCTGAGAGGTCACTTGTGCCACAGCCACAGATGCAGAAGTGGATTCTTTTGACTGGGGATGGCCTGCTGATGCTGATGTACTGCCTTTTCCTTCAATTTGCTGCCGTTCTCTTTCAAACCTCTTGGCTGACAAGGCTAGCCAACGTTTGTACTTTGTAACATCTTCATCATCAAAAGGAAAGAATGCTAGGCCTGCCAGCGCCTTTTTGTAGCGTGGATCCAGAATAGTAGCACAAATGTAATGCTGTTCTGAGTGGATAATTTTAAGACGTTCATCACCACGTAGGCGCTCTAATAATTTCTCCGCCAAAACAAAAGCGTCTTGCTTTTTTTCATCTTTTTGAAACATAGAAGACACCGCCTTCAGTTGGTGCTCCAGCATGCGCAACAATGGGATAGCTTTTCCCAAATTACAGTCCTCCTTGCTGACTGCACGCGTGAAGACCTCAAAAGGACGAAGCATGTCTGTCAGGCTTTTAACTAGGTTCCATTGCGCCGCATCTAGCCTCAGGTCCTTCTGAGCTGTACCCAGTGTTAAGAAATAGTGATCGAGTACCGTATACTGCTCATACAGACGCTCAAGCATGTAGAAGGTTGAGTTCCAACGTGTTGGCACCTCCTGGATGAGTGCTTTCACTGGCATTCGACGTTCATGTAGCAGGCTCCTCAGATGCTTCCGGGCCTTAAAAGAATGGCTGAAATGGTTGCACATTCTTCGGCAGGTGGCCACTAACTCGCACGCTGGACTGTCTTCATCACTCAAGAATTTTTTAACAACCAGGTTTATACAGTGCGCCAAACACGGCACTCTGAAATACTGACCCAGCTCCATGGCCTTAACTACATTGGCGCCATTATCCGTGGAAACATAACCAATCTGGCATTTTTGGGGGACAGCCAGTGAAAGACCTTTGTGTTAAACTCATTCAAAATGTTTTCTGCTGTGTGACGTTTCTCCAAGCCAAACATGGCTAGTGTTGCATGTTTCCGAGCAGCTTTAAAAACTTGGTCCGGGTCAACACCTGCGTTTAGCTTTGCTTTAACCCCTGAAAAAGAGACCCAGTGTGCAGTGATGCACATGTAATCAGCGCCTGCGCCACTGGTCCACATGTCTGTTGTCAGATGTATAGTGTGAACAGCACTCTTCTGCAAAGCTGCCCCAATCACCTCCAGCACATCTTCATGTAGTGCTGGAACCGCAACTCTGGCAAAATAGAACCGGCTAGGAACCTTCCATTTAGGGCAGAGCGCTGCCACTAATTCTAGAAAACCAACCCCTTCTACAAAAGAAAAAGGGAGAAGGTCCAGAGCTAGCATTTTAGCCAGCTTAGTGTTATACAGACGCGTCAGTGGGTGGTTGCGTTCATATGGCGCGTCTGAAAAGAACATGGTTCTAATGTTGCCCTGGACCAAGCATTTACAGGATGATGATGATGATGACTTCTTTGACCCAGTTACGCTCGCTGATGAACTTTTTCGCATTGGTGTCTCACTCTCTCCCACACTCTTAGTGTGGCTCACATGGGGTGTGCTGCTGACAGGGGTACTGGGTGTAAGTGAAGTGTTTGACACGTCTTCTTCCTCCTCCTCATCATCAGATGAAACATCAACGTTTTCTTGACTTGCAATTCGGGCTTCCTTGATCTCCTTTAGGTGCGCAAACCATTGGACAGCGTGCTGTCTCCTAAGATGACCTCTCTGGCCTCTGGTACCATAGTTGGTGCCAAACTTACCACGACTAACTGCAAGCTTACAAATGCTACAAATGGCGAAGTTTTCCTTTTTTGGGCAAACACTTAAGAAGTCCCAAACTGGGGACTTGAAATGTCTGTGGGGGCCGGAGGAGGCGGCGATACTGGTGGTGGTGGTCATGCTGCTAATGCCAGATGAAGTGGAGGATGTGGATTGCCGAACTTTAGTACGTTGTGCACTTTCACCACCACTAATTGAGGTCGAGGTGGATGGAGGTCCCTTCTGGCGAGGAAGAAATGTGGAAGCGGTACGTGTTGGTGTACTAGTTAACTCCAATGATTGTGGTGTTTCCATTGCCTCCTCGTCGACAACATCATCATCACGCTCAGCAGCTTCTCGGGCTAGGGTCAAAATGTCTGTTTGCTGCATGCCCGCTGGGGCCGCAGTGACCTTTATGATGACTGGGTCGTCGTCGTGAGAGTCTTCATCAGCAGCAGTATCCGCCACTTCTTGTTGAGCCTCATCACACTCCATAACTATGAGACTTTGGACGAGCTTCCTTTTACGCTTAACTACCTTTGTCAGATCATGGTGTGCCTCACTCTCAGACGGCAGTGGTGCTGGTTCCCAATTTTGATCCGTATCATCAGAAGGAGGTGTGCTTGAAGAAGATGTAGACATCACCCTTGATCTCTTCCTTGCTAGGGGTGTGGAAGACAATGAATGATCATCAGGAGGAGTGGCTTCCTCAAATGATACCTCGCCTTGATTGTCGATTTCCTGATGTGCCCCTACTTCGGGAGGAACAACTATTGTGGGCACTTGTGACCCTCCATGCACCTCTGCTTGCGCATCTCCTTGCGCTGCCTCTCCTTCCACTTGTACTTGGGCTTGTACTTGCACATGTGGTTGTTGTTGCGGCTGTGGTTGTTCAACACTCGTCAGATGAGTTACAACAACCTGTGTTGATTGAGGGACATTGCTGCTACTTTCTTGCGATGAGCCAACATCACTGGTCGATGGTGATTGAATAACTAGACTAAGTGCCTCTGCAGCACTCAAGGGCTTGGACTTAAGTTGGCGTGGTGGTGGTGGTGGCACTGAGCCCAATATAGCGGGGGTGCTGCTCCCAGCTTGGTCCCCAGCAGATCCCGCTGCTGCTGCAGGTGTACTTTTTTTTTTACTCCCAAAAAATGTGCCGGGCGGCACACCAGTCTCCTTGGTAACTTGCTTCTTCTGCTCCTTACTGGCAACTTTCTTGCTAGAGGAGCTACGGGGAACTTTTTTTGGGGCCATCTTCTTCAGAGGTCAGAACAGCAGGCCGCAGTTGCACGAGTTGCAGAGTTGTCTGTGGCCAGACGTGACGTCGCGTGACGTTATGCTGCACACACACACCGCTGCAGGACTTCTTCCTGGCACTGGTGGTTCTCTTGAGTCTTGTGCACCTAAAAGCAATGGAAGACAGAGGAACATCAGTTCAGTTATACACCCCAGAAAATCAAAAAACAGAAAAATCAGCACAATCCCATGCCATCCATGATGTTTAAATTCAAGACACCCCACAGAAAGACTAGGCCAATGCACCACTCACTACCCCTGGTGAAAAGGCCACAACAACAGCCCGAAAAATCGAAAAACACAGAAAAATCAGCACAATCCCATGCCATCCAGGCCCTCCATGAGGTTTAAATTCAAGACACCCCACAGAAAGACTAGGCCCATGCACCACTCACTACCCCTGGTGAAAAGGCCACAACAACAGCCCAAAAAAACGAAAATCACAGAAAAATCAACACAATCCCAAGCCCTCCATGAGGTTTAAATTCAAGACACCCCACTGAAAGACTAGGCCCATGCACCACTCACTACCCCTGGGCATAAAGGTTGAAAGCTAGGCAAAATGGTTGCAGACCTAAGAACACTGCCTGCATTCAAAATGGCCCCCTGCCTCCCAGCACATGGCCAGGGCCTGCATGTAGCAGCACTCAAAATGGCCCCCACCCACATGGCCTGTCCCCATGAACACCCCAAAAATTCAAAAAACACAGAAAAATCAGCACAATCCCATGCCATCCATGATGTTTAAATTCAAGACACCCCACAGAAAGACTAGGCCCATGCACAACTCACTACCCCTGGTGAAAAGGCCACAACAACAGCCCAAAAAATCGAAAATCACAGAAAAATCAGCACAATCCCATGCCATCCAGGCCCTCCATGAGGTTTAAATTCAAGACACCCCACAGAAAGACTAGGCCCATGCACCACTCACTACCCCTGGTGAAAAGGCCACAACAACAGCCCAAAAAAACGAAAATCACAGAAAAATCAACACAATCCCAAGCCCTCCATGAGGTTTAAATTCAAGACACCCCACTGAAAGACTAGGCCCATGCACCACTCACTACCCCTGGGCATAAAGGTTGAAAGCTAGGCAAAATGGTTGCAGACCTAAGAACACTGCCTGCATTCAAAATGGCCCCCTGCCTCCCAGCACATGGCCAGGGCCTGCATGTAGCAGCACTCAAAATGGCCCCCACCCACATGGCCTGTCCCCATGAACACCCCAAAAATTAAAAAAACACAGAAAAATCAGCACAATCCCATGCCATCCATGATGTTTAAATTCAAGACACCCCACAGAAAGACTAGGCCCATGCACAACTCACTACCCCTGGTGAAAAGGCCACAACAACAGCCCAAAAAATCGAAAATCACAGAATAATCAGCACAATCCCATGCCATCCAGGCCCTCCATGATGTTTAAATTCAAGACACCTCACAGAAAGATTAGGCCTATGCACCACTCACTACCCCTGGTGAAAAGGCCACAACAACAGCCCAAAAAAACAAAAATCACAGACAAATCAGGAGAATCCCAACCCTCCATGATGTTTAAATTCAAGACACCCCACAGAAAGACTAGGCCCATGCACCAGTCACTACCCCTGGGCATAAAGGTTGAAAGCTAGGCTAAATGGTTGCAGACCTAAGAACACTGCCTGCATTCAAAATGGCCCCCTGCCTCCCAGCACATGGCCAGGGCCTGCCTGTAGCAGCACTCAAAATGGCCGCCACCCACATGGCCTGTCCCCATCAACACCCCAAAAAATCGAAAAAAACACAGAAAAATCAGCACAATCCCATGCCATCCATGCCCTCCATGATGTTTAAATTCAAGACACCCCACAGAAAGACTAGGCCCATGCACCACTCACTACCCCTGGTGAAAAGGCCACAACAACAGCCGAAAAAAATCGAAAAACACAGACAAATCATGAGGTTCAGTGGCAATTGTAAGTGGTGTTTTCGACTCGCACGAATATGGTCGAGTCTGGTATCTACGAACCGCAAATGACGAGTTTTGTAAGTGTGCGCAGTTTCGCTGTGCTAACTTAAACCGTTCGTTTGTTACGTGGGTTTTTCATCTGTACCCACGGGTTCCATCTTAGATACGGCATCCATTTTGTCTCTTGCCCTCAAGTAGCCAGCGAACGGACGTTGTCCGCTTCGCGACCCTGGGATTCCCAAGATATCTGCGGAAGACACATGTCCTTTGAAAGTGTCTTTATGACGAGGGGGATGATACTGTAAGGCAGATGGCCCCGCTCGAGGCTCACCTCGCCGTGCCGGTTTATTGTCTCAGCCGTGCATCTCATTAGGCACGTCCCTTTGATGCCTGTAGCTCGTGTTTCCCGATACCTCCCCTTTTACACCCTTTCCAATCTCCCCACTGTTTCCATCTTCCTCCACACCTGTTCTTGTTCCTTCTTCGATCTGTTTTACTGCCGATTGGAATGTACTAATGGTGGGAAGATGGGTTTTTACAGTTGGGAACCGCCAAATGTTTCCGCACTTATATTCCGGACCTTGAATGTATCAAAGTGACCAAAGCGACCCCTCTCGGGGATAATTGTGGGAACCAAGTCGTAAACCTTTGTGTACCATGTAAACCTATGGGAGAATCGTGTATAAAAGGAGCGATCCACAGAACCAATTTGAAGCAGTCTCCCCGAACTACACTCGTTGTACTTCCTGTGACTTCTGTGTTTCCCTGCAGTAAATAAACCTTGAATCTTTGACGCCGAAGGAAGTGTCCCGTGTCTCTGTCATTCGTACGCCGGAGTAGGTTACCCACGAAGGTTTCAGGTGTTGTCCCCTGGCACCGCTGGGTCTTAAAGAACCCAGTCCTTCAGTTGGCGCCCAACGTGCGGCTGCATCAGTGGTACCGGTCCAAGCCCGACGATCGTGAGGAACTTCGTGTGAAATCTCCGAGGGAAGGTGCACTCCGCTTCATCGATCCTGTTGTCGAAACAAGTGGCCCGAAGACTTTTCCCGCGAAGATTCCCGCCTCCTGACGGCTGCGACGGACTGCTGCCCTGACTGTAGACCTGTTTTGGCGCCTGGCGTAGACCTTGGTATAGCGAGACGATTGACGGGCCTTCCTGGTGACGCCATCGATCTTTGAGTTAAGTATTTGTGGGTCGCTCCCAGAGTTCTTGGTTGTGGTTGCTTAGTTGTTGCATGGTTCCATTGCATTTGTAGTTCTTGGTACTTTGTTGTGATATTTGGCGTCTGCAGTCGCCAAAAACCGAGGGTTTTTGCTCTTTGCTGGGACTTGGTAAATCCCGTAACCCTTGACGTTTGTGAAACTCGGCTAGTGTGCAAGATGCCTGGTCGTAGTACTTTGTTTAGTTGTTTCAAACGTTGTGGTACGGATTCCCGACTGGAGGACTCGTGTCCGATACCTCCGGTTGGAACTCCAACTTATGAGCTGTACAGCAAACACGGGCTAGGCCCAATTACTTTTAATGATTACTGGATCCGTTACACTAAGAAAGATGGTGCCCTTAGTTGGCCACCTCATGGTAGTTTTGAGACAACAATCTTAGATAATCTTGAGACTAAATTGTTTGAGAGAAAGTCAAGGCCGGCCATGTTTGATGCCTTTCGGTTGTGGCGTAAAGAAGCCCGACAGAAAGAGATCAGACAGACTAAACGTAATCAGAGAGATGGTGTTGCTACCATTGTAAAGAAAGCAGAGCAGTTTCAGCGTGATAAGGAGGTTAAGGAAAAGGAAGTGTTTGACAGGCTACAGCGTATGTCCATAGATAAGTGCTATCCTGTTTTGCCAACGGAGTCGGATAAGAAGGACGAATCAGTTGAGGATCCTTTAATGTCTTATCTTATGAAGTCACCACCTCCGTACGTGCAGGGTACCGCAGCTCCTGTGGTCCCCCCCGTACTTGTTCCTCAACCTGTTCCTCAACCTGCACCCGTTCTTCCGACTGTTCCCGCTCCTTTGCCTATTGCTATTCCTACTGCTCCTCCGCTTCCACATCCTCCTGCTCCCTCTACTGCTCCTGCTCTACTTACTCCTGTTGCTTCTTCTGTTTCTACCTCTTCTCTTGTTAGTCCCTTGTGCTATACTTCTCCGTCTACTCGTAGTCGTACTTCTCCTGTTGCGGCTAGTTTTTTTCATTCTCTCGGACCTGTTTTTGGGTCCGCTGGTTCAGATGGTCCTCAGAGACGTAGCCAGCTTCCCGGTAACAGGGAGCGTGCTTCGCTATACAATATGGCGATGGGTTGGATGACGCACCCTCTTAGAAATCCTTCACGTGTCGTACTCGATACGTTTTGCCAATTCAATGAACCGACACAAAGATACGTGTTCGAAGAAATGTGCAAAGTTCTGCGTGATCAGATATCGGCCGATGCACCTGACGAGGTGTTGACCGCTTTGTCTGATCTACAGCTTCAGTTCTCGAATGGACTGATAGTGGATACTAATGTTCGACGTGCTGTTGAACGGTTGTTATCTTTCCGTCCCGCTCCTATACCTCAAGCTTTGTTTGTTGAGGATGTTGAGAGGCAGTTAGATGCGTCCGGTCAGTTCCCTATGCGGGAAGTTCCACCAGTGTGGATGCCAGGCGACCCTAATGCTAATCCCATTATTCTACCATATTTCCAGAGAGTATGGATACATCTCCCATGGAAACGCTCTGAAGTGTTACAGGTGAAGCAATCTTTGCCTGACCCTCGCAAAAATCCTGCAGGGTATTATAAAGAATTATCGCAGCTTGTAGACGCTACGGTAATGAATCTTGCCGATATCGATATGTTGTTCGGCAATGTCGTACCTCAACCGGTATGGGCTAAGATTCGGCATGAGGATCACGCAAATGACCTGGGTGGCGATTGGGCTACTCTTACTGCGGCCGATACGCGACAAGTCGGCGGGGCTAAGCCTGAACAACTCATTACTGCTCTCCCTCAAAGAATAATTACCCTAATGAAAACACTTATGCCAGCTATGAGGGTGAATTGGGACAAATTGTCAGCTTGTAAACAGAAAAAGGACGAGAGTGTCTCTGATTTCTTCACGAGATTTGAGGAGCATTCATCGATCACAGTGGTCAGGATATGAGCACTGAGGGTGGTCAACGGTTGTTCGTGGACAAATTTGTCTCTAATTTATTGCCCGATTTGAGCAATAAATTGAAAAATTCTGAGAGTGCGTGGGCCGTTTCTACCTCGGCTCAAATATTGGCTACGGCACAGTATTATGAGAACAGAGAAAAAGAGGAGAACGACCACGCTGATAAGAAGACGAAAGAACTTAAAACTAAAGTGTTGTTACAGCAGGCCTATCCTCCGCGCTCGAATCAGAATGCTTCGCAGCAAAATAGACCGCAGTCGCAATCAAATAGGTCACAACCTCGAAATGACTCCTCTTCCCAAAGATCTTCGTTAGGGTACAATCAATGTGCCTATTGTAGACAGGAGGGTCATTTAAAATTTAACTGTCCCGTTTTAAACGATCGTAACAGTGGTAACTCATCTAGAGGAGGTCGTGGTGGTTCTCAGCAGGCACCACGTGGTAGAGGTCGTGGTGTTCAAAATGACCGTTCAGATAACTCATCAAATTCCGATAATTGTTTTGATCAACGTGGATCATCGCAAGGACGATCTGCGCAGTACAATGTGGATGATTATTACGTCGATCAGGGAACTGACGACAGTAATTACTAGGACAGCCATAGACAAGGAGAGGGAGTGGTATCAGTTCAGGTTGATCAGAGAGGGCCTTACGTCGCAGTTGCTACATCGGGCGTCGTTGAGCCTTTTCTGTTGGACACTGGTGCAGCGAAAAGTTCCATAATGCATTCGAAACTCCCTGGCGCACCTTTGTCTGGCTTAACAAATCTTTCCGTTGGATTCTCTGGCGCCCCCGTTAGCAATCCAGTTTCACGCCCTTTGCCCCTTACAATTGGGCCTCGTGAGCTAGAAGCTCCGTTGATTTTGACTACGGGTTGTGGTGAAAATCTTTTGGGCCTGGATTTGCTAAAACGTTTGTATGCAACTCTGTATTGTTCTCCTGCGGGTGTAAAGCTTACTTTGGGAGAGAGGGTTGTCTCTCCTATGTACTTGTCTCTCGATAAGCTTCCACCGGAATTGAGTTCTCTTCCTGCATCTTTGTGGGCAACAGGTCCCAATGATGTGGGCCTGCTTGACATCTCCCCTTATGTTGTTCAGTTGAAATCCAATGTGCGGTTGCCACGTATTCCCCAGTATCGAATCTCTCTTGATGGTGAACGAGCATTGTTAGCGATCATCTATGATTTGATCGAGAAAGACGTAATTGAAGAGACGCGGGGAAACGTGTGCAACAGCCCTGTACTGCCCATTCTGAAACATACTGATCCTTCGAAACCGCCTGTTTATCGTTTTGTTATCGATTTACGGGAGGTAAATAAAATTGTGATTCCTCAGTTTCCTGTTGTGCCTGACATCACAGCGCTACTGACTCTGATTCCAGCTTCTGCATCGTGGTTTTTTTGGTGATCGATTTGAAGAATGCGTTCTTCAGCATTCCCATTGCAGAAGAGAGCAGAGACCTTTTCGGTTTCTCTCTTGGTGGACGCAGCTTCCGGTTTAAACGCGCTCCTCAGGGCTACTGTGAGAGTCCATCGATTTACAGTCAAGCCTTGAAGGGTCAACTGGATGCGTTTTCGTTGCCGGCTGGTGCGGCCTTAATCCAATATGTCGATGACTTATTGGTAGCCGCAGATACTCAGGACATTTGCAAAATTGCTACGGTGTCGTTGCTGCAACATCTCTTTGACTTACATCACAAGGTGTCACCTTCTAAACTCCAATATTGTTGTCAAGAAGTAACCTATCTAGGTCACTTATTGTCAAAGGAAGGAAGACGGTTGACCCCAGAGAGAATTGCAGCAATTGCGCGAATGGCTGTGCCAACAACCCAAAGAGATGTGCGTGCCTTTCTAGGTATCACGTCGTATTGCAGGCAATGGATTCCAAATTTTTCATTGCTAGCGAAACCATTGGTGGCTCTTACGTGCAAGGATGTTTCAACTCCTTTACCATGGACGGAAGAATGTCAGAAAAGTTTTTCTGAATTACGTGACTCATTGTGTTCGGCTCCTGTGTTAGGTACTCCTGACTATAGCAAGCCGTTTACACTATATGTTCACGAGAGGGAAGGTTGTGCTTTGAGTGTCTTAACGCAACCTTTTGGTGGTAAGCAACGTCCATGTGCATATTTTTCCTCGACCTTGGACCCGGTAGCTAGAGCATTGCCGAGTTGTTTGAGAGCAACAGCGGCAGCTGCGGTGTCCATCCGACAATCAGCAGGATTGGTCATGGATAATATGCTTACGGTGATGGTTCCGCATGCAGTCGATACTCTTTTGAATCGTACGAAAACTCAGCACTTGACGAGTGCAAGGTTGTCTGGGTACGAGCTGACGCTGTTGGCAAGCCACATTCAGATAAAACGTTGTAATGTTCTGAACCCGGCAACTTTGTTACCCATTAGTACAGAGTCAGATGAAATAGCAGCCCATGACTGCTATCTGAGAACTGAGGAGGAAACAAAAGGTCGAGTGGACCTTAAAAACACTCCTTTGGAAGATCCAGATGGAACGTTGTATGTGGATGGTTCATGTTTTAAATTGCCGAATGGTGATGTGACTACTGCTTATGCTGTTGTGACTTTGAATACTGTTGTGGAAACTGCGAGATTGAATCAGAACTCTGCCCAGGCTGCAGAGCTGATCGCTCTAACTAGAGCGTGTGTGTTAGCGAAAGGGAAACGTGTAAATGTGTTTACCGACAGCCAATATGCTTTTGGCGTCGCCCATAGCTTTGGACGGTTGTGGAGAGAGAGAGGTTTTATGACATCGCATGGTACGAAGATTCAGCATGGACAACTTGTGAATGATCTTTTGGATGCACTTGCGTTGCCTAAGCAGGTAGCGATTGTTAAATGTAGTGCGCATCGTAAGGTGACGGATGATATTGGTCGCGGTAATGCCTTTGCGGATGAGATTGCTAAGGAGACTGCACGGGATCTTAGCACTAGAATGTATGTGATGAGTTCGGTTAGGTGGCCTACCGAATCGAGTATGTGTGAGGACACTATCGAGAGTGTGAAAGCAATTCAGAATGAGGCCACCGAGACTGAAAAGACGAAGTGGAAAGAAAGTACGGGAAAGTTGGATGTGAATGGTTGTTGGGTTGATTTGTCGGAACATAAGAGATGGATGTTACCGGATGCATATGTGCTGGCTGTTGTGACAATGGCGCATGGGTTAGCACATATTAGCGTGAAAGGTATTTGTAAGTTGCTGTCCCCTGTGTGGAAGAATGATGGTATCGCGAAATGTGCTGAACGATTGGTTAAGAATTGCATGGTATGTATGTTGTACAATCCTGGTAAGGGAACCCCAACTCCTCCTGGTAGTTTTGCTCCCCCTTCATGTCCCTTTGAGGTGATCCAATTAGACTTCATCCATATGGAGCGATGCAATAACCTGAAATACATTTTAGTTGTGGTTTGCGCGTTCTCCCGATGGATTGAAGCCTATCCCCTCAAGGACAACACTGCTTTGTCTACTGCGAAAATCCTACTGAAGGAATACTTTCCTCGGTATGGAATGCCTCAGATTGTATGGTCGGATAACGGAAGTGAGTTTGTGGGGAGTGTGATGAAGAGTGTGTGTAAGGGCCTTGGAATTAATCAAAAATTCCATAGCGCCAATCATCCCCAGTCAGCTGGTTTGGTTGAAGGGTACAATGGCACCCTTAAATTGAAACTAGCGAAGATTCAGGCTACGACTGGTCTTTCGTGGCCTGATGCTTTACCCTTAGCTTTGTTATCAACTAGGGCAACCGTACACTCCCGAATAGGGCTTAGTCCCTATGAAATAGTGTTCGGTCGTCCTGCGAATGTGTGGGGGGTCCCTAGACCGGGTGTGTTCTCCAGTCTCGAATACCCAATGTTGATTGACTATCTTCATGATCTGACTGCTAAACTGAGGTTAATTCACCAACAGGTTTACGAAGCATTGCCGACGCAGACGGAGGGTCCAGGCCACCAGCTCCAGCCCGGAGACTGGGTGGTCACCAGAAATTTTTCGGCTGATCAACAGGACTCTGTTCCCTCATCGGATCCTTTGTTTGATGAACATACACGTCCTGGGAAAACTCGATACTCTTTGCGTTCCAGCACTAAGGACAAATAAAATAATACAGTTCTGCCCCTTGATAAGTGCATCATCCCGTTTTCCACGATCAGTCCGAACACCCGTATCATTGTAATTATTTTTGTATATATATTGAGTTTCGTTCCATATGTGTTTTTGCTTCCACAGCTGAGAGACATTTTTTTGCATATACATTGTGAATAAAGGCCGTAGGGCCGCGCGTGTACTTCCTTCTGGTTAGCAGGTCTTGACGCTAGGTTAAAGACCGTCGGTTCCTGGGAACTCCTAGGGATTGACTACTGCTACACAGAACGAAGTGCGTCAAGAAACGTTGCGGACGGTCATAGGGGATGGCGTTTTCGAAGCTGATGGACTTGGAAGAAGCTCAGGCGCAAAGGTTCAAGTTACAACAACTTACTCGTACCAAATGTTTTATGTTTCAAATATTCGTACTGCTTCTGATTGTTTCTGCACTATTGGCGGGTGGGGTGTATTACACGATGTCTTACTTCTTACCTTCTGCTATACCTACTCCTACCTCTGACCCTACACTTACCTCCACTGCATCCCCTCATTCCTTTCACATCTTACCCGAACACGAGCAGGCTAGACGTGCAGAATTCCGCAATAATTCCTTTATTCAGCTCCTTCACCAGCACCAGTTAGTGGTAAACACTACTAATTGTTGGGTGTGTGGACTAATGCCGCATACCACGGATAAGGGAATTCCATATCTGGTCTTACCGTATAGTTCCCAGGGTTCAGCTCGAGCATTCCAAACAATGTTTCGAAGCGCACTAGATTCTCACCCCAGTCGAGAGCCACGTTCTCCCTACCTTGGCCTTGGCTCGTACTATAAGCCTTTGTCTATAGCGATAGAAGATTTAGATAGAGATATCTATGAGCCGTCGCTCATCCCAGAGGAAGAGGTACAAGCCTATAGGGTCCTGAGTAAGGTCGAGTATAGTGCGCTCACGAGTGATAAACAGCTTAAAAGCTCACCTCCGATATGGGTCGTACCCCACATTGGTAATTTTTGTCTAATGGGTCGTGGCCGAAGATCGAAAGCCCGACTTGGAGAGAGTGCTTGCACCGAGAATTACATTCTGCCTATGGTCTCGTCCCCTGTGTTTCTGGCTGCCAAGGGTACGTACTTTGTCTGCCATGATCGTGCGTATGCATGGTTGCCCTCCGACTTTGCGGGCGCATGCTTTATCGCAAATTTGTTGCCTCCGACGTTCACTGTAGATGCAGATTATCACAAGACAAGAGTTGTGAGAGGCGTAATTAGCGAAGAGGATACCGCCGGTCAAGAGGCAGGAGACTTTTTCAAGGGTTTCCTCCCGTTTTGGGGGCCTATGGTTAATAGTAGGAACCTGAGACAGTTGACTCGAGTGGTAGAATCGACAGCTAATATTACTGCCAGTGCCCTTGGTAATATCACCACAGAACTTCAGGCGGATAGACTTATGACGTTACAAAACCGTATGGTTTTAGACGTGATCTTAGCAGATCGAGGTGGGGTATGTAAGGTGATCCATTCGAGCTGCTGTATTTTCATTCCGGATAACGCTCCGACTGTCTATCAAGCCATCTCAAAGTTGCATAAAATCTCTGAATCCATACACGTGGATGTAGGGGATTGGACGCTACTTGGGTGGTTTTTGGGCTTGATGTCGACTTGGGGTTGGAAGATTCTGATGATTATCGGAGTTGTTGTGGCGTTCCTGTTCACGTGTTGCCTTTGTGTGCAGTGTGGTCCTGCCTTATGTGGCCTCTGTGCTACAACGTGTATGAGACAGCCACCTGTTACCAAGGGGACTCGGTTGGACAGAGCTATGTTACAGCAACATCTAGATGGTCTGATGAATATCGAGTATGATTCCGACTAGTGCTTGCCTACATGAGGGCAAAAGGAGCGTCTGAGGTTCCGTGGCAATTGTAAGTGGTGTTTTCGACTCGCACGAATATGGTCGAGTCTGGTATCTACGAACCGCAAATGACGAGTTTAGTAAGTGTGCGCAGTTTCGCTGTGCTAACTTAAACCGTTCGTTTGTTACGTGGGTTTTTCATCTGTACCCACGGGTTCCATCTTAGATACGGCATCCATTTTGTCTCTTGCCCTCAAGTAGCCAGCGAACGGACGTTGTCCGCTTCGCGACCCTGGGATTCCCAAGATATCTGCGGAAGACACATGTCCTTTGAAAGTGTCTTTATGACGAGGGGGATGATACTGTAAGGCAGATGGCCCCACTCGAGGCTCATCTCGCCGTGCCGGTTTATTGTCTCAGCCGTGCATCTCATTAGGCACGTCCCTTTGATGCCTGTAGCTCGTGTTTCCCGATACCTCCCCTTTTACACCCTTTCCAATCTCCCCACTGTTTCCATCTTCCTCCACACCTGTTCTTGTTCCTTCTTCGATCTGTTTTACTGCCGATTGGAATGTACTAATGGTGGGAAGATGGGTTTTTACAGTTGGGAACCGCCAAATGTTTCCGCACTTATATTCCGGACCTTGAATGTATCAAAGTGACCAAAGCGACCCCTCTCGGGGATAATTGTGGGAACCAAGTCGTAAACCTTTGTGTACCATGTAAACCTATGGGAGAATCGTGTATAAAAGGAGCGATCCACAGAACCAATTTGAAGCAGTCTCCCCGAACTACACTCGTTGTACTTCCTGTGACTTCTGTGTTTCCCTGCAGTAAATAAACCTTGAATCTTTGACGCCGAAGGAAGTGTCCCGTGTCTCTGTCATTCGTACGCCGGAGCAGGTTACCCACGAAGGTTTCAGGTGTTGTCCCCTGGCACCGCTGGGTCTTAAAGAACCCAGTCCTTCAATCAGCACAATCCCATACCATCCAGGCCCTCCATGATGTTTAAATTCAAGACACCCCACAGAAAGACTATGCCCATGCACCACTCACTACCCCTGGTGAAAAGGCCACAACAACAGCCCAAAAAAATGAAAATCACAGAAAAATCAGCACAATCCCAAGCCCTCCATGATGTTTAAATTCAAGACACCCCACAGAAAGACTAGGGCCATGCACCACTCACTACCCCTGGGCATAATGGTTGAAACCTAGGCAAAATGGTTGCAGACCTAAGAACACTGCCTGCATTCAAAATGGCCCCTGCCTCCCAGCACATGGCTTGCCTGTAGCAGCACTCAAAATGGCCCCCACCCACATGGCTTATCCCCATGAACACCCCAAAAAAATTGAAAAACACAGAAAAATCAGCACAATCCCATGCCATCCATGCCCTCCATGATGTTTAAATTCAAGACACCCCACAGAACGACTAGGCCCATGCACCACTCAATACCCCTGGTAAAAAGGCCACAACAACAGCCCAAAAATTGAAAAACACAGGAAAATCAGCACATTCCCATGCCATCCAGGCCCTCCATGATGTTTAAATTCAAGACACCCCACAGAAAGACTAGGCCCATGCACCACTCACTACCCCTGGTGAAAAGGCCACAACAACAGCCCAAAAAAACGAAAATCACAGAAAAATCAGCACAATCCCAAGCCCTCCATGATGTTTAAATTCAAGACACCCCACAGAAAGACTAGGCCCATGCACCTCTCACTACCCCTGGGCATAAAGGTTGAAAGCTGGGCAAAATGGTTGCAGACCTAGGAACACTGCCTGCATTCAAAATGGCCCCCTGCCTCCCAGCACATGGCCAGGGCCTGCCTGTAGCAGCACTCAAAATGGCCCCCACCCACATGGCCTGTCCCCATGAACACCCCAAAAAATCGAAAAACACAGAAAAATCAGCACAATCCCATGCCATCCATGCCCTCCATGATGTTTAAATTCAAGACACCCCACAGAAAGACTAGGCCCATGCACCACTCACTGCTAAACTTTCTTCCTCCCTTCCTACCCTCCCGATCCCACCATCTGTCCATTCCTCATACAGAAAGCGCCGGGACGCCCCTTGGCTGAGGCACCTGCGCGCTATACAAGCCCATATAACATTAACATTAACTACCCCTGGTGAAAAGGCCACAACAACAGCCCAAAAAATTGAAAAACACAGAAAAATCAGCACAAACCCATGCCATCCAGGCCCTCCATGAGGTTTAAATTCAAGACACCCCACAGAAAGACTAGGCCCATGCACCACTCACTACCCCTGGTGAAAAGGCCACAACAACAGCCCAAAAAAACGAAAATCACAGAAAAATCAACACAATCTCAAGCCCTCCATGAGGTTTAAATTCAAGACACCCCACTGAAAGACTAGGCCCATGCACCACTCACTACCCCTGGGCATAAAGGTTGAAAGCTAGGCAAAATGGTTGCAGACCTAAGAACACTGCCTGCATTCAAAATGCCCCCCTGCCTCCCAGCACATGGCCAGGGCCTGCCTGTAGCAGCACTCAAAATGGCCCCCACCCACATGGCCTGTCCCCATGAACACCCCCAAAATTTAAAAAACACAGAAAAATCAACACAATCCCATGCCATCCATGATGTTTAAATTCAAGACACCCCACAGAAAGACTAGGCCCATGCACCACCCACTACCCCTGGTGAAAAGGCCACAACAACAGCCCAAAAAATCGAAAAACACAGAAAAACCAGCACAATCCCATGCCATCCAGGCCCTCCATGATGTTTAAATTCAAGACACTCCACAGAAAGATTAGGCCCATGCACCACTCACTACCCCTGGTGAAAAGGCCACAACAACAGCCAAACAAAAACAAAAATCACAGAAAAATCAGCACAATCCCAAGCCCTCCATGATGTTTAAATTGAAGACACCCCACAGAAAGACTAGGCCCATGCACCACTCGCTACCCCTGGGCATAAAGGTTGAAAGCTAGGCAAAATGGTTGCAGACCTAAGAACACTGCCTGCATTCAAAATGGCCCCCTGCCTCACAGCGCATGGCCAGGGCCTGCCTGTAGCAGCACTCAAAATGGCCCCCACCCACATGGCCTGTCCCAATGAACACCCCAAAAAATCAAAAAACACAGAAAAATCAGCACAATCCCATGCCATCCATGCCCTCCATGATGTTTAAATTCAAGACACCCCACAGAAAGACTAGGCCCATGCACCACTCACTACCCCTGGTGAAAAGGCCACAACAACAGCCCAAAAAATCAAAAAACACAGAAAAATCAGCACAATCCCATGCCATCCAGGCCCTCCATGATGTTTAAATTCAAGACTCCCCACAGAAAGACTAGGCCCATGCACCACTCACTACCCGTGGTGAAAAGGCCACAACAGCCCAAAAAAACGAAAATCACAGAAAAATCAGCACAATCCCAAGCCCTCCATGATGTTTAAATTCAAGACACCCCATAGAAAGACTAGGCCCATGCACCAGTCACTACCCCTGGGCATAAAGGTTGAAAGCTAGGCTAAATGGTTGCAGACCTAAGAACACTGCCTGCATTCAAAATGGCCCCCTGCCTCCCAGCACATGGCCAGGGCCTGCCTGTAGCAGCACTCAAAATGGCCCCCACCCCCATGGCCTGTCCCCATCAACACCCCAAAAAATCGAAAAAAACACAGGAAAATCAGCACAATCCCATGCCATCCATGCCCTCCATGATGTTTAAATTCAAGACACCCCACAGAAAGACTAGGCCCATGCACCACTCACTACCCCTGGTGAAAAGGCCACAACAACAGCCGAAAAAAATCGAAAAACACAGACAAATCAGCACAATCCCATACCATCCAGGCCCTCCATGATGTTTAAATTCAAGACACCCCACAGAAAGACTAGGCCCATGCACCACTCACTACCCCTGGTGAAAAGGCCACAACAACAGCCCAAAAAAACGAAAATCACAGAAAAATCAGCACAATCCCAAGCCCTTCATGATGTTTAAATTCAAGACACCCCACAGAAAGACTAGGGCCATGCACCACTCACTACCCCTGGGCATAATGGTTGAAACCTAGGCAAAATGGTTGCAGACCTAAGAACACTGCCTGCATCCAAAATGGCCCCTGCCTCCCAGCAAATGGCTTGCCTGTAGCAGCACTAAAAATGGCCCCCACCCACATGGCTTATCCCCATGAACACCCCACAAAAATTGAAAAACACAGAAAAATCAGCACAATCCCATGCCATCCATGCCCTCCATGATGTTTAAATTCAAGACACCCCACAGAAAGACTAGGCCCATGCACCACTCAATACCCCTGGTGAAAAGGCCACAACAACAGCCCAAAAATTAAAAAACACAGGAAAATCAGCACAATCCCATGCCATCCAGGCCCTCCATGATGTTTAAATTCAAGACACCCCACAGAAAGACTAGGCCCATGCACCACTCACTACCCCTGGTGAAAAGGCCACAACAGTCCAAAAAAACGAAAATCACAGACAAATCAGCACAATCCAAAGCCCTCCATGATGTTTAAATTGAAGACACCCCATAGAAAGACTAGGCCCATGCACCACTCACTACCCCTGGGCATAAAGGTTGAAAATTAGGCAAAATGGTTGCAGACCTAAGAACACTGCATGCATTCAAAAAGGCCCCCTGCCTCACAGCACATGGCCAGGGCCTGCCTGTAGCAGCACTCAAAATGGCCCCCACCCACATGGCCTGTCCCAATGAACACCCCAAAAAATAAAGAAACACAGAAAAATCAGCACAATCCCATGCCATCCATGCCCTCCATGATGTTTAAATTCAAGACACCCCACAGAAAGACTAGGCCCATGCACCACTCACTACCCCTGGTGAAAAGGCCACAACAACAGCCCAAAAAAGCAAAAAACACAGAAAAATCAGCACAATCCCATGCCATCCAGGCCCTCCATGATGTTTAAATTCAAGACACCCCACAGAAAGACTAGGCCCATGCACCACTCACTACCCCTGGTGAAAAGGCCACAACAACAGCCCAAAAAAACGAAAATCACAGAAAATCAGCACAATCCCAAGCCCTCCATGATGTTTAAATTCAAGACACCCCACAGAAAGACTAGGCCCATGCACCACTCACTACACCTGGGCATAAAGGTTGAAAGCTAGGCAAAATGGTTGCAGACCTAAGAACACTGCCTGCATTCAAAATGGCCCCCTGCCTCCCAGCACATGGCCAGGGCCTGCCTGTAGCAGCACTCAAAATGGCCCCCACCCACATGGCCTGTCCCCATCAACACCCCAAAAAATCGAAAAACACAGAAAAATCAGCACAATCCCATGCCATCCATGCCCTCCATGATGTTTAAATTCAAGACACCCCACAGAAAGACTAGGCCCATGCACCACTCACTACCCCTGGTGAAAAGGCCACAACAACAGCCGAAAAAATCGAAAAACACAGACAAATCAGCACAATCCCATGCCATCCAGGCCCTCCATGATGTTTAAATTCAAGACACCCCACAGAAAGACTAGGCCCATGCACCACTCACTACCCCTGGTGAAAAGGCCAAAACAACAGCCCAAAAAAACGAAAATCACAGAAAAATCAGCACAATCCCAAGCCCTCCATGATGTTTAAATTCAAGACACCCCACAGAAAGACTAGGCCCATGCACCACTCACTACCCCTGGGCATAAAGGTTGAAAGCTAGGCAAAATGGTTGCAGACCTAAGAACACTGCCTGCATTCAAAATGGCTCCCTGCCTCCCAGCACATGGCCAGGGCCTGCCTGTAGCAGCACTCAAAATGGCCCCCACCCACATGGCCTGTCCCCATCAACACCCCAAAAAATCGAAAAACACTGAAAAATCAGCACAATCCCATGCCATCCATGATGTTTAAATTCAAGACACCCCACAGAAAGACTAGGCCCATGCACCACTCACTACCCGTGGTGAAAAGGCCACAACAACAGCCCAAAAAAACGAAAATCACAGAAAAATCAGCACAATCCCAAGCCCTCCATGATGTTTAAATTCAAGACACCCCACAGAAAGACTAGGCCCATGCACCAGTCACTACCCCTGGGCATAATGGTTGAAACCTAGGCAAAATGGTTGCAGACCTAAGAACACTGCCTGCATTCAAAATGGCCCCCTGCCTCCCAGCACATGGCCTGCCTGTAGCAGCACTCAAAATGGCCCCCACCCACATGGCTTATCCCCATGAACACCCCAAAAAAATTGAAAAACACAGAAAAATCAGCACAATCCCATGCCATCCATGCCCTCCATGATGTTTAAATTCAAGACACCCCACAGAAAGACTAGGCCCATGCACCACTCACTACCCCTGGTGAAAAGGCCACAACAACTGTCCAAAAAAAATGAAAATCACGGAAAAATCAGCACAATCCCAAGCCATCCTGACCCTCCATGATGTTTTTATTAAAGAGACCCCACAGAAAGACTCAGTCCACCCACCACTGAGTACCCCTGTGCAAAAGGCCCCAACAAAAGCCCAAAAATCGAAAATTCCAAAATTGTAGTTGCAGCAACTGTAATGCCCCAAACAAACTTACTTGTGAAATTTCTAATCCAAAAGTGATCCAAAGAAAGTCAAAAAGGCCTCAAATCCAAATATCCAGCAGCATCCACAAAAAGTAATCCTTCCAGGTGAAGAATCCGAATGAAAGTGACCAGCACATGAAGAAAGCACTGGGAGGAGCCTGCTGGACAGGAACAGGAAGTTGGAGACTGTGGGGCACTTCCTTCTCCCCCCCCAAAAAAATGGACTCCTTGCAAAAAAAAGTGCAGGCAAATGTCAACCTGAGGAGTTATTCTGATAAAAATCATCATTTTCAGAAGGTTTATGCTGCTTGCTGGTGGATTTCTTGTGCAGAATTTCAAATTTTGTAATTTCGCGAGTGCAAGATTGTTGCTGCTCGCCGCATCTACGTGTTTGCAATTGCGGACTCTCGCGATGCGTGCTGTGCAAGGTGGCAAGTCGCCAAACTCCCGCGGGATCCCGCAGCAGGATCCAAAATGGCGCAGCACTCGCAAAATATCGAGAAAAACAACTCGCCAAACGCTGAATGACGGTAAGTGAACGCTGCACGCCGCAAAATTGTATCACCAAGAAAAAAAAATCCGCTGCGTGCGAATTTGCAGATTTTGTGGGAAATTCGCGAATCTTGCGGATTGCGAATTTACCGAAAATCCGCAAAATCCGCGAGCGGAACGGATTTTCCGCCCATGCTTACTTTTAATGTTCATTTCCATTGGCGTTGGGGCTGGTGTGTTGGAAAGCTTGCATCACCCCACAGCGCTTTTATTTTTTGAAAGGCAGAAACGCCATGCTTCATTGGCCCCATCCACCACTCTTCTTGTGTGCATTTAGGCAGAAAAATCGCTGTTTCACCTATTGTCTGACAAGCTACACTAGTCGACATTTTGGCAGGGGATGTTTTTCAAAACTGAATAATGTTGTGATATTTTCAGGAGCAGCAATGTGTTTAAATTGCAGTGAGCTTGTTTGATTGTGGCTGTTTAGCTGAAATGCTTTCTAAAGAACAAAAGACTTTGGGCCAGATATATCAAGGCTTTTGCGACTCGCAAAGGCCGAAATTCGGCCTTTGCGACTCGCAAACGGCCGATTTGCGATTTTTCATATGTATCAAAAAATCGCAATTTAAGGAATCGCAATTATTTGCGATTCCTTATTTTGCCATAGCATTTAAGGAATCACACATTTTGCGATTCCCTAAATGATATGTATGACACATTTTTGGTTTGCGAATTTGTGTTAAGAAATCGCAATTTACCACAAACTTGTAGTTGGTGGTAATTTGCGATTTCTTTAGAAAATGCCCTAATTGGCATTTGTGAGGGTGGCATGTGACACACATACATGCCCATCATGTATGTGTGCCACATGCACACACATGTAGATTTCAGGGGTGCAGCAGGGTGTCTTTGAGACACCCCTGCACCCATGAAATAATTCTCAAATTGCGATTAGCAAATTGCGAATTCGCAATTTGAGAATTATTGCACTATCATTCCTATGGGCCTCCTGGCCCATAGGAATGCATTGGAAATTATTCTTTATTTGCGAATTTGCAAATTGCGAATTCGCGAATAAAGAATAATAAGAAATCGCTAAAAAATAGCGATTTTGTACATACATACCGTTTTGCGAATTCTAAATAGCGATTCGCAAAAAATCGCTATTTAGGATTCGGAAAACGGTATCTTGATACATCTGGCCCTTAGTATTTGCGAAGCAGTACAGTTAACTATATGAATGCAAATTTACAATTTGCAGTACACAAAAGTGCATTACGATTCAGAATGGACATTACTAATCACAGTGCAAGAGTTGCAAACCATTCCCACTAGCCAGAGATGGGGGATAGCCTGTGGGATTTCGCTCTGGAGTGCACAAATGTTTTGCAACCTTTTTTTGGGTTCCAAAATCATGTACTAATTAGCTTGTAGTTAGATTGTAATTAGGGAGGTAGTAATGTGTAAAGTGTAAACTGTCAAAATGTGACCTTTTTCAGAATGCTTGTCATGTCTGCAGATAGT
Source organism: Lissotriton vulgaris (assembly GCF_964263255.1). NCBI lineage: Eukaryota > Metazoa > Chordata > Amphibia > Caudata > Salamandridae > Lissotriton > Lissotriton vulgaris. The sequence continues at coordinate 1,495,635,920 of NC_141694.1, read as the reverse complement.
GGTCTCACTGGCCGCTGTGTGCATGCCCCAATGTCACATTTATGGCACTTTTTAACCCCTTTATCTGAAAGAAACAAGTTAGTATTAGATTCCTTACCTTAGAAAATCCCCAGGCGTCAGACTGGATCCGGAAATTTTTGCGTAGCAATACCCCTGCGCGTCGTTAGGCGTCGTCTCTGGCTCCGCGTCCGTCGTTGGCGTCGTCTGCGCCGGAATGACGTCGTCGGAGTACTTAGACGCCGCCCATGCGCGCTGACGTCAGTTCTTCTTTTTTCCGCGCCAGCTAGCGCAGATCCGGAGAAGCTCTACCCCTTAGTCACTTTTTGACTAAAACTTTTTGATCATTTTTGATCCTCTTCAAGTCGTTCTCGACTCTTCAGGTGCCGGTAGGGATGCCCGGCTTTAAACCCTGCTCGAAGTGTAGTCGACTGATGTTGAATACCGACCCCCATCGCCGGTGTCTGCAATGCCTAGGCCTCGACCACGACGACCGATCCTGTTCCGACTGTCGGGCCCTGACGTCGAAGGCTAGGCGGGAGCGGTCCCGCAAGCGGCTCGAGCTCCGGCAGTCGGCCCAGCTCCATTCGAGGTCCCGGTCCCACGGGAGGTCGAGGGACCGGTCGCGGGGACGGAGCCCTCGCAGCTCCGGAAGTCGGCATCGGTCTTCTGGTTCCTCCTCAGATAAGAGGCATGAGAGGTCGGAGCGGCGTCATCGCTCCTCCGAACGCCCCCGACGCTCGCCCGACGCGGCCGGGGTTTTGGGTGGCACCACCCACGCGGCTCCGCTGAAGTCGCTGTCGCCGCATCCTGCCCCACACCTTCGGGTCCCTGAGCAAGATGCGACGCGGGAGGAGATCGAGCAGTACCTCATGGCCATGAGGTCGCTCTCTTCTCCACCGGGCCCCACGGCGCCTTTGGGCCCAGTGGGCCCGGCTCCGGGGCCTATCGGGTCGAGTGCTCCGGCACCGACGCCGCCGGCGGCATCGGCCCCGGCGCCGCCAGCGACTTCGGCCCCGGCACCACAGGCCCGACCGGATCCGGGTCGACCCCGGTCGACCTTACGACCTCACCGGCGCCGTCTCCGAGGGTGTCACCACCGGCGCCGACTTCGGTCGACGCCGGCCCCAGTCCTTCTATCGCTCCCGTTCAGCCGTCGACACAGCCCATTGGGTGCCGTATGAGACAGCTATTGGTACAATCCAGTTCCACGAACGGGCCCCGATTATTGATCCTGGCTACCAGGAATTGGGTGACGAAGAGGACTGGGAGGGGTCTGAGGACCCTCTGACACGGGAGTGTTAGGACCAAGCGGACTGGACAGAGGAGCTTGGGGAGGCCAGCGGCCTGGACCTCTCTCCAGACACTGGTTTTGTCTCCCCTCCTACCGTGGCTACGGAGGAGGGGGCAGCCTATAGCGTAGTGCTGATGCAGGCAGCTAATGCCTTAAACCTTACGCTCCCCTCAGCGGCCGTGAGGACTAATCTCCTCACCGAGGTCCTCAAACCGCATTCAAGCTCTGTCGAGCCTCTGCTGCCGTTCAATGAGGCCTTATGTGACGTTCTGTTGGGCACCTGGTCCAAGCCCGCCTCAGGACAGCCTGTGGACAGGAACGTGGCCAGACGCTACCGCCCGGCTCCTGGTGACCCAAGCTTCCTGTCGACCCACCCCACCCCCGAGAGCCTGGTTATCCAGGCCTCTAACTCCCAGACCGCGTTCCCGTCGGCTCCTCCCGACAGGGCATCCAAGAGGTTTGAACAGTTTGGCAAGAAAGTGTTCTCGTCCCTTAGTCTGGGACTGCGGTCAGTCAACACCGCATGCCTCTTGGGCCGCTACACCCACACCCTGCGGGACACGGTTGCGGACGTGCTGCCACAATGCCCTGAGGAGGTCAGGGCTAAACTCGCCCAAGCCCTAGTGGAGGGTCGAGATGCGGCACAGTACTCTATCCGGTGCGGACTGGATACCACCGATACACTAGGCAGAGCGATGGCCACAACAGTGGCGGTTCGATGCCACGCCTGGTTATGGTGCGCCAATTTTTCGGCCAATGTCCAGGCTACTCTTCTGGACATGCCTTTTGATGGCCGTCGCCTGTTTGGCGACCAGGCAGACCACGCGCTTGAGCACTTTAAGGACTCCAGGGCTACGGCCAAGTCCTTGGGCCTCTCGGCCCTGCGCCAGCAAACGGGTGCCTTTCGCTCCTTTCGTGGCCAAGGAAGGGGCACCCCCACATGTGCCGCCAGCCACACGCCGCCTCAACAGAATCTTAAGCGCGGTGGCGGCCGTGGAAACCGCCGGGGAGGCGGTCGGGGACAACGGCGAGGCCAGTCCGCTCCCGCAGCCGCAGCATCCGCCTCAAAACCTTCATAGTCAGAGTATTCAGGCCCATGTGACGCCAGTGGGGGGCAGGGTCCGCCATCACCTCTTCCACTGGCGCACCGTCACATCGGACAGGTGGGTGCTGCAAATCATCCAAAGGGGCTACTCCCTCCCTTTCGAGGTGACCCCTTCAGCCATGCCACCGCCGGACCACCGCGTGTCGGGGGACCACTTGCGACTTCTGCAGGAGAAATTTACGGCCCTCTTGGCCAAGGGGGCCATCGAGCGCGTTCCTGGGCCAGAGGTAGGGTGTGGTTGCTACTCCCACTACTTTCTGGTACTCAAGAAGGGCAAAGGGGGCCTACGCCCTATCTTGGACCTATGGAACGTCAACGGCTTCCTCCGGAAGGAGAAGTTCAAGATGTTGACTTGGCTCAGGTCTTGGCAGCCCTAGACCCGCAAGACTGGATGGTGGCGTTGGACTTGCAGGACGCCTACTTTCACATCCCCGTCCTGCCGGCCCACCGGCGTTACCTGCGGTTCACGGTAGGCCTCGAGCACTTTCAGTTCACCGTGCTCCCCTTTGGCCTTAAAAGCGCCCCACAGGTGTTCACGAAAGTGATGGCGGTGGTCGCAGCTCATCTGCGCAGGTTAGGGGTTTCAGTCTTCCCCTACCTCGACGACTGGTTGTTGAAGGCGGGCTCGCCCCAGACAGTCGTCAACCACCTCCAGGTTACGGCGGATCTCCTGCACCTGCTGGGGTTTTCCAGCAACGTGCCGAAATCACACCTGTGTCCCTCCCAAAAGCTCCTCTTCATCGGAGCTGTTCTGGAACCGGCGCAGTTTCGGGTTTATCCTCCCGAGCAGCGAGTCCGGGATATTCAGGCTCTGATTCCGATCTTTCAGCCTTTATCCCGGGTTTCGGTCAGGTAGACGCTGCGGCTCCTGGGGCTGATGGCTTCCTGCATCCTTCTGGTGCATCACGCCCGGTGGCGGATGCGGGCTCTGCAGTGGGACCTGAAGTTTCAGTGGGCCCAGCATCAGGGCAACCTGTCCGACCATGTCCTGATCTCGGAGGGCACTGCGAGACAGCTGCAGTGGTGGCTCACGGACCGCGATTGGGTCAACAGCAGATCCCTCTCCCTTCCCCAACCGGAGCACGTGGTTGTGACAGACGCGTCCCTCCAGGGCTGGGGAGGCCACATGGGAGAGGTGGAGATCAGAGGCCTCTGGTCTCCGGCGGAGTCCCAGCTCCATATCAACCTTCTGGAGCTGCGGGCGATTCGTCTGGCACTGAAGGCATTCCTCCCCCCTGTCCGAGGGAGTGCAGTGCAGGTGTTCACGGACAACACCACCGCCATGTGGTACTGCAACAAACAGGGCGGTGTGGGGTCCTGGTTCCTCTGTCAAGAGGCTCTGCGGCTCTGGCAGTGGCTGGAACATCAGGGCGTGACCCTGGTAGTTCACCACCTGGCAGGTTCTCTGAACGCCAGGGCGGGCGAACTCAGCCGACGGTGCTCGATGGATCACGAATGGCGTCTGAACTCGGACGTGGCGCAAGGCATCTTTCTGCAGTGGGGAGAGCCTTGGTTAGATCTATTCGCCACCGAAGAGAACGCGCAATGTCATCAGTTCTGCGCGTTGGAATTTCCAAGGCAGCACTCGCTCGGCGACGCATTTCGTCGCGAGTGGAGTTGCGGTCTGTTATACGCCTTTCTGCCTATACCACTTCTGCCCAGAGTGCTGAAGAAGATCAGGCGCGACCGGGCCCAAGTCATCCTTGTGGCTCCGGACTGGGCTCAAAGGTTCTGGTATCCCGAGCTACTCAATATGTCAGTCGGTCCCCCGATCCGTCTGCCTCTTCAGGAGGACCTTCTGTCGCAGCAGCAGGGGACGGTCCTCCACCCGAACCTGTCCAGTCTCCACCTCCATGCTTGGAGATTGAGCGGCGGCAGTTGAGGCCATTTGACTTGCCTCCTGAAGTTTGTAATGTTATTCTGGCAGCCAGGCGTCCCTCCACAAAGTCGGTATATGCCTGCCGGTGGAACAGATTTGTGGCATGGTGCACAGCAAAGGCTGTGGATCCCCTTTCTGCCCCTCTTTCTGAAGTTCTTCTCTTCCTTCTTTCTCTTGCCCAGCAGGGCTCTGCTCTGGGCACTATCAAGGGCTACCTTTCTGCTCTTTCGGCCTTCCTAAGGCTGCCTGATCAACCTTCTTTGTTCAAGTTCCCTATAGTAACTCGTTTTCTGAAGGGCATCACACACATGTTTCCACCTGTTCCCTTTGTGATGCCTCAGTGGGACTTGAACCTGGTTCTTACTTTCCTGATGTGCGCTCCCTTTGAGCCTCTTCATTCTTGTCCTCTCCGTCTTCTCACCTTGAAGACAGCTTTCCTGGTTGCCATCACCTCTGCCAGGAGAGTGAGTGAGCTCCAGGCTCTATCTTGCAAACCCCCGTTCCTGTCTGTGCACCCGGACAAAGTGGTGCTCCGTACAAAACCATCTTTCCTGCCCAAGGTAGTTTCTGCTTTCCACATCGGGCAGTCCTCACCTTGCCCTCCTTCTTTCCGCCTCCGCACCCTTCAAAGGATGAAGAGCGGCTCCATCGTCTGGACTTAAAACGTGCGCTTTCATTTTATGTGGATGGCACACGCCAGTTCCGGGTGGATGGCCAACTCTTTGTTGGTTACGTGGGTGCGAAGAAGTGACGGGCGGTGCATAAGCGGACCATCTCTTGGTGGGTCGTCTTATGCATCAAGGCGTGCTACTCCTTGGCTAGAAAGGAGCCTCCAGTTGGGCTGAGAGCCCATTCCACTCGGGCCATGGCGGCTACTACTGCCCTGTGTCGGGGAGTCCCCCTGCAGGACATTTGCCAGGCGGCTACGTGGGCCTCGCTGCACACCTTTGCGAGGCACTACTGCCTGGACAGTCAAGTCCGAAGGGATGGCTTCTTTGGCCGTTCCGTCCTCCAGGACTTTCTGGTGTGAGTATTGGTTCGCAGACCCACCACCGGGTTTGGTATTGCTGGGGTATCTATTCTAAGGTAAGGAATCTAATACTAACCTGTTTGTTTCAGATGAACAAGTTACTTACCTTCGGTAACGATATATCTGTAAGAAACAGTAGTTCGTATTAGATTCCTTACCGCCCCACCCATCCTCCCCGTTCTGCGAACTGATACCCAGGGTTAAGGTCATCCCCTTTCAGGGCTTTAGTTTCTTGGCACCAGTGTTGGTTCTAGCATGGCTCTGCGTATCTGGCGCGGAAAAGCTGTGTCTAAGAACTGACGTCAGCGCGCATGGGCGGCGTCTAAGTACTCCGACGACGTCATTCCGGCGCAGACGACGCCGACGACGGACGCGGAGCCAGAGACGACGCCTAACGACGCACAGGGGTATTGCTACGCAAAAATTTCCGGGTCCAGTCTGACGCCTGGGGATATTCTAAGGTAAGGAATCTAATACTAACTACTGTTTCTTACAGATATATCGTTACCAAAGGTAAGTAACTTGTTCATCCATTCCTTTAAGTGGAAGAAAAAAACTGGGGGGTCTCTCATTGAGGCGTGCCCAATGTAATTAAGGGCATGGTGTAAAAACACATAAGCTAAAAATGTGCTTAGCATAGTGTGCCGCCTGACTAGTATTTTGCTGCTTCTGTCATTGCATCCAGATATAGGCTACAACATGTAACATCATACCTAAAACATGTCAGGACTAATGGCTTTGTCAATGGTTGTTAGTTGCATAAGACAAATAGGCAGCAACTATGGCTTGTTGTATATAATATAGGAAAAGCTTCCACTTAAAGCCCTGGTGACACCACAACTATGTTGCTGCTCCTGAGTTTCAAAAAGTCAAGGGAAATCCAGAGAGAAAATTACTCCCTTTAAAGGATTTCCCATCCACTACAACGCTCACATGGCATGACGTCATGCCGTAACTTCTCCACTAGTGAGAAGTGACAAGTATGAGCATGCGCACATCCATGTGCCTGCTGTCACTGCAGTCTGGGAAAAACAGACCGCTTGTGCCAGGGCTCACAACAGAGCCTGATACAGACCTGTTTCGAGGCCCCCTTTAAAAAACTGGGGAGCTCAGTACCAGTGAGACCTGGCCCACTTAAACCCCTGCCTTTCAAGGCCGGACTTGCCGCAGCGGGCACCGGGTGTTTCCCCGGTGGGCCGCCAGGGTGGGGCTGGTTTTGGGCCACTAGGGTGCCGTTTTTGTAACCGGGGCCGGCGATGTCGGCCTCCTGTAACAAAAATTGGCTGAAATCGGCCCCAGCAAACAGCTCAGCCGTGTGCTCCGGCCGGCCGAGCAGTTTGCCAGGGCCGTTTTCCGTTCCCAATCTGGCCCTGCTGCCTTTACCAATTAACCCCTTCGATGCTTGTGACAAGGTCAACTCGTCATGGGTGTTACCTGCGCTGTGCTTATGACGAGTTGACCTTGTCACATAACAAGGGATTTTTAAAATTGCAGCACAGCACAGGAATGTGCTGTAGCAATGATGCGGTTAAGGAGAGGGGGGTCACAACGCATGCATATTGAGAATGTGTGTCAGGATCGAGGTCTGCCGTCCATTGCTGGCGACCACCATCTGAGCTTATGCTGCGTTTTGTAATGAGCTCAAAGCTCATTCATGTCTCATTAATATTCATGAGGTTGGCAGATTGTGACTTTTTGTGGAAAAACAAAACAAAACTTGATGGTGTGAGAGCTTAAGCATCCCTGCTGCTGCCGAAGGAGGTGCTAGCAGTAGTGATGCAAAAACTGATCTGCAACCATCTTTTTTGCGCTAAAGTAAAACCGTTCACTATTCTTTTAAACGCAACCCATTGAGGAAGATTTCGCATCATTTTAGCTGATACATGTATATTGTTTTTATCTTATCAGATGCACTGGAGAAAGCTATTCTCAATGACGAGGCTTGCACACTCGAAGACTGGGCCGAGATTGCAGATGAGTGTTCAAAAGATAACTACTACATTCCCTTGTCTCAGATGATCAGGTCTATCCTCACATCCCAGGAAGGAACCGTGGAAATATTTCCCTCCGATGATTATTGGATAATGGAACACGTTTACCTGTAGTTCATTTACTCACCAGCAGGGGGAGCTCTGGCCCCACCTCATCTATATAGCGGTCTAGCTTGATCGTATAAAACGCCTAGAACGTCTCGGAAAACAACTTTCTTTGACCTGTCTTCTTCAATAAAAATTGTTATATACGAGTTTCATTTTAAATGCCGTGTCGCTTGGATTCATTACATTGTGTCTGTAGTACTGTGTTTATGGGGAGCATTTCCTGACACCTCGTTAATACCTTCTATACAGTCGAAGTGGGGAAAAAAAGTAGGGGAACTGTGGGCGGAGAATCGGAGGGCGACAATAACCTGAGGATTGGGTCAGTGGGCGGAGTCAGAGGCGTGGCCAGAAAAAGCAAACCATCCCAATTTTTAGTATTTGCCATTTCACTGACATTTACATTTATTATGTTATTTGATTCAACCGATCAATACACATGTTTAAGGTTTAATATAAATTATTGACATTAAAATACATTCACAAAGTGGGATATGTTTCCAATCACAGAATGTCCCAAATATGCTTAAAAGTGGAATCACAAGCCATTTGCGTCCAAACCTTGCAGTTTCTGTCATCAGCACATCTCTATTTTTCCATAAAAGCAGTTCAAACATGAATGGCAAAATATCCAAGTTTGCAAATATTTTCCACATAATTATGGCTCTGCCATTTGGCACATAATACATCATCTGCTGCATAATCAGACGATTTTAACTGAAGAATTGTTTGTACCTCAAAAGGATCAAAAGTTACAAAAAAATGTGACTTGTATTGCTGCGAAGTGGAGGGCCTTTGCAAACATTGACTAGTCACCTTTCTCACTGCGGCATTTGCATATTACACTGGTAGTAATGAAGCAAAATCTTTGCAGAGAGTGTTAGTATGTGTAAAAACTTCAAAATAATACTGTAGCAGAAAATTTAGTGGATTATGCTGCATCCTTTTTTTTGCTGCATGATTTAGTCAACACTGCAACATATTTTTTCCTCAATTGCTGCATAATTCCAGTGACCCCAAAACAGGCAGCACATGTTAATAGTGCTTGTGTATAAAGCAAAGAGACCAAAAGTTTTACGAACTTACTTTAGTGTGCATGCAAATCCTGCATTGCCGATCGCTGGTAAGTTGCACTACTACATCTGAAACAAGGCCAATGGGGGTACCAATGGGTGAGGCGAACTGGCCTTAAGGGTCCTGTAACCTCAGTAACAGATTCGTTGTTGTTCTAGGGTGTTCTAATTCGTAGGCCTGCTCTCAAGAATGGAGGGGAACTTCAGTATGGATTCTGGTGAACAGGCCTTCTAGGTTAACCTACACTTGCCACCGCTAGGGTCCACCTGCTGGTTCTAAGACACTGGGGTTTCTAAGGCTAGCTAGGCCATTTAAGTCCTAGAATAGGAATGTGCTCCCTCAGGAGAGTGGCCTGGTGGATTAGTCATAAAGGCTGATCCTGGTTCCCTAGTTCCAAATTCAGCAGCTCAGGACATAGTACCACATCCTCTCTCCCACTGAACACCATATTACCCTACTGAGAGAGACTCACACTGCCTTCAGCTACAACCCAGTTGTGCCCCTCTATAAACACCTGGATGGACACTTGACAAGAGTAATAGGCTATCTGAAAAAAAAGAGTAATAGCATCTTGGATAAAGTAAACACTCATAGGGAATGCAAAAGTAAGTAAAGCATAGGAAATATAAGCAGGAACAACATGATTACTTTAACACTTTTATACTAATTTGTTTTTCCCTGAAAAGTTAGGGACAGACCTACAGGGCCCAGAAGGGACCCGTTTCAATGTCCATTGCTGATATCCTTACAAATGTAAGCAGTATCGTTTAAAAAGTATGCATCCCTGAACACAGCACACATTTTATAAATTAAAATAATGAAAACAGCTGATGAGGAGCACATTAAAGGATTTCCACTCCATGCATCAACCAGGTATTGCAGTACCTCCAGGAATGGTGCACTTCCCACCTGGAGAAAATCATGTTGTTCAAAGAAAGACGAGAAAACGAAAGTTGCTCTTCACTGACAAAACTCTGTAAAGTGGCGCTAATGTGTTTGGGTGTGATAAAACCAATCTGGCCACTTTGCGACCACTCTGTACTGCTTTAAGTTATTTAGTTATTTTTCGTATTTTCAACCTTTTTCTCTCTGTCACGAGGTTGCACTATGGAAAAGATACATTTCAGAAAAAGACGACATTTTCAGCAAAAGTGTTTATTTTGTTTTTTGGCTCCATTCCTCTCCGGGAGGAGCGAGACAGAGACAGAAAGAGAGGGAATAAGAGGAAGAAAGAGAAAGGCGGAGGCAGCTGTTAGCAGCAGAGCAGGAGAAGTGGACACTGCCAGTCTTTTTTCTGGGCAAGAAGGAAGAGAAAGAGTCCTTTTCCTTCTCTGCTTACAACAGTGGTCCGCAAACGGTGCGAATGGCCAAGCCTTATCTATAGGCCTTTTGGCCCATAGGAATGAATGGGGAGTTATTCCTTATTTGCGATTAGCAATTTGCTAATCGCAAATAAGGAATGTGTAGGAATCGCATTTTTTTTGCGATTTCTACATGAATCCCGTTTTGTGAGTCTGTAATAGCGATTCCTTATGAATCGCTATTAAAGACTCGCAAAACGGGTCTTTGATGTATCAGGCTGATAGTGCTTACAGACTGAAATAGGCTTACTGTGTAACAACCAAATTAAAAGGGCCAATTTTTATGGGAGGTTACAAATGAAGACAAGGCGGTACTAAGGAGGGACTAACAAGCCTATTATCGAATCAGACGCTAGCATTTATGAAGGGCAATGACACAAGCCAAAGACAAATATGGGCGGAGAGTGGGCAGGGCTTCTTTCCATACTTCAAAACAGCATGCTACTGAGCAGCTCATGTGCTGCCCAGGCTCAACCTAAAAATCAGGTTGGCATTTTTTCCCTTTATTAGTTCATACTTTAAACAGGTAATGTAAGAAGAAAGCACTTTAAAAATGCTCTACAGCTGCCCCACTGACCCCTGATTAAGATAGACAAAACAGCCATTTTCAAATGAATAATTAATATTTCTTACAAAGTTCTATTTTAGAACCATGTTGGGGCCTTTGTAGAATGTTAAATTGTGAACAAATGGCTATATTTGTCTGTTGGATTTAAAGGCAGCAACCTTACCTCTTCCCCAATAAGTTCTGTGCAGCCTCTTCCTCTCTCAGACAAACGGTGCTTTATGGGAGATGCTCTCTGTGAGGGCTCGGGGGGGGGGGGGTCTATCTGCTCTTTTAAGGGCGAAACTTTTAGGAATCAGCACCCAACAAAAATAACATAACATTCCTTTCACATTGAATCAGTCCAAGAGCAAAATGATGTAAGAAGCAGGTCCAGAATCCAATGTTGGTCCGATTAAATTCTTTATTGGTTGATCTAGACATAAAAATCCAAGTACATAAGTGAAATATTCTTAGCCAACGCGTTTCGTCTCTCATTTGAGACTTCTTCAGGGCTCAAAAAAGTTCAGCATTTAGTCAATTGTAATGTGTAATGTGTAATGTGGTACAGCAAGAAACATCAATTTAAATTCCTTTCATTTCTGGCAAAAAGCTTGTTTGAACGTTTTATGGCGCGGTGGCCAGCAGAAAAAGCAGCGTCCGCATTCAAGATCTTTTAAGGGGCTTGGCGAGCTCGGAGTGAAAGAGAAACAAACATTTTTATTTTGTTTCTCTTCACTTCTGAGTCAGCCTGTGTCAGCTCAGAGCAGCTCAAACCAGGCTGCAAACTACATCTGCTTTACAAGAGACACCCAACTATGGACAGACAAGCAGAGGGGGGTCCCCCTTCATATATAGAAGAGTGGGGAGTCCCACGCACTGCGGGGTTATCTGTTACACAACTGGGAAGTGGAATCTTGAATAACGCAACCAGCTTTATTTCACTTGTACATCAGTGCGAATTATATTTGATAATTTATCTAGAGTTTCATATCCCTGAAAGGAAGCTCTTCAATTTGCACCCGCTTCAGGGGTGCCCTTCCATAGTGCATGACTTATAAGGAATGCGATGTGTTGGGTGAGGCGCGCAGGGATCAAAGTCAAAGTCAAAGGAACTTATTGAGCGTACAAATCACCGTAAAGTCTCATGGCGCTTGTGGGACTCCAGAGACTGATGGTCGAATCCAAACATCATTATTTCTGATCAAATAGCCATGTTTTTAATTCCTTCCGAAAACTCTTGTGTTCGATGATAGAAAGTGGATAGGACAGAAGCTTATTCCAGAGATAAGAGGCAAGAAAGGAAAAGGATTGTCCCCCGTTTCACACAGTGCAAATTCGAAGTGGGGTAAGGAGAGATTTTGAGCCAGATCTTAACAGTCTTCCTGGCTGGTACCTGTTAAGTTTTTTTATTAGGTAACAGGGACCAGTTCCATATATGATTTTATGGGTGAGGCAAAGGATTTTAAAATGCTCTCTCTTTCTTACCGGAAGCCAGTGGAGGAACCTCTGACTGGGGGCTGAAGGGGATCTTGGAGGAAGATTCAAGATGAGTCTGTCAGTGGTGTTCTACAGGATCTTCCGTTTGGAGAAAAGATCTTCATTTAGGGAAGCCAATAAAGCATTCTCATAGTCCAATCGGCTTACAATTAGACCCTGCACCAGAGGTTTCCTGGATTCAACAGGTATCCATTTAAAGATTTTGTACAGTTTCCGCAAGATCCCATAGCAAGTGCTTAATACAAGATTGACATGATTTTTCATAGATAGTTTATTATCAATGGTTATTCCGAAATTACGCAGTGCTTGTTTAGGGGATGGACATACGCCCAATTCCTGAGGCCACCAATTGTTAGACCAATACTCTTCAGCCCTGCCAAACAAAATGATCTCTGTCTTACTGCCTTTGAGCTGTAATTTGTTTTTGCACATCCAGTTGTTAATAAGGATCATGCAGTTTTTATACCGAATTACTGTGTCTGCATGTTCGGAACAAACATGATCAACAGCTGAGTGTCATCACGTATGACACAGCCTCAAAACCGTAGGACCTGATTACCCTGGCCAAGTGTGTTACATAGAGGTTAAAAAGCATAGGGCTCAGGATAGATCCCTGGGGAACTCCTATGCTTACTGGCCTACTACATGAGGCCAGGGTATCTATATGGACGGTGGTAGAACGGTTCCACCTCCCAGAGCCGCTGTTCTAAAATGTTGTGGGAAATGGTATCAAAAGGGGCCGACAGGTCTTAAAGGACCAGCATAGCTGATTCTTTTTTATCCAGGGCCAGCCTGTTTTTATCAACCATCTCTACTACTGCCGTTTCGGTACTATGTGCCGACCGGAACCCTGATTGCGATGGATCAAGGAGTCCATGATTTCCAAGTGGGCGGTAAGTTGTTTATTTACCAGGGATTCAAGCACCTTCCCGAAATAAGGCAGTAGCGAGATGGGACGGTAGTTAACTGGTACCCTGGGATCTGAGTTTGTCTTTTTCAGAATGGGCTTGACTTGAGCTGTTTTCCATCTGGTCAGAACCATAGCTTGATCTGGTGACATGTTAAAGATCTCTGTAAGATTCAATGTTAACAGGGGTGCTATTTTCTTAAAGAAATGGGGTAGGAGAGGATCTGCTGGAGAGCCTGATTTGATCTTTGCTACGGCTGCTGATACTTGTTCACAAGTCAACGCTTTAAATTCCGTCAGCAGAGACAGAGTAGGATGGCTATTTTCGGCTGGATAAAGATCAGCGTTGTTAAGGTTTTCTTGAGGGAAAGACCTATATATAACGTTGACCTTTTCGTCAAAGAAGGAGGACTCTGTGTCAACTCATTCTAGCGTGGGGGGAAGGACGCGCTGGTCAACTTGGGGAATGGTAAACTCCTTCAAAATGTTATAAAGCTCTTTGTTGGAGTTTGTGGCATTATTAAGCCTATCAGTTAGATACAACTCTGTGGCCTGTTTAATCTCATCTAGATAGATGCGGTGGGTCTGTTTGTATCTTGTTCGGTCTTCAATGGTTTTAGTTTTCCTACATTGACGTTCAGCCGTCCTACTGGAGAGTTTGTCGATTTTTAATTCTGGTGTAAACCTTGGTGAGGCTTTGGCTTTGACCCTGACCTTTGACAGGGGTACCACAGTGTTCAAAGACAGTGTGATGGCATCTTCAAAAGCCATAGCTACCTGATCTACATTTTCTGAGTGAGAAACAGATTCAAAATTAAAATGAGCTGAGAAAGCTACTTGGGTAACTTTACTCCAGGGCCTAATGCAGGTGAAACCATTGTTCTGGCGATTGCTGGAGACATTAATGGGAATACAAAATTTTTGCAGATTATGGTCTGACCACATTAGAGGTACAGATTGCTCTACTGTAAGTTTGGTTGAATTAGTAAATAACAGATCCAAGGTATGGCTGGCCTGATTAGTAGAGCCTGCCACCATCTGGACCAGTCTCAATGTTTCCAGCGTCGTCATCAATTGGTCCGTATCAGGATCCAATGATAGCTCTGCATGATAATTGAAATCTCCTATGAGGATAAAATTATTTGCGGCTAATAAATGTGGTATGGTTATTTCCAGTAAATGATTTACAAAGTTGTTTTTTTTTGCCTGGGGGTCGATAGACCAGAGCCCCTCTCCATGTTTCAGGCGATTGAGTTGTAATTTTAAAAATGATTATTTCCGCTGTTCCCGTACTCCAGGAATCTAACATAATGATATCTAATTTTTCATTAAAGGCCACTGCTATCCCCCCACCTCTACCAACAGCTCTATCTAATCTAATTAGATGATAATTGTGGTGGCTGGTTTTTCGAGGTCTAAAAGACTCCATAATTCTAATGCATGCTAGGGGATCAATCGGGCATTAAGGTACAGCCCGCTTAATTGTTTGGGAATGTCACTGATATCGCTTATTTTTGCTTCATGGGAAATGGGTACCGTTGCTGGTTCATTATTAGTAATCAGAGTGCCGTTCATGGGAGAAACATAAAACACCTCAGTGCCTGATAATGCTTTAGGTTTAAGAGTGTTAAAAGGCACTGGAATAGGACAATGCCGCCATGTTGAGTGACTGACCTCAGTTTCTGCCTGTTCGCCTTGAAATGGGCAGGGGTCCTGGCAGCTAACGAGGGACAGGCGCAGAGGGTGTTGCCTTTGGCGCGCAGCTGCGTGTCCGCCCCACCCTTCCTGCTTTAAATAGGCAGAAGGGGAGGACGTGAAACCGCTAGACCACCAACCCAAACCGGAAGTGAGGAAAAACAAAGCCTAACCTGGAGTGTGGAAAATGGATCAGAGATGTACTGCAGTAATGGTGTGGCAAATTTGTAGGTGCACATAATCAGGTTAAGGAGGGGGATGGTAAAATGTAATCAAATATGAGTTAGCACTGTTGCTGTTTGTTATTCCACATTTGTTTCGTAAACATCTATAAATCAGGAGGCGGGACAAGTAATAACATAAAAAGAGCTACAAAATATCACCTCCAGGTTTATCACATCACTCTTAATAAGCAAGCAAGTGTAAATGAAATGTATGTATTATCAATGCAGGGCATACAGAGAGAGGCTCACAGAAGGCCGTGATACAGCCCAGCCCAGTCTGGACAAAGAGTGTCAGGCCTTCTTTGAGCTCTGCTTTTATTCCACTGTCGCTACATTGAGGTCCACTTAAAATGCAAGATTGGTATGTAAAACCTAGCCCTGATCTACAAAGTTAAAGGGCATCAAAGAAGCGTCCCTCCCCAATTGCGGCTTGCAAGGGAATGTACAAATGCATCCCAAAGATTTTGAGGTTGCAAAACCTGGAATGGTTATTGACGGGCATAAGCAAGAGATTAATATTTGCAAAGTGTAAGCTGCCAGTAACTGCCAGCTCACACTCTGCGTCAGTAGTATTTGGTCATCAGGAGACGCACACAGTGGCCATTAAGCCACTCTTTGGTTTCCTTGATAACCAATTCATTGTGTGCCATTTTTGTGACATTGTGACCATTGTGCTTACAACCCACAGGGGTGTGCAGTGTGTGCGCATTACAAATTTAAATGATGTGACAACCAAAAAAGCCTGCAGTCTCTTGCAGCCCCCAATTACAACCTTTGTTTTTGTGTGCAGTGGAGGAGAGCAAAGCAGATTCTAGCTCCATTAAAATTAATGAGGCTGGTGGTTTGTGCCTCGCTGTGCACAGTGACCTATGGACCGTGAATAAGACCAGTATTGGCACTGGTGGTGATCTATCCCATGATGTAGGAATGCTTTGTTTTGTTAAACAACGCATTGTGAGTACCATGAGCCTGATCATGAGTTTGACGGTCTGATGGACCGCCAAACCCACATGTTGTCGCACCGGCAGTCTGACTGCCATATTATGACTTTAGCTGTCGAACCTCCATAGGACCGCTGCTACCGGCAGGGATCCACGCTGTCTGAATGTAACAGAAGTTTCATTATCACTACTGAGTCTGGCCTGGTCAAATCAGCAAATAAACATTGAATTGCTCTGTGACCCCAGAACAAAATCCTTGAGCCATTATGTTTTTATGTCTAGTCCATGGTAGTTGGGCAACAGTCTCTGTCAATCAAAAACAGTGCATCTTACAGGGTTGTATTTTAGATTATGAATTACCAAATTATTACGATACAAGGATATCTCAAAAAAATATCAATGACCAAAATATCAGCTTTACACAAACAGAATGTCAGGTACCCAAATATCAACTAGAAAATTATTGTGGATCCAATTATCCCTTTTACATAGGTAAGTATATATATTTGGATGTAACTAACATTATTGTAGCTTAAAAAAAAGTAACTAATTTTTTTCACAAAGTAATACATTTTCCAACAATATATAGCACAAAAAAGTAAAACGGATTTAAATAAATTTAAAAAATGTAATTCATACAAAGATATGTAACTTTAACATACTTTTAAACAGAAATATAAACAAATCAATTATAACTTCTTTTTTAAAAACATATTTTATTGATTTTCTGATCATTACAACTTCTCTGAGCTTATCCTTACATGTATATATCTTTGGTAATATGGTACATATGTTATACAGTGTGTATTTTACAGAAGTAGCAATGAAAATACAACATTGTTTACATATTTGTATAGATTTGCATATGCAAACCAAGCCATTGCAATTGCTTCGGGTCCTTTCTGTTCGTGTATATAACTTATCTTGTTATAATCATCCAAATCAATTATATCTTCAAATAAATGTTTTATACTAATAAAATAATTAGTAGATACAAATATATTAATTAAAAATAATTATAAACATAAATAATAATACTACTATTACCATATATAGTCAATCATCAATGCACAGTTTTCAAAATATATATTTAAATTAATGTATATCAAATACCAAAACACAAAACAAATATATATAAACCATTTTATCTAAAACACACAATTAAAAAAATTAACAAAATATAAATATTTAAAAAATATATACTTCTAAATAAAATAACCTCAAAATATTTTATAAGCCAATACAGAATTAAATAAAGAATAGTAACTGACTTCAATGTAAACACATTCAAATATGATAAACAAATCAAATACACCACGGTAACGATAATCCTACAAACATTAGGAAAAATATATACAGTTGATTAGAAGTATTATATTTATAATTTTAAGCCCAATCTAAGAAACGTTAGTGAAATGCCTGCAAAAAAAATAGGTTGGTGAGTTAAATATACAGCGAGATCACCAGTTGAAGAAATGTTGGCAACAGTGCATCCATTGAGCAGGGTGGGGAGTGGAAATGTAACATTTAGTATTCTAAGTCTAGTCTAACAAACATTGGGGGAAGTGTAAACATTGAGGGGGTCATATTTACTGGTCTAACTCCAATGTGACAAACATTGGTGAGGGACACAATTTACTATTCTAACTCAAATATAGCACACATTGGAGCAAGTGTAAACATTTTGGGTGAAATTTACTATTCTAACTCCAGCCCAACAAAACTTGTGGGAACTGTGTACATTGGGTGGGGAATCATATTAACTGGTCTGAGTCCAAGCTCATGCTCATTGAGAAAAATCATTTTGGAGTGGGGGTGCAGATTTACTATTCTAATTCCAGTCCAACAAACACTGAAGAAAGTGCATACACTGGGGGAGTGATTTAGATTTACTATTCTAACTCTTGTCCAACAAGCATGTGGTAAAGTGCACAGATTAGAGGAGAGGGGTCAACTTCACAATTCTATCTCCTGTCTAACAAACATTGAGGAAAGTGCATACATTTGGGGGTGATAGGCGGTCACATTCACTACACTCATATAAATTAATTATCCTTACAAATACTGTAATCATGAAAAGATCATAGCTTAAAACAATATTGTACAGTTTAACTAAAATGTTATGTAAGTAAATAAAACATTTTAAAATAATCAGTATACCTCAAAACACCCATAAAATAAACACACACCCAATAAATTCTCTATAATCTACAATATATATATATATATCCTACAATAAATGCATTCTCCATAATCTACAATATATATATATATATATATATATATATATATATATATATATATATATATATATATATATATATATTTATATATATTTATATATAATATATATATATATAATATATTCTACAATCTTTAAAAATAGGTCTTAAAGTTACAATAAATGATTTTGCATTACAATATTAAATGAAAATACAATTAATTGCCATTTTAAACTTACCATTATTAATTTAGTAATCAGTTAATCTAAATGTAAAAATATTTTAATTTAAAAGCTACCCACTTGTTAAAATCTAGTTTGCAGTGTCAACATTATCGGCGCCATCTTGTCCCCTTTTTGGGCCCATTCGTGCGCGTAAGCGGCAGCCATTTTAAATGCCTTGACCTCTCTGCCCACCGCCGATAGCCAGCGCGTCTCTCTCTCTCTCTCTCTCTCTCCTGACCTCGCAGGCATCCCCCGCGCGCTGACAGCCCCCGCTCTTACATGCTTGGGCCATAAACCCCTCTTCAGCGCAACCCTGCCTCGGAACCCCATCCTGTTCCCAGATCAACACCTCCCTCCGTTCCTTTCATGATCCCGGGTCCTTTGATAAACCCCCCCCCCCTTTTCCTCTGTGCCCGATTGTCCTGCTCGTTCCCAGGCTGCCACCTGGCCCTGCGGATGTTGTT
Source organism: Lissotriton vulgaris (assembly GCF_964263255.1). Lineage (NCBI taxonomy): Eukaryota > Metazoa > Chordata > Amphibia > Caudata > Salamandridae > Lissotriton > Lissotriton vulgaris. The sequence goes on along the minus strand of NC_141694.1, from coordinate 1,495,617,363 downwards.
TATTGCCCCCATACAGTAGGAAGCTTCTCCCATCAAAGGATCCACGAGTTGATCAAAGCCCCCACCCCATGAGATCCGATCGACCACATGCATTCCGGGAATCGGCGGAATGCCCAGCTGCGCGACAATCGTCACCTGTTGTGACCGGGGTGGGGACTTCTACTGTAAATGTGTGTGGGAACGGGCTTGAAGCGGGGATTTCGAGGATGCCTTTCCGTACTTCAAAGTATTTGCAAGAATGTGCCACATGCAATAAACTGTAATAAAGATCATAAACCTGTGCATAAGAGGCCAGGCCTCAGAGATGTGGGGAGAGCACCTCGAGAAGATACCTTGTCTGAGTTGATGTGTTCTGCTCCGTCGGAATAAAACTTCTGTTTCCTGCCTTCCAGTCTCCAGCGCCTGCCTCTTTGTTTGGTAACTTGAGTGGTATTAAAGGCGGTTAGCGCCGGGCAACCCTGAAAAAGGTCATCGGCCCTACCTTTTTCCACAATTGGCGTCCCAAACGAGGGGCCCATCAGTGACTCGTGGATCCAGTGGGAGAGGTCCCGACGACAGAGTGAACGACTGCAACGATCGGGAGAGCTCCTGTCCGATAGACCCTCGTCTGACAGCCGATCATCCGAACTTCACTGGTTCCGAACAGACCTCTCTCGAGTGATCTACGGTCCTGACTGGGAACCATCAGGAGTGCTGCGACAGTCACGAAGAATAGAGGACGACCGGGCGCTGGATTCGGAAGACAAGAAACTGTCCATGCGGTCCGGGTAAGGTCGTGTAACACGACAAATTGCGAAATGATTGTTTGATTGTTTGGAAAATACTAGTATTACTCTTTGAATTGTTGGTTCTTTTTGGAGATTCGCTGTCTGCAAACGGAGAATAATAGATTCTCTCTTCCTTTGCAGGTAGTGAAGGGTAGGTAACGCAGACTTTTGTCCCCGTTGTAACCCGTCGTGCCTATCTTTCTCCCCCACTGATTGAATGTTTGGCCCGAACATTGTTGTTCGCGGATTGTTTTCTGGAGACTCTCTGTCTGCAAACAGGGAAGAACAGGTTCTCTCTTTGCAGGTAGTGAAAGAGTAGGTAACGCAGACTTTTGTCCCCGTTGTAACCCGTCGTGCCTACTTATTCTCCCCATTGATTGTTTGATTGACCGAACATTGACTGTTCGATATTGGTTCTTTTGAGGTATTCTCTGCCTGCAAATAACGAAGAATAGAAATATTCTGTCTAGTCTTTGCACGCAGTGATAAGATAGGTAGTGCAGACTTTTGTCCCCGTTGTAATCCGTCATGCCTATCTTCTCCCCACTGATTGGTAGCCTGTTTAGCCCGGACCGCTTATTAGAGATGAACCATTCGGCTCCACTGGAAGGCTCCCCTAATAAGGACATGTTTACGAAGCATGAATTGATCGCCATAGCCTATAGCAAGCTGTGGCATAAATATACGAAGAAGGATCAGAAAAGTCAGTGGCCACTGATAGGATCCTTCGATGAGGATAAAATACGCGCGCTAGAAACAGCCCTTGGGAACCACAAGACAACGCCCACTATGCTTGATAGTCTCGGCATGTGGCGCAAAGAAACAGAACAACGTAAAAAGAGAAATGAAATTAGGTTGGAGAAAGAGCTGCGAAAGGCAGCCCACCTAGCTGCTAGGAAATTAGAAGAAGAGATTAAGGAGAGAGAACAAGCCAAACAGAAACAAGAGTTAGCGACATCAAGTCAGTGTCCGGTTAGAACACCCTCTACGCTCTACCCTGAATTACCCGCGAAACAGCGAGCCAAAGACGATCTTTTGTTAGGTCCTCCGATCATCTACATGCCCCCTCCATATGCCCCTTCCCAACCTTTAGCACAGCACCCACTACCCCCAAGCACAGGCGAGAGTAGTGCCAGAGCTTCGGTCCCCATGGCCTCCGCGCCGGCCGAACCCCTTGTACTAGATACAGCACAAGCGACAGTGTTAGATGACCCAGAGGCCCGAAAGACAGATTCCGCAAGAATGAACAGGTTAAGCAAAGATGAGCGAGCAGGGATCGACAAGATAGTGAGGACATTGGTAGAAAGAAAGGAGAGTGAGGAGCACATCACGGATATGTTCAACTCATATGCAGGGAGCCACAGACGGCACTTTGCCGTACGATTGTGCTATCATGCCCTGAATGCGTATGAGGACCGATATCGAGACAAAGGTCCCGAGAGCCTAACGACTCTGTATAGAAAGGTCGATATCGGGGATGAGGGCGAGTGTGACGTGACGGACCTCCTCATGCATACGCTCGAGGTTTTCCGCCATCTCACTGAACAAGAATCGGAAGCTAAACCTACGACGCCCGTAGCGACCGAATCACGAACTGAGCAAGCTAGCACCATGATGCCAATAAGAGAGGCTGCTCCCTACTGGGTTCCCCCACGAGGTCAGGGAACACACGATGACGTTAACCACCAAGATGCAAGAGGGAGGGTGGTGTACAACTGGGTCTACCAGCCATGGGATCGGCAAGATATTCTGACGTTCCGGAAATCTCTGCCCGATTTACGTAAAAACCCCACTGCCTTCTACACTGAATTAGGTACAGCCCTAGGTTCAACGATTATGACCCTGGCTGACATTGACTTGTTTTTCGGGTTATGTCTGCCAGCTGATGTGTGGAAGCAAATCCGGAAAGTCGACCACCTTGAGCTGTTTGGACATACCTGGTCACAACTCGATGGCATAGATAGGCAACGAGAACCTGGACAGAAGCCTTTGAAATCCATTTTAGAACTCCCAGACAAAATTGTACAGAAACTGAAAACCCTGATCCCAGAAAAGAAAGTGGACTGGTCGATAGTAACGGCCTGTCGTCAGAAACCCCAGGAAGACATATCGGAATACTTCTCCCGGTTTGAAACGGTGTTCTCCGATTACAGCGGCCAGGACATGACCACTGCAACCGGACACCATCTGTTTGTCCAGAATTATGTAAAAGGTCTGTCGCAGGAGGTCTCTCAGAAACTACAGGCCAGCGAGAGTAGTTGGGCAGCCTCCAAACCCGCGGCTATCCTCCAGATGGCCCAATATTACGAGCACCAGAAAAATGAAAACGATAGAGTGACAGTAAAAAAGAAGAAAGACTTAAAAGAAAGGGTGATGATAGCGCAATTGCAAGGGGCGTCTATAGGACGAGAGCAATACAAAGGGAACTACCAGACAAATGTCCCTAGGAACGCACCCCCTAAAGACCATACTCCGACACCCCATGTTGTACGTAGAGACATTAGCGAGGACCAGTGTGCATTCTGCAAGGGATTCGGCCATTGGAAAGCCCAGTGTCCGGTTCTGTTGGAGATGAACAGAAATAGGGACCCCAAAGACGTAGCGGGTGGACCGAGAAATAGAGGACAGCAACGAGTGCCCACGAATGATACGAATAACGACAGATCAGGCAGACCGAATACATTTGACCGTCCCCGACAGAACCAGTACCAGCAGTCTGACTGCGACGACGCCCATGACTTCGCATAGGACTGCCTAGGGCAAGGGAGGGATCCAGTCGAGCTCTATGTTGACCAGCAAGGTCCTTATGTCACCGCTAAGGTCCTAGGTACGAAGTCTCCATTCCTGGTAGACACTGGCGCGACACGTAGTGCGTTATCTAAACGACTGATTCCAAGGGCACCCTTGTCTGGCTCGCTTGTAACATCGATAGGTTTCGATGGAACGCCCTCCACTAACCCTTTGTCCACACCGATCTCCTTCGACTTAGAAAACAACACCACTGACACGACGTTTCTGCTTTCCTCCAATACTCCTGACGCCATTATGGGACTTGACTTGCTGAAACATTTCCGAGCTACTATTAGATGTTCACAAGACGGAGTTCGAGTTTTTCTGTACAACAACCCAACTCTGCTCAGACATTGCCCTTCCCGACGCATGTTTTCCATCACTGACACTGACTCGTCCCTACTTGACACTCTGCCTCCGTATCTGTGGGCCAAGACAGATTCGGACGTAGGACGCATGGTGATTGACCCAGTGCACATCACTGTTCGACCGGACGCAATACTCCCGAAACTCCCACAATATCGGATATCGCCCGAGGGCAAGAAGGCACTGGTAAAGATTATTCAGTCACTGATAGACGCAGGAGTGGTAGAGGAAGTAGTTAGCAATGTTTGCAACAGCCCTATCTTACCCATCATAAAGAAACAAGGAGAGGGAGATGAGAAAGCGTACCGCTTCATCATCGACCTTCGAGAGGTCAACAAAGTAGTTGTACCCCAGTACCCCGTGGTCTCAGACATCACCGCTATCCTGACTTTGATTCCTTCTACTGCCACCACCTTCACTGTCATTGACCTAAAAAATGCTTTCTTCTCTATCCCCATCCATCCAGACAGCCGATACCTCTTTGGCTTCACCCTAAAAGCCCGCTCATATAGATTCTGTCGAGCACCCCAAGGCTACACAGAAAGCCCCAGCATCTACAGTCAGGCCCTCAAGAGACAACTGGACGAAGTCCAGCTACCCGATGGAGTGGTGTTGATACAATACGTCGATGACATCCTTTTGGCGGCCAATACCACTCCACTTGCAGTCACAGCCACCATTCAACTGCTGCACTTCCTTGCGGAAAATGGCCACAAGGTCTCCAAAAAGAAGCTGCAATTCTGCCAACCCCAGGTCACTTACTTAGGCCACCTTTTGTCCAAAGAGAGAAGGAAACTTACCCCCGACCGGATCCAAACCATTCTAGAGACCCCTGCCCCTAAGACTCAGAAGCAAGTCCGCTCCCTACTAGGCCTCACTTCCTTCTGTCGACAGTGGTTACCGAATTTCAGCCTCATCGTAAAACCACTGCTTTCTCTGCTGGCTAAAGATGTCCCCTTCCCACTCCCTTGGACCCCTGAATGCCAATCCTCCTTCATAGAACTACGAGATGCCCTTTGTTCAGCCCCTGTCCTAGGAACCCCCGATTACACGAAGCCCTTCTCCCTCTACACTCACGAAAGGGAGGGATGTGCTTTATCTGTCTTGACCCAGTCCATTGGCCCAAAGCAACGACCATGCGCTTACTTCTCTGCCACTCTTGACCCCGTAGCCAGAGCCTTGCCTGCCTGCCTTCGAGCTGTAGCTGCCGCTGCTATCTCTATCCGACAAAGTGAGGGGATCGTGCTCTCGAATTCCCTCACGGTGTTAGTACCCCATGCAGTTGACACCCTCCTGAACCAAACTAAGACGCAACACCTGACGAGTGCACGACTGACTGGATACGAACTGACTCTGCTTGCACCCCACATCACCCTGAAAAGATGCACCACACTGAACCCGGCAACTTTGTTGCCCCTACCGGAGAACGATCCCAATGTGTCCCCTGTACATGACTGTGTGACCCTCACGGACGAACAGACTAGGAGTAGGGTTGACCTCAGAGACACTGCTTTTCCTGACCCTGATGGAGAGCTGTGGGTGGACGGCTCTTGCATCAAACTCCCTGATGGCACCACCTCAGCTGCTTATGCGGTCACCACAGCCCGAACTGTAGTAGAGACAGCCCGCATCACACAAAGATCTGCCCAGGCAGCAGAACTAATTGCCCTAACACGAGCATGCATCCTAGCAGCAGGAACCACAGCAAACATTTACACCGACAGCCAGTATGCCTTCGGGGTGGTTCACCATTTTGGCCTCCTTTGGAAGGAGAGGGGATTCTTGACCTCACATGGCACCCCTATCTTGCACGGAGATCTAGTCTCCGCCCTAACTGAAGCAGTCCTTCTTCCCAAACAACTTGCAGTAATAAAATGCCAAGCGCACAGAAAGGTGACAGACATCATTGGACAGGGGAATGCGCTAGCCGACATGACTGCCCGAGCCACAGCTGAGAATAGGACGACAACACGCATGTACGTGACTAGGTCACAAGCCGAAAAATGGACAGACGCTAGGGAAACTATTAGGGACATCCAAATGGCCAGCTCACAACACGAATTGACTGAATGGGCACTGGTGGGACTGAAAGACGATGAAGGCTGCTGGCGAACAAAAGACACGAACAAATGGTTGCTACCTGACTCATACCTGATTCCCATACTGACTATGGCACACTCCCCTGCACACATAGGATCAGCCCCCATGATCGAACTTGTCTCCAGAGTTTTGGCACAACGGCAAAATCACAGACTCCGCCAAACGTCTGGTCCAACAATGCTTGATATGTTTGCAACATAACCCTGGGAAAGGAACCGTAGTACCCCGGGGAGGGTTTGGGGTTCCCAATCACCCATTTGAAGTCCTGCAGATGGACTACATCCAGCTAGAAAGATGCCAAGGCCTGAAATACGTACTTGTTGTGGTGTGTGCATTTAGCAAATGGGTGGAAGCCTATCCAACCCGCGACAACACTGCTATGGCCACTGCAAAGGCACTATTAAAGGAATTCTTCCCTCGCTACGGCCTTTGCCGAATTTTATGGAGCGACAATGGCCCCCACTTCGTAGCCGAAGTTATCCAACTCATCTTGAAGGGGTTGGGTGTAAAACAGAAGTTCCACGCAGTCTTCGACACCCAATCTGCTGGACTTGTTGAGCGACACAATGCCACACTAAAACTAAAACTGGCTAAGATAGTGGCTGCCACAGGACTGAAATGGCCAGACGCTCTCCCACTGGCATTGCTGTCGATGCGTTCCACCCCCACCAAACACCACTTGACACCTTACGAGGTCGTTTTCGGCCGACCCATGAGCGTCTGGTCTGCACCAAAACCAACTTCCATTCATGACGTCCCGTACGTCCTAATGTCCGATTACTTGTATAAATTGACTGAAACACTGTCTGTTATCCACCAACAGGTGCTGCATGCCATCCCTGACGGTTCCAGGGGTCCCGGACACACCATCCAACCTGGGGATTTCGTTCTGATCCAGAATTTCCAGCGTGCTAAGAGTCTGGAACCCCGGTGGACGGGCCCCTGGCAAGTCCTCATCACCACCCGAACAGCACTTCGAGTGGAGGGAAAACGCAACTGGGTACATGCGCACCACTGCAAGCGGATCTCCTCGACCCTGATGACGACCGAAGACGTGACGACCCAGGAAGAGCTCCTGAACAAAGACCGACCATCACTGAACTGCTATCCGGACACAGAGACACTCGAACTGGCAAAGATTCCTGATCCCACTGTGCCATCCAGAGAAGGGTATAACCTGCGACGAAAGGAGGGAGTTTCGGCTAAGCAGACCATTGACTAAGTCATAATTCTCAGATCGGTGGCCTAACACTACAAAGGCTGTCAGGAGAGAAAGCCAGACGAAGTTTTTGGTTCTGCCCGCTACCGAGCTCCCTTGAAGATGATGGAAGCGCCCGATAAGAAGATGATGGAAGCGCCCAATAAGAAGATGATGGAAGCAACCGGACATCCGAAGATTCACTACAAAAAACCCAAAGACTGACAAAATCCACAGTTCAAAGACAATTGCACTCTTTATTGCGATCCTCTTTTGCCTCCTCCTCATGACCACCCTTTGGATTGTGGAAGAAAGCGCACCTGCTCATGAGACATTCCTGACCACTGCTCCGCCTACCACCATGAAGGAACATTATCTGATTTCTCTTTCACCCCAACTCAGAGAAAGGCGAAAGGAGTTTTGGAACAACTCCTTCGTGCAACTGCTGCACCAACACAACCTTGCTACCAATGCCACCAACTGCTGGATCTGTGGGTTGCTACTCCACGCCACTGGACATTCAATACCCTTCATCCCTTCACCCTTCTCAATTCACGGCTCCTGCCTTGCTTGGCCGATCCTCTTGCAAGAGAGCTATAGGGATAATGCCACCTCCAGCAAAACTATGACACATTTCTTTCATGAGGTCTGGCGGAACAAAACGAAGACACACTTCTGCCCACAGACCTCCAACGACTCTATCCACATGGACATCCCTGTCAAAGAACGAATCGAAATGCAGGTGTTTAACAATCCGACCAGACCCACCTTCTCCTACCTTCGGAAACGAACAGCTGCCACCCTGACTGTGGCCCTATCCGTCATCAACGTCACAGGCCTTATGTGTATAGAAGGGCTTGGGACACAGCTGGTGGGCCACAGTGCCTGCCGCATCACCAGAACTTTGGACTCCACCGATCCACCCTCTTTTGTCTCCTCTCCAAACATGTACTTTGTTTGTGGCACAAAGGCCTACACCTGGCTCCCCAAAGGCTGGGGGGGGGCACCTGTTTTATCTCCTTCATCCTTCCTCCGACCTATGTGGCTCCGGCGAATCACCATAGACAAAAACGAGCCAAGGACATTGAGCAAGCCGACTCCACCGGAGCACAGTTCCTCGATGCACTGAAGGGACTTGTTCCACTCTGGGGCCCAATGGCGAACAGCCGTGCCATCCGACATTTGACCCAGGCAGTCGAGACAACAATGAACATCACAGCTGGCATCCTTGCAAACAATACAGCTGAGCTTCAAGCGGTCCGCCTGGTGGCTCTCCAGAACCGCCTTGTTCTAGATGTGGTTCTAGCGGATCGTGGTGGAGCATGCCGCATTATTGGGTCCAGCTGCTGTACATATATACCGGACAATTCACCCTCAGTGTACAAAGCCATCGAACATCTCCACAGACTCTCCTCAGAAGTTCACCAGGAGCAAGAAGAATGGTCGTTTGGTGGATGGTTCTGGAGTACTGTTAAGAACTGGGGGTGGAGACTGTTTACGATTATCCTGATTCCTGTGGTTGTAATATGTGGGTTCTGCTTAGGAATTCAATGCCTGCCGCCTCTGTGTTCACTATGTGCGAACTGTATCTGCCCTAAGACTGTGGACTTTGAAAAAGAACGCATGAGAGCACTGTATGATGTCGAGGTTAGGAATCTGATGAAGATAGACATCGATTAGACAAGCTGGCTAGATATGTTGAAAAGGGAGGACTGTTAAAATCTAGTTTGCAGTGTCAACATTATCGGCGCCATCTTGTCCCCTTTTTGGGCCCATCGTGCGCGTAAGCGGCAGCCATTTTAAATGCCTTGACCTCTCTGCCCACCGCCGATAGCCAGCGCGTCTCTCTCTCTCTCTCTCTCTCTCTCTCTCTCCTGACCTCGCAGGCATCCCCCGCGCGCTGACAGCCCCCGCTCTCACATGCTTGGGCCATAAACCCCTCTTCAGCGCAACCCTGCCTCGGAACCCCATCCTGTTCCCAGATCAACACTTCCCTCCATTCCTTTCATGATCCCGGATCCTTTGATAAAACCCCCCCCTTTTCCTCTGTGCCCGATTGTCCTGCTCGTTCCCAGGCCGCCACCTGGCCCTGCGGATGTTGTTTATTGCCCCCATACAGTAGGAAGCTTCTCCCATCAAAGGATCCACGAGTTGATCAAAGCCCCCACCCCATGAGATCCGATCGACCACATGCATTCCGGGAATCGGCGGAATGCCCAGCTGCGCGACAATCGTCACCTGTTGTGACTGGGGTGGGGACTTCTACTGTAAATATGTGTGGGAACGGGCTTGAAGCGGGGATTTCGAGGATGCCTTTCCGTACTTCAAAGTATTTGCAAGAATGTGCCACATGCAATAAACTGTAATAAAGATCATAAACCTGTGCATAAGAGGCCAGGCCTCAGAGATGCGGGGAGAGCACCTCGAGAAGATACCTTGTTGTCTGAGTTGATGTGTTCTGCTCCGTCGGAATAAAACTTCTGTTTCCTGCCTTCCAGTCTCCAGCGCCTGCCTCTTTGTTTGGTAACTTGAGTGGTATTAAAGGCGGTTAGCGCCGGGCAACCCGGAAAAAGGTCATCGGCCCTACCTTTTTCCACACACTCAGCCCACCAAAAAACTTCACAACACAAATGTAAAAGGTAATACAAATGTAACAAATGTAGATCGGTAAACATTATTTAATGTATATTTAAAAAAATAAAACACTGCACCTTTATTACCCCAGTAAAACTCTCACCCCAATAATCAAACATAATACATGATAAACTTATGTTTGATGTTAACAATTAAAAAATAATTAAAATATATAACATAATTGATATTCATCTATTAACATCAACTAAAATCTAATTAAAAAAAAATACCCACTAAACCCCTCACTAAACCCTAGAACCTGCGATTTAAATTCAATATATAAATAAAAGAAAAAAAATTTAAATAAGTAAAACATTGCTTATCCAATCCTCCAATAAACAACCTGAAAAATAACATCAAAATATATATAATACAATAAAACAACATAATAAAAAAAGATGCTAAAGTAAACAATATTTTAAACTTCAACATTATTGTAAAACACAATATTGTGGTCAAGCAATATTTTTGATTTAATATTTAGGTAGAAAATATTTGAAAGTTTGAAACGTTCCTCACTTAGGTGGAACCAGTTTTGTTACTACAAGAAATGGGAAGGGCGATGTTGGTTAGAAGCTGTCCTTTCTACTTTGATGGTGACCGTTCCTTTTTGTCACGCTTGCTACACCTGGGGGACGCATCTAATGTTGGCAAAACATGACTATATAGTCTAGGTACATGATACAGAAGGCAGGTAGAGGATTCATAGTGTAATTCACCAACCTCTGGAAGGTGGCTGGTAAGTTCCTTAGTCAAATGGGCCGCACCAAAACTGGAATATGCCCTCTACAGTGGAGAAGGGAGTTTTTAAAGTTTTTCAGGCAATCAGCCATTAGCCACTTATTAATTCAAAGGAACTCTGAAAATGTTTAAGACCTATTTTGTTATTGCGATTGACTGCTCTGTGGATTCATGTCATTCTTAGTAATAGCCTTGAGTCCTATGTAGTCAATGCAGAAACAGAAGTCTGTTGACCAGTGCTTGGGAACAGTTATTACAGGGCTAGAACAGGAGTGTGATGGCTCTATTACCACAAGACCATCAACTTTGGGCCCTTAATCTTGATGCAGTCTTGGATCTTATCGAAAATTAGGTAGATCATTGGTTTCACTGATAATCTGTTAATACTGTTAATGTTGTGTACGCCCATGGGATGAATCAAGGACTCCAGAAAAACATGTCTGAGAATTGCCCAAGTAATACTTTCTCTTTACTGATTGGATATCGAGGAGGGGAAGAGTTGTGCTCTTTTCACTTAGCTATCTTTGCCCGCTTCTTCAAGCAGGGCTCAGAGGGACTCCCTCTTCTGCTTGTTTACTGTCAGAATGAGTGTAATTTGACTCCCTTCACCTGAAAGACCTTAACAGGTTTTCTAGTGGATCGTAGGTCAATTAAGTAAATCAAACCACTGATCTGTTTGAGGATCAAGTAAGAGCTAGTACACTTCCCTTTAAATCATACAACGTTATAGGTTCAATGGTAAAAACATTCCTGACCTTGTTGAGTCTCATTGAGAGTAGCCTTTTTATCTTACCTCTCTTTGGTGAGTCCCTTGATAGGCTGAAGTTTATCTTTGGCTGCATGCATGAGCTTTGTCACCTTCTGCCGAACGTACAACACTCGCCCACCAAATCTCCTGTGGGCGGTCTCACTTTCTCTTGCCATTCTTTATATGGTTTAAAGATACCCAGACAGGGTGGCTGAAGGACTGTGTAAAGGGACTGCACTCAGCTCCTTTCAAGTTAAGATGATGTCCCTATTCCTCTTCAATCAGACTTAGACAACATCCATCATGCTTTTGAGAGTCTTGTCAAAGTGTTTGTCAGTACCTTGGTTTGGAGTTGGTACGAGATAGACAACTTGTAGTTAAATACACAACACTTAGCCAACATCACCTTTATATGCATAGCAAGGATGTGGTCCTACATGTCAGAGAGACACTCCTTAGGTAGTTTTATCCAGGAAAAGCTTCTCAGCAGGGTATGGGCTACCATTAGAGCAGTTACACTGGATATTTGGTCTCTTGGTCCACCACAAGTAGATACATGTTATCCTAAGTGATAGGATGGTGTAAGGGATCAACAATGTCCATCCCTAACCTTTGTAACAGAAGCTCAACCATGTATAGTAATATGAGGGACAGCACTATTTGATCTTCAGACACCTAACAAATTACTTAGCTCACCTAATCTTGTCCACATTAGTGCCCAGGCTGGGTCAGTAGGAATGAGGAACAGCCTTCGGTTTGACTTTATTGACACAAATTGCCCAGCTAAGATACCACTCATGTCCTTCTATTCCCTCCATACTGTTTCATCTTTGGACTCTCGGGAAGTCTTTCAGGTCAGATATTTCCACCTCCTGTGCCAAGAAAGAGTGCTCTCCTAGTGAGTTAGCTAGCTCCGAAGGCTTGGCTGCTGGCCGCATAACCACAGGGCGGGCCTACAGTCCACTGTGGACTGGCAGAGCAGCTGGTCCACAGCACTTCCGGAACACTACAGATGGGCTGTCTGTTAAGGAGTCAAGACCAAGCCAAGACAGCATCCACCATCGCCAACTCATTTCTCGGAATCAATCCATTAACACTCACCTTGACAAGTTAAGTGTTGTCATTGAGGTGTAGTGTCACATGGCATGGTGGATTTACCTTAAATTCTTCCTCTTCTTATCCAAGGCAGTTCACCAGAAGCCATGTTGACCCTCCAAGCTTTTACCAAGGTCGATCAAGTCTTTTTCTGCGATAATAAAGCAAGTACTTGAATCATTCAGTGTAATTACTGTCTTGGGACCAATTCATAAAGGATAACATTATTTGTAATATTGCATAATGTGTGCGAGAACTATGTATGCCATTCATACATTTTTATAATTCACAGTCTGTCATTGGGATAACTATGTACATGTGCATATTCATGTAGCTGTCTGCCCCAAACACATATTATTATGCGACTGAAAAATTACTGCAAGACAGAATGTCTGAGTTTCCAAGGATTATGACCTAAAAATGGGCGTGACCTGGGAAAAATCAAGGAATGGCGTGAGGATGACAATACCAAATCCCAACCAACCATCACTGAGTAAGTGAGCAAGAGGAATGCTGTTTCTTTCTGTTTTGAATAATTAGATGTAGTACACACACGTGTGAAAAGATAAATACATTGAATTATATCTTGAATAAATTACAATGAGTACTATACCAATTTTCACAAATAAAAGGTTAAGTGAAATCCAATTTATTACAAAAGGTGTCCTTTGTGAAATAAACCCAGACCTTTTCAAATGTAGAAACTGCATTCATTCTGAGAGTAAATGATACATTTGAAGGACACATTATTTTTTTCTTTTGCTAACCCAGTGTAATATAAAGGACTTGATCCTAATTCAGTCAGCGATGATCTTGGACTTGTTTACAACCATAGTCACAACCCGCAGCTCCTTTTACACCCCCTGTAATATCCAGACACTATCTAGTAACTAGTCATAGAAGGGCAGTGCTGGGGCAAAGCTCGAGGCAATATAAAATGCATGATTGTAATCTAGGAACAATAAAGCAGAATGTCTCAAGATTGGGACTGTATTAGAACATATGAAGCCAGTCATCCAAGTTGGAATGAAAATATTTTTTAATATCTTTATTGCAGTTCAAAGTGTACAGTACAGTGTAATAAGAGCATAGTAAAGATCATAAATGTTACAGCGAGGTAGACCTGCGGTGATTAATGCACGTTGTCCGCAGTGACAAATAGTACAATAGCAGAGTGGGGGCGGGGATGGGCAGCAGAAGTAGCGCAAGGTTTCTGAGTGAATCAGCACATAACATTATTTGTGTATGTATAGTTATATGCCTGTATATGTGTGCACGCAACCTTATGAGGTGGAGCTGCTTAGACAGATTGTGTGTATATAGTTATATGTGTCTGTACGTGTGCACGCAACCTTATGAGGTGGAGCTGCTTAGACAGATTGTGTGTATATAGTTATATGTGTCTGTACGTGTGCACGCAACCTTATGAGGTGGAGCTGCTTAGACAAGAGGGCAGGTAGGACACGTGTTCTGGTGGCTACCCCCTGCGGTCGAGTGCAATCAGGCAGGGTAGGTGCGTTGCTTAGCTGCATTATTGCACTCGCAGTAGATTTGTGTTGCCTCTGGGCAGATCCTGGAAGGCTGTTAGCAAAACGTCCCATCCCTGCGATAGAAGATGCTTTGACAGGCCCTTGGGCTCCTCGCACAGAAGCTGCTTCATTTCACCCCAGTCCAGACTACCATTGATTGGTGCCATGCAGACACCTGGGTAGTGCGTTCAACTTCTAATGCTTAGGGCCTTATTATGATAGAGGCGGACAGACCACCGACAGACCGTTGGTGGTGGTCCCACTGCCGACATCGGTCCGACTGTCGCAATACGATGCTGCTGGTCGGATCCACAGCTGTCGGACAACAGAATTCCCGACAGGACGGCAGTCAGAGCTGTGTCCTAGAATGGCGGTGGTGCAGAGGTAGTCCCCGCCATTGGATTACAATATCCCTTTCCGACAGCCTGTTCATGGTGCGAACACCAGAGTGAAAAGGTTGTAGGAAAGGGATATGAGGGCCCCCCAAACAGGGCACTCGTCCATCATGGGCCAATAAAAAGTAACCCTGGGGGCACATGTAGTGCCCCCAATCACCTCTGTGCACCGTGTGCCATGCATGACATGGTGTATGGCACACGGTCCATGGAAGTGTAGGAGATGCATGCACAACGATGGTATGTGCTGTGGCCCTTTCCCAAGGTCGCAACAGGTCCCCGCCGTATTTCCGACTGCCAGCCTGGCAGTCGCATCCCAATATGGCGGTTGGACCTTCCACATGTTTGTCGGCGGTCTCGACCAACTAGCATCATAATGATGCCCTTCGTTAGCAGGCGCTTTGCCAGTACCAAAGTCAGATCTAGGAAGCAGGCTGCAAGCCTGGTTTTCAGAGTGCATCAGAAGAGTCTCAGTGCACAAGCCTCCCAGCTGTGAAGGACGTCCTTTGCAGTGAGGCGACCAAGGTGAGGTAACCTCCCGACAATAGAGTGAGGAAGAGGGACAGGACCTGAGCACATGAAGCATGTTGGCACCAAGCAATTGGCAACACAGGCAACAGGAGTTCACTCAAGGAAAAATCTTGCTTAGTTTGGCATGATGAGGTAAGCTCTGGGAAGGAGGAAAAATTGAATGAGCTTAACGTGGCGTTCCTAGTAACTGTAGCAGAATATGCCAATGTTCCGGGCCACTCATTACTCCAATGACTCTGCCAAGGTCTGCCTCCCATTTAGTCTTCAGGCCAGTCAGGGGCACCCAGGTATGGCCGCTAATGCCCTTGGTCAGCTGTCTTATTAGATACCTACCTTAGGTCATGACAGTAAGATACTGGAGAGAGCTGTCATGGAAAAGTTCACCAAGAGATGCCAAGCCTGGATATACCTACCTTAGGTCATGACAGTAAGATACTGGAGAGAGCTGTCATGGAAAAGTTCACCAAGAGATGCCAAGCCTGGATATACCTACCTTAGGTCATGACAGTAAGATACTGGAGAGAGCTGTCATGGAAAAGTTCACCAAGAGATGCCAAGCCTGGAGCCACACACTGGCGTAAAATTGGAGCAACAGTTGGAGGAGGGGGAAGGCAGGCATGTAAAGCCCATGAGCTGCACTCCTCTTTTAAAGCATACGTAAGCCGGACTAACCAAGTGCGAGCAGGTGGCTTAGTGGGACACCAAAGAGAAAATAGTAGCTGAAGCATTTCTAAGTGTAGTTGGGCTGCCAGTGGAGTTGTGTGTGCCAATTGGAGCTCAAAAAGCCAGCAGCAAATCCATTGCATCTGACATGTCAAATAATGATGTTCAAAGTTCTGAGACCCAGGCCCCGCTGATCCATCAGGTGCCACATCTTTGCCAGTGTCACCAAGCGGCAGTCATTACCTCAAATTAAATTACCCAGCAGAGTGTGCACTGTGCAAAAGAATGACTTTTGGAGAACTATGGGCAAGTTAGCTAGATAGTAAAAAAAAGTCTAGGTAGCATGACCATTTTTGACTGAGCAACCCTGCCATTAACAGTTAGGGGAAGGGTCCTACAGAAGGCCACCTGGCCCCTAAGTGCCCCAACCGTTCTGGTTATGTTACCGTCAAATAAATACTAAATTGGAATTTAAATATTTTGGCTAATCAGCTGCTTTCTAATTAAAATAAATGAATTCATTATGCCTTGAAGGGATGTGGCTAGCTAGCCAGTAAGATGGTCGCTCTCCTTTAGAGCTTTATTTCTTTTGGTTTTATTGTACTTTACTTAGGACACTTTTCAAATATCTGTTGGAAAAAATATACCCTGCTTCCTGTTTCAATCCCGTGATTGAGTGCTGGCATGCAGACTGTCTAGGGTGAAGTAGAGAAGCAGCAACATGGATGTCTCCGTGACTTTTGCCATGCCCATCAAGGCCTAACATAAGAACCCCTCAGAGCTGCAGCTTAGGATTCTCATAAACCACTGTTTTCCAGCTCTGGGTGCTGAACACAAGGTACCTTTCCAGTCCAATAGATCAAACAGATCCTCTAAGCAGCCCCATCTGTGTTTAGGTCTTGTGGATCCCTGCTTGAAATTGTGCTTCTAATGGTCATTTCTGTATACACCAAAATCATCTTGCTTTACTTTGACTCAGCCTGTTGCACAGTCTGACCTGCACCGCTGGAGCATCGGTGTCATTTCCAGTAGGTGTGCACCACCGAAGCTCTTTGTAGCAGGCCTCGTTCTGCAGCTCATGTCTGGAGCTTGGGGACAGACAACCTGCACAGATGTAGACAGGAAGGAAATGACAGGCTGAGGAGAGCCGTCTGTACTCTTGGCAAGGTAGGTGGAGCCATCAGGTGAGTCCAGAGTTGCTTGAGACAAGGACCTGTGAGCTGGATGCAAACTGGGGAAGGACGTGGCTGTAGTGTCATATCTTTGTATACACCTGGAGTAGAGGATCGCATTCCAAATTCTGTCATCACATATATGAAAGTATGCCGTTCACTCCAGTGCAGGGTTGTCAGAGTAGCTCAGAACTACTGGTATCTCTCCAGCTACATGTGTAGACCAACCTAGTAAAGAAGAGCTTTT
The DNA here is from genome assembly GCF_964263255.1 of Lissotriton vulgaris. Lineage (NCBI taxonomy): Eukaryota > Metazoa > Chordata > Amphibia > Caudata > Salamandridae > Lissotriton > Lissotriton vulgaris. The sequence goes on along the minus strand of NC_141694.1, from coordinate 1,495,600,387 downwards.
GTATGGTTGAATTAGGCATGTGTCCAGAACTGAAAGGTATGTATTTGAAACAAAATGTGTGGAATCTTGTCTTAAATGGTCACTATTGTAACACTGATCATTTGTGTTAGTAGGTAGGGGTGATTTTTATGGAAAGATACAAGTAGCTCTTAATATAGAAAAGATTGAAGTTTCCCGCTCTAGAGGAACAGCAACAATAAAAGCCTGTGAGCAATATCTATTTTCAGATTAAAATAAAAACTTACAGCCAGATTCATCAAGCCGAAATCGGCTCGCAAAGGGCCAGATTCTGAGAATCTGGCCCTTTGCGAGATCTATTTTTGCATTTGGGATTCATCATCCCAAATGCAAAAATCGCAATTTTAGAAATCGCTAAATTTCGAAATATTGCATTTAGGAATCTCAATTTGAGATTCCTTAAATGCAATTCATGAACCATTTTAAAAATGCGAATTCGCAATCTGGGGCCGCTATTTACCGCAAAGTCTAACTACGTGGTAAATAGCGAAAACTTAGAAAAATGCACTTCAGTGCATTTTTATAAGTTGTATGTTACACACACACATGTCCTAAGGACATGTGTGTGTGCAACACCAATGTACCTTACCATTTCAGGGGGGCCACAGGGTGTCCTTTGGACACCCTGGCACGCTTGAAATCGCTTCCTTATTTGCGATTCGCTAATTGCAAATCGCAAGTAAGGAATGACTCCCCATTCAATCCTATGGGCCTTTAGACCCATAGGAATGAATGGGAAAGCCATTCCTTATTTGCAATTAGCAATTACCAAATCGCAAATAAGGAAGCAGTAGAAATAGCAAAAAATATTGCGATTTCCACATGCATCCCGTTTTGCGAGTGTTTAATAGCGATTCCTTAAAAATCGCTATTAAGGACTCGCAAAACGGGACTTTGATGAATCTGGGGGTTATAGTTTCCTCACTGCAATACAAATGTTAACTCAAAGCAAAAGAGACATTGCCAAAGCCAATAGGATTGGCCTGCATTTTCAGTTATAAACCAATCCATGTGTACTGTAAGTGCAGAGGCAGGGTCGGAAACAATACATGTGAACGCTAGCTTGCACACACCACAGGCCCTTTTTGTCGGCAAAGAGTCTGTTTTTAACCGCACTTCAAATGACGAGGTGAAAACCTTCCCACGCATACTCCCATTGTGTTTTTCTTTTTTCATCACCATTGTATTGCAGTTCACTAGTTACAAAAATATTTACTCTGAATTTTTCATCTTCGGTCCTAATAATAGTTGTTATAAGTGTCAAATGGAAGGAGCTGCTGTTAGCCGCCTGCAGCACTTTAGAACCACCGCAGCGATAACAATCAATAAAAGAAAAAAAGTATAGCTGCGAGATGCAGTCACTTCTGGAATTACGTTTCCAGCAGGGATTACCGTTAGCTCATAAATTATCCTCAGTTTGGTGGAAGCGGGCAGGCGATAGTCCTTCAGGTTGCATCAGATATGGCGGGCAGAGACTGTCAAATTGTGTGTTCCCCCTGTCCATACATACACCTTGGTTACGAGGGCAGCCCTGCCAACGCCTACTGGTGTCCAGTGCTGCCCCCGCCTTGCAGCCATTAAGCCTGTTAGAGCAAGGTTACACATTTCAAACAGAGAGGCTAGACACCCAGTGTGCTTCTCCACAAACCATCAGCCACAAAGCCCACTTCGCTTCTGTGCAGGAGGTGAATTGTTGTAGCAAAACAATAAGAGACTGATGACAATATTGAAAGGTTAGAGAAATGGAATGGATGAACCAGTAAGGGATGCGTGAAAATTATTCAATCTAATAGAAAATTTTAGCTGCAGATTCCTTACCTTTGAATTATCCCCAAGCATTAGACTGGATCCGAAAATCTTTTCATGAGCAGTAGGTGGCATCATTCGGCTCTGCATGGTACCGTCGTCCACACCGGAAGTGATGTGTGCAGTGCCTACATAGGCGCTACTCCAGCACACAGACATCAGGTCTTTTCTTTCTGTGTCAGTCAGCGCAGATCCGGAGAGAGCTACCCCAAGTACATTTTTTAATGTCTTTTTTCAATTGTTTGTTAAAGCTGTTTGAAACTTGTCTCCTGGTGTGGCAGGGATGTCAACAAGGAAGTTTAGATTCAAGCACTGCGGCACTTGTCACCGGCAACTGTTGGTGATGGACCTGCACCTCATCTGTCTTTGGTGTTTTGAACGTGACCACAACACCAAGACCGGTGTGGATTGTCACGCATGTACCCCAAGGTCTTGCGGGAGGGATCCCTTATGCTCCTTGCCGCTCGATGTGTGATGCCGGAAAGGTCTCGATCCCAGTTGAGAGGTAGGTCCCAAGATTGGTTGCGGTGCAATCAATCTTCATCGCAGTCGACGTCCTCCCACTCTGGTATGGCCCACAAAAAGAATAAGAAGTAAGAAAGTTGAAGAGGTCTTTGAAGTCGAAGTCACCTGTCGAGATGGGGGAGCGTCATCACTTGAGGCATAGCTCCTCAGTTGAGCCTGTGCCTGGGTTGTCTCCATATCTTCCAGAGTTTACAGGAGCCAGAGCAACCTCCGTCCAGCTCCGAGAATTCTATAAGGCCATACACATCATATTTGGGCAGCCTGTCCCTTCTGGAGTACCTTCGGGTCCAGCGGGTGTGAGAGGGGCCTCTACTGGTTCCCCGCTGGCGGGTCCACCCTCCCTATTAGCTAGGCCTTTTGGATCCATAGATGAATGTGGACCGCTGCCAGGTGAGCCACCATGACTTTCCCCGGCACTGGTCCTGCTGTTGATGCACCTGGCGCTGCCAGTGCCCTCCAGTGTCGCAATCCTCATTCTTATCCCTGACTCTGACACTGAGCTGGAGGAGCTTCACCAGACACTGACTCCGGCGCTGACTGGAGCCATTCCCGCCAGACTTGAGTCATGACCTTATTCCTATGGGCTAGGACTTGGACTTGGGGAAGATTGGGAGAGGCCACTGGATCCAGAAGAATATCGTGCCCTAGACCCCATATGGACTGGTGTGAGGATTTGGAGGATGCCAAGTGGACTGGACACCTCCACAGATATTGGATTGGTCTCTCCTCTTACCTTGGCTATGGAGGAAGGATCCTCATTTGCTATGGGCACACAAAGGAGTTAGGTCCTTATTGGGACTGAGGGTGGGCTGGACCATTATACATAGGACAAACTAGAAAATGCCCCGAGTCCTCATATCTGAATTGGAAAAATATTTCAAATCAAGACCAGCAGCAACTTACTTCCACCTGGTCAGGTACTTTTATTTATACCTTTCACTCGTGATCTTTACTTTTTTTTAAAGAAACTTTTTTTTTAGGCAAAAATACATTTATACCATAACATTACAAACTAGACAATCTTCATAACAAGACATAAATCAAGAATACATCCAAATAACATGAAACATTAAACATTGAAAAGTTAATTACATCAATGATTCCAATTCAATTCCATTTTTTAAGATAAACAAAGCAAAGTTGAATCACAAGAGAAATCAGCAAAATACAATGTTCTTAGTATGTCAATCAATGAAACAATTCACTCTTGTGGATGTGCCGACGCGTTTCAGGTTCGAATAGCCAATTGTCGAACCCTCATCAGGGCTTTGTTATTTATCTGTGTAGGATGCAAGAACAACAATAAAGATTTTATTGGCCACCTAGCCACCTTAAGACTGCCACTATAGGAATATAGAGCCGCCAACATCTACCTGTGTCTTTTGAACTGGTACTGTTTCCAGAGATGGCAACAAGTGGTGGGGGGGGGAGAAGATTTTCCTGGGCTTCGAGTCCTATTTCTACAATAAATGAAGTGCAGATTATGTACAAAATGCTAGCGAAGCACGAGATTACATCACTAAAAACGCAGACAATACTTCTACGTACCTCCATATGCACCGTCCGGCGCCCCTATGGAGGGAGGAGTTTGTGGTAGTTATTTCGGAAATCCTAATTCAAGAGAAGGATTATCCTTAGTGTCATTCTACTAAATACAAAAACCATCTAAATGAAAGCCATAACCATACTTAATGAAATCCATACCTTATGTACGCGTTGCTATTTGGGGAGACTTTTCCCTGTCTCAGGGTGGATGATTAACAACCTATCGGGAAACAGAGGGCCAATTACTTGAACGTCACGGCCGTGCAGTTAATGAAGCACCGGGGCTGATCGTATTATCATTTTTATGTAAAAGTGATTTGAATCATACCTGTATTATAAAAGAAAGAAATCCTCCCTCGTTGTATCCCTCAAGTTTTTCCAAGTGTTTTCAAATGCGCGTGTCCCCCAAAGGGTCTGATGTGCTCCTTTTCGATCACCGCGCACTAAATGGGGGAAATCATACCCGTAACTAAATATCTTAGTAGCTAACAATTATAACGCTAGACTCCTACAAAGGAATGGAGTCACTTTGTAACCGTGTGCAGAGAAACTGGTTGACCCCCTTTCCGCTCCCCTTTCTCAGGTTATTCTATTTATTCTCTTTCTTGCACAGCAGGGGTTTGCTTTGGACACCTTAACAGGCTATCTTTCTGCCATCTCTGCATTTCTGCTGTTGCCTGATCAGCCATCCCTTTTCAAGTTCCCTATTGTTCGTAAGTTTCTGAAAGGTCTCCAACATTTGTTCCCTCCTTCACCCTTCATCATGCCTGAGTGGGACCTAAATTTAGTTTTGACTTTCCTGATGGGTGCTCCAGTCTTTATCATGTAAGCCCTGGTACCTCAACATCTTCCCAGACAAGCTGGTACTTCGCACTAAAGCTTCCTTCCTACCGAAGGTGGTCACTCCTTTTCATGTAGGCCAGTCTGCCACCCGGCCTACCTTTTATGCTCTGCCACATCCCTCTAAATAAAAGAAGCGACTCCACCGACTGGACCCAAAAAGAGCATTTTCATTCTATCTTGATAGCACAAAAGTATTCCGGGTGGATGAATAACAGTTTGTGGGGTATGTTGGAGCCCAAAAAGGGAAGAGGGTACAGAAACAGACCATCTCCTGATGGATCGTACTGCATATCAAAATCTGCTACACATTGGCCAAAAGCAAACCCCCTGAGGCTTTACATGCTCATTCCCCCAGAGCCAAGTCTGTAAACACTGCGTTAACGTGCATAGTTCCAGTCCTGGACATCTGCCAGGCAGCAACATGGGCTTCTCTGCACACATTTATGAAGCACTACTGCCTGGACAGTCAGGTCTGTAGGGATATACACTTTGCCCATTTGGTCCAGCATGACTTTTTAGTGTGATATTTGGTTTTGCAGACCCACGCCCGGGGAGGTATTGCTTGAGTATCTATTCCAAGATAAAGAATCTGTGGCTAGAAGTCTCCATCAAATAACAAGTTACTTATATTTGGTAACACCTTATCTGGTAGAAACTCTATCTAGCCTCAGATTCCTTACTGACCCATCCATCCTCTCCGTTCTGTGAACAGGGCCAAATATTTCTACACCAGTGGTCAGTGTTATTCAGGGCTCTGCGCTCCTGGCGTGGAAATTCACGAAAAGAATATGACATGAGCAGGCTGGCGTGGCGCCTATATAGGCTCTGTGCACGTCACTTCTGATGCTGACATCGCCATGTAAAGCTGAACGACTCCACCTACCAATGCGCTGGGTTACTGCTAACAAAAACAATTATAAATCCAGTCTGATGCCTGCTCCTCATGTATCCCTTTCCGGTCATTGACCCTCATGTCTTACCACACTCTTGTTCACTTCTTTCTATGACGTTAGTCCCAATGCCACCAAAAACAAATGCTTTGTGAGGGTGTTTTTGAATATGTGCATAGCAGGCCACCTTGTGAGAGAGAGCTCATGGCCTTTCCTAGGGTGAGCAGAACATGTCATGTTTTTTGTTCTCACCTACAGGCAGCTCAGATGTATTGTATACAGTTACAAGAGTTACAGTGGGCCTTGAGACTTCCCATTATTAATCATTCAATGTCTTTTTTGTCAATTTCAATCTCATTTGCTTGCTTATTATTCAATGGCTTGTCTTCCTCTTCTTTTTTTATACCTCCCAAGAGTAGAGCTGTTCGACCATCCTTTTGATTGGATGACGTGTATCTTTCCACAACTTACAGTCAAGGAACTATTTTCTTCTTTTACTTTTAATACTCCATGGGTGTGGATGTATTTTCTTGCTCTCTCTCTGGTGTTCCTTCTGTCCTCACATCGTTGGCCCCCAGCTCTCAGTGTTGCTTCCCCCAAGCTCATCCATTGCTTGCTTCCCCTGCTCCTGCCTGTCCTGCTCAGCTTTTTGTTGGGGTTTTTACTTAATTCCTACTGGCTCCTCCAAATGCTCCCCAGCCACTCCTTGCTCCCTGTTACTCCATGCCACTCAGCACTCAGCCACTTCCTTACTCCTCTACTGCTTCTCTGCTATGTTTTTCCCCTTTTTTCCACAGGGCCCAGTAGCTGCAATTTGCTACCAGGCTGCTCCTGTCTATATAATGCGCTTTCACAAAGTTTTTAAAAACATTTACAGCAGCAAGTCGTGTGTCCGCCTTCTTCGAATGATAAGTTGTAGATAAGAAACAAATGACCACAGCCTCATCACACAGGTGTGCACATATATGTCATCATGATAGAGCTGGCCATACAGGAAAAAAATGGCCATGGAAGCATCATGATACATACATGCGCATGCATGATGATGCACACATGCATATACATGTTTGCTTTGGGGCTGGCTATTTTTTCTTTTTTTTTGCTTTTACTGAAGCTGTTCCGCAACCATAAAACCTTTTAGTTATTTTTTTAGATGCTATTCAGCATTAGTGAGCCAGTGCAAAGCCAAGGGTTCGTCTAATGCTTTTTAAGGCGATCACCATTGGCTTTGCCAGTGGTTGTCATAAACTCTGGTGCCATCTCCAGCGATCAAGAAAACAAGCCCAACTGCATATAAAAATAACTCAAAAATTTTTCTATCCTACCAAATAGTGGTAATACGATAGGAATGCTACTACTGAAGTCAGCTCACTTAGTTTTAGCGTACACTTATGTGCTCCATCTTCTAACAACATTAACATTTCAGCACACAAATGTTCTTTGGCTGATGTTCCTGTGTTATTTAGCCGTTCAAAGCCAATGTATGGGTTACATTATAATGGGAGCTGGTTGTTGTACTGTCCACTTTTGTCTAGAAATGATTACAGACTAAGGCCATTTATCAACTGCATTGGGTCACTGCATAACTAAAGTCCGGAAGGCAGTGATGACTGTACAGACTGAATAGTCATGGTGAATCAGCGCTCGGCTTTAGGACAGTACAACTGGTGCAGCCACAACTGGAACTGACCATTGGTGGGTGGGAGGGTGCTCTGTTTAGAAATAATAAATGGATTTAAAAGCACCCGCTGAAGAGTTCTTTGTGTGACGGACAGTTTTCAGGCAGCAATAAAAGTGTCAAGATAACTCTGGTCATTAATGTTCCTGCTGGAGAGAGATCAAGTTTTGTCTAGTAGCAGTTCTTACTCATCATAAAGTAGCACGTAGGGTTAATAGAATGTGTACTATGCAGATTACAGAACTGTATTTATGTGGATAGCTCAGGGGGTTCATGATTTTGTCACAGAGATTCTTTTTTTACTTGCAGTTCACAAGTTACAATCCTAACATATAGCACAGTGACCTATGAACTGTAATCAAAGAGCTGCATGCAAACTGCAAGGCCTAGGGGTGGAACTTTGTTTTACCCAAGTCTTTAATTATCCTAATGTTGGCAAACAATGGTTTGTTTGGGTAGAACCACATTCTTATTTGTAAAGCCAACCCCAACCACAGTGGTACTTTTTAAATCCAGAGTTTGTACTTCTCCATTCCAAACTCTTTTCAAATATACTGCCTAATAGTGGGGATAACATTTGATTCCTACACCTTGTAAGCCTCATTGTCTTATGTAACATTTCCTATATACGGATTTACACACGTATGATTTACTGTCTCTGTATAATGTGTGATGCATAGTGCTCTGACACCCTACACTGATACCAGTAGCATTATAAAACAGATGAAATGAATGAGAGAGACGTGCCATGTGGAGATGAGGCACACTGGAGGTAATGCCCCGGTTACTTGCCGGTAATCTTCATTACTCCGAGTCCTAGTCTTCCTCACCACAGTAATTCACGCACGAGCTTTAGCCTCCCACAGAAACTTCAAGTCAAAATCAGCATACTAGCCTCCCATTTCTCCAATATAGCCACCTCCTCTATCCACAAATCAGTTAAAAGGAGCGACTACCCCCCAGGAAACCTGCAACCAAAGCCACAGAGAAACATGAAGCCCCACACACTAGTGCCAGGAGGGATGGGAAACTATACTGTGGTGAGGAAGACTAGGACTCGAATAACGAAGATTACCAGTAAGTAACCAGGGGATTACCTCCTCGCCACAGTAATTCACACATGAGCAAAGACCAAAGTAAGTATTGGCTTCATGGAGAACAGAACAAAGCCAACACACAAAAGATTACGACCCAATGTTTAATACACACACTGTAACAGAGGTACAGAAAAAAGAACATCCAGGTACAAAGCACCCAGCACTGAAGCAACAAAAGAAACAGGCCACCCTGCAAATATCCTCTATAGAAACCCCCTTAAAAGTGGCACAAGACATAGCCACCGAATGTGTAAAAAGACCCTGAACCGGGTTCTCCAGCACCTGGGCTTGAGACTCATAAGCCACCAGGATGGCCTCCTTCAGCGAAGAACTAGGGGTAGAATTGAAGTACGCAAAGAAAGCCCTCTTCACCTCCAATAGATGCAACAAAAACTCTTCCTTAGACCGAGGCTCGGGAAAGAAAACAGGCAGTCTCACTTCAGCAGACCCTGAAAAAGAGGAGCCACATTAGGGACAAAAGTAGGGTGCATCCGCAACACCGCCCTATTATCCAGAAACCACAAAAATGGGGCAGACTGCAAGAATGACCCCAACTCACCAATGCGCCTGGCTGAGGCAATCGCCACCAAAAAGATAACCTTCAAGGTCAGAAATTTCAAGTCCACAGAATCCAGAGGTTCAAATGGACAACCCTGCAACACCTGCAGAACCATTAGCAGATCTCACGGAGGTGCAGACAACATCGGCTGAGGCCCCTTTAACGGCAGAGACCTCAACAAGTGAGAAACCGAAGGCTCCACCCCATCAAAAAGAGGAAACGTAGAAGCCAGTGGTTGCTAGCACAGGTAAGATCGGTGGGGTGGGGGTGGAGGAGTGCCGGGTGGGGCGGAAGTTGACAGACAATGGAATAGGTAAAAATAAATAAAAATAAAACCACTTACCTCACACTCGCCGCGGTTTCATTTAGTTTTTTATTTAATTTTACCTATCCCGTCATCTGTCGACTTCCCCTGCCCCGCCTTACCCCACCACCCCACACCGCTCTTACCTGTGCCAGCTGCCACAGTTAAAAGCTGTACGAGAAGCCCACTGAGACAGAGAGTAGAATGGGCCACACCCAGTTTAAAGCCATCTGATACAAAATCCAGAGCCCTGACAGGATCCACGTCCTCAACAAGGAACCCCTTTCTCAGACACCGGCTTGGCATAGGCACGCAAAATAAAAGGACGCCAAGACTGATGAATCAGTCTGGCCACCACCTGGGAACAACCCCTACTCATCAGACTACGCCGTTCAAGAGCCAAACCTGAAGATGAAGATGGAATACTTGAAAAGAAATTTGGGGATCCAACAACGGATAAGACTGATAAGGAATCACCCAGCGCGGGCAAACCGCCAACTCCAACGAGAGGGGAAACCAAGGGCGTTGCCGCCACCTCAGAACCACCAGAATCACCAAAGCCTTGTACACCCTGACCTTCTGCAACACTGTTGGAATCAGGAGAACTGGGGGAAAAGCATACAAAAGATCCCGAGACCATTGGAAGGACATCGCATCCAATTTCCATGCTCCCTGGCAAGGCTTAATCATGCAAAAACAAGGGAGCTGGGCATTCTACAGGGAGTCAAACAAGTCCACCCTCAGAGCCCCAAACCTCTTCCATAAGCTCAGGAACACATCCGAGGTCAAGGACAGGGAACTCATGGAAGGAAACACCCTTCTGAGTCGGTCTGCCATGACATTCTCCCTGCCTGGCCAGATAATGGCAGACAGGGACCACAATACTGTCTCCACCCAGGAGCAAATGACCCAACTGAGACAACTAAGGGACTTCACCCAGCACCCTCCTTGATGATTCAAGTAACTCATGAAAACCTGGTTGTCCATCCGAACCGGCACATGCTGACCTTCCAGGTGCAGAGCAAAAGCCAAGAGACCCAAGTGAACGGCCTTCTGCTGCCTGTAATTGGGAAAACAAGCCGCCAGAAGACAGGACCACTTGCCCAGTACTGACAAGTCCCCCAGGGTAGCACCCTAGCCCAACAGACTGGAATCGGTTGTCACAATATGGGAAGGAACCATCTGAAATTGCCGACCCTGGGACAGATTCACCTCGTCCAACCACCACCACAGATCCAACCTGACCTGGGGAGTCACCTGCACCCCCTGGTGATAATCCTGACCACCTGGAAGACAGTGTGACAAAACATGGTTGATTACTGGGTACATATGCAGGCGGGCCCACAGAAGAACCATCAGAGAAGAAGTCATAAGCCCCTGCACCCTCAACCAACTGCTCACAGTGGGACAGTTCAGAGACAACAATGCCTGGATCTCCGACACCGAGTCATTTTCTTGGAATGGGGCAGGAACGCCTTCCCCAACAGAGTGCTGAACTGGGCTCCAATGTAAGTCAGATCCTGAGACGGAATGAGACACAACTTGTTCAGATTCACCAAAAATCCATGGTCCCTCAGCACCTGGCAAACGTCACTGACATGATGTTCCACCTGATGAAAAAAAGAGGCAGAATTCAAGAGATCATCCAAATACGGAAACATTTTAATCCCCCTACCATGCCAAACACCAACCAGGGAGCCAAGCCAACACCTTAGTAAAGACCATGGGAGAGGAACAAACACTAAAAGGTAATACCTTGAGCTGGTAATGTCGACCCAGGACACAGAAAACGCTGCTAAGAGAGATGGACCGGGATAGGGAGATAAGCATCCTGCAGGTCCACGGAAGCTAGAAAACCCCCATGATTTATCAAGGGTAGAATAAGTTGAAGAGAGACCATCTTGAACTTGACATTAGTAATGAACTGATTCAGCCACTTCAGATCCAACACAGGCCTGAGAGCGCCCGTATGTTTCTCGAAGGTACATGAACAATGACCCCTTTGTCCAAGAGGCTGTAAACCCACTCTAAAAGAGCCAACCTTGTTATCCCTTCCTGAGGACAAGGTGTGACTCAAAAAAGTTTGGGGGGTTCTCCGAAAAAACTATCCAAAACTGCTCTGTCACCTCCTGAAGCACCCACTGATAGGAAACTGAATGCTCTGAACGTCTCCTCAAAAGAGAGAAAGGCCTCCCCAACCAGGGCTCGGTTCACCACCATATAGTCAGGGCTTTGAGACAGTGGATTAAGAGGAAATAGCAGAAGGGAACTGGGATTTATCAGTGGAAGGAGCACTCCGCCCGCGCACCCTGCCACGAAAGGACTGCTGAGATTTCCCTTGTCCATATCCTCCAAAGGCGGGAATTTGTCTGCAAAGTCCTGCAAGGGATAACGTTTCGCCAACAAACGTGGAAACCATGTTTATCAATGTCTTTCCATTCAGACTCCAACACCCTCAAAACTGAAGAATGTAGAGGTAAGGACTCTGGTTCCTTACTCTGGTACTAGGAGAAAAAATCTGCATCCTCCTCAGGCACCAAAGTATCTGGAAATATCAAGTTTGAGCAGATGTGCTGAAGAATCTCTTTCAAATCAGGACCCTGAACATAACACACTTTCAGTCCTTATCATCCACCTCCTCAGAACCGTCTGAGGCACCAGGCTCAACCCGAGACCTCTTTGCAGGAGGAACAGGCTCCCTGTCCCTAAAGGCAGCAGCACCAGCAGTCTGGATCATCTGCTGAATAGTGGTCAAAGAAGGGAGTGGCTCAGCAGCACCAGCTTCCTCCTCCACATGATGGGACATCTCACAAGCTTTACCGACCGACTCCATAGCGTAGCTCGCAATTCATGCTGTCAATCCTTATAAAGAATAAAACTGTCAAAACACCTCACAAAGAATACGATGTGCCTGCCAAGGAAACAGTCCCATAATGCAATGCGGTCAAAGCCGTCACGCAAAGCCAGCATGCACACCACCTGCATGACATAAAAATAATCCACTGGCTGCCCGCGATAGCATAAGCTAAGCGAGGATGGCCCGACAGCTCTGCCCAATGCTCGCTCATGTGATCAAGCAGCCAGCGGGAATCATGTGGCCAAAAAACGAAAGGGAAAACCAGGCCTTCCCCTGAGCCCGCACCGGCCTAACCAACAGGTGAGAACCCAAACGCTGGTGTCTCTGCAGATCTAGAGAAACCGCCAGCCGTCAAGCACCAGGAACGCGGCGCTCCCCGAGTCCACTCCAGCAGGCCAACCAATGGAGAGGGATCGCAAAAGGTGCCTAGTTCTCAGCCAGGCCAAATCCCGCAAGATTGCCACTGTGCCCCCCGCCCCCCCCCCCATGAGTCTGTTAAAGCAGGACTACTGATAACAGGAAGCGCGAGATAGGAAAAACATAAGTAATGCAAGGTCACCCAGTTTTCCTAAGAGGGTGGTTGCTCCTTTTATCTGATTGGTGGATAGAGGAGTTGACCATATTGAAGGGATGGGAGTCTAGTATGCTGATTTTGACTTGGAGATTCTGTGGGAGGCTAAAGCTTGTGTGGGATGAATTACTGTGGCAAGGAAGATAGACAAGGAGGTAATGAGGGAATCAGTGGAGAAGGATGTCACCAAGAAGATTGCCACACCAGGCGCCACCAGCTCTACAGCGGCTCTGACCCTTCGTGTGGGAGCGGTGCAATGATGCGGACATTATAACTTTATATAGTTGATGGTGTGCGGAGTCTGCTTGTCCCGAAATTACAAAAGTCATGCGTGTACTGTTGCCTGTTGTGTGAAGAATTACTCACACACAGATATAATAAGTGAAGGTTTATTCTTCATGCAGAATACAGCACACCAGTAATAGGCAGACAGCGCAGTGGCACACAGAGTGTTGGCGCCCCAACAGTTCTTCTCCAACTGGCACACGATTAGAATGCCAGCTGATACGCCACAATACAGAGTGCAACGGGTGCCTAAAGGAATGGGGTGGAACATTCTGGAAGGAGCCTTACAATATAACACATCTCCTTCCTGTGGGAAAATGTATGACAACAATATGTATAGAGTTTATAACCTTGCAAGGAATTAATGCATGGGTGAAAGGTATTCAGAATAAAACAAACACTAATAGCATTCAAAATCCTTAGACCAGCTAGGTTTACACGCCCAGACCTGATCATGCTGTTTTCCCCACTGATCTGATGATCCAAAGACATGTCACATGTATCTGGTTGACTCGTGAGAGCTTGACCCTAAACCACCCTTAGATGGGTATCATTGCTTGCTGTACTCTTTTCTTGGTTTACCTTTTGACCATGGACTGTTGCGACATCAACATTTTGGGGTTGGTCAACCCCACAACTATTGTCTGTCAGAATCATAGTCTTACATCCTTTCCATACTCAGTTTTTCTCATCCAAAATTATCTTCTTGCTATGGTGGTGAGTCTACACCACTTTGTCCCAAAACTTCAACATTCTTTTTCTTACCCCTCAAGAGCGCAGAGAAATGAAAGACCTTACCATCATTTTGCAAAGCAGAATTGCAAAATATTTTCTTTACCTCTAGTGGCTGGGTGTACCAACTCTGCCCTTTCTCAATGAACCCCCTACGTTTGACTCTAACAATAACCCCCATTTCGAGGGTCACTGATCTGCATTTTTGTTTCGAATCGTGATGTTCTTTGCTCATTTTCTGTGAGCGTAATGGATTCTCCTTCACTGTCTCAGGAGACCACAAAGCTCTTTTGGCTGCCTGGAGCCACCCAATATTGTCTCTAGACATAGGCGTTCTTCCTCTCATTAAAGCAAAAGGGCTGGAGGATGTGCTGGGAGTTACTCTGTAAGCCCACAACATTTTTTTAAAATTCGCTTTTTCTTGCCAAACAGTTATTGTCGGCTAACTGCACTATGCCCCTGATGACACGGTTGAACAGTTCTACAGCTCCATTTCCAGCAGGATGGTAAACACGCCTCCTTCCAGTGGGAAAGAAAGGGGGAGAAGGGGGCGAAAACAATGAAAATGCATCACAACAATATGCATAGTTTATAACCTTGCAAGGAATTAATGCATGGGTGACAGGTATTCACAATAAAGCAAACACTAGTTACATTCAAAATCCTTAAACCAGCTAAGTTTAGCTATTACACGCCCAGACCTGGTCATGCTGTTTTCCCCACTGGTCTGAAGATCCAAAGATGCCTCATTTTATTTTACATAGTTTGCACGTAGAAAAAAAAATACATTTAAAATATGACTCTTCCCGAAACCCTGCCGGGCATACTAGTCAGCGGCTGACGTACAGCTAACTGCAGTAGTACTTTCGCAAACTGCTGGCTGAGCACACTGCCAACTTCCTTACTTATGCTGTTGCTCCAGGCGGCGAGGAGCGACGGGGACAGAGGGACTCGGAGAGACCGCTTTGTCACTGCTGGTAAATACGCATTCTGGAAATGTAAACACCCGTGAAATGGCAGGCACTAATTCAAAATGTTATGGACAGACCATCAAGCCAATGCCTGAAGGGAGTTTACCGAACAAGCCAATGGCTGAAGGGGGCTTACCCAAACCCCCTTTCTCTAACTTGAATGTTGTTTGTAGTGCTGTGCTGATATGATGTCTGGACAAATCACTGTCAAGGCTTGACAAAAAAGGAAATCCAAAAAGAACCTCAAGCCATAAATATAGAAATGAAACTATCAAGGGGACCCTTTGTAAACGGATTGCTAGCGCCAGGACGCCAGAGGAGCACGGCGGACTGAGAGTGCAGTTGACCCTGACCCTTTGTGGATTTTAACCGTCTCCACGACTCTCCGGACCCGCTTCGCGGGTCCCGCAGCGCGTCGCTTGCCAGGAGGCAGCACTAGAGACCACAGGAGGAGCGCGGGGACAGGCGAGTAACCAGCGGGGCTGCAAGCTTAGGCAGGGGACTCCAGTGTCCAGGAGCCCCTGCGCGCCCAATCACCATCACCTGGGCTGCTCTCCCCGCTGGCCACGCCCCCGCCAACGGAGGTAAAAGCCGACTTCACCTTGTGCTTTTGGGACCCTTTGTAAACGGATTGCTAGCGCCAGGACGCCCGAGGAGCACGGCGGACTGAGAGTGCAGTTGACCCTGACCCTTTGTGGATTTTAACCGTCTCCACGACTCGCCGGACCCGCTTCGCGGGTCCCGCAGCGCGTCGCTTGCCAGGAGGCAGCACTAGAGACCGCAGGAGGAGCGCGGGGACAGGCGAGTAACCAGCGGGGCTGCGAGCTTAGGCAGGGGACTCCAGTGTCCAGGAGCCCCTGCGCGCCCAATCACCATCACCTGGGCTGCTCTCCCCGCTGGCCACGCCCCCCGCCAACGGAGGTAAAAGCCGACTTCACCTTGTGCTTTTGGGACCCTTTGTAAACGGATTGCTAGCGCCAGGACGCCAGAGGAGCACGGCGGACTGAGAGTGCAGTTGACCCTGACCCTTTGTGGATTTTAACCGTCTCCACGACTCGCCGGACCCGCTTCGCGGGTCCCGCAGCGCGGGTCCCGCAGCGCGTCGCTTGCCAGGAGGCAGCACTAGAGACCACAGGAGGAGCGCGGGGACAGGCGAGTAACCAGCGGGGCTGCGAGCTTAGGCAGGGGACTCCAGTGTCCAGGAGCCCCTGCGCGCCCAATCACCATCACCTGGGCTGCTCTCCCCGCTGGCCACGCCCCCCCGCCTATCACGTAGTTGCGGAGTCTTAAGGAGCCTAGTATCCCCGCCTCGCGGGAGCGAGCGGGAGCGACCGGGAGAAGCCCGGGACAAGGGCGGGACCGTCTGTGGCCGTCCGGGGCCGGAGGAGGCCGGGCTGGGCCCTATTATTAACGTTTCCTTCCTGATCACCTATTTATGAACCTTATTAACTGGTAAAATTCTTTTTGTGACTTTTTGTGACTGTTAGTGTCTAAAGTGTCGTTAAAATACTGTGGCCCGAGTGGCATCGCTGAATAAGTATTGAGGTTGGATATAGTACCGCTAGTTGTATTTTAAAGGGAATAACAAAAATGCCTTTAAGGTCTGGTAAGGAGAGGCAAGTCCAGGTCTCAACCTCTAATGGTACTTTTACTGGTACAATTGATCAGTTTTTTAAGCGTTCTACTGCTATATTAGAGAAGGAGATCGCCCTGGTTGAAAAACGCCTCTCGCTTGATATTATTACTGGTAAGCGGTCTTCACTAGGTAAAATCAATGAGGCTGTCTCCCCTGTCCCACTCTCGACGTTGAATTCGGATAGTAATGCCGAAGTATTGTTGGTAACTGCTCCTGAGATCCATACAGTGGAAATAGTGGATTCTTACCAGGAAAGTGCTTTTAATACCGCACAAGATAACTTACAAAATAGCGGGACTATTTGTTTAGATCAGTCCAGGGATAATACTGGTCTTTCAGACTCACCAAACCTCAACATTAGTACTGAACTAATGGATTCCCCCTCCCATCCACAACAAACACCCACTCATAACCCTGGGAAACGCAAGAGGGTAGACTCACCGGTCATAGAGGAACAAACTGAGGGGTTGGGAAATGTTTCACCTTCCCCCCCACAGCAACCTAATATTAACGCTACTGTCCAGCAAGGAGGAGGTGAGACTATGATTAGCATCACAGAAGAGATATTTTTGGCTAAAATTGAGCTGCTATTCAAATCTTTACTCCTACCTCTTTTTGAAAGGACAAGGTTATTAAATACAAAAATGGATTCCATAGATTTGTTAGTGAAGGATAATATAGCGACCTCTGACAGAATCCTCGCCAGTTTAGCAACTGCTGGTTTGACCCCTCCTGTCCCGACCACTCCGAAGCCCACCATTAGGTTGAATAATAAAGCGGGGGTTAATAGTTTACAAGTGGGACCCTCTATATCCAAGGCCCCGCAAAAAACCGTACCCGATCCCAAGATAGTGGCTTCTACAGAGAACCCTGCAAGGCTAAAGCCTGTAAAAAACCAGCAGGCTCCGAAAAATCCAACTTCTGTTAGGAGTAAAAATATTAGTCATCAGCCCATTGCCAAACCTATCCCAAAGAAACAGTGTGTGAACCTCCCACCGGAGTCAGTACCTTATACAATTGTTTTAACTGGCGTGGCTCCGCTTGTAGATGGCAAGAGAGAAACACACAAGGATCTTTACAATAAGGTTACATTTTGGCTTAATAAAAACCGGCCATTACCTCCTAATCTAAATCCTGAAATACTTAATGTAAGGAGGGTGGAGTGGATTGGCTTTGGTAAGAAAGATCTTGAGGGGGATTGTGTGGTGGTTAGCTTCAGAGAGCCTTGGGTTGCCGAATACATTTGCAGGGAACCAAGATTCGGTAGAGTTGGGGATGTACAAACTTTACTACTGCATTATTTTTATCCAGCCTTATATACAAATAGATCCCACACTCCGGTTCATTACGTAAGAAGGGACAGGTCTAGAGGGAGATTCAATTTTGACACTCCACTTTATCCAATGTTCTATCCCCACCTTGCGAACCGGTTTGCTCCCCTTTCCGGTCTGGAAGGTGTGGATTGACATGATGTAGAACAATCGATTACTGGGCGTTCTAGTGCTGTTGTAACGTGTCCCTTAAATAATGTGTGTGTCCCTGGGGTAGAGACTCTCCCTGTGTCTAGCGTAAATCCACAGAGGGTGGTAATAAGGGAAACACTCTTGTCAGGTACCCCTAGACAGACGATCACTAAGGCTGTCGTCAACCCAACCGCCAAGATGGTAGAGAAAACAACCTACACCCTCACAGTCTTGTCTTGGAATATAGCGGGCTTAAAGGGGAAAGTGTCAGAGGCTGATTGGGGCACCTTTGTGGATCTACATGATGTTATTATCCTGCAGGAAAGTTGGACAACCGACGCTATCTATCGGGTTGGCTACCTTAATCACCACAAACCAGCTAGTAAGGGACCGAAGGGTCGCCCTTCAGGAGGCCTAGTTATTTGGATCAGACAATCACTAGCCATTACCATCACGGAACTCCCTACTTTGAGTAATGACATCCTAGCGTTGAAATTAACCGGTAAAAATAACCAGGATCTTTTTTTGTTCAACATATATGCTAGAGGGTTACCAGGTGGAAAGCCTGCGGGAGTGGTAGCTTAGCTGAACTTGACTCCCTACTGAACAACATTAGCTGTGACAAATGTGTTATGGTGGCAGGCGATTTCAACTGTTGTTTCGAACCGTTTCCTAGCCTTGATAGTGGAGGATACGGGGAAATTGATCAGATTTGGAATATTCCTCCTTTGTCTATCCCTCCAATTAAAAAAGTAACGGAGGCAGTTATGCAGTGGTTGGGTCTTTGCCTAGAATGGGACTTGCGTGCAGCGAATGGAAGGACCAAATCAGACCAGATGGGAAAAGTTACATTCGATAACTCTGTAAACTCGAGCCGCATTGATTATTTTTTGTTAAAGATAGAGTTTTGGAAAATACTGGTGGACATGGAAATAGTCACTAGATCTGAGAGTGATCATAACCCCCTGGTAGTAAAATTATCTGTGGATGAGGGTCTTCACATGAACCCGGCAACTAATATTGATACAGCAGACGCTGGTCTCACAAATGATTGTAGAAGGGTAAAATGGGCTGGGCTCCAAGACAATACTGCCATTATTAGCAGGATTGCCATGGAGGTCCTGGCGGCTACAAGACAGATGGTACCCATACTTGAGGCTGGAACTCCACTCGATCTAATTGGGACAATTCATGAGTCTCTTTTTAGTAAAATTAAATCTTTTTTTATCAAACCTATAAAAGGAGGAAATAATGTCCCAGCAGAATCTAGGTTGAAATGGTATGATAAGACATGTAATATTGCCCACAGCTCTCTGTTAAAGGCTATTAAATCCAAATCATGCCCGGATATAAGGATAGCCAGGGTGAATTATAAGAAAGCGCTAAAAGAGGCAAAAATCAAATGGGATGACCAGCGTTGGTTAGATTTATACCAGGCAAGTACCTTATCTAACCAACAAAAATTTTGGGAGGTTGTGAAATGGGGAGGGGCGGGGGAACTTCATATTCCAGTTAACCATGTCCCTGCAGAGCAATGGGTCAAGCACTATGAGGCACAGTTCAGCCACACGGAACGGATCTCCCTTACTACTATTAGGGAAGATGCCAGTGTGCAGTCTGAGGTGTCCTCAATTGACCACATTGTTTTCACTGAAACTGAAGCTATTTCTGCTCTTAAACAAGTGCAGAATGGCAAAGCCCCCGGCATGGACTGCATCCCCGCGGACCTCTTCAAATATGATCAAACACACTGGGTCCCGTATATATTAAATCTAGCAAATGCTATAGCTAGAGGGACCAGGATCCCAAATTCCTGGAAAGGGGCCGAAATTTTGCCAGTGCACAAAAAAGGGGATAGATCTGATGCGGGAAACTATCGCCCCATCAGTCTCATCGACGCCCTACAAAAAGTAATAGCCAGAATGCTGTTAGGGAAAATCTATTTGTGGATGTCAGAAGTTGACATTCTGTCTCCAATGCAGGCGGGTTTTAGAGCACACATTAGCACAGTTGACCAGATATTAAGATTCGTCATGATTTATTGGAAAACTGTGTTTTTGAGAGACGGGAAGATCTTCGCTGCATTTGTGGACCTCAAATCAGCGTTTGATCTGGTCCCCAGAGGGAAGATGTGGGCAGCATTGAGAAGGATGGGGGTCCCTAGTGCACTATTAGAACTTACTATTAGGATGCACGAGGGTAACTTTGCAAGAGTCAGATGGGGTCATCAGGGCCAGGTTACCGAATCCTTCCCCGTTACTCGCGGTGTGAGGCAGGGTTGTGTCCTGGCCCCCACCCTATTTGTACTCTTCATCAACCAGGTGGTAAAGTTCCTCTCAGATACCCCCACCGATGCTCCTTCACTGGGTGGGTCCAAATTCCCTCTTTTAATTTTTGCAGACGATACCCTCATATTGGCCAAAACACAGAAGGGTTTACAGGTAGCAATAAATAAATTCATGGACTTTTGTAGTATGAATGATCTTGAGATCAATATTAATAAAACTAAGTTCATGGTCCTAACTAAGAAAAAGCCACTGAGGGGACATGTTTTAATGAATGGGTCTAGACTGGAGCAGGTTGATGTAATGACTTATCTTGGTGTTACCTTGGATTACAGGCTACAATGGAAAGATCAAGTAGCGGCACTCTGTCTGAAATTTGCCCGCCTGACTGGTTGTCTAGTAAAAGAGCAGCGGTGTTCCCTGACTAAAAGAGTACTGCCCGCACTTAAAATTTATAGTGCTAAAATCAGTTCAGCCATATTATATGGGGCCGACATTTGGGGAAGTGTGGACCTGGCTGTCTTGGATAGGATACAGAATAAATTCCTTCGAAACTTAGTTACTCTCCCCCCCTCAACACCAGTTCTTCCACTCCTGATGGACATGGGCATGCATACCATTAAACACCAGGCCCTCTATAGGATGGTGGCGTTATGGAGGCGTATATGGTCCACCCCGGAGTTGGCCATGTTTGCCCGTGAATTACAGGATGTGAGAATGCAACAAGGGGCAGGTGGCATACCATGGCTAAAGCAAATTAAGAACACTCTTATCGAAATGGGTCTCCCTTTGCTTTGGTCGGAACCGGGTTCTCAAACCTTCCCTACTAAGAATGAATTTAAACTTCTCTTTTGGTCTATGGTAAAAACGGAACACGTGGCACTTTCTGAGAAAATGAATCTGACAGGCCAGTTCTTGCTCCACAAAGCAGTACCTAACAAAGAAGTATATTGGGATGTTATCCTTAAAACATTAGACAGGAAATTATACCATCAGTTCCGTGTAGGTACACTGCCCCTGAGGGCTTTTACTTGCGGCTGGCAGAGGTTAGAGTCAAGCTTTTGTCCCTGTTGTACTGTTAGTAAAGAAACAGTTGGTCACTTTTTATTTGTTTGTTCTGCTTATTGTGAACCACGTAATAAGTGGCTGAAACCTATTTGTACTAGACTGAACACCCGAGTGAGTAGTGAAGCACTGTATATCTTGAGAACTAACACATCTGAATGGCTAACTATAGGATTGGCCAAATTCCTTGGGTGGGCTTGGCTGATAAGGATTAAATCAATCAGCTCTTAGCATCATGACCTAAATAACCTGTACACTGTGTTACCCTACTGGTTTTTTTTTCTGGCCTATGACTTTATCAGTATTGATGATCTGTTTTTTTTTTTATATATGCTCAAATGTTTTTAAAATTCCTCTTGACGCCTTTATAAGAATGTTTAATTGAGATTTTTAACTAGATTTGCTTTGTCTTCATTTCAACTGTTTTGTTTCTTTTCTTCTTGATTTGGTTAGCATATGTATTTAAATATTTATGATCCTATGACCTCGTTGCACTAATTGTATTTAAAGTAATTTTGTGTATATGTGTGTCTTTTATGATGAAAAATCGAAATAAAGACGTTAAAAACTGAAACTGGAAACTATCAAACCATGAGTATTAATTTTGCACTGTGCCCTTGGGCATGCCCCTTTCAAATACGTATTTTCATTTTGCCAAGTGTACACGTTCTTGTCAAAACTATTCGGAAAGTATTTACATGTGCTATATTAACCACCTACTCCAACTTTCAGGCCACCACCTATGATGTTGGTTTGCACCATTATGGCCCAAGTTAGGTTGAAATGACTATGTTTTGGTGTTTTTGTAGTATAGACGTTAATAGTCTCCAGAGTAGTTTTTCAAAATTCAATCATTTCAAAATTCGAAAATATTTAAATGTTCACCCGCAGGAAAAGAAGCACATAAACATCTTAGTGAACACACCTACACAATAAATCCCAGTAATATGCATTTCTGGTCTGCCGCCACGCAAACTAATGGGAAGGAATTTGCCAGGTTCTTAGTAGCTGTGTCTTGGCAGCAGTCGCATCATTGATCCAGTCAGCCAGTAATGTAATTGCTTTTCCATTAGCTGATGAGTACACAGTTCCGGATGTAGGTGCTGCAATGCTTCACAGGCTGCTACTAAAAGACATCCTGTCACAATGAAGCAGGAACCACCATGTTCAAGTCTCTCAAATGAAGGGATTCTCAGGAATTATAGGCAGAGAAATATACATGTAGTCCTGTATTAAAAGCAATAAGGCAAAAAGGCCCTTGTCACTTCACGGTTGGACTATTGTAATGCACTTTACCATAACACCAATAGTTCCTCTCTGAACAAACCTCAGGTCGTACAGAATGCAGTAGCTCGCCTTATTCGGAACATTTCCAAGCGGCACTCGGTTAGAGACAGGATTTGTTTCCTTCATTGATTGATCCCTATCAGGAGGCGAATTTCTTTCAAGGCCCTATGCTTAGTTTGTAATGCTCTTCATTACAAGAGCCCCATTCAAATGAATGCTCTTTTTCCTTGGTACACTCCTGGCAAACCACTTAGATCCTCATACTGTAAAAAACTCAAGATCCCCAGATTACGGAAGACTAGAAAGTGTGGGTGCTCCTTTTTGGTGGCTGCCACAAAACTGTGGAACACTCTACCCACTTATATCTCAGAATGTCCTTTAAAAAAACATCAGAAAACCTGGCCTTTTCATTTTAGAAACCTTGATTCTCAGCTGCGTTGCTCTTGCTGACTCATCTGTCCAGCTATAGCGCTTTGGTTTTGGTGTGCTCTGTAAATTCTATTCTATCCTATAATACAGATTTGTTGTCTTTACAAAAGGTGAACTTTAATTAGAGAATTATAGGCATTGATGTAACCAGAGCACTGCATGCAAAGTAGCAGTCCACCCAGTCAGTCCTGTGCCTGGCTCTAGCTACCAAACTCAGAATCACAGGAAATGAGCCATGGCATTCCATGTTTTTGTTTACATTTTTTATTGACATTTATAAATAGAAAAAATACATATATTATGATTACTGTATGTATTATCATACAATAAATATATAAGAACATTGTTATATATATCAGCATATAGTAAAACTTTCTGAACAATTAATCATATTATATAATTTAATAAATACATAAATATATAAGTGCAAGGACAAATATTTGGATTTATATTGCGGCCATAAAAAATGGAATTAATGGAAGGGGGGAAGAAAGAGGTAAGAAAAGAAGGGTTCACAAAAGAAATCGATAAGTGGAAAATGTACAAATATGAAGCATAATACAATACAAGTATGTTCCAAAGAGAAAAAGACACTCTAGAAAAGCAATGCAAATAGGTAAAAGGTGAATATAAGGGTTAAGTAATTTCATTTGATGTACATAAATATAAATGTATGAGAGGACATTTTAAAAGATAGATAAGATAAGGTAAGATAAAATATGATACAATAAATACTTACCATAACATAAATTAATTATGCTGATTCAAAGAAAGTAAAACAATATATAATAATATTCTGTGACATAAACTAAATTAAATAAATTACATTAGATTACAGGTATATGAATATATTGTTACGCAACCAAGGGAGATGAGGTAGGAAAAGGAAATACGAGATGAGGATAGAAAGAGAGAGTGAAATGGATAACATAGAGAAATGTACAAACAATAAATGAAAACAATAGGCATATTGTGGAGAATGTAAGTGTAAGCAGAGAAACACACATGTATAAATATGTATATTAAAAGATACAGAATTACATGTAAAAGTTCTGGTGAATAGCTACTAAAAACAACAACAAATAGGAGATAACTTTTTCCGTGCTCAGGACGGCATGAATACAATATGTGTTAAGATTTATAACCATCAATAATGAATAATGAATGAGAATAAGAGAAGTTAAATTACTGCGTAGAAGCATCATTAACGTTAGCATCGGTATTTGAAGCTAGAAAGGGTGACCATATTAGAAGAAAGAGATTAGTTTGATCCCGTATGTTGTATATCATACGTTCGTAGGAAGCTTTTTGGATCATGGCCACCATCCATGTTTCTCGTGATGGTGGTTCAGGCAATTTCCATTGCCGTAATATACAAAATTTGGCTGTGGCTAAGGCTGTGTGTAAAAGTCGGGCTTGTGGCTTAGAAAGTGATTGTGATTGACGTGTATAATGCAGAAGAATGGTAGCATGCGAAAGTGGAATTTGTAGAGGCATTGTGGACCGTAAGGTTTTACCTACATAATTCCAAAAGGGTTGTATCACAGGACATCAAGAGATGATATGAGGAATGTTACAAGACGTAGTAACACATCTCCAGCAGTTAGAATGGGGAAGCAAGCCTGCTTTATGCAGTTTTGTTGGTGACCAATGCCAATCATGTAAAATTTTGAATAAGCTGAATTTCAATTGTTCTTCACGAGCACCTTTATTGAGAATGTTAAAAATGTCAGACCATTCATCATCGGTATAAGAGACCGATATTAAGGTTTGCCATTTAGTACGTAAAGTTTGCGATAAGGGTTGAGAAAAAAGATGCGAAGTGAGAGTTTGGTAGAAGCCAGATGTAGCTCCTTTCATCTTACCCCAAGTGTGGAGATATGTCACAATTGGTGAGTCAAGCAAGAACCATGGTGGAGGTCCTAGACTTCTTCGTAAGGACTTTCATAACTGGTTATATTTTGAAAGTTGCAGGCAAATGAAATTCTTCCTGCAGTTGAACAAATGATTTAATATCACCGTTTGAAAAAAGTTGATCTAGGGTGGAAACACCTGCTGCTTCCCAAATAGGCCAACAATCAATTTTCTATTAATACGAATTGCAGAATTATTCCATAATGGTGCTTTCCTATGGAGACGAGGATGTGAACCCAGTAAGCAGTGTGCCCTTTGCCAAGTGGAGCGCATAGCTGACAAAATAGGATTAGTGGAGTCTCGGGGACGAGATTCAGAGCCATACAAAACCGAAAGACCTGCTTTTGTTAATGAAAGGTAATGTTCAAGGTGTACCCACTGTGGTGTATCCGATGAATGTGGAAGCATATATGACATTTGTGAAAGATGTAATGCCAAAGCATAATGTTCCACTGAAGGTATACCTATTCCTCCATAGGATTGATGAGCCTTTAGTTTTGAAGCTGAGAGACGGGGTTTGGCAGAGTTCCATATAAAAGATTTTATCTTAGAATCAATTGAGCGTAACGTAGTTAAAGGGACCTGAATAGGGATCATGAAGAGGACATAAAGAAAACGAGAAAGAGTAACCATAATCACGGCTTGAACCCTGCCCCACATTGAGAGACCCAATACCTTCCACTTTTCAAAATGACGTTGCATTTGAGCAATGAGGGGATTGAGGTTATCCTTAACCATGCCCTCTAGACCTTTGTTCACTAGTATACCCAAATATTTGAGATGAGAAGATTTCCATTGAAAGAGAAAACCTTGAATGGCCGCTATTGTGGTCCTGTTCGAGATGGGTAGCGCTTCACTTTTTTCCCAATTAATTTCCAGAAAGGGAGGATAAGGCATCTATTATTTTTAACACAGATGGTAAAGAGGTGGAGAGATATGTGAGTGTAAGAAGAATATCATCTGCGTAGAGATACATTTTTTGGATTCACCTGTTGGAACAGAAATGCCCTTAATATAAGTAGATTGTCTTAAGGAGGCAGCTAACGGTTCCATGGCTAGAAGATAGAGTAAAGGGGAGAGGGGGCAACCCTGACGAGTACCTTGATTGGATCTGAGATAAAGCCCTCACAATTTACCTGTGCCGAGGGATTTTTTGTACAACAAGTGTATTTTGTTCATGAATTTGTCTCCCAGGCCGAATTTTTGTAACTCCCTAAAAAGATAATCCCATTCAATCTGATCAAACGCCTTTTTCGCGTCAAGCGACAAGTCCATAGCATCATCAGGAAGATTCTTGGCATACCTTAGTGTGTGGTACAAAAGGGGGTGGTGATGGACGGAGCATCTGAATCAATCAAACACTCACACCCAGTCAAAAGATCTGGGTTTAATCCATCACCGTTCTTTAGCCCACTCTGCCACCCCAGTTCAGACATGGCTATATGCAAATCAGTCTGACCCTGTGCCTCATGGGAACAGTTTAGCCCGAACTGCCAAGCCATGTCTTCCCAGGACCGGAAACAAGCTACCGAGTACCGGTTTCTGGCATTCCAGCCGTCTTCAGCCCGGCTTGCTTGAATCCAGTGGCAAAGTGAGCAAGGGACTCAAGTCTGAGCATACCCTGCCACACTTATGGCGGCCAAAAGCGGTACAAAAGGGGGTGGTGATGGACGGAACATCTGAATCAATCAAACACTCACACCCAGTCAAAAGATCTGGGTTTAATCTATCACCGTTCTTTAGCCCACTCTGCCACCCCAGTTCAGACATGGCTATATGCAAATCAGTCTGACCATGTGCCTCATGGGAACAGTCCGGCCCGAACTGCCAAGCCATGTCTTCCCTGGACCGGAAACAAGCTACCGAGGACCGGTTTCTGGCATTCCAGCCGTCTTCAGCCCGGCTTGCTTGAATCCAGTGGCAAAGTGAGCAAGGGACTCAAGTCTGAGCATACCCTGCCACACTTATGGCGGCCAAAAGCGGTACAAAAGGGGGTGGTGATGGACGGAACATCTGAATCAATCAAACACTCACACCCAGTCAAAAGATCTGGGTTTAATCTATCACCGTTCTTTAGCCCACTCTGCCACCCCAGTTCAGACATGGCTATATGCAAATCAGTCTGACCCTGTGCCTCATGGGAACAGTCCAGCTCGAACTGCCAAGCCATGTCTTCCCTGGACCGAAAACAAGCTACCGAGGACCGGTTTCTGGCATTCCAGCCGTCTTCAGCCCGGCTTGCTTGAATCCAGTGGCAAAGTGAGCAAGGGACTCACGTCTGAGCATACCCTGCCACACTTATGGCGGCCAAAAACGGTACAAAAGGGGGTGGTGATGGACGGAGCATCTGAATCAATCAAACACTCACACCCAGTCAAAAGATCTGGGTTTAATCCATCACCGTTCTTTAGCCCACTCTGCCACCCCAGTTCAGACATGGCTATATGCAAATCAGTCTGACCCTGTGCCTCATGGGAACAGTTTAGCCCGAACTGCCAAGCCATGTCTTCCCAGGACCGGAAACAAGCTACCGAGGACCGGTTTCTGGCATTCCAGCCGTCTTCAGCCCGGCTTGCTTGAATCCAGTGGCAAAGTGAGCAAGGGACTCAAGTCTGAGCATACCCTGCCACACTTATGGCGGCCAAAAGCGGTACAAAAGGGGGTGGTGATGGACGGAACATCTGAATCAATCAAACACTCACACCCAGTCAAAAGATCTGGGTTTAATCTATCACCGTTCTTTAGCCCACTCTGCCACCCCAGTTCAGACATGGCTATATGCAAATCAGTCTTTCACTGTTTGGAGCTACACCACGCCACTCACCACGGACCTCGTCTGAATCAGCCTGCTGAACCGCTGCTGCTCGCCGGACCCGCTGCGCGGGTCCCGCTTCGCGGTGTCAGCGGCTGTTGCTTGCTTGTAAGGGGAATCAGCTGGTGACCGGCAGGGCTGCGAGGAAACGCCCGTTTCCAGCTGGGCTCCTCTCCCTGCCGGCCCCACCTCCATCCATTCCAGCATTTAGAGGCTCTCTGCCCTTCCCTCGGCGGATTCACTGTTTGGAGCTACACCACGCCACTCACCACGGACCTCGTCTGAATCAGCCTGCTGAACCGCTGCTGCTCGCCGGACCCGCTGCGCGGGTCCCGCTTCGCGGTGTCAGCGGCTGTTGCTTGCTTGTAAGGGGAATCAGCTGGTGACCGGCAGGGCTGCGAGGAAACGCCCGTTTCCAGCTGGGCTCCTCTCCCTGCCGGCCCCGCCTCCATCCATTCCAGCATTTAGAGGCTCTCTGCCCTTCCCTCGGCGGATTCACTGTTTGGAGCTACACCACGCCACTCACCACGGACCTCGTCTGAATCAGCCTGCTGAACCGCTGCTGCTCGCCGGACCCGCTGCGCGGGTCCCGCTTCGCGGTGTCAGCGGCTGTTGCTTGCTTGTAAGGGGAATCAGCTGGTGACCGGCAGGGCTGCGAGGAAACGCCCGTTTCCAGCTGGGCTCCTCTCCCTGCCGGCCCCGCCCCCTTGGTAACCCAAGGCCATCTATAAAGAGGAGTGGACATACCCGCTGCGCGGGAGCGCGCGGGAGGGCGCCGGGAGAAGCCCGGGACAAGGGCGGGACCGTTTGTGGCCGTTCGTGACCCGGAGTGACCGGACCGGGCCACCCCTCTAACCTGTGTGCGGCCCCACCCCTAAGGACCATGGCCGGCAGAGACAATAGGATTAAATCCTCCTTAACTGGCAGCTTGTCAACCGCCGGAGGTATGGAGAAATTCCTCATAAGGGCTAATAACATTATAGACAAGGAGATTGTCATATTGGAAAAGCGTCTATCCACTGAACTCATTTCTCTTAAACGATCTTCCATAGGACCCCTTGCTAACGCCAAAACGCCCATTAGAGATAGCGATCAGTCTGCTATTGCGGATACGATATCCCCGCCCACAGAAGACCCTAGCCACCTAGCCACCCCGGTTATATCAACTGACATCGTTGCTGACCCTAACTGTGTACCTGTAAGCGAAAATGTCTCCATTTTATCCCACCCTGATGTGAGTATTACTGAGTCTAAGAGCCGTGGGGAAAGAGAGGGTGCAGTGAGGAAACGGAAAAGAGTGTACAACAAAAAAGAAGTTAAATGGGGAAGGGCTGCTAAAACTGCTAAGGTACGGGAGACACCACCACCCCAGACTACTTTTACCCCCCGTGATGCTCAACTTCCGAATAGAGAAATATCCATGGAATGGGCCGTGGCACTACTTAAATCAATCATATCCCCATTAGAGGCTAAACTGGATAGGCTTTGCTCCAGAATATCAAATGTAGAGAAAACATCTGCCTCCATTTTAGCCACTCTTGGTAACCTTCAGAACCAACAAATCCCCACGACTACCATAACCCCTGCGATCCCCGCTCCCCCCAATCCGGTTTTGAATCAACCCAATATCCCCCCACCTAATACCTGTATACCACCCCTTATCCAATCTCAGCCCAATAATTTAACAACTGACAATGTGGCGAGTCAACAACCAAGCCAAATTAACCCATCAGACCATACGGCCGGGGGGACTCAGGGAGCACCAAGTGAGGCACTCAATACCCCTAGACCTAGACGGCCCGATTTACCACCGGAGGCTAACCGGTTTACTGTCATCTTAGCCGGAGTACCACCACTAGAAACAGGGGAATCAGAAACCTTTGTCTCCTTGAAGAACAAAGTAATAAAATGGCTCAAGTGGAATAGACCGCTCCCGGCCCACCTGCACAATGAAATTATTATGGTAAGGAGGGTTCCCTGGATAGGCAAGACTCCTAAAAACATCAATGGGGACTGCCTAACCGTTAGTTTTAGAGACCCTCGCACAGTATCCCATATATGTGCAGGTTTCAACAGATCTTTTGACTCAACGATTCAGACCCTTCCTGTTTCCTATTTTTTCCCACCAACCAACATTCGCTACCAACAAAGAAGAGGGGATTGGTCCGTTGTGGAACGGAGGGGCAGACAACGAGCATATGATGCTAGACCACCAAGACAACCTCAATACGCACCCCAATTCCACCCCTTTATGGATCATAACCGCTTTGGTTGCTTAGATGGCCTAGAGGGAGTAGACTGACTACACCTCGTCTCTCACTCTCTGAAGCCGAACAACATTCCGGCTAAACCTGATGTCCCATCCATGGTCCATTTATCCACCCCTACCGAAGCCATCCCCACTAATCTGGCCCAGATTTCACCCGTTACAACCCCTACCATACAATGCTCTGAAACCACTCCCATTACCCCTGCCCCAGCTACCCCCACTGTACGGACCTGATCCCCCTAGATCCGACCCGTACTACACCCTCTGTCTCAACTATCCACATTAATACAGTAATGGACCAAAGGGTTAAGGGTTATTCATTGATGAGCTGGAACATTGCTGGGTGGCGGCAAAAGGTTTCAGCACTGGGTTGGAGGGAACACATTGCGGTTTATGATATATTATGTCTGCAGGAAACATGGTCAGTGGAAGATATTGCCTTTGATGGTTTTGTTTCTTATAACTGTAATGCGGTGGAATCTGCAATGGGGAGGGCCAAAGGGGGATTGCTGATCTTACTCTCTGTACACCTACCTTTACGTGTAAGGAAAAGCCATATTGTGGGGTCTCATTCGCAAATTTTGGAAATATCGGTAGGCAGGGACCGAAATCTATTGTTGATTAACCATTATAATAACACCTTTGACCCCTCCAGCACCACTGTAGTAGACGAACTCGAATCGGCACTGGATTCCATTCTTTGTAAAACAACTGTTTCTTATGATATTGTTTGGGGAGGAGATTTTAATATCAGAACTTGCCCTCTCTCATACTCAACTACTTGTGGTTATGATGGGGAAAATGGGGAAAATTTACTCCACTTTTTACACTCTCCATATGGCACCTCCCTTAACAATCTGATGTTAAAAATTGATATATCAATCCACCAACATGCCCCTGACAATGAGGGTAATCTGGCGCCCACCTTCACGGGGAGAAACACTACCTTCATTATTGATTTCCTGATCATTTCCAACCGGGTAGCTCCCCATTGTTCGGTCCCCCAGATCTCAGATCACGACCTGAGTGACCACAATGCACTTACCATGGTTTTATATTGTGAGCTCTATAGGGATGTATTCTCTGGTAGGGTTGCCGATGACATTACCCCATGTAGACCTAACGGGACTCGCATAAAGTGGAGTGGGGAAAAAGCAGAGAATTTACATCGCAGGGTGGTGAAAGCTGGCCTAAACACGATACTTAGCTGCCTTGATACGGAAGCCCCCCCAGAACAATCTGTAAATAACTTCGAGAAGCTGGGTATCATAATTAAGCAAACACTCACCTCAAAGAAGGCTAAAACCGGACAGGCCACACATGGTTGGTTCAACCAAGCATGTACAAGGGCACTAAAATCCCTCAAACTTGCCCTTTCAACTACCCCGAGAGACAGGGATGCGGTTAAATCCCTGAGGGCCAATTACAAAAATGAGCTCAAAATCAGGAAACAAGAACTTAGAGAAATAGCCTGGGAAGATCTGAGCAAAGCTGCAGCCCTCCGGGACAGTAAACTATTTTGGAGCACCATCAATAGCTCATTCCTGCAAAAAGAGGAATTCCCTGTTCTCACTGCCCAAGTTAGTGAAGATGGATGGGTGGCCCACTTCTCAGGGATCTTCGATCCAACTGGAGATTCCTTAGCTAATGTTAACACCATCTGCACTACTCCAGTTGAATTCCCGAGAATAACGACCCATGAGGTGGATTTGGCAATAAGGAATAGCAAAGGGGGTAAGGCCCCAGGCCCAGACGGGGTACCAATCGACCTATACAAATATGATCCAGCCCTCTGGAGCCCATTATTGACCATAGCCTTTAACGCTGCTATGGATAACAGGACCCCTTCTACGTGGGGTGAATCCATTATTATCCCAATCTATAAAAAGGGGGATAGAGGAGAGGCTAAGAACTACCGCCCTATCTCCCTTTTGGATTCCTCACTAAAAATCCTGAGTAGGGTCCTGTTAGTACGCTTGGAAGATTGGGCCCTAGATAATAACATTCTTGCCCCATCCCAATATGGCTTTAGAAAGGGCCTTGGTACGATCGAACAATGCATTAACTTGAACCTTTTAATAGGGAAGTATACCAAGGCCAAGCCGGGATCACTATTTTTGTGCTTTGCAGATCTTTCAAGCGCATTTGATTTGGTCGACCATGCCTTGTTATGGACAACTCTGCTGGGTATGGGAGCCCCCCCCGATATCATCTATTTCTTAGCCACACTTTATTCTAACCTATCCGCCCAAATCCGTTATGGTCCTGAGGGTGAGTGCACACGGAAAATTAGAGTAAGATCTGGCCTTCGACAGGGCTGTGTATTAGCCCCGTTGCTTTTTTCACTCTTCATTAACTCGGTGGAACAAGAGTTAAAGCAAATCCATGCTGATGCCCCCCGAGTAGGAGGCACCCCTATACCGGTATTACTTTATGCCGATGATACAGTTCTTCTATTCAGGACCCCTATAGGCCTACAAAAATTGATGGATGGGTTCTATGATTTTATATTGAATAGGAAACTCAAAATTAATAACTCTAAAACGTTTGTCATGATGTGTGGGAAAAAGCTGAAACTTTTTAAACCTTTTTCTTTTAAGGAAAACCATATTGCAACTGTCACTAATTTTTGCTATTTGGGAGTTACATTTAACGACAGAGGATCATGGGCCCCTGAGGAAACAAATGTCAAAGCCAGAATGGGGAAAGCATCCTTAGGCGTCTTCCGCTTTGCCTCCAAAGTAGGAAGCCGCCGTATAGTTGATATGCTGACTATATACAAGCACAGATGTACTTCGATAGCATTGTATGGCTCAGGGGTATGGGGACATTGCAATGCCAAGGCCCTGCAAATTGAAGAAAACAAGTTCATTAAACGGCTGCTTTGTCTCCCCACCTCGGCATCTACTGTTCTAACTCATTCGGAACTAAATCTGGATTACCTGTCCGACCTCATCGGATTAAGGCCACTTTTGGTATGGAAATCCATTTTTACCAAGACGGAAACAGCATTCTCCAAAGATATCATCAAAGACTGTTTACTCTTGGATAAAGTTTTAAGTATTCCATGGGTAAAATATGTAGTTTCGACTGTTAAAGACCTGTTTGACATGGACCTAGGTAATGATCCTACTAGTCTGAACACACTAGACAAACAGGAACTAAAAAATGCCTATCTTAGGGCGAAATCGGATGTGCGAAATTATGCTACTAGAGAATATTCCACACATATTTTCCACCTGTCCTTGAATGATGATAGCGGGGGTATTCCTATGTAC
The DNA here is from genome assembly GCF_964263255.1 of Lissotriton vulgaris. Taxonomy (NCBI): domain Eukaryota; kingdom Metazoa; phylum Chordata; class Amphibia; order Caudata; family Salamandridae; genus Lissotriton; species Lissotriton vulgaris. The sequence continues at coordinate 1,495,567,268 of NC_141694.1, read as the reverse complement.
CTTAATGTTATCCACAGACAGTCCCACCAGTTTGTTCTTTCAAGGCTAAGATTAGGTATAGTACATAACTTGGTTGCTTTCCCGATTATGAAATCCCACCCTGTTACCCCATGTCCATGTGACGGCTCTTCTAAACAAAGCACAATGCACTTTTTATTACTCTGTCCTTTGTATAAAGCGCAACGCATCTGTTTCCTCAAGCCTATGTTCCTTAAATATTCCATGTATACTACTGATAGCGCTTTGAGGCTTCTCTTTTCACTTTCAAGCCCAGATATATGTTTTTATACTGCCACTTTTATTCTGAAATCTATCAGAGCTAGACTTAGCATGGTTTTCCCGTAAATCTATGTGCAGCAATCCCCACAACATGTGACAAGGTTATCTCTGTTTCTGTATTCTGTGCACTATGTATATGTAATGTTTTAAATTGTATACTTTTATGATGTTTTTTAAACATTCGAATAAAGTTATAAACTGAAACTGAAACTGACTTGGCCCCAGCCCTACCGGCCTGTCCCGACCTTGACCAACTACATCAAAATCCCAGTGTGTCCTGCAGCCAGCAGCCCCCAAGAACCCGGAGAACCTGCCCTGCCTTCCCAAATCAGACTTTGTCTTCCGTGAGCACCAGATTTGCTCACCAACAGACTCGGGCTCCGGCCAAATCCGCGAGTCTGCACCACTGTGCACCCGACGCCCACAGCCCGAGATCAAGTGACTCAACACCTCAAGGAGGTCTCCCAGGCGATCCTCACCTGGAATCTGGTGATCACTGACCTGCCTAAAGTCTCCAACCGACGCCTGCAGCCCCTTTCTGGAGGATCCCCCCGACCGCGACCAGAGCCGGTAAGAAAAACCCTACGCCAAAAGACACCCCTGCACCTGACGTCCCACGGCTTGGCTAGCCCAACTGACGGTGTCTCAGTATCCCCAGGCATCCCAACTTACCTCTCCAAGCCTGCAGTGATTGTTGCAACTGGAGAATCCCCATTGAAATCAACAGGGCACCCGCCGCCAAAACAGCACCCTGCACCCGGCCGTCTCTGTGCCGCTGCGAGTGCACCTTGGGTGCTATATCGGATTCCCCTTTGACCTGAGCCTATCACCAGGAGCTTTGCTCCCACAACCTGTGGCCTGCTCGTGAGCAGCTTCCATTCGAAGTACCCCTATCCCCCATTGGATAACATTGGGCCTCAGCAGTCTACACCTGGCCGCCATAGTGCCGCTGAGGGTGTTTCAAATGGGCATCCTCGACCAGGAGGGAACCCTGATTCTAACCCCAGAACCCCAACTCCCACAACCAAGTGTGAGAAGTTGGCCCGATATGCAGCGTTCGCTATTCTAGCGACCACTATGCATCGGTCCAAACGACCCTTATGGTGATTGGTTGTAAGTCAACCTTAGACCAGCTATCCTAGTAGCGTGGATACGAGCAGTCTTCGGGCTAAACTCTAGAGGGCGTGTTAAGCCAGCTGTTATACCATCACATACCCCTTGAACACCCAGTGAAAGGACACCACACAAGTGTTATGAAAATAAACAGTATATTTATTAGAATCACAACAGCCCTGTACTCTTTATGAGGACAGGGTACTAAGCACAGAACAAAACTCTTAGGAGAATACTTCAAGTGCACAATTAAAACAAGTGCCCGAGGGCACGGAAAGTTCTAGTGGTCTCGGGCGGACCCGATAAGGCAAGTCGGAAGCGAGGTTCTCGGGACCCTAAAGTAAGGAGGCTATTCAGGCACCGAAATGCCGAAGTTACCTAGCCACGAGGGCTGCGGCTGCACAAGTCTTACAGGCGTCGGGGGTCTTCGCTGACGAGCCAGGAGCCAGAAGAAAAAGGAGTTTCTGGCCGGCGACCAGTGGTGAATAGTTCGTAGAGATCCAAGCCTGGATCAGTGATCGATGATACCTGAAAGCAGAGGGGACCAAGTTCGTACTACTAGCCAGTAGTCAGAGGGTACCAGGAAGGCACCGGATGGCCGTCACCTCGACTAGGTGAGTGGGCGACGCTAGGCTCTGCAGTCTCACGCACCAGGAGGCGTTGTCGGCGACCAGGATGGAGGTGCGAGCTGTCCCACGAAGGTTGATGCTGTCGGCGTCGCTGGGCCCAGGATTGGGGCAACAAGCCTTGGCAGATTTCAGGGCCACGTGGTGGGCCTAAAATGGCGTCTTGAGTGGACCAGGAGGGTCCGGGGTGCTCCTCTCGCAGAAGGGAGCAAAGGCCGGTCTGGAGCAACCAGACCAGCAGCGTTGGTTGTCGTTCGTCGTCAACAGAGTCACAAGCCAGCGGCTAGTGATCGGACAACGTGCTGAACAGCGAAGCAGAAGGGCCCCACGCAGATCGTGGAGATGCTGGGAGACTGCATTTCGGTGCTGGAGCTGCTCAGGGTCGGGGCTTCTCGGACCCCAGAGCACTCACCAGAGGATTCCTTCGGTGGTTATGCTGGCTAAGAAAGCGTGTAGGTTTTGATGATGGCCGGTCCCTCGAGGTCTCGTCGCACCCACAGATCTCAGCTGAGCTGACGATGTGGGTAGAGGTCAGAGGTGCCAGGGAAGCCGGTTCTCGTCGAGCTGGGCAGTCGGATTCCTGAGGAAGGACTTGCAGCAAACCGCAGAGTTCTTAGATGGTGCCTGCGGATACAGGGTGACTACTCCTTAGCCACAAGGGAGAAATCTTGAGAAGAGTCTTGAAGTCCTTTCATAGAAAGTATTCTTGATTCAAAGATGATCTAATTTGGAAGGGTCCCCGCTCCGGCCTTTATCCTAAGGAAAGGGGTGGGTACATGACTAGGTCCTGCCCTAGGGGTGGGACCAGGAAGGGGGGTAGTTACACCCCTCTCCCTTGCCGGACTTTCCCCAGGTCAGGGGCTGCGCGCCCCTGGAACTGGTTCTAGCCGGCAGATGCGAAGTGAGCACCGGGGTGCCACTCCGCAGTCACCTTCTCGCAAAGCCCTACCTACCCAGAATACACAAAACCCTGTCTGGGATGGTGCGAACACCGCCCCTGACAGGAAACCCTTTGTCCAAGCTCTCCTCGCTGGAAGGACTCCCAGCAGCAGGAGGTCAGACTCGTGTCTGTGGTGGCAGCGTCCATTTTGTGGAGCTGAGGCTTCAGTTAACTTTAACCGGGGTTCACAGTTACATACATGTCGTGTCCCTCTAGAAGAGCAGAATGATAACCTCGTCGCCAGAACTGGTGAGGGGGCAGCATCCCGATTTGTATGACACCTTACTCGACATGTCTTGATAACGCTATACCGAAGTTACCGATATGATACGCGTTATCATGGAACAGCCATTGGGTCTTGGTTCCGCAAGCTGCAACCGGGCTCGGCTCGTGCCAGAGCCCAATTCACACGGTTCCATGCACTCTGCCTTCAGGATTGTCAAGGCCTGCCATAGGAGTGACTGATAGGAACTCGGTGTCCATTGTAAGGTTAGATATAGGGATACTATACCTAAAGCAACGAGCGAGTACGCCACGTCGCACCAGCTGTCGTGCAGCCAGTTGTGTCAGATTTACCTGGCCATCCAGGGGTGGCATAATACATGCTTCAGCCCCTGGTAGGCCCTGGGTACACCGATGCCCTGAGTTACAGGGTCTGACAAGGTGGCCCAGTTCCAATTGGGTAATGCACCTAAGGTACACGCATCAATTTAGCGAGAGAACAGCTAGGCTGGGGGTCTGATTAGCAGGCCCACAGCCCGAGAAAGTCGTAAACCAGTGAAACAAAAGCAAAAAGTCTGGGTGATCATAGGATTGCAGACCCTACTCTCCTACATGACCCCTCCCCCCCCCCAAACGTTGGGACAATAAACTAACCTTGACCAGGTGAGTCTTCTTGTTCTAAGTGGAAATACCTGGAGAGCCCATCTGCATTGCCATGATCAGTGCCAGGTCTATGCTCCACTGTGAAGTCCATCCCCTGTAGGGAAATGGACCCCCTAAGCAGTTTGGGGTTTTCACCCTTCATCTGATTTAGCCATAGGAGGGGCTTATGGTCGGTCTGAATCTTGAAATGAGTGCCAAACAAGTATGGCCTCAGTTTCTTCAGGGCCCACACCACAGCGAAGGCCTCCCTCTCTATAGCTGACCAATTTATCTCTCTGGGGGTCAGCCGTCTGCTTATAAAAGCAATGGGCTGGTCATTACCATCAAAATTCAGTTGAGATAGAACAGCTCCCACACCCAACTCAGAAGCATCTGTTTGGACAATGAATGGTTTGGAGTAGTCTGGACTCTTGAGGATAGGTGCCGTGCACATGGCCTGTTTTAGGTCATCGAATGCTTTTTGACAGCTCGCTGTCCACTGAACCTTTTTTGGCATTTTCTTACTCGTCAGTTCATTAAGCGGAGTCACAATCGATCCGTAATTTCTGACGAACTTTCAGTAGTAACCAGTCAGGCCCAAGAAAGCTCGAACCTGAGTCAGGGTGGTTGGAGGAGCCCAGTCCCTGATTGACTGTATCTTGCTCTCCAGTGGTTGAACCTGGCCTCCACCGACAAGGTGGCCCAAGTATACAACCTGTGTCTGCCCTATCTGGCACTTGGTAGCCTTGATAGTGAGACCTGCTGCTTGCAGAGCCTCTAACACTTTCCGCAGGTGGACCAGGTGATCCTCCCAGGTGGAGCTAAAGACAGCAATATCATCAAGATACGCCGCACAGAAGTCCTCCAGCCCAGTGAGAACGTGATTCACCAACCGTTGGAAGGTGGCAGGTGCATTTTTCAAACCAAAGGGCATCACCACAAACTGATAATGCCCACCAGGGGTAGAAAATGCGGTCTTAGGCTTGGCGTCCTCAGCTAACCTGATTTGCCAATACCCAGCTGTCAGGTCAAACGTACTTAAGTAGTTGGCCGAAGCCCATCTATCGATAAGCTTGTCTGCCCTTGGTATTGGGTGGGCATCAGTCTTAGTGACTGCAATGAGACCCCTGTAGTCTACGCAGAACCTCATCTCTTTCTTACCGCCCGGGGTGTGAGGTTTCGGCACTAGAACTACGGGACTAGCCCAGGGGCTATGCGAGGGTTCGATGACTCCCAGCTCCAACATTTTCTGCACTTCACTTTTGATGCAGTCTCTAACGTGATCGGGCTGCCTGTAGATTTTACTCTTGACGGGCAAGCTGTCACCAGTGTCAACCTCATGGGTGCACCAATTGGTCTGACTGGGTGTTAGAGAGAACATATGCCGGAAGGATTGAAGAACCTGTTTACAATCCTCCTGTTGATGTTCGGAGAGGCTGCCACAAAAGACAACACCGTCTACCGATCCATCGTCAGGATTCTGAGTGAGCAGGTCGGGGAGAGGGTCGCTCTCCTCCTCCTGTCCCTCATCTATGGCCATGAGCAAACTCATGTCCTTCCTGTCGATATATGCTTTGAGCCTGTTGACATGGAGCACCCTATGGGGGCTCCGGGGAGTTCCAAGGTCTACCAGGTAGGTGACCTCTCCCTTTTTCTCCAGGATGGTGTAGGGCCCAGACCATTTGTCCTTGAGTGCTGCCGGGGCCACTGGCTCCAGCACCCACACCTTCTGTCCGGGCTGATAAACAGTCAAGACAGCCTTTTGGTCATGCCAAGCTTTCTGGAGTTCTTGGCTGGCCTTAAGGTTTTCGGATGCCTTCTCCATGTACTCAGCCATCCGCGAGCGGAGACCAAGCACATAGTCCACTATGCTGGTTGCAGGCTTTTTGAGAGGTCACTCCCATCCTTCCTTCACCAAACACAGGGGTCCTCTTACAGGATGCCCGTACAAAAGTTCAAAAGGGCTGTAGCCAACCCCCTTCTGTGGGACTTCTCTGTAAGCGAATAAAAGGCAGGGAATCAGGACGTCCCATCTACGCCGAAGCTTTTCAGGTAGTCCATGAATCATCCCTTTTAGGGTCCTGTTGAATCGCTCAACAAGCCCATTGCATTGTGGATGATAGGGTGTAGTGAACTTGTAGTTGACACCACATTCCTTCCACATAGCAGTTAAGTAGCTCGATATGAAGTTTGCACCTCTGTCGGAGACGACCTCCTTAGGGAAGCCCACTCTGGAGAATACTCCAACTAGGGCTCTTGCCACCACAGGGGCTGTAGTGGTCCTAAGGGGAATAGCTTCAGGATACCTGGTGGCATGATCCACTACCACCAGTATAAACTTGTGCCCTGATGCTGTTGGTGGTTCCATGGGACCGACGATGTCAATCCCCACCCATTCAAAGGGCACCCCCACCACAGACATTGGTATAAGGGGGGCCTTTGTAGTGCCACCTGACTTACCACTGGCTTGGCAAGTGACACAGGAGCGACAAAACTCCTTGGTATCTTCGTTCATGTGAGGCCAGTGAAAGTGTGAGACAAGCCTGTCCCACGTCTTTGTCTGGCCTAAGTGTCCTGCTAAGGGAATCTCGTGGGCCAAGGTAAGGAGGAAACCACGCTGAGACAAGGGGATAACCAGCCTCCTGGTCATGCCAGGCTTGGGGTCTCTTGCCTCAGTGTACAGGAGTCCATCTTCCCAGTATACCTTGTGGGTACCTGTGGCGTTCCCAGCAGCCTCAGCAGCAGCCTGCTGTCTGAGGGGTTCAAGGGAAGGGCAGTCTAACTGATCCTTCCCCAGGTCTTCTCGTGTGGGTCCCCCTGAGCCCAGAAACTCAACTTGATCAAGCTCGAGTTCTTTAGGTTCAGTTTCCCGCAATTCCTGGAGGTCAGCCTCCTCTGAGACTTGATCCTCGACCTGGGGCAAGGGGGAAGGCGAGGCCTTAACCCGACTGCTCTTCTTCTTGGGAGGTGTCTGGTCCGTTGTTCCAGGATCCAGCACCTGTTCAGTGGGGCATCGTCTGACCTGTGACCTGGTCACAGCAAACACGTGTGCTGGCAAGCCTAACATCTCCATGTGAGTCCGGTGCTCCACTTCTGACCATTGTGATGACTCCAAATCATTGTCCAACAAACAATCCACTGGGAGGTCTGAACTAACAACAACCTTTTTCTGGCCATTTACCCCTCCCCAGGAGAAAGCAACAATCGCCAAACTATGACTGGTAGTGACGTTGCTGGCATTGGTCACCAGGAAATCGGTACCTGGCATGATCTGTCCAGGGTCCACAAAGTTAGGCGTCACCATAGTGACGCTGGCATCCGTGTCCCTATAGGCCTGAGCCATTCTTCCATTAATTAAAGGCGTCTGTCGGTATTTGCCCAAAGTATTGGGACTGACATCAGGGGATATATCCACATCCCCCGTACAGACCAGGACAGCCTGAGTGAGCGTACCAACTAAGTTATCACACCCCTCAGAACCCAAGGTTAACCCAACTAGTCCCTTGGGAGGCGCACTACTACTGCTGGCTGTACTAGGGGGCACAGGTGCCTTAGGGGCTGCAGTAGCAGGAGTCTGCCCTCCTTTCTTGGTGCACTCACTAAACCAGTGAGTTTTACTTTTACAGTATTGGCACCACCTTTTCGATTGACCTTCTTGATTCTTCTTTTTCTGGGAAGCCTGACCCCGCCCCTCTTTGGGTTGTTGGGGACCTGTCGAAGACTTCTGGTCAGTTTGTTCCCCTTTCGAATCTTTACCCTTCTGGTCTGCTTTCTTCTGACCACCCTGGTTCTGGCCCTGGTTTTGCTTAACCCTTGTTCTGACCCATCTGTCTGCCTTCTTTCCCAATTCTTGGGGAGAGGTCAGATCCGAGTCGACAAGGTGCTGATGCAACAGCTGGTTCTGACAATTGTTTAAAATCTGTTCTTGCATGATCAAATTATACAATCCTGTGTAATCATTAACCGTACTGCCCAGCAACCAGCCCTCCAAAGCCTTAGTGGCACAATCAACGAAATCAGACCAGTCCCGAGACTGAGTTTTCTGGGTATCCCTGAACAGCAACCTGTACTGCTCAGTGGTTAGGCCGAACCCATCAATCAGTGTGCTCTTCAGGACCTGGTAATTGTTAGCATCCTCGACTCTAGTAGTGAGGAGCTTATCTCTACCTTTACCTTCAAAGGAGAGCCACAAGATAGCTGCCCACTGACTCTGGGGGACGCACTGTACAGTGCAGGCCCGCTCCAAAGCAGTAATCCATTTGTGGATGTCGTCCCCTTGCTTAAAGGGGGGCACTATCTTATTCAGGTGCTTAGTGTCTAAACTCCTGGGTTCCCGTGGGGGAATGCTGCCACCAGTGGGAATGGTCCCACTCAATTCTTGCTCTCTAGCAAAGGCGAGTCTCTCTTTGGCTAGGGCAAGTTCTTCCCTTTCGATCCGCAGATTGACTTCCCGCTCCTTCGCTTCGTACACTCTCCTCTGAGGGGATGTCATCCCTCTTCGAGCAGAGCCTCGAGAGCCATTGGTTCGAGCGGATCTGTTAGAGCCTCTCGACAGAGACCTAACTCGTCCACTCCCAATGTTAAACTGGCCTGAGAGGGGCCCAATGGGTCTCCTAGTACCATTCTCGTGCCGGCTTAAGTTGTCCCTAGTTAGCTGGCTAATCACTACTGGACCTTTGTCTGCCTCGTCCCCAGATGTCTCTGGCTCCTCGTCCTCCTCTTCGCCCTCTGCGGAGAGAAGGATAAGGTCAGGGTCACCTCGGGTTCCCTCGAGGGGGGGCATATCCACTTCTGGATGAGAAGGGTCGGTGTTACCCGCTCTCCTTGCATCATAAGTCTCCAAGAGACCAATCAGAAACGGAATGGTAGGGTTTGCACCCTGTTTTAGCTTCCGAGATGTACAGATCTGTCGCATCTCTTGGAAGCTAAGTGCAGCATATCTGGAGGTGACCTGTGGAAGGTCGACTGACACAAGGGGAGACTCAGAGTTTCCTCCTTTGTCTGACATGCTGCTTCTAGTGTGGTGTAAGTGATGCACCTACCTACACTATGTGTTTACCTACTGATCCCTTGCTAAGAGTTGTAGCCAAGGTGTGCTAACACTCGAGGAGCTACAACAGCTGGTTCAGTAGAACTCAGAGTATTCTAAGCTAAGTTATATGTACCTGGAGTACTTATGCGATCTTTCACAAGATATTCTTAGGATACGCGTGGTAGAACAACAGCAAGCTCAAATCCCACCGCTGCCACCAATGTGAGAAGTTGGCCCGATATGCAGCGTTCGCTATTCTAGCGACCACTATGCCTCGGTCCAAACGACCCTTATGGTGATTGGTTGTAAGTCAACCTTAGACCAGCTATCCTAGTAGCGTGGATACGAGCAGTCTTCGGGCTAAACTCTAGAGGGCGTGTTAAGCCAGCTGTTATACCATCACATACCCCTTGAACACCCAGTGAAAGGACACCACACAAGTGTTATGAAAATAAACAGTATATTTATTAGAATCACAACAGCCCTGTACTCTTTATGAGGACAGGGTACTAAGCACAGAACAAAACTCTTAGGAGAATACTTCAAGTGCACAATTAAAACAAGTGCCCGAGGGCACGGAAAGTTCTAGTGGTCTCGGGCGGACCAGATAAGGCAAGTCGGAAGCGAGGGACTCGGGACCCTAAAGTAAGGAGGCTATGCAGGCACCGAAATGCCGAAGTTACCTAGCCACGAGGGCTGCGGCTGCACAAGTCTTACAGGCGTCGGGGGTCTTCGCTGACGAGCCAGGAGCCGGAAGAAAAAGGAGTTGCTGGCCGGCGACCAGTGGTGAATAGTTCGTAGAGATCCAAGCCTGGATCAGTGATCGATGATACCTGAAAGCAGAGGGGACCAAGTTCGTACTACTAGCCAGTAGTCAGAGGGTACCAGGAAGGCACCGGATGGCCGTCACCTCGACTAGGTGAGTGGGCGATGCTAGGCTCTGCAGTCTCACGGACCAGGAGGCGTTGTCGGCGACCAGGATGGAGGTGCGAGCTGTCCCACGAAGGTTGATGCTGTTGGCGTCGCTGGGCCCAGGATTGGGGCAACAAGCCTTGGCAGATTTCAGGGCCACTTGGTGGGCCTAAAATGGCGTCTTGAGTGGACCAGGAGGGTCCGGGGTGCTCCTCTCGCAGAAGGGAGCAAAGGCCGGTCTGGAGCAACCAGACCAGCAGCGTTGGTTGTCGTTCGTCGTCAACAGAGTCACAAGCCAGGGGCTAGTGATCGGACAACGTGCTGAACAGCGAAGCAGAAGGGCCCCACTCAGATCGTGGAGATGCTGGGAGACTGCACTTCGGTGCTGGAGCTGCTCAGGGTCGGGGCTTCTCGGACCCCAGAGCACTCACCAGAGGATTCCTTCGGTGGTTGTGCTGGTTAAGAAAGCGTGTAGGTTTTGATGATGGCCGGTCCCTCGAGGTCTCGTCGCACCCACAGATCTCAGCTGAGCTGACGATGTGGGTAGAGGTCAGAGGTGCCAGGGAAGCCGGTTCTCGTCGAGCTGGGCAGTCGGATTCCTGAGGAAGGACTTGCAGCAAACCGCAGAGTTCTTAGATGGTGCCTGCGGATGCAGGGTGACTACTCCTTAGCCACAAGGGAGAAATCTTGAGAAGAGTCTTGAAGTCCTTTCGTAGAAAGTATTCTTGATTCAAAGATGATCTAATTTGGAAGGGTCCCCGCTCCGGCCTTTATCCTAAGGAAAGGAGTGGGTACATGACTAGGTCCTGCCCTAGGGGTGGGACCAGGAAGGGGGGTAGTTACACCCCTCTCCCTTGCCAGACTTTCCCCAGGTCAGGGGCTGCGCACCCCTGGAACTGGTTCTAGCCGGCAGATGCATAGTGAGCACCGGGGTGCCACTCCGCAGTCACCTTCTCGCAAAGCCCTACCTACCCAGAATACACAAAACCCTGTCTGGGATGGTGCGAACACCGCCCCTGACAGGAAACCCTTTGTCCAAGCTCTCCTCGCTGGAAGGACTCCCAGCAGCAGGAGGTCAGACTCGTGTCTGTGGTGGCAGCGTCCATTTTGTGGAGCTGAGGCTTCAGTTAACTTTAACCGGGGTTCACAGTTACATACATGTCGTGTCCCTCTAGAAGGGCGGAATGCTAACCTCGTCGCCAGAACTGGTGAGGGGGCAGCATCCCGATTTGTATGACACCTTACTCGACATGTCTTGATAACGCTATACCGAAGTTACCGATATGATACGCGTTATCATGGAACAGCCATTGGGTCTTGGTTCCGCAAGCTGCAACCGGGCTCGGCTCGTGCCAGAGCCCAATTCACACGGTTCCATGCACTCTGCCTTCAGGATTGTCAAGGCCTGCCATAGGAGTGACTGATAGGAACTCGGGTGTCCATTGTAAGGTTAGATATAGGGATACTATACCTAAAGCAACGAGCGAGTACGCCACGTCGCCCCAGCTGTCGTGCAGCCAGATGTGTCAGATTTAGCTGGCCATCCAGGGGTGGCATAATACATGCTTCAGCCCCTGGTAGGCCCTGGGTACACCGATGCCCTGAGTTACAGGGTCTGACAAGGTAGCCCAGTTCCAATTGGGTAATGCACCTAAGGTACACGCATCAATTTAGGGAGAGAACAGCTAGGCTGGGGGTCTGATTAGCAGGCCCACAGCCCGAGAAAGTCGTAAACCAGTGAAACAAAAGCAAAAAGTCCGGGTGATCATAGGATTGCAGACCCTACTCTCCTACACCAAGTACTTACCTTTTAACAGATAACTCCATTTCCTCCCAAAGGATTGCATTGACTGCTTTTCGATGAAAAATCTTCTGTGTGGAGTTGGTTTGTATGAAAACCCTTCGAAACGTCATATGTGTAAAACTGAACTACTTACCTTTTATCTAGAAAATGACCCAGTGTGATATCTAGGCATATCACACTGATTAACAAAAGTACCTTAAAAAGTAATCCAAGAAGTAACGTGTCCAGTAATCTACAGAGTAACTGAAAAGCAATTGTTACTGTTGACTTACCTGTGAATCAATCAACTGCATTTTAACCTGCATTCAACTGTAATTCACTGTATAAATCTTGCAAAGTATTATTTCACTTACCTGCACAAGCCCTGGCTTGGTTCTAGAGATAAAATAACTAAATAATATTTTTATACAAAGAAATTGGTCTGAGTTCAGTTTTTGAGTGAGTGACATAATTTCTTGCCTGAGTGAGTACAATAAATGCTTAACACTATCCTGTGACAAAGCCTTACTGCTCGCCCACATTACCACAAATAGAGAGTAATGTATTATCTACTTTTATCTCTGCCTACCTTTGGGGTTCCACTGGACTCTGTGCACATTATACCTTACTTTCGTATAGTATATACAGAGCCAATAACGTCATTATTATTATAAAAAAATGAATTCCCTAATGGATACCCAGGTGCAGGGAGGGGCGTGCTGGGCTGCCCCTAGATCAGAGGAGAAGTGGATGGCACTCCCCAAGTGCACATGAGAGTTTGGCCAGCCAAACAGTCATGCACACTTTGTATTTTCCCCACCAGGGGAACACAGTCTTGTGAGGAATATGCACATGCTCCCTGTTTTCATCTGAGAGCCGAACCACAGCGCTCAGATCAATCACAACGCTGCTATCACAATGTCATAATTGTATATAGGAGTCAGGAATCCCGGGTGCTTCCTGTTGCTGCATCGTAGCAAGAAGGACAGAGGAAAGGCGGCCGCCGGAAAGGTGAGTTATTTTTTAATGTTTCCGTTTTTCTTTTTTTAAACCCCCCCTCCCCACCCAACCACTGCTGCCTCTTAGCAGCCACTACTCACTGCAAACACATTAAAGTATGGATATCAATACTCACTGCAGATGCTTTCCTCTCAAGAAGATGGCTTTAATTATGCTTATTTGTGATCAGATCATTTTACGCTCCTTTCCCAAACGTTGTTGCACTAGACTGATGCTTTGTGTAGTGTTGCCTGGCATTAGGCCGCAGCACCACTCCCTACTCATCACACAAAAATTGCCACCATATCAACTATCGAATAGGGATTAAGAATGAGTAGGCATGAAAGTGGACAGTTGAGGTCAAAGTAAATTGATCAACAACTTGCGCCCTCTGTCTGGTAAATATACATGGTTTTTAGGTCTTGCCTACGCAGCGCATGCACTGGACTGAAAGAAGGATTGTTTACAATTAAGTGGACTTTCAAACCACCCCCAGCATAGCATTAGTTGCTTTCGTTGTCACTCTCATTTGCAATCCTTCGAATGCTTTGCTCCAGTATGCTTCCCTTCCTTTCTTGCGTTAGCTCCTCACTACAGCAAGGCCAAGTATATGTGTTCTTCCTCATCTTTTTCCAATGCACTACTTTTTTATTTTGTAAGTGTTTCAGTATTATTCCTGGACCTGCAATGTTTGTTATCTCTTTTGCAAGAGGGTCATGGAGGTATATCTGCCAGGAATAGAAGGGTGCATGTCGATTTTTGGTGGCCAGGCATGGACAAGGACATTGAGAGGTGTGTTCGCAATTGTGTCCAGTACGAGTAGTAAAAAATAATATTCTGTGTCAAACTCCCATTGTGCCTGCCACCTTTCCCAAAAGGGCATGGGAGAAAGTTGCCATGGATATTTGTGGTTTGTTTCAATGTTTGGGTCAGGAGAACAAGTATGCCATTGTGTTGATGGATTATTTTTTGAAGTGGCCAAAAGTAGCTTTCATGTGGAAATTGAAAATGGATAAAAGTATTGAATTTTGTGAAGACATTTTTAGAATGGAGTGCTGTCCGGATGTTTTGGTTGGCGTCGGACAACAGTCCCCAATTTGTGCCTGGGAAATTTGAGAATTTCTTTAGGAAGGAGGGAATCAAACACTAAAGACTTCTGTTTATCACCCTCAGAAAAATGGTTTGGTTTAATTGTGTTCTGGGTGACTGTTTACAACTAGCTGTGGGTAGTGGGTTAAATTGGAAATGTGAGGTGAAAAACATGTTGTGCAGTTATACGACAACTCCACATTCACTAATGGGTGAAACTCCTTTTTTGTTGTTGCGTGGGAGGATAACGTGCACCATTGCTGTACATTCTTGGATTGTAAAAGATTGATGATCAGGTTTTGGAGGTTAAGGTAGAGATGTATCAAGATCAATATGTTGGAAGGCATAATGACATGGCCAGGAAAGCGAAATTAACATCTGTGACCGGTGACTGGGTAAGAACAAGTGTGTGTGTAAGTCATAAGAAAGGTGAATGTAAATGATCTGGACCAAAACGTGCGTGCGCAGCAAAAGAAAACATGGTTTGTTCGGAAGCTGGGAAATGGTGGAATGGAAGAGAAGTTATAATCTAAGTTGCGGGAAAAATGTATATCCAAATCCTTCGTGAATGGGGATAATTTTGTAGTTTACAAGAAGGAAAATCCTAACTGTCCTGTATCTCAAAGGGAGAATGAGACTGCGCATACAGATGGAAGTATAGTGGTGAGAGTTAGTTTGTGTTAAAAGAAGACCAGAAAATGTGAATGATTATATATGTACATAATCTTATGTTATAACATGTTTTCCTCCTGCTTTATATAGAGTTGAACAAATTATTATTGTATTATTATTTTTATTTAACATTGTTATAATATAGATATGCAATGTGCTAAGCAGGGGAATGTGTTGTAACCTGCTTCTACTAATTAGTATGCGTCAACGTGAACTATGGGTGTCTGGTTACATTGAGCATTCTGGTTTGAAATTTAAGGGCTTTGGAGATAAATTGGTCGACCAGCCAGGGAGGAGTGGTGTCTGAAACAAACTCCTTAACTCTTCTTGTAACTGTGTTCTCCGCTTTATGATCTCTCAACACCCTTGTAGCACAAGTTACTTACCTTTGGTAACAATATATCTGTAAGAAACATTAGTAGTGATAGATTCCTTACCTTAGAATGACCCCCAGGTGACAGACTGGATCCGGAAAGTTTTCCGTCAGCAGTACCCCTGTGCGTCGGTAGGCGTCGTCGCGTGGCTCCGTGTGAGTCGTTGGGGCCGGGATGACGTCGCTGGAGCTACTTAGACGTGTCCACGCGCGCTAACGTCAGTTCTATACACGACTTTCCGCGCCAGGAACGCAGAGCCATGCAAGAAACTGATCACTGGTGCCATGACACTAGGGCCCTGAAAGGGATGACAATAACCCTAAAAATCAGTTCACAGAGCGGGGAGGATAGGTGGGGCGGTAAGAGATCTATCACTACTAATGTTTCTTACAGATATATCGTTACTGAAGGTAAGTAACTTGTGCATCTGAAAGAAACAGGTAGTGATAGATTCCTTACCTTAGAATAGATACCCCAGCAATACCAACCCCGGTGGTGGGTCTGCGAAGATTACACCAGAAAGTTCTGGAGAAGAGAACGGCCAAAGAAGCCATCTCTCCGGACTTGGCTGTCCAGGCAGTAGTGCTTGGTAAACATGTGCAGTGAAGCCCAGGTAGCTGCGACAGATGTCCTGCAAGGGAACTCCTCGTCCCAGAGCAGTAGTGGCTGCCGTTGCCCTGCTAGAGTGGGCACGCAACCCCACCGGAGACTCCTTTTTAGCCAAGGAGTAACAAGTCTTGATGCACAAAACGACCCACCGAGAGATGGTCCGTTTGTGCACAGCCTGACCTGTCTTGGTGCCCAGGTAGCCAACAAAGAGCTGGTCATCCACCAAGAACTGTTGTATAGTAAGATAGTAAGAGAGCGCACGTTTTGGGTCCAGACGGTGGAGCCTCTTTTCCTCTTTAGAGGGTTGCGGAGGTGGAAAGAAGGTGGGCCAAGTGATGGTCTGCCCGATGTGAAAGGCGGTGACAACATTTGGCAGAAAAGAAGGACGAGTCCTTAGAACAACTTTGTCCGGATGGACAGAGAGAAAAGGAGGCTAAGAAGAAAGAGCCTGGAGCTCACTCACTCTTCTGGCAGAGGTGATGGCAACCAGGAAAGCAGTCTTCAGAGTGAGAAGACGAAGATGGCAATTATGAAGTGGCTCAAATGGAGCGCACATCAGAAAGGTAAGAACTAGATTCAAGTCCCACTGAGGCATCACAAGAGGAACAGGAGGAAACATGTGCGTGATGCCTTTCAAGAATCTATTTACAACAGGGGACTTAAAAAGAGGAGGCTGATCTGGGAGCCTTAAAAAGGCGGAAATAGCCGAGAGATAGCCCCTGATAGTGCCCAGAGCAGAGCCCTTCTGGGCCAAAGAGAGAAGAAAAAGAAGGACCTCTGAAAGAGGGGCAGAAAGGGGATCCATAGCCTTTGCTGTGCACCATGCCACAAACGTATTTCACCTACAGGCGTATACCGTCTTAGTGGAGGGACGCCTGGCTGCCAAGATAACATTACAGACTTCGGGGGCAGGTCGAAATACTTCAACTGCCACCGCTCAATCACCATGCATGGAGGTGGAAGCTGGACAGGTTCGGGTGGAGGACCGTCCCCTGCTGCTGCAAAAGAAGATCCTCCCGAAGAGGCAGACAGATCGCAGGATCGATGCTCATATCGAGTAGCTTGGGATACCATACTCTTCGAGCCTAGTCCGGAGCCACAAGGATGACTTGGGCCCGGTCGCACCTGATCTTCTTCAGCACTCTGGGCAGAAGTGGTATAGGCGGAAAGGCGTACAACAGACCGCAACTCCACTCACAATGAAAACCGTCGCCGAACCCCGCCCTGATTGTTGTAGTACCACATGGCGATGGTGTTGTCTGTGAACACCTGCACTACTCTCCCCATGACAGAGGGGAGGAATGCCTTATCTTATCTTATCTTATCTTATCAAAGTTTTATAAAGCGCTCGCACACCCAAGGGTTTCATGGCGCTGACCAACAGGGCACTGACTTTACAAGGAGACCTCAAGCACTAGGCCGCAGCCTGGATAAACAGCCATGTCTTTAAAAACTTCCTGAATGGAAGGAGATCAGAGCAGGAAGGAATCTCCAAGGGGAGAGAGTTCCACAACTTAGGAGCAAGGGTGGCAAACCTGCGGCCTCCCTTGCGCGACAGCTTGTAACAAGGAACAGTCAGGAGAATTTGGGAAGCAGACCGAAGGCTGCGAGAGGGGGTGTATCTATGCCTTAGGTGCATTGTCGGATCGCCCGAAGCTCCAGCAGGTTGATGTGGTGCCTGGACTCCACCGGAGCCCAGAGGCCTCTGATCTCCACCTCTCCCATGTGACCGCCCCATCCTAGAAGGTACCCGTCTGTCACAAAAGTATGTTCCGGTTGGGGAAGGGACGGGGATCTGCCATTGACCCAATCACGATTTGTGAGCCACCACTGCAATTGCCGTGCAGTGCCCTCCGAGATCTGGACGTGATCGGACAGGTTGCCCTGATTCTGTGCCCACTGGAACTTCAGGTCCCACTGCAGAGCCCACATATGCCATCTGGCATGATCCACAAGCAGGATGCAGAAGGCCATCAGGCCCAGTAGTCGAAGGGTCATTCTGACCGAAACCCAGACAGAGGCTGAAAGATCGGAATCATAGCCTGAATGTTCCGGACTCGCTGTTCGGAAGGATAAACCCGAAACAGCGCCAAGTCCAGAACCGCTCCGATGACAAGGAGCTTCTGCGAGGGAATCAGGTGTGACTTCGGCACATTGAGGGAGAACCCCAGCCGATGCAGGAGGTCGGCCGTAGTCTGGAGGTGGGAGACAATAGCCTGGGGCGGGCCAGCCTTCAACAGCCAGGCGGGCCCGCCTTCAAAAGCCAATCGTTGAGATAGGGGAAGACTGAAACCCCTGATGTGTGCAGATGAGCTGCGACCACCGTCATCCCTTTCGTGAACACCCGAGGGGCACTGGTAAGGCCAAAGGGGAGCATGGTGAACCGAAAATGCCCTTGGCCTACCATGAATCGCAGATAGCGCCTGTGGGTAGGCAGAATGGGAATATGAAAATAGGCGTCCTGCAAGTCCAACGCCATCATCCAGTCTTGCGGGTCCAGGGCAGACTAGACCTGAGCAAGTGTGAGCATCTTGAACGTCTCCTTCAGGAGGAAGCGATTGAAGTTCCGAAGGTCTAAGATAGGACGCAGGCCCTTGTCCTTCTTGACCAGAAAGTAGTGGAAATAACAACCACGACCTACTTCTGAGGTCGGAATGCGCTCAATGGCCACCTTGGCAAAGAGGGCCACAACTTCCTGCTGGAGAAGTGCCAAGCGATCCCCTGACATGCGGTGGCACTGAGGTGGCATGGCTGGAGGGGTTGTCTCAAAGGGGAGGGAGTAGCCCCTTCGGACAATTTGCAGCACCCACTTGTCCGAAGTGATGTTGCACCAGCGGTGGAGATGATGGCGTATGTATCTACCCACTGGCATCTGATGGGCCTGAAAGGTTGGACTAGGAAGGCTTTGGAAGTGGTTGCTGCGGGGGTGGAGGTGGGCTGACCCGCCCGCTGGCCCCCTAAACCGCCTCGATGGTTCCCTCGTCCGCGGCCACAGCCACGCTAAGGTTGTTGCTGCTGTGGCCTGTGGCTCTGCGAACGCTGTGGGGTGCTCCTTCCATGTCCACGAAAGGAGCAAAAAGCAGAAGTTGGAGGAGGCCAAGGGGCCGACAGGCCCAAGGACCATAGCCCGGGAGTCCTTGAAGCTCTCCAACGCACTGTCTGCCTTATTGCCAAAAAGACGAATGCCATCAAGGTGTTCTGGACATCCCCTGAGATGCCAGTTGTCCTCAACCAGGCGTGGCGCTGAAGCGCCACCATTATGGAAATCGACCTGCCCATTGAGTTGGCGGTGTCCAGCCCACAACGTATCTTGAACTTCGCTGCATCTCTCCCGGCCGCAACTGCCTGGGAAAGAACTGCCTGGGCCTCCTCCAGGAAGTTGGGCAGCACCTGCGCAACTGTGTCCCACAGAGAGTGGGTATGACGGCCCAGGAGGCATAAGGTGTTCACCAACCGCAGCCCTAAGCTAGCAGATGAAAACAGCTTCTTGCCAAGCTGATCCAGCTTCTTGGATTCCCTATCCGGAGGTGCGGTAGGGAACGTGCTCTGTGATGCCGAGGCTTGGAAAACCAAGCTCTCAGGGGTAGGGTGTTGGGTAAGGAAGAAGGGGTCGCCCGGAGCCGGGCGATGGCGTTGGGACACGTTCTTATCCACAGGAGCCCATGAGTCGGGCCTGGACCAGGTGCCCAAAAGAACGTCTGAAAGTGCTTCATTAAAAGGCAGCAAGGACTCCGAAGAGGTAGTCGCCGGTTGGAGCACTTCTGTCAGGAGGTTAGTCCTGATGGCCACCGTAGGGAGTTCGAGGTGGAGAGCCTCGGCTGCCCTACGCAACACCACTGCGTAACTGGCTCCCTCCTCCGTAGCCACGGTAGGAGGAGACAGCATGCCATGGTCAGGTGAGGTGTCAAGACCAACGGCATCCCCCAAATACTCTGCCCAGTCCGCATCATAAGCACAGTCCTGTGCTAGAGGGTCCTCAGACCCCTCCCAGTCCTCCCCTTCCTCCGAAGTCTGTGGAATAGGCTCAAAATAAGGAGGACGGACATAGGGCACAAAAGGGCCCCTCTGCGTCGGTATCGGCGTCGGGCGATGCAGATCCGGCACCGTATCCGGGTCACAATTGAATCTGGGGACGACGTTGTCCCGCGGAGCGGGCGACGTCGGAAGCGATGCTGGGGAGATCGGCGCCGATGGAGGTGTCACTAGGTCAACTGGCGTTAATCGAGATCCGATCCCAGATCCCTGGTGAGCCTGTGGCATTGGGGCTGGTGACACCGAGGCCGGAGCCGCAAGAGATGGCAAAGCAGGACCCCCCGTCGGCCCTCTCTGGTGCACCAGCAGGGCCAGACAGCCCAAAGAGTCGGGCCATAGCAGCAAGAAACTCTTGCACCTGAGCAGACGTCGCTGCTGCACCTGGAAAGGGGGGGTAGACTGGTGGCAACGTCACAGGCTCTGCCGGAGCCGCGGGTTGCCACCGCCCGCACCCTCAGCGGCGACGGGCGAGGGGAAGTTGAAAAGCGACAATGCTTCTTCGACTTCTTTTTGAATGCTTCAACTTACCTGACCCCGATTGCGAAGACTTAGATCCAGAAGAATGGTGATGACGGGTCCGCGACTGTTCCCTCGACCTCCCATGGGACCAGGACCTCGAGCGGCGCCTGAGCCGACTGCCGGACTTCAAGCAACTTTCGGTACCGCTCTTGCAAAGTCTTCGGCGCCATGGCCCGGCAGTTGGGGCACAACTTGGGGTCGTGGTCGCACCCCATGCAGTAGAGACACACGCGGTGGGGATCCGTCACCAACATCATGCGATGACAGTCCCCACAGTTCTTGAAACCGGGCATCCCTATGACACTAGGAATCGATCGACTCGAAAAGATGAGGTAAAAGATCTCGAAAAGATCAGTCAAAAAATGACTGGGGGTTACTGCTCTTCCCGTATTTGCGCTTGCTGGTGCGGAAAAAGAAAGAGCTGATGTCAGCACGTGTGGGCGCGTCAAAGTAGCTAAAGCAACGTTATACCGGCGCCAACGACGCACGGGGAGCCGCACGACGACACCTACCGACGCGCAGGGGTACTGCTGATGAAAAACTTTCCGGATCCAGTCTGACGCCTGGGGGTAATTCTAAGGTAAGGAATCTATCACTACGTGTTTCTTTCAGATCCAATTGTTGTCGCAGCAGAAAGCTCTTTTCTACAGGCTCTGGTGTCACACTAGACAGTCTCAGACGGACTTCCTTGTCTAAGCATAAGAGCAGCACCACATGCCTGAGCAGCTACAAAGGCATAGCTGCTCCATGCATTGGGGTGCAGCAGAGCTCGTTCCACTGTGTCAGGATAGACGATAATAAGGCATCCAACTAAACTTATGAACGAAGGGTGGTACTCTCGGACTAGAGAGATGCAGCTCCAAAACACATGCTGCTCCCTGGCGAGAGGGTGTGGTATGCTCGGTGGGCAAGGAATTCTTTCCACAGTGACAGTGCAACATCCTGGCAATAGATGTGTGACATTATACTGGGATTCTGTACCAAAACACTATTAGCAGAGATCAGGTGCTGTGTGTGACATATTTCAGACCCTGCGGAAAGTGATGAATAAAATGCGTTAGACTAACCTGTAATGCATGACACTTGGCAGGGGTGGGTTAAGCGGCGGTTGTAGGATTCTACAAGTTTGCACACTTACTTCGTCAGTGTTCTAGTAAGTTGTGTACCTTTAGTATTGGGTTCTCCCTGACAGTTAACCTCCTCTCTAGCTTATAAATCTTAAATGCATCACCAGCTAGTGGTGGCTAGAGATGAACTTGTGACTCTTGCATCATTATTTTCCCTCAAGGGACTAGCCAGAAAAATAAAATACCCCACACTTTAAACCACATTGCTCTAGTCGAGTGAGCAATATATGCAATCCCTGCCCTCTTAAGGATGGTCAGCTGGAATTATTGCCCCAATTCTTCCTATCTTCTCTTTTCTTCTTTATTACTTTTCATTCTTCTTTCCTTCCTTCAGAATATCATTCCATTCTTTTTTTAGCTTTTCTCGTTCTTTAACCATGTGTGCTTCCATTGCCATGCTTTGGCCCCCACCCCGTGCTTGCAGTGTTATGAGCTTCTCTTTCTGTCTTGTGGTTTGCCAGCCACAGATTAAAGTTAAGAAGGGTTATAGGTCCACATCCACAGTCATGCCTTCACTCGGCTGTGTACCAGTTCAGGAGCCTCCCCCCTTGCAGTCAACTTGCAGAGTTCATCTGGAGGTGAATGGAAGTGCTGTTGTCCAAGAAATGGAACTCCCTGCCGCTATGTTAAGAAATGCATAAAGGCGTATCTATTGCCAAAGTAACCCTCTGTCATTCTTGAGAGACAGTGGCTTCACACTATGGTTCCGTCTATTTGTCGGAGCGCCAAGAGACCAATTGTTTGGTTGAGTGTTGGGCATTATAATATAACATACCATGACATAAAGAACGTAACATACTTTAATGTAAAGTAGCTGAACTACATGATGTAACATGACATGCTTTACATTATGCTACTAAGACTACCTTCTGCTTATTGCGAGTTGCAGTGTTGAACAGGATCCTCATGTATTCAATGCCCATGTGCCATCGCATGTAATGTATGTAAGCGTGAGGGTAGGGAACTTTTATACCATGAACCTAGATAAAAAGCAACAAGTGCTGGATAGAGAGAGAATGGGAAGGGTGTTGGATAGAAATGGGTGAATAACTCTCGGGCAGACATGGAGTGATGAGATGTTGTCTGAAGGTCCTTGCCTTCAGGTTCTTGCCGAAGTGCAGGCAAGTGGACATCCATCGGCACTGTGCTGAGGTGTCACTGTAGATCCAAGTCATGGCGGTGGCTTTGGATGAGTTTATCTGGATGTACTGGACACTGTCTGTCAGTTAAGAGAACATTCCCTGTAATACACAACCTCTGATGCCATCCCGGACTAGAATGTGTGGAGCAGGATTTCGTAGTCGACTGTGTCATAGGTTACTGAGAGACTTGTCTGGCAGATCATAGTCAGAAATATAATTGTATGTAAATATATCGTCCTAAATATTGTTTGCAAAAATATTGCCTTACTGGGTGTGTAATTCCTATTGTTAAATGAAACCACACCCACTGATATTTTAAGAGGGTTGCCATTGTTGATAAAATTGAACCATTTAATTACAACTCTTACCTGTGAGAGCACAAGTATAAATAGAACTACTCCCCATAACTTAATTATTGTTCATTGGTCTCTGCAAGTCAGACTCCTGTTGTTTTTTTTTATAGCTAGAGCTCCAGAAGTGCTTATTTATACGTCTGATCTCACCAGCCTCATGTAATAGAAAAATAATGAGAAATAGAGAAGCTGTGAGTCAGCACTGATCAACAGCCATTGCAATGTGAGTGACAGCATCCTGATGTCATGTACACATCAGCCTAAAAAGGAGTGCACTTCAATACCAGGGCTGGTAAGCCAGTAGGGTGCCCGTGTTTTTTTTTCTTTAGATTATGTATTCATTTTTATTTTGTAGTCATCTTTGTGTGCTTAAACTGTATTTGTGAACACAGTCATTTTGAAACCAATAGTACATTTTTTATGTGCCTATAAGAATTTGTACATTCTGTGATGCGTTTTAAAAATAAGAACACCTACCTGCTAAGAGGCATGTTTACTATTTTATTTAAGTTACAGGCAATTTTTTTATTAAAGTGTAAAAACCTAACCCTTAACATAGGCAGCATCATATGTTATTATTATAATTTTTTTGTAGAACACGCTTGCAATAAAAACTTAAAAGTAACTAATCGTCAGCCCAGCTTGCCAAGGCCAGAAATACTGTTTTGCCGATGCTTGTTTCTTGTGTTCTGGTTATTAGTTATTTTTATGCGGTATCATGATTTTCAGGTGTTTGCAATAGAAAGGTTGCAGCAACCTGAGGCTATTGTAGTGCCCCTGTCTTTAAAGAGTGTTTGCCTAAGCAGCCACTGGTACATAGATCTAGAAGTGTCTATCTGCAGTAAGTACGTGTACTTCCTTATTGCTTAGGTTATTGTCTGGAGGCTGAATTAAAATTTCCTAGCGTCGTGAAGGGAAGTTTCAATTCTATTACGGACACGGAGGTGAGGAGTATGCAATGTCTTTCTTCGCTTTATTGCTAAGAAAATTTCATAGCAGCCCAAAAGACAAAACTCTAAGAAAAAACATCAAATCCCATGAACCATAGGGAGCTCCACAATGTTATAGTCCTTTCACAGAGTCCATATTTAGCACACAAAAGTCCCTTCATGCTGTCTGTGCCTCCTCTTTCTTCATGAGAGGTATACCAACAGCACAATCACTGGTCTTGTTTTAAACAGTCGTTCCCTAGAGAAAATATATAAACAATGTAAGGGTCCGCTCCAAAAAGGGATCCCCGAAAAGGCCCTCCTGGGCCACTGCACCTGCCTCTGAGGAGGCCAAGTCCCCAAGTTTGGGGTCCAGATTGATTAGCAACGAGCGACGATGCTCAGTTGACAGGACGCAGTTCGCGTTACCCATAAAAATAATGGCACGCTGTGCCCAGTTGGAAAGTACATTGGGTGAGATGAGGGATCCAGAAACTTTGGTTCCCTCTGCCATATCTAATATTTTAGTCATAGAGCCACAAGGTGACCACAAGGTTACCAATATCCTGTCATTGAAACTGAAAAGTACAGGAATGACAATTGCAACTTGTCAACAAAAGTCTTGTGTATCAAAACTGGTTACTTACCACCATACAGGGAGGGTTCGCACCGAAAGTACCCCAGGCGGGATAATCCTCGGCTCTGTGTCCTTAATAGAATTGAAACTTACCTTCATGATGCTAGGCAAATTTTCATTCTATGTGAGGACCGGAGGCTCAGATTATGCTAATATAAAGCTTGCTCACCGCCAACTGAGCGACCTCTATTACTGGTTTCAAGTAAAATCTCTTGATGGTCGAGTCCGAGGACTAATCCGCTGCCCGCATCAAGTCCTCCAGACAAGCTCCCAAAGAGAAAGCTTTAGAAGCCGTGGCACCCCTGGCAGAATGGGCCCCAAATTTTTTCATGTCAATGACCGCCTCTTGCATGACCCATTGCACCCACCTGACTATGGTGGGGAAAGAGACTGCTTTGAGGGGTTCCTTTAGGCGAAATTCCGGAGTCAGCTCTTCGTACGCCTTGAGGCAATTCAAAGCACACAATTTTGGGACGTCTGGTTAAGCCGGGTATGAAACTGTGCGAGTGAGCTACTTGATGCGACGACCCTTCGTTAAAACCACCCCGTCCGGGGTAAAAAATTCTTGCAGTACTGTCTAAGGCTCTCATATCTGAGACTTTCCTGCAGGAGACCAAGCATAGCAGCATCGCCAGTTTAGCTGAGAGTTCCTTTACAGAGAGGTATCTGTTTTGAGGTAATTGAAATTTTTATGGTCAAGTATGTCCCCTAACGTGTACCCCAACGTTTCCATGTACGTGCTTAAAGTACATGTAATCTCCCTCCATGACCGAATATGAAGACGCAAATACATTTGCGTCCAACGTTAACATGTCCTCTACCAGATCCACCTTGAATGGATCGATAATTCAGTTTCTAAACATGCCATGCCAACGTCTTTACATGGTACACTTTTTGGTTTTCCTGGCTCTGCCGAGCTAGGCCCTGATTTCTGACTTCGAACCACTTCTGTCTCTGCTTCTGAAAGCTGCAGCATGGAGATGCATCCCTGACCTCTGCCTTACTTCCTGCCAGCGCAGCGGTGCCCGGCTCGGCCTGGACTGCCTGCCAAATTCATGTTTTGCCTTCCAATTATCAGTTCATCCTCCTCGAAAACACATTCCAGTCTAGTGAAATAGTTAAACATTTTCCCGGCTGCAGAGCAAAGGGCCCGGCCTTTTCTGTCCTCCTTGCAAGTGATTTACTGGCTCCGTTACCATGGTAGGCCCATGGCTCCGCACGTTGCATCCAGACACGTATGCACGCACCAGTTTTCAGTATTGGATGGCCCTTGCCCGAGAGACCTTTTACTTCAGACACTACATCCTCCAAACATAAGATACCAGATATGTTATAGGTACAGGTCGCCCTGACACTCCAGACACCAGTCTCCTCCACTAGTGCTAAAGTCAAAGCCCCCAGTTACATGTCATGCTAGTTGCGCGCGCATCCAGGTTAAGGGTTTCTGCTGATTCTGCAACTTTTCCTTATGCATCCACCCACATGTGGCGATTCTTGTGACGTTTCTCTGACATGTACAGTGCACGCCCATGTGTACGCCTCTTTTTCACGCCTCCTCTTAAGCACATGTGTTCTTATCTCACTCTTTTCACCTGTTACGCCTACTGTATTGGATTCAATTGTAAGGTTTTACTATATATAATGTGTAATGTTAATAAAACGTTGACTGTCCCTTCCTGAACCTTAGAGGTGACGGAACATGATGCTCCATCCTTAAGGATAATGCCATTAAAGCCCGTATGACCCAGATACCACGGACTCTGCCTCTCATTTGAATGAGCTGTCTTGTAATGATAATTATACAGAAAAATGACTAGGTAAATTTATTTACCACAGTTTGGCTGCCAGGGTAGAAAAAGGTTCAAGACCAAGTTGATGTCCCACAAGGACAAGTAACACGCCTCTGGAGGTAAGTAGAGGCGAATACCACGTAGTAGTCTACAAGCGAAAGGGTGTTCCCCCTCAGGTGCCCCTTCTACTGGGGCGTGAACTGCGGAAATTGCTGATCTAATTGCATTTATTGAGCAGTACGCCAAAGCTTCCGCTGTGAGATCAGCCAGGAAATTTAAAATCTGGATGACGTCTGCAACAACGGGATCCAGGTTCCTCCAAAGACACCAATGAATCCATCTTGTCCAGACAGACAAATAATGTTTGGTGGTGCCGTCTGCCCACACCTTTGACAAGAAGAGTTCAGCCCGTGACGAAAGTCCTGGGATTGACCAGCGTTGCCTGAAAGCCGCCACGCCATCAGTTGCAGGGAACCCTGAGCAATGAGGTGGTGTGGTACGCGAACCGGATTCAGAAGAAAGTGAGGAAACAGGGGGAGTTGGATTGGAGAATCCCAAGAAAGTTCCATAATAACCGGAAACCAAACTTGCGATCTCCACAGCGGAGTCACCATCACCACCTCTGCCTTCTGTCGGCGGATCTGGGCCGCCGCTCTCGTGATCATAGAGAACAGGGGAAAGGCATAACCCTTCTCCTGACTCCAATCCTGAAGGAATGCATCCGTAGCCACAGCCCACGGATCTGGGCTCTAACTGAAGAACCGAGGCGCAAAGCAAAGAGATCGGTCGAGAACGGACTTCACAGGTACTACAGCCATTGGAACACCTGAGGGTCTGGCTTCCACATGCTGGAATCGTGCAGGTGCCTCGAGTGCCAATCCGCACTCTGGTTGGCTTGGCCCGGAAGATAGTCTGCAAAAATCCCCAAAATCTTTTGCCAGTTTTGCCAGGGCACGGGAGCGGGGACCCCAAGATGATTACCATAACGGACCGCAGAAATATTGTCCATCTTGAGAAGGACACAGGACTGAACCTTGTCCCTGGTCCAACAACGGATGGTGAAGGACCCTGCCAGGAGGTCTAGGCAATTGATATGCAGAGTTTGTTTGTCTAAAGACCACCCTCCTCTAGTGGAGAATTCCCTGCAACGGGTGCCCCAACAGGACATGCTGACGTCAGACTCGATGATCAAATAGAGCACAGAGCCAAAGATTGCCCAGCCATACCATGCTTCCATGTGAGTCAGCCACCAAGCAATTTCTTCCCTCGCTTCTGTGGTGAGCGGCACTGGCAGGGCGTACGACAGACCTGTCCGCAGGTGATGCACCTTCAGGCGTTGGAGGGCCTGATAATGAAGGGGGCCAGGGAAAGGAGAGGACCCACTACTGGGCAATTTGCCTGAGCGAAGTGCAGAGATTGGAAATAGTCTGACACAACTCATGGCGCATCTTGGCCATCTTCTGGGACGGAAAACTCAAGGAAGATTGAACCGAGTCCACAATGAATCCGAGAAAACTCACTTTCTGAGAAGGGGGGAGAAACTGACTTAGGCTCGTTGATGACAAACCCCAACCCCTGCAGGAGATCTACTGTCTGTTGGAGCTGATTGGTCAAAGACTTGGGGCACTGCGACATGAGGAGGATATTGTTGAGATACTTGATCATGAGGATGCCCTGGGCCCTGAGAAACTCCACTGCTGGAGGGAGCACCTTGGTAAAACATTGAGGAAAGACCGAACGGAAGGGAGGTGAACTCGTAGACCTGATCTCTCCAACGGAACGGAAGGAAGCGCCAATGAGGAGGATGTATCAGGACCACCAGATAAGCGTCTTTTAGGTCTAACGAAACATCCAGTTCACTGAAAGTAGGACGTCCTGAAGGAGGTTAATCCCCTCCATCTTGAAGTGGCAGTACACCAACCACTTGTTGAATTTTCGGAGATTGATAACTGGACAATGTCCGCCGTCGGATTTGTCTACAAGGAAAATATTGCTAAGGAAACCGGCGCAATGCAGGACTGATTGACAAATGGCCCCCTTGCGGAGGAGCGCGGAGACCTCATCGCGATAAGTTCTGCATCGCGGGCCGTGAAACAAATGGGCTGAGGGTGGTATACCTGCTGAGGCTGTTCGTAAAATTCTATATAGAAACTTTGTACGGTTTGCAAAATCGATGCATCTGAAGTGATGGAAGCCCACACAGCTGGAAAGGCCACCAACTAACCCCCAATGCAGACCTGAGCAGCTGGTAAGATACTCAACGGTAAAATTGCCACCACCGGCGTTGTTCTTGAAGCCTCCTCAACCTCTGAAGCTCTGGCATCTCGTGGGATAGAAGTTGTTATAATTTGCGCTCATGTTGTACTGACCTCGCCCGGAGCCTTGTACCTTGAATCCACGGCCGGCTGAGCGGCCCCTGCCTCGGCCGGCCCTGTGGAAAACCCAGGGGTTCAAAACTCGCTTGATATTTGTTTGCGCCTTAACCAAAGAGGTAACTGTTGCCACAAACTTACTGAGCTCTTTAACAAAGGGATCCCCGAAAAGGCCCTCCTGGGCTACTGCACCTGCCTCTGAGGAGGCCAAGTCCCCAAGTTTGGGGTCCAGATTGATTAGCAACGAGCGACGATGCTCAGTTGACAGGACGCAGTTTGCGTTACCCATAAAAATAATGGCACGCTGTGCCCAGTTGGAAAGTACATTGGGTGAGATGAGGGATCCAGAAACTTTGGCTCCCTCTGCCATATCTAATATTTTAGTCATAGAGCCAATGGCATCCGGAGTTTATCCTGGCATCAGGGCCAAGATTGGCATATGCCTTTTTCTGAGTTCTTTCATGTCCTCGGCTAAAAAAGTCTCCATTTTCGAGTCAAGTTCAGGAGTGAAAGCAACCTTGCCCTCAAGAGTGCGCTGCGGGCACTCCGCTTTTCAGCAGCCTCCGGCGCCTTTCTCAAGGGGCTTGCAGAAGCGTACGGCAAAAAAATTAGCCACCTTGTCGCCAGGGGCCCAAGCAGCGGACCGGGGGTGGACAATCTTGTCAGGGTCCAGCATGCCAGAACCGTTCCCTGGAGCGGAGAGTCATAGCACCGCAGGGCGCCATGGGCCCGCCTCATCATCTGAGTCTCCCGGGAAGTCGTCGTCCGGTTCTGGAGAAGCCAGACAGGGGGTCCCAAGGGGCTCGGATGCAGGAAGGGGGAGAGGGGGCGGGATTCTTTTTGCCAGAAAAGCACTTGAGGCACGCAAACGCGTCCTTGTCAACCCCTTCTTCGCACTTATTTTTAGACGGGGGCTCGTCCTCCGAGGGGACATTAGGGATGGAGACAGAGGGTTCTGCACGGGCCTGCGCTAACTTTGCGCACTTCTTAACTATCCTGTCTGACAGGCTTTGCTCCATAAGGCCAACCACCTCATTTACCACCCTGTATACAGAGGACTCAACAGCATCATAACATTTATCATCCCATTGCATGTATGTCTGGGATTCCTCCTCTTGAAAGGTGCAGTCCTGAGCTTCCATAGTTAATTGACAGGCCAGGTCAACCCTAATTTCACAGGAGGAGCTGTGGCAGCACAGGAGCACTAAATAAATCAAGGCTGGGTGACCCAGACAGATAAGGCGTAGACCAGCGGTCTACAATAGAGATACACAAGTCCCAGCGCACAAGAAAAGCCCTCAGAATCTCTGACAGGGCTCCGCTGTCCAGCCGTGCACTAATTACGCCAACTAAACCTGCTTTGCACTCTACGCCATCAGGCGTCACCGCCGGACACACCCGCTATACAGACCCCTGCCGGGGCATAAATAATTGAAAATGTTGCCGGAAATACCGATCTGGAACACCGGGCGTTCACCGTGACAGTGGGGACAAAGGCTACGGTCTACGCTGCTCCAGCAGTGTGGTCCCTCTGAAGTGAGGAGACACGCGCAGCAGGAGCCGGTGAGACACGGAACACTGCCCTCTAGCGGACTACAAAGGCACTGCTACAACAATGGGCGCCGGGCGCGTAAAAAGCGCAGATCGGTATCGCGGCCGGGGGAATCTGTGGAGGCAAAAGTTGCTGAATACAAAGCGCTCCCCCCGGCCAAAGTGGGGGCGAAAATACACAATATCAACTGTCCGATAATGAGAAGGCAAAAAAATAACACTTAACTGGAGGCGAAGCAGCAAAGAAAGAGGAGGAATGGACAGTGTGAAGAGACTTTTGTGTGCTAAACATGGACACTGTAAAAGGAGTGGATCTCCCTATGGTTCATGAGAATTGATGTTTTTTCTTAGAGTTTTGTCTTTTGTGCTGCTATGAAATTTTGTTAACAATAAAGTGAAGAAAGACATAGCATAATCTGAGCCTCCGGTCCTGACATAGAATTGCAAGTCATTGGCCAATTATTTATTCTCTGACTTAGGTCCCTAAAGGAAACAAGATAGTTGATTCTTCTGGTGCAAAGAAGCATAAAACAGCACAGGGCCTGATTACGAGTTTCATGGTGAGGCGCCGGGGTCACACCACCACCGCAACACTAAACCCATGGTCGGGGCACCAGCCAGATTACGATGTCTGGTGAGCTCTTTTTTACGTTCCCACAGAGGTGCCTCAGAAAATGAGCACCGCAATGGGAGCGCCAAAACCAGTTCCGACACCGCAGAGACTGTTAAGTCCATGCTGTACAGGAACTGGGGTGCATGCATACAGAGGGGCATATGTTGTGCCCCCCAGCATGCATCCCATGGCCCAGAGGCTTTGTTTCCTCTCCATCACTTTTTTCAAGGAGGAGGAACAACCATGAAAAACATGGCAGAGAGGAAACTTGGAATATGCTTGGCACGACCGCAGCGGCTGCCTCTACACCGCTGCACCACCACCAGGGAACGTGGCAGGGCAATGGTGATCCGAGTGCCCTAATTGTAATAGGGCAGTCGGAAGACCGCCACCGCCGCACCCCCGCAAGTCTGGTGGTCCGTGGACCGACAGACTCAGTATCGAGCCCTTAGTGTCATCTTCACTTTTGGAGGCCCACTTATACCATGGCACAGCCATAAGAAGAGACTTGCAGTTGTAATGACAGAGGGCACGTTTCTCCTGTAGTGCACCCCAGACATCCTTCTCCTTCTCCTCTATTTTCTACTTCAAGTTCTTTATCTTCTGCAAGTGACAGGGGATAATTTGTTCTCTAAATGAAACAATGAACTGAATTCTGAGGTTGCTCGCTTGCATTCTGAACTCAATTTAAATAACCTGGGTCAGAACTGGAGGGTTTTGAGAAAGAACATGCTACACTGGGGTCAACTATGTTAGCAAATATGGCAAGGAAGACACTCTAGTTCCTTTATGAATTAGATTATTGACAACCAGCTTCAACTCAACATTTGAAGACATGATGTAGCAGTACCCCCACTCCACAGGTAACCTGTGGTCCTCTATGTGATACCATTAAAATTGTCCTTCTCAGAGAGTCAGTGGAGGGCAACTGATACCCTCATAAGCCAGCGGAGACGAGGCTTCCAGGGTAAGCCACTGTGACAGGCACTGTAGCTGAGCTGTTAAATAGTTTACTCAAAGTTGAAGTTACCCAGACTCCCTTCTTGTAAGGGTAGATATAAATTCACTATTTGTTGACTGTCCACTTCCATATCAGTGGGATGTTCTAATAAATTGAGGCACATATGTAACATAATTGCTGTAGTTACAGTGACATGTGTGATGGAGTTGGTACATACATGTCAACAACATGTTGTGCATCACTCTGAGATGGATCACTGCTATTCTAAGCTTCTTTTATAGCCAGAAGTGACCAAGGCACAGTGTCATATCAAAGACATCCTGGTTGAAGGTATATTATCTTCTTTTACTAGAGTATGACGCCTAAGTGCACATTAGACACCTCCCAGTCATTCTGCAGTGCCAGGATTCTTGAGGAGATTTGGTAACGGTACATCCCCATCCCAGACATTTTTCATGCTTCGTTGCCCAGCATGTAGTAGATTTACATGCCCTTCAAGTCGCTAGCCCCTATTTATAGCTCAGCTTATGTACAAGGGGACCAGCTCCAAATGCAGCATCATTAAGGTCATTTACTCACATCCATCACCATATGTATCCAACTAAGTAAATGTAAATGTAAATGTAAATGTACAGGAATTTATATAGCGCAAATCACCGAGCGGTTTCTAAGCGCTTGCTTAGGAAACCCGTCCTGGTATTCCCCTGTGAGATAAACCCAGCAGGGTATCCGCAAGGTGAAAGCCAGGCATCCCGCCGCGAGGGGCCGTTGTGGAGATTAAGCAAGCTATTGCCCAGAGTCGCAGAGTGTGAACCCTTGAATCGAGTAGGCACCAGAGCGAGAATTGTCGAGTCCATGGACATTTTAGGACTCAAGACCCCACCGAGCCGGGAATTGAACCCTGGACCCGGGCTGACCTCTGCTTCCAGGTCTGCCTCCTCTAACCAGTGAGCCACACTTCTCCACATACACACATACACATACACACATTCGCGAAAACACCACAGGCCCCACATATACCATATACACAAAGTGGCCTTTAATCCTATCATACATACAGACTAACCATCAAACACCTTTGCACAAATATCCATAAATCCGAAGAAAATTTCCATCAATATTCTCCATTCATCTACTCAACCAACTGTCCACACAAATTCAGCATTCATCAAAACATAAATTCACTAGCCACCCAGTCTCCAACTCACCCAATTGTTCAACAACTGACATTATCATCCACTTTCCATCCATGTACTCATGTATCAGTATAGCCATTCACCTCTGTACACATGACATGACATTACATGTATTTGTAAGTGCATGTTTACCCCTAGGAGCATGTTGGCGCCGAAATAACAAATGTTTATACTAAACCATCCGGAATTATCATTTTTCTTGATCAACCTTCCATGCAATTACCAATCCACACACCCTTACTGAAATGTACACATCAAATAGGCAAGGGTGTTTGCACTGTTGCTGCAGTCTCTGCTGGACCTGTTATTCGAGACAGGAGGCTTCACTGTTACTTGCTTGGTTTTACCTGTTCTGGGACAGTAGGAAGCTTGTACTGCTGCAGTAGTGTTAGGGAGGGATACTTCAACTGCGGTTGCCATCTTGTACCTGTTCTGTGAAGCAATGAAGCTTGCACGTCTGCCCCTGGTGTACCTGTTTCATGAGTAATGGAAGCCTACACTCCTGATGCTCAGCTGTATCTATTGTGTGAAGGGTGCTATGGTGTACTTTTTCTCTGAAGATGGGAGGCTTGCACTGCAAATGCCCAGCTGCGCCTGTTCTGTGAGTGACTTTTGCAATGCTGATGGTGGGCTGCATGTATTCTGTGAGGGAGAGAAGTTTGTACTCTCATGTTTCTGAAGCATTAATAAAATCCACTGTTCTGTGCATGTCTGTTGGTGCCACCTTTCCACAGAAGGATACTTAACATTTCTGTGCTGAGGTTATGGAAGCGCCAGGGGATGGTACTTAAATATCAGT
Source organism: Lissotriton vulgaris (assembly GCF_964263255.1). NCBI lineage: Eukaryota > Metazoa > Chordata > Amphibia > Caudata > Salamandridae > Lissotriton > Lissotriton vulgaris. The sequence continues at coordinate 1,495,533,955 of NC_141694.1, read as the reverse complement.
TTGTGCAGAACCCTCTGCAATTCAGCAATTTCTGTTTGCATTAAAGAAATTTAGAAATAGTCTTGACAGCGCTAAAACACTCTTTATGTGTTTTCATCTTGTAGATGCTGCTTTGTTTATATTAAGTAAAATACTGGATGTAAAGTTCGCGCTACATAAAATCGCAGTAAATAAATAAAAATTAAAAAAAGCGGCGGAGGGAGACACCATGGCAACACGAGGTTTATTTATGCTCTGAGCTTTCCCAGCAAGTGCTGTCATGAGCTGGCTGCCGTCTGTCGGATCTCATTATTGTGTGCTTTGCAGAAGCGAATATCAGCCGAGTCCTTACTCACTTAAAAAAAGCCGAAGCTGCTGATTCAGGAAATAGCTGCAAATGAGTGCAGCCTCCCTGTGGAACTTAGCACTCTGACTGACAGCCACGTTGATGTGGGCGAGGAGGCTCCAATGATTTATCTCCAAGAATACCTGGACTTTCTAGCCCACGCTTGAAAAGGCAACTCTATGGAATCATTAAGAAAAACATTAAAGTAAAGCGGGGAGACTCCGAAACCTTTGCGTTCTCATGCGGTCTAATCTATGGTTTAATTATTAGCCCGTTAAACAAACTGCCCGAAGCATTTAAGCTCTGCATGGATACGTAGAGTTTTAGTACATTGTAATTTTTTTTGAGAATCGAAACCAATAGATTTTCAATGGCATAAATTGCCTCATTCAAGGCCTCGTTAGCACGTGCGGGAAACGTGAGTGATGTGAGAACTGAATTCCCTGTTATTGTGTGGAAAATGCTAATATCGCTAGAACGAACTGAGGACGTCCTGCATAGTAACTGCAGGAAATGTTGATTTAAGGTAGCTAGAATAGGGGTCGGCCTGGGGCAGAAAATAGGCAACAAAATAAAACTAGCCCTATTTGCAAAATAGGTAATGAAAAGGTGGCCCACCTTTGTAAATTGAGCAACTTTGAACTTTTTTGTAGGTGGCCTCTCAGGGCAGACAAACGTTTAGTAATTATATGGCAATGCAGCAGTGACATTCTCTATGTTCTTTTCCTATTAAAAAGATGAAATATTGCCACATCCATGGTTCTTCTGCCCAGAAAGTGCTATTGGTCCATCGAGTTGCCTTCAATTTCATAGTTCAAGTTCAAGTTCAAGTTCAGGAATTTGTATAGCGCACTACTCACCCAGAGGGTCTCAAGGCGCTTGTGGGAGGGTGGGTGCTTGACTTATCGAATAGCCAGGTTTTTAGCTGTTTTCTGAAGGAGAGCTGGTTCTGTGTAAGGCGGAGGTGGGTGGGGAGAGAATTCCAGGTTTTGGCCGCTAAGTAGGAGAAGGATCTTCCCCCCATGGTGGCTCTATGGATCTGCGGAATTTCGGCGGGGGCTGGATTGGACGATCGTAGTTGGCGGGTGGGTGTGTAGAAGGACAGTCGTGTGTTGAGGCATTCGGGTCCAAGGTCGTAGAGGGCCTTGTGTGCGTGGGTGAGGAGACGGAACGTTATTCTCTTGTTGACGGGGAGCCAGTGGAGGTCTTTCAGGTGGCCGGAAATGTGAGCTTGACGGGGGATGTCCAATATGAGTCTGGCTGAGGCGTTTTGGATGCGTTGGAGTTTTTTCTGTAGTTTGGCTGTGGTTCCGGCGTAAAGGGTATTTCCGTAATCCAGTCGGCTTGTGACCAGTGCATGGGTGACTGTCTTTCTTGTTTTGGTGGGGATCCAACGGAAGATTTTTTGGAGCACGCGTAGGATGTTGAAGCATGATGATGAGACGGCGTTGACTTGTCTGGTCATCGAGAGGGAGGAGTCTAGGATGAAGCCCAGGTTATGTGCGTGATCTGTAGGTATGGGTGCTGTACCCAGGGCCGGTGGCCACCATGAGTCGTCCCAGGCAGAGGGGGATGATCCTAAGATGAGGACTTCCGTTTTGTCCGAGTTTAGTTTTAAACGGCTGTTCTTCATCCATCCGGCTACTTCTTTCATTCCTTTGTGCAGATTGGTTTTGGCGGTGTTTGGGTCTTTGGTGAGGGAGAGGATCAGTTGGGTGTCGTCTGCGTAGGAGATGATGTTGAGGTTGTGTTGTCTCGCGATTAATGCGAGGGGACTCATGTAAACGATGAAGAGGGTGGGACTGAGTGATGATCCTTGTGGTACGCCGCAGATGACTTCGGTGGCCTTTGATTTGAATGGGCGGAGGCGGACTCTCTGGGTTCTTCCGGCGAGGAACGAGATGATCCAGTCCAAAGCTTTTCCTTGTATTCCGACGTTGCTGAGGCGTTGTATGAGGGTGCTATGACAAACTGCGTCGAAGGCGGCGGAGAGGTCAAGTAGGATGAGGGCAGCTGTTTCACTGTTGTCCAGTAGCGTTCGGATGTCGTCTGTAGCTGCGATGAGGGCAGTTTCAGTGCTGTGTTTGGCTCGGAAGCCGGACTGTGAGGGGTCGAGGGATTTGTTGGATTCAAGGAAGGCGGCGAGCTGATTGTTGACGGCTTTCTCAATGACTTTGGCAGGGAATGGGAGGAGCGAGATGGGGCGGTAGTTCTTAAGTTCAGAGGGGTCTGCTGTGGGTTTCTTCAGAAGGGCGCTGAGTTCGGCATGTTTCCAGATTTCCGGGAAGGTAGCGGAGTTGAAGGAACAGTTGATGACATCGCGGAGATGGGGTGCGATGATGGAGTCTGCTTTGTTGAAAATGTGGTGGGGGCATTGGTCGGTTGGCGATTCTGAGTGGATGGAGTTCATCAGGCGGATGGTGTCTTCAGTAGTGATTGGGTTCCAGGCGCAAAGGTAGTTAGAGTGCTGTTTTGGTTCGGAGGTGGGTGGAGTGAAATGGTCTTCGGACTGGTTTTCAAAGCTGTTATGTATGTCGGCGATTTTGTTGTGGAAGAATGAGGATAAAGAGTTGCAGAGGTCTTGGGAGGGAGTAATGTCGTTGGAGCCGGCGGTGGGGTTGGTAAATTCTTTGACGATGTTGAATAGTTCTTTGCTGTTTTGGGCGTTGTTGTCGAGTCGATCTTTGAATGCTGGTTTCTTGGTGGATCGGATCAGTTGGTGGTGTTTGCGGGTGGCGTTCTTGAAGGTGGCCAGGTTGTCAGTGGTTGGGTTTTTTCTCCAGGTTTTCTCGAGGGTGCGACAGAACTTCTTGGATTTCTTAAGGTCATCATTAAACCAGGGGGCTTTTTTGGTACCTTGCTTGATTTGATAATTTTTCAAGGGTGCTAGTTCGTCGGCGCTGAGGGTGATCCATTGTGTGAGGTTGGTGGCTGCTTGGTTTGGGTCCGATGATTTGGCAGGAGGGTTTAGGTGAAGCGAAGAGGAGAGCTGGGCGGCGGTGATTTTGTTCCAATTTCTTCGGGGAATAGGTTGTGGGGGGTTATGGGTCGTGGTCTTTTTGTAGTTGAAGTGAACGCAGCTGTGGTCCGTCCAATGGAGTGCTGTGGTGTGATCGAAGGAGATGTGTTTGCTGGAGAAGAAGATTGGGTCGAGCGTGTGCCCGGCAAGGTGGGTGGGGGTGTCAACAATTTGTTTGAGTCCGAGATTGGCCAGGTTGTCCAGAAGGGTGGTGGTGTTGATGTCGTTATTCTTTTCCAGGTGGAAGTTGAGGTCTCCCAGTAGGATGTAGTTCTCGGAGGGGAGGGCATGTGGGCTGATGAAGTCAGTGATATCTTCGCTGAATTGTGTGCGGGGTCCTGGAGGTCTGTAGATGAGGGTGCCTCTGAGTGTGGTCTTGGGGTCGGTGTGGATCTGGAGGTGAAGGTGTTCGGCGGTAGCGAGGTTATCGTCGGAACTGGTCGTGATGCGGATGGTGTTTTTATGGACGATGGCTATGCCTCCTCCAGTTTGGTTGATGCGGTCCTTTCGAATGATCTTGTAGCCGTCCGGGATAGCTATGGCGATGTCGGGCGCTGATGAGGCGTTCATCCAGGTTTCCGTAAGGAAGGCGATGTCCGGCGCTGTGGTGTCGAGTAGGTTCCAAAGTTCGATGGAGTGTCTGTGGACCGAGCGGGTGTTGAGCAGGATGCACTTTAGGTGGTTAGTGTCGGAGCTCTGTTTGGAGTTAGTGGATTTGGTGTGGGTCCTGATGCAGTCGAACTTGCAGGAGTGGCAGGTGAAGGGTCCATGGGTGTGTCCTGGGGCGGCTTGGTAGCAGTTTGGGAGTCGGCCAGGGTTAAGTGCTGAGAGGGATGCGGCGTCGTACATTAAGCGGGTGGAGTGGGTTTTCCGTGGGCCAGGGGGTCTGGCGCTGGGCGCGGTCCAGGCGCAGATGGGCTTACCTTTGGCGCACCTTCGGCGCACATATGGCGCGACCGCTGTGCGTGAACGCTGCGCGCTGAAGCATCTGTCATAAGTGGATAGTGGAGGGGGGTGGGGCGAGGGAAGATCAGCTGGGAGGCGGGAGCGGGGTGGAGGGACGGGCTGGGAGGCAAACAAACAACAAAATGGCTGAAACTAAAGCGAAACCAGGCGAATCACTCAGGCAATGCGATGTAGCGCTACGATATAGAGCTTCGATGTGGCACAGTTTAAATGCAACTAATGAAGCAGACCAGCGCAGTGCTACGATATCAATTTGGCACAATATGTATGCAGGCAATGTACACAGTTCTGCGCAGTACTATGATAATAATTCGGCACAGTTTAAATGCAATCAGTGTCCAGCGCAGCGCTACGATACCAATCTGCCTTGAGAAAAGAGCACGCTATGTAGAAGACCAGCACTGCGATAGCGGGGAGCGTGGGGAGCGACCTCCTCAACAGGAGTCAGGATGGTCACATCAACATTGCACCTTCCTTATTCCCTCAGGCTTGTCCCCATCCTCTCCTCTCTACTAGGTTCTCATTTTCACCTCTACTGTCCCCTTCAGCACTTTAGGCAAACTACTCCATGGCCGACCGCATGGGGAACCGCTCCAACACCCACCGACCACGCACGCAACCTAGGGATCATCCTCGACTCCACCCTCTCCATGACTAAACAGGTCAACGCCGTCTCCTCCTCCTGCTTCAACACTCTCCGCATGCTCCGTAGGATCTACAAGTGGATCCTCACTGAAACGAGAAGAACGGTCACCCAGGCCCTTGTCAGCAGTAGGTTGGACTATGGAAACGCCCTCTACGCAGGAGCCTCGGCCAAACTCATGAGACGGCTCCAACGCATCCAGAACGCCTCTGCACGCCTGATCCTCGACATCCCTCGCCGCAGCCACATCACACCCCACCTGAGAGACCTGCACTGGCTCCCGGTCAACAAGAGGATAACCCTTAAGCTCCTCACCCACGCACACAAGGCACTCCACAACACCGGACCAACGTACCTCAACAGACGACTCATCTTCTACACCACCACCTGCCAGCTCCGCTCCGCCGACCTCGCCCTCGCTACAGTCTCCCGCTTCCAAAGAGCGACCTCAGGCGGCAGATCGTTCTCCCACCTCACCGCAAAGACCTGGAACACCCTCCCCATCCACCTATGGCAGCCCCAAGACCTGCTGACCTTCAGAAAACTCCTCAAGACCTGGCTTTTAGAGCAGTAGCAGCATTCCCCACCCCAGCGCCTTGAGACCCTCACGGTGAGTAGTGCGCTTTACAAATGATATGATTGATTGATTGATTGACTCCATCTTATTCTGGTTTGAAAATAAATGTAATCTAGAGGTCACACACATTACTTTCAAGCACATAGACTAACTCGCCAAGGTGCTCTATACTTTCTCAACCTTGTAATCATGATTTGGAACATCTGTAAGGTTGAAACTTATTTCTATTGAATATCACGTAACTGTCATCATAACATATGCTGGAATCTACATATGTACTGGTTTGGACCTAAGATCCTTTCCGTTGACTTCTCAGTCCCTGCAAATGTCAGATGAAGGAAAGCTCAAAGACGTTTCCAGTTGTCCCAGAAATTATTAACACCAGAGTTTGTTGATTGGGTTCTCCCAAAAACATTAGGTCTTTCCAAAAAAGAAGTCACTGGTCTGACATGTGCAGTGGTTGTGTGCACGGTGTTGGCCACCAACAAGGTGCTCATTGACCTCGTCTCATCTGACAGAACAAGCAATTCTACTGCTTAATTGGCCATGCTCCCTTAGACCATTTTTAGAATTCACTGTTCAGATTTATAAACATGTTTGTTTTATTAGGTTGAGCCTGGGCAGCGCATGCGCTGCGAGGCTTGCTGTATTAGAGTATGGACTTGAAGCTCCGCCCACTCTCTGTCCATATTTTTCACTGGCTTGTGTCACTGTCCTTTGTAAATGCTGGCTTCTGATTCGTTAATAGGCTTATTAGACCCTTTTTAGTAACACTTTGTCTTCATATGTAACCTCACATGAGGACTGGCCCTTTTACTTCTGTTGTTACATGGTATGTCTTATTTAGTCTGTAAGCACTATTTTCTTTAATGAGGTTCTCCTACTGCAGTCACTACATCCTTTCCTGTAACATTCAGCACGCTGTGCGCACTTTCACTTTCCAAGTAGTTTGCGACAATGGCGGTCGCTTCTTTGAAATGAAATAGGTCTCGCATTTACAAGAGTTTGAGCCTTTGGCATTGCAAATGACAATGCCATTTATTTATGTGTTAATTATCAAAACAAATAAATAAAAGGCATTGTCATTTACAATGCCAATAGCTTACATTCTTGCAAATGCGAGACCTATTGCATTGAAATGCTTGTTATTGTCTTCTGAGCTAAACAACTTCACTTGTTCCCTATCTGCATGGGTGCTGTTGAGTTTCCTTCTGCATCGGTTTTTCTGTCGGACTGACGCACCGCTCAACAGCAGAGTTTATATGCTCCTCTCTTGGTATCAACTGAGGACAGATATAGTACACTGCACCAGCAACTCAAGCTGCATTGCAGCAAACGTTGGCAAGAAAATCTCTTTGAACAGATCGATTAGCCACATGCTGAGAAATCATCTGTGCTAAACAACAGAAATTAATTTAATGTTTACTGCCTAAAATGTGTTTGTCTTGGTCCCAACAGAAGCAGTCCCTCTGAATGTCTAGACAAAAACTGTGTACAGGTCAATAGGACAAAGAAGGATCGACTGGTGCTGGGCATGAGTTAATATCTAGAATTGTGGATGAATACAATAGTGGGGACCAGAGCTAGTGAAGTGGATGGGTGCAGTTTTACTTGACAAACTATCTAGTGGCTCCTGCTTTAAGTGAGACATCATAGATATGGCAATTCCCCACAGGCTCCATACAGACAAGTCTTCTTAAAACAACCCTGGTCTCACTATTTTTTTCAATTTTATTCATGCAGTTTAAAGAACACAGAATGTTAAAAGTAAAAAATACAATAGCTAATAGTAAAAAACAAAAAAACGTATTAACCCCTTGCACGCGCCAGAAATTTTTGCGCTGTGCGGGCGATTTTAAAAGTGTGTGGGATTCGGACAGCCCCTGGCCGTCCTTTGCACATGCCCACTGTGACGAATGATGGCTGGAGGCCGTCATGAGAATGCAAGGGGTTAAACAATTTAAAGTAATATGTCTTTTGGGACAAGCTCTAAAATAGACATCTGTGGGATCCATGCAAATTTGTGTGAAAGGATTCAAGAGTCAGAAAACAATATTTCTGTCAGAATGGGCGTTTTTAACCTTCAGAGTTACATGTTATTAACTCTCATATCTGAAGGGGTTGTCCTAAAGCTGTATCTAACAAGAGATCATGGGGGTTACAAGAATTATTTCAGGAACCACAGAGAAGATTTGGGACAGGGGACTGCTCAGATGGCTATGAGGCTGTTGGTTGTGAAAGGTAGCTTCTCTCATTCATTTCCTCTCTTGCAGTTTTGAATAAGACTTTCCGATCCCATCACAGAACCATGGTTCTGCTGACTCAGATCAGTGTTCTGAGAGCTCACAGTGAAAAGAGTTTGCGGGGGCGGTAAAACTCTGAGCAGGACAAAGAGTTTGGGAACCCTGGGGAGCTCTACTGGTGATATAAGCTGGGCCAGGTCTACTTATGGATCCCAAGAATAGTTTCAAAGTCCTTAGGGGGTAAAGATTCATTATGAGCGGATTTAGGTGGAGTTTAGACTCCTTTTACGGGGGTTGTGGTAGATTGTGGACTTCGTATTTCCCCATTCGGACAGGGATCTTCAGTCTAGTAACCTGAAGACAAATCCCACATACAACGTTTGGCCAATGTGTGGCATTTACCTTCAGTTTCATTTCATCAGGCTGGCTTTCAAGCAGGCAACTTCTTTGCTTCAGTGATCTTATTGTATGGTCCTTATGGGTCCCTTTGTTCTTTTGAGCTGCAAATCCTCTGGAATATCAGGCTTCCTACCACTTAAGGTTTCCAACTCAAGACAGCCACCAAAATCTGCCAGAGCATCCCACTGTGACTAGGGGTAGATCAGGAAGACTCCTTCCCTAGATCAAGAAAGAAGGTTAGTCTGGGGAAGCCACTTGTACTTCTTGGCCAGTAAGACAAGTGCTCCTTCTTTTTCCTAAACAGGCTGCAGGGTTTGTGGTCAATCCTACATTATTTATAGTGGAAAGTTATACTCCTATTGCATTTGGAGCATCAGTTTATACTTTCTACAGACTGACCTACGCCCTATTCTTAGGAGGGTGGCATATCTTAAATCCCGAGGAATTTATATTGTGATGTAAGACAATATATTACGCTTTCTGACAAATTAATCATAGGTCAGGACACCACTTACTAAGAATATCTCCGTTTTTTCTCACCCTTCTACATCAAGGAAAGGATAATCAATAAGTCAGGGGAATCGGGTATTCTCCCACAGTGCATAGAGTAAGTGGTATATTGTTAGCTCCTCTGCCACATGATAGTTGCATATAGGGCCATTCACACATTAACAACCGGTCCTGAGAGTAACGTCAAGCCAGTAACGTTCCAAAGAAGTTCAATAGAATTGAGATGGGCCTACCCATCCATCATCGCTGTCAGGGGAATGTGGAACTCAAAGAGAATGCACTATAGTAAAATTGTCAACCTCTTTATAACATACTTTTGGAAACCTCTGTCATATAGTCTCCCTCCGTATCTTAGGAGCCATTTCATCCCTTCTTACATTCAGGAAGGAGCTCAAACGTGGCTCTTTAACAACTAAATAGTTCTAACTCAGCATGCTCGGTTCAGCAAGCGCCAAGACACCTACGGGTATACGTGCGCTTTATACATATTTCTAACATAACATATAAATGCAGATTCTTGAGATTTTTTTTAATCTATCAGGCCCTGCAACTGACGGAGTCTGAAAATGTGCTTTCATTACTTTTCAGAGTTTAAATCACATAAAAACCTTTGAGCTCATTGTGCATAATGTGCAGGCAAGCCCAGCACCAAAGGAAGGTAGACACAAACAGAGAGAAACATGTATCTTCTAGCCTCCTTCAAAAGCTGTGCAGTGCACGAATCCGCCGCCTATTCTTTTTTTCTTTCCTATGCACATTTTCATTAAAATATTCCATCCTGAGCCACATACTGGAAGGCCTGGCCTGTGCCAGGTTCACGACTGAGGCTCTGCTATGGTGAACATACAGGACCCAGCCTTCTGTGGAGCAACAAAAACAAGGGTGCGTGTGAGCAAAACATCTAGGGGTGTACAGCAGGCAGATGCTGATACTACTTACTACTTGACTTATGCTCGTCCTTCATTGCTGTCATATGATTCTTCTGGATTCCTGCTCTGGCTCCAGCTGATTTGTACTTGGACTGTGATATCTACGATTGGAATGCTGGCAAAGAGATTGTTTAGGATTATTTTAGTTTAGGTGTCACAATGTGTGAAGGACCAATGTCTAGCGGCTAAGGTAGTGCAGTTTAGTGTGATCTTGGTGGGGATTTGTAGTGGGGTGCGGTGAAACAGCATTTGTTCTATGTACGTTGACAAAATGAATAATGGTGAATAGGAAATCTTATTACTGTTTTTGTTTTGCAGCTCTATCAGGTGCATAACAATAAATTAAATCTGCTATTGTACATGGTTGTGTGCACGGAGATGTGCAAATGTGCAAATTACATTGTGACAGATTAAGCTTTATTTTCTTTGTGAGGAGGGAAAAAAGAGCTATTGGCAATCTGATGAAACTGACACCTTATAAGGCGCCCTGTACTCGGACTTTTGGACTATGGTTCCTCTGAGGGTGCATTTGCTGAACTAAGCAGAGGTATGGAGAGGATTGGATGGATAAATTCCGAGGTTGTACCAGAGTTTGATTTAGACATTTAAATTAAAAGTTAAGAAGTGTATTTTTTATTCATTTTTCTAATCAGTGTTGTAGATAATGTTGGTATAACTTTTATTAGAAAAATTGCAACTTTCTTTTTTTATTTTTTTTTATTTTTTATTAGGACATAAGACATAGATAGAAATCATACAGAAAGAAAAAAGCAAACATTAAATCGCCATGCCTTAAGTCTTCTTTTTCATGATTATACCCCAGCCCAAATGGATACCCACAGGGTAAAGAGGACAATTAACAACAAGTATCAATCGTTCATGAATGAAAACATAGATATAGATCATGGGTACTCACAAACTTTCTCTCAGGGGCCAAATTTACAGTGTGGTATGTGTCCGAGGGCCACACCGGTGGGGGCGGGGTCAGTGGGGGAGGGGGCGGGGCTAGAGCAACAAAAAAAATTGTGACCATGAGGTTGAACACAAGTCCCTGCAGCAGACGCCTTCGTCCACTGAGCTACCAGACCCGGCATCTATGTATATATATATATATATCTGCCACCCTCCCTCCATCCCTCTATCTCCCTCCCTGTCTCCCCCTGTCTCACTCACTCTGACTGTCTCACTCCCTCTCCCTCTCTCCTTCCCTCTCCCTCCCTTTCCTTCCCCTTCCCTCTCCCTCCCTCTCCCTCTCCTTCCCTCCCTCACCCTCAATCCCCTTCCCTCTCTCCCCTTCCCTCACTCCCCTTCTCTCCCTCCCTCCCTCACTTCCTCCTTCACTCCCCTTCCCTCACCCTCACTCCCCTTCCCTCACCCCGTCCCTCACCCCCTCCCTCACGCCCTCCCCTCACCCCCTCCCTCGCTCCCCTTCCCTCTCTCCCCTTCCCTCCCCTCACTCCCTCCCTCACTCCCTTCCCTCACTCCCCTTCCCTCACTCCCCTTCCCTCACTCCCTCCCTCACTCCCCTTCCCTCCCTCCCTCCCTGCCTCCCTCCCTCCCTTCCCTCACCCTCACTCCCCTTCCCTCACCCCGTCCCTCACCCCCTCCCTCACGCCCTCCCCTCACCCCCTCCCTCGCTCCCCTTCCCTCTCTCCCCTTCCCTCCCCTCACTCCCTCCCTCACTCCCTTCCCTCACTCCCCTTCCCTCACTCCCCTTCCCTCACTCCCTCCCTCACTCCCCTTCCCTCCCTCCCTCCCTGCCTCCCTCCCTCCACTTCCCTCACCCCTCCCTCACTCCCTTTCCTCACTCCCTTCCCTCACTCCCCTTCCCTCACTCTCTCACTCCAATTCCCTCACTCCCCTTCCCTCACCCCCTCCCTCACTCACTCCCTCACTCCCCTTCCCTCACCCCCTCCCTCCTTCCCCTTCCCCTTTCCTCAATCCCTCCCCTCACTCCCTTCCCTCACTCACCTCTCACTCCCTTCCCTCACTCCCTCCCTCCTTCCCCTTCCTTCTCCCCTTCCCTCACCCCTCCCTCACTCCCCTTCCCTCACTCCCCTTCCCTCACTCCCTCCACCTCCCCTTCCCTCACTCCCTCCCTCACCCCCTCCCTCACTCCCTCCCTCACTCCCTTCCCTCACTCCCTTCTCTCACTCCCTTCTCTCTCTCCCCTTCCTTCACACCCTCACTTCCCTTCCCTCACTTTCTTCTCTCTCTCCCCTTCCCTCACTTCCCTTCAATCCCTCCCTTCCTCCCTGCCTCACTCCCTTCCCTCAATCCCCTTCCCTCACTCCCCTTCCCTCACTCCCTTCCCTAACTCCCCTTCCCTCACTCCCCTTCCCCCACTCCCTCCCTCACTCCCCTTCCTTCACTCCCTTCCCTCACTCCGTCTCCCTCACTCCGTCTCCCTCACTCCGTCTCCCTCCCGCTGTCTCCTTCTGTCGCCCTCCTCCCTCCGTTGCCCTCCTCCTTCTGCCTGTCTCCCTTTCTCTGTCTCCATTTCTAGGACTCCCTTTCCCTCCCTCCTTCTGTCTCTGTCCCTCTACCTCCCTCTGTCACCCTCTGTCATCTCACCCTGCCTGTGTGTCACCGGGCTGAGACAGCTTCCCCAGCCTGCTTCCCCAGCGCACACAGAGACACAGCCCCACCTGAGCACTTCACAGGTCTTTAAAAAGACCATTTGCATGTGAATGGGACTTTGCTGTATTTCACCTCCTGAGGTTCCGTGACAATTGTAAATGGTGTTTTCGACTCGCACGAATATGGTCGAGTCTGGTATCTACGAACCGCAAATGACGAGTTTAGTAAGTGTGCGCAGTTTCGCTGTGCTAACTTAAACCGTTCGTTTGTTATGTGGGTTTTTCATCTGTACCCACGGGTTCCATCTTAGATACGGCATCCATTTTGTCTCTTGCCCTCAAGTAGCCAGCGAACGGACGCTGTCCGCTTCGCGACCCTGGGACTCTCAAGATATTTGCGGAAGACACATGTTCTTTGTAAGTGTCTTTATGATGAGGGGGATGATACTGTAAGGCAGATGGCCCCGCTCGAGGCTCATCCTGCCGTGCCGGTTTATTGTCTCAGTCGTGCATCTCATTAGGCACGTCCCTTTGATGCCTGTATCTCGTGTTTCCCGATACCTCCCCTTTTACACCCTTTCTGATCTCCCCACTGTCTCCATCTTCCTCTGCACCTGTCTTTGTTCCTATTTCGATCTGTTTTACTGCCGATTGGAATGCACTAATGTTGGGAAGATGGGTTTTTACAGTTGGGAACCGCCAAATGTTTCCGCACTTATGTTCCGGACCTTGTGTGTATCAAAGTGACCAAAGCGACCCCTCTGGGGGATAATTGTGGGAACCGGGTTGTAAACCTTTGTGTATCATGTTGTCCTATGGGTAAATTCTGTATAAAAGGAGCGATCCACAGAACCAATTTGAAGCAGTCTCCCCAAGTTGCACGTGTTGTACTTGTCGTGACTTCTGTGTTCCCTGCAGTAAATAAACCTTGAATCTTTGACGCCGAAGGAAGTGTCCCGTGTCTCTGTCATTCGTACGCCGGAGCAGGTTACCCACGAAGGTTTCAGGTGTTGTGCCCTGGCACCGCTGGGTCTTAAAGAGCCCAGTCCTTCCGTTGGCGCCCAACGTGGGGCTGCATCAGTGGTACCGGTCCAAGCCCGACGATCGTGAGGAACTTCGTGTGAAATCTCCGAGGGAAGGTGCACTCCGCTTCATCGATCCTGTTGTCGAAATAAGTGGCCCGAAGACTTTTCCTGCGAAGATTCCCGCCTCCTGACGGCTGCGACGGACTGCTGCCCTGACTGTAGACCTGTTTTGGCGCCTGGCGTAGACCTTGGTATAGCGAGACGATTGACGGGCCTTCCTGGTGACGCCATCGATCTTTGAGTTAAGTATTTGTGGGTCGCTCCCAGAGTCCTTGGTTGTTGACACTTTAGCGAGTGTTTTTGTTGTTGACGCTGTGTGAGTGTTTTTGTCGGTGACACTTTGCTAGCGTACTTTGTTGTGTTATTTGACGACTGCAGCCGCCAAAAACCGAGGGTTTTTGCTTTTTGCTGGGACTTGGTAAATCCCGTAACCCTTGAAGTTTGTGAAACTCGGCTAGTGTGCAAGATGCCTGGTCGTAGTACTTTGTTTAGTTGTTTCATACCTTGTGGTGCGGATTCCCGACTGGAGGACTCGTGTCCGATACCTCCGGTTGGAACTCCGACTTATGAACTGTACAGTAAACATGGGCTAGGCCCGATTACCTTTAACGATTACTGGATTCGCTATACAAAGAAGGATGGTGTCCTTAGTTGGCCACCTCATGGTAGCTTTGAGACCCCGATTTTAGATAACCTAGAGGCTAAATTGTTCGAGAGAAAGTCAAGGCCGGCCATGTTTGATGCCTTTCGGTTGTGGCGTAAAGAAGCCCGACAGAAAGAAATCAGACAGACTAAACGAAATCAGAGAGATAGTGTTGCTGCCATTGTAAAGAAAGCAGAGCAATTTCAGCATGATAAGGAGGTTAAGGAAAAGGAAGTGTTTGATAGATTACAGCGTATGACCATAGATAAGTGCTATCCTACTTTGCCTACGGAGTCGGAAAAGAAGGAAGAAGCAGTTGAGGATCCCTTAATGTCTTATCTTATGAAGTCGCCACCTCCGTACGTGCAGGGTACCGCAGTTCCTGTGGTTCCCCCTGTGCCTGCTCCTGTACCTGTTCCTCAACCTGCACCCGTTCTTCCGACTGTTCCTGCTCCTTTGCCCGTTGCTATCCCTACTGCTCCTCCGCTTCCACATACTCCTGCTCCCGCTACTGCTCCTGCTCTGTTAACTCCTGCTATTGCTTCTGTTTCTACTCCTTCACTTGTTAGTTCTGTGTCTTATACTTCTCCCTCTACTCGTAGTCGTAATTCTCCTCTTGCGGTTAGTTTCTTTCATTCGCTCGGACCTGTTCTTGGGTCCGCTGGTTCAGATGGTCCTCAGAGACGTAGTCAGCTTCCTGGTAACAGGGAACGCGCTTCATTATATAATATGGCGATGGGTTGGATGACACATCCCCTTCGTAATCCACCACGTGTTGTACTCGACACGTTTTGTCAATTTAATATACCAACCCAAAGATTCGTGTTCGAGGAAATGTGTAAGGTCCTTCGTGATCAGATATCGGCCGACGCACCTGACGAGGTGCTGACCGCTTTGTCTGATCTACAGCTTCAGTTCTCGACTGGACTGATAGTGGATACCAATGTTCGACGTGCTGTTGAACGGTTGCTATCTTTTCGTCCCACTCCTATACCTCAAGCCTTGTTTGTTGAGGATATTGAAAGACAACCAGATGAGTCCGGTCAGTTTCCTATGCGAGAGGTTCCACCAGTGTGGATGCCAGGTAATCCTGGGGCAAACCCGCCGATCTTGCCGTTCTTTCAGAGAGTATGGATACATCTCCCATGGAAACGCTCAGAAGTGTTGCAGGTGAAGCAATCCTTGCCTGACCCTCGCAAAAATCCTGCAGGGTATTATAAAGAATTATCGCAGCTCGTAGACGCTACGGTAATGAATCTTGCCGATATTGACATGCTGTTTGGCAATGTCGTACCGCAGCCGGTATGGGCTAAGATTCGTCAGGAAAATCATCCGAATGAATTAGGTGGTGCTTGGGCTGCCATAGTAGCGGCGGATGCCCGACAGACTGGTGGTGCTAAACCCGACCAGCTGGTTGCTGATCTTCCTCAAAGAATAATAACGTTAATGAAAACTCTTATGCCAGCTATGAGGGTGAATTGGGACAAATTGTCAGCTTGTAAACAGAAAAAGGACGAGAGTGTCTCCGACTTCTTTACGAGGTTTGAGGAGGCATTCATCGATCACAGTGGTCAGGATATGAGCACTGAGGGTGGTCAGAGGTTGTTCGTAGACAAATTTGTTTCAAACTTATTGCCCGATTTGAGCAATAAATTGAAGAATTCAGAAAGTGCGTGGGCCGTTTCTACTTCAGCTCAAATATTGGCTACGGCACAGTATTATGAGAATAGAGAGAAAGAAGAGAGTGACCGTGCTGATAAAAAGACGAAAGAACTTAAGACTAAAGTGTTGTTACAGCAGGCTTATCCTCCACGTTCGAATCAGAATACTTCGCAACAAAATCGATCGCAGCCGCAATCGAATCGATCACAAACTCGTAATGATTCCTCTTTCCAAAGATCGTCCTTAGGATACAATCAATGTGCTTATTGCAGACAGGAGGGACATATCAAATTCAATTGTCCTGTTCTAAACGAACGTAATAGTGATAATTCATCTAGAGGAGGTCGTGGTGGTTCACAGCAGGCACCACGTGGTAGAGGTCGTGGTGCTCAGAATGATCGCCCAGATAACTCATCAAATTCCGATAATTGTTTTGATCAACGTGGATCATCGCAAGGACGATCTGCGCAGTACAATGTAGACGATTATTACGTCGATCAGGGAACTGACGACAGTAATTACTAGGACAGCCGAAGACAAGGAGAGGGAGTAGTATCAGTTCCGGTTGATCAGAGAGGGCCTTACGTCGCAATTGCTACATCGGGCGTCGTTGAGCCTTTTCTGTTGGACACTGGTGCAGCGAAAAGTTCCATAAAGCATTCGAAACTCCCTGGCGCACCTTTGTCTGGCTTAACAAATGTTTCCGTTGGATTCTCTGGCGCCCCCGTTAGCAATCCAGTTTCGCGCCCTTTGCCCCTTACAATTGGGCCTCGTGAGCTAGAAGCTCCGTTGATTTTAACCACGGGTTGTGGTGAAAATCTTTTGGGTCTGGATTTGCTTAAACGTTTGTATGCAACTTTGTATTGTTCTCCTGCGGGTGTAAAGCTTACGCTGGGAGAGAGGGTTGTCTCTCCCATGTACTTGTCTCTCGATAAGCTTCCACCGGAATTGAGTTCTCTTCCTGCATCTTTGTGGGCAACAGGTCCCAATGATGTGGGCCTGCTTGACATCTCCCCTTATGTTGTTCAATTGAAATCTAATGTGCGATTGCCACGTATTCCCCAGTATCGTATCTCTCTTGATGGTGAACGAGCATTGTTAGCGATCATCTATGATTTGATCGAGAAAGACGTTATTGAGGAAACACGGGGAAACGTGTGCAACAGCCCTGTACTGCCCATTCTAAAACGTACTGATCCTTCGAAACCACCTGTCTATCGTTTTGTTATCGATTTACGGGAGGTGAATAAAATTGTGATTCCTCAGTTCCCCGTTGTGCCTGACATCACGACATTACTGACTCTGATTCCAGCTTCTGCATCGTGGTTTTCGGTGATTGACTTGAAGAATGCGTTCTTCAGCATTCCCATTGCAGAAGAGAGTAGAGACCTTTTCGGTTTCTCTCTTGGTGGACGCAGCTTCCGGTTTAAACGCGCTCCTCAGGGCTACTGTGAGAGTCCATCGATTTACAGTCAAGCCCTGAAGGGTCAACTGGATGCATTTAGGTTGCCGGCTGGTGCGGCCTTAATCCAATACGTCGATGACCTATTGGTGGCTGCAGATACTCAGGACATTTGCAAAATTGCTACGGTGTCGTTGCTGCAACATCTCTGCGAGTTAAATCACAAGGTGTCACCTTCTAAACTCCAATATTGTTGTCAAGAAGTAACCTATTTAGGTCACTTATTGTCAAAGGAGGGAAGACGGTTGACCCCAGAGAGAATTGCAGCAATTGCGCGAATGGCTGTGCCAACAACCCAAAGAGATGTGCGTGCCTTTCTAGGTATCACGTCATACTGCAGGCAATGGATTCCAAATTTTTCATTGCTAGCGAAACCATTGGTAGCTCTTACGTGCAAGGATGTTTCGACTCCTTTACCATGGACGGAAGAATGTCAGAAAAGTTTTCCTGAATTACGTGATTCATTGTGTTCGGCTCCTGTGTTAGGTACTCCTGACTATAGCAAGCCGTTTACATTATATGTTCACGAGAGGGAAGGTTGTGCTTTGAGTGTCTTAACGCAACCTTTTGGTGGTAAGCAACGTCCATGTGCATATTTTTCCTCGACCTTGGACCCGGTAGCTAGAGCATTGCCGAGTTGTTTACGAGCAACGGCGGCAGCCGCGGTCTCCATCCGACAATCAGCAGGATTGGTCATGGATAATATGCTTACGGTGATGGTTCCGCATGCAGTCGACACTCTTTTGAATCGTACGAAAACTCAGCACTTGACGAGTGCGAGGTTGTCTGGGTACGAGTTGACGCTGTTGGCAAGCCACATTCAAATAAAACGTTGTAATGTTCTGAACCCGGCAACTTTGTTACCAATTAGCTCAGAGTCAGATGAAATAACAGAACATGATTGTTATTTGAGGACAGAGGAGGAAACAAAAGGTCGAGTGGACCTTAAAAACACCCCATTGGAAGACCCAGATGGAACACTGTATGTGGATGGTTCATGTTTCAAGTTGCCGAATGGCGATGTGACTACTGCTTATGCTGTTGTAACGTTGAATACTGTTGTTGAGCCTGCGAGATTAAATCAGAATTCTGCCCAAGCCGCAGAGCTGATCGCTCTCACTAGAGCGTGTGTGTTAGCGAAAGGGAAACGTGTGAATGTGTTTACCGACAGCCAATATGCCTTTGGCGTCGCACATAGTTTTGGACGGTTGTGGAGAGAGAGAGGTTTTCTAACATTGCATGGTACGAAGATTCAGCATGGCCAGCTTGTGAATGATCTTTTGGATGCACTTACGTTGCCTAAGCAAGTGGCGATTGTCAAATGTAGTGCGCATCGTAAGGTGACGGATGATGTTGGTCGTGGTAATGCTTTTGCGGATGAGATTGCTAAGGAGACTGCACGAAACCTTAGCACTCGAATGTATGTGACGAGTTCGGTTAGGTGGCCTACAGAATCGAGTATGTGTGAGGACACTATCGAGAGTGTGAAAGCAATTCAGAATGAGGCCACCGAGACTGAAAAGACGAAGTGGAAAGAAAGCACAGGAAAGTTGGATGCGAATGGTTGTTGGATTGACTTATCGGATCAGAAAAGGTGGATGTTGCCTGATGCATATGTGCTGGCTGTTGTGACAATGGCGCATGGGTTAGCACATATTAGTGCGAAAGGTATTTGTAAGTTGTTGTCTCCTGTGTGGAAGAATGATGGTATTACGAAATGTGCTGAACGCTTGGTTAAGAATTGTATGGTGTGTATGTTGTACAATCCTGGTAAGGGAACCCCAACTCCTCCTGGCAGTTTTGCTCCCCTTCATGTCCCTTTGAGGTGATTCAATTGGACTTCATCCATATGGAGCGATGCAATAACCTGAAATACGTTTTAGTTGTGGTTTGCGCATTCTCCCGATGGATCGAGGCCTATCCTCTCAAAGACAATACTGCTTTGTCTACTGCGAAAATCCTACTGAAGGAATACTTTCCTCGGTATGGAATGCCTAGAGTTGTGTGGTCAGATAACGGAAGTGAGTTTGTGGGGAGTGTGATGAAGAGTGTGTGTAAGGGCCTTGGAATTAATCAGAAATTCCATAGCGCCAACCATCCCCAGTCAGCTGGTCTGGTTGAAGGGTATAACGGCACCCTTAAACTAAAGCTAGCAAAGATTCAGGCTACGACTGGTCTCTCGTGGCCTGACGCTTTACCCTTAGCATTACTGTCGACTAGGGCGACTGTACACTCCCGAGTAGGGCTTAGCCCCTACGAAATAGTGTTCGGTCGTCCTGCGAATGTTTGGGGGGTTCCTAGGCCAGGTGCGTTCTGTGATCTTGAGTATCCAATGTTGATCGATTATCTTCATGACTTGACTGCTAAACTGAGGTTAATTCACCAACAGGTTCACGAAGCATTGCCGACGCAGACGGAGGGTCCAGGCCACCAGCTCCAGCCCGGAGATTGGGTGGTAACGCGAAACTTTTCGCGCAAGAACAATTTGGATCCCAGGTTCACTGGACCCTACCAGGTCCTCCTTGCCACGAGAACTGCATTCGTCTCGAGGGACGGAAGAATTGGGTGCACGCCACCCACACCAAAAAGGTCCCTATTCCGCTACCGGCAGACTCGTGGGTGAGGAGAGGCATTGCATCAACTGAGACCGAAGGATTGCCAGCGTTTGTACCTTTCAGTGACGCACAACCTGTCGGAGAATCCTCAGTGCAGCAGAAAGACACTGTAGAACATTTGTCATCCAAACACTCAAGACCAGAACATTCAACTGATCAACAGAACGCTGTCTCTTCAACGGATCCTTTGTTTGACGAACAGACACGTCCTGGGAAAACACGATACTTTTTGCGATCCAGCACTAAAGACTAATAAAAGATTCTGTTCTGTCCCTTGACAATTGCATTATCCCGTTTTCCACGATCAGTTTGAACACTCATATCACTGTAATTATTTTTGTATATATTCATTGAGTTCCATTCCTTACACTTTTTGCTTCCACAGCTGAGAAACATTGTTTTCGCATATATATATTTGTGAAATAAAGACCGTAGGGCCGCGCGCGTACTTCCTTCTGGTTAGTAGGTCTTGACACTAGGTTAAAGACCGTCGGTTCCTGGGAACTCCTAGGGATTGACTATTGCTACACAGAACGAAGTGCGTCAAGAAACGTTGCGGACGGTCATAGGGGATGGCATTTTCGAAGCTGATGGACTTGGAAGAAGCTCAAGCGCAAAGATTCAAGCTGCAGCAACTCAGTCGTACCAAATGTTTTATGTTCCAAATATTCGTATTGTTTTTGACTGTTTCTGCATTATTGGCGGGTGGGGTGTATTACACGATGTCTTACTTCTTACCTTCTGCCATACCTACTCCTACCCCTGACCCTAAACTCACCTCCACTTTTTCTCCTCATTCTTTTCATATCTTACCTGAACACGAGCAGGCTAGACGTGCAGAATTCTGCAACAATTCCTTTATTCAGCTCCTTCACCAGCATCAGTTAGTGGTTAACACTACCAATTGTTGGGTGTGTGGGTTGATGCCACACACTACGGATAAGGGAATTCCATATCTGGTGTTACCATATAGTTCCCAAGGGTCTGCTCGAGCATTTCAAACAATGTTTCGACGCGCACTAGGTTTCCACCCCATTCGAGAACCACGCTCCCCCTACTCTGGTCCTACCTCGTACCAGAAGCCTTTGTCTATAGCAATTGAAGACTTAGATAGCGACATCTATGATCCCTCGCCTATTCCTGAAGAAGAGGTACAAGCCTATAGGGTCCTGAGTAGAGGCGAGTATAGTGTGTTCACTAGTGAAAAACAGCTTAAAAGCTCGCCTCCGATATGGGTCGTACCCCACATTGGTAATTTTTGTCTAATAGGTCGTGGCCGAAGATCGAAAGCCCGACTTGGAGAGAGTGCTTGCACTGAAAATTACATTCTGCCGATGGTCTCGTCCCCTGTGTTCCTGGCTGCCAAGGGTACATACTTTATCTGTCATGATCGTGCGTATGCATGGTTGCCCTCTGACTTCATGGGCTCATGTTTTATCGCAAACTTGTTGCCTCCGACGTTTACTGTAGATGCAGATTATCACAAGACTAGAGTTGTGAGAGGCGTAATTAGCGAAGAGGATACTGCCGGTCAAGAGGCAGGAGACTTTTTCAAGGGTTTCCTCCCGTTTTGGGGACCTATGGTTAATAGTAGGAACCTGAGACAGTTGACTCGAGTGGTAGAATCGACAGCTAATATTACTGCCAGTGCCCTTGGTAACATCACCACAGAACTCCAGGCGGATAGACTTATGACGTTACAAAACCGTATGGTTTTAGACGTGATCTTAGCAGATCGAGGTGGGGTATGTAAGGTGATCCATTCGAGCTGCTGTATTTTCATTCCTGATAATGCTCCGACTGTCTATCAAGCCATCTCGAAGTTGCATAAAATCTCCGAATCCATACACGTGGATGTAGGGGATTGGACGCTACTTGGATGGTTTTGGGGCCTGATGTCGACTTGGGGTTGGAAGATTCTGATGATCATCGGAGTCGTTGTGGCGTTCCTGTTCACGTGTTGCCTTTGTGTGCAGTGCGGTCCTGCCTTATGTGGCCTCTGTGCTACAACGTGTATGAGACAGCCACCTGTTACCAAGGGGACTCGGTTGGACAGAGCTATGCTACAGCAACATCTCGATGGTCTGATGAATATCGAGTATGATTCCGACTAGTGCTTGCCTACATGAGGGCAAAAGGAGCGTCTGAGGTTCCGTGACAATTGTAAATGGTGTTTTCGACTCGCACGAATATGGTCGAGTCTGGTATCTACGAACCGCAAATGACGAGTTTAGTAAGTGTGCGCAGTTTCGCTGTGCTAACTTAAACCGTTCGTTTGTTATGTGGGTTTTTCATCTGTACCCACGGGTTCCATCTTAGATACGGCATCCATTTTGTCTCTTGCCCTCAAGTAGCCAGCGAACGGACGCTGTCCGCTTCGCGCCCCTGGGACTCTCAAGATATTTGCGGAAGACACATGTTCTTTGTAAGTGTCTTTATGATGAGGGGGATGATACTGTAAGGCAGATGGCCCCGCTCGAGGCTCATCCTGCCGTGCCGGTTTATTGTCTCAGTCGTGCATCTCATTAGGCACGTCCCTTTGATGCCTGTATCTCGTGTTTCCCGATACCTCCCCTTTTACACCCTTTCTGATCTCCCCACTGTCTCCATCTTCCTCTGCACCTGTCTTTGTTCCTATTTCGATCTGTTTTACTGCCGATTGGAATGCACTAATGTTGGGAAGATGGGTTTTTACAGTTGGGAACCGCCAAATGTTTCCGCACTTATGTTCCGGACCTTGTGTGTATCAAAGTGACCAAAGCGACCCCTCTGGGGGATAATTGTGGGAACCGGGTTGTAAACCTTTGTGTATCATGTTGTCCTATGGGTAAATTCTGTATAAAAGGAGCGATCCACAGAACCAATTTGAAGCAGTCTCCCCAAGTTGCACGTGTTGTACTTGTCGTGACTTCTGTGTTCCCTGCAGTAAATAAACCTTGAATCTTTGACGCCGAAGGAAGTGTCCCGTGTCTCTGTCATTCGTACGCCGGAGCAGGTTACCCACGAAGGTTTCAGGTGTTGTGCCCTGGCACCGCTGGGTCTTAAAGAGCCCAGTCCTTCACTCCTCTTAGCGCCCCTGCGGCTCCACTCTGGCCTGGCTGGAATGAATCGCAGGGCCCCTACAGGGCAGCAGAGTGTTTGCAGACACTCTTTGAAACTACGGGTAAGATGTCTCATGGTCCGCGGGCTGCCACGGAAGGCTTGCCGGGCTGCTGCCGGCCCGCGGGCCGTACTATGAGTACCCATGATATAGATAAATAAATCAATCAATAATGGGCATTATTGCTCTGAATTCAACCAATTAGTAAGAGATCCCCAAATCCGTTCACCCTCCCTCCGGACCCTATTTCCTATTCTCCTATATACAGATATTTCCCACTTATATACACATAAATATTTACTAAACCATGCATGTGGGGTCGGGGGGACCGGTTCCAGCCAGACTGTGGCTAGACATAGCCACAACACTGCCATTGCTACGAAAAGCAGCTTCCGCTCTGATTCAACCATGTTTTCGTCAGAGACACCCAACATAATAACCTGAGGTGTCAATTATACAGTATTTCCCAAAACTTGGCCCAGACGCTTGCCTATTTTATTCAGCAATTGGCCCAGAGTGGGACAAGTGGCAAACATATGTATACTATCAGCCGCAAGTTTCCCACATCGTGAGCGATTTATCCCAACAGTCCCTCCCCATTTATAAATTCGGGCAGGAGTTATATACAGATTAAGCCAAGTCTTGAAGCATTGCACCTGAAGATTAGCAGAGATGCAAGCAGATTGGCTATACACAAGTGAATCTTCACATACACCTTGTCCAGTTTACAAACCCTCCTGACAACTATCGAAATGCTTGGTTAAATCATCGCTTCTTTTCTCATTTATTAATTTGTATATAGAAAATATAGTCGATTGGTTCCCAAAGATCTAGTCCACTACGGAATGCATATCCAAGTGACAGTTCTTTTGCAAAAAAAATCTCTAATCTGTAAAAATTTGAAGAATTGTTTATTCCCTATCCCAAATTTCTGTTTTATGGACTCGAAGGTCATAAGCCTATGCTATTAACCCCTTAAGCTGACCACTCTTTAAAATAAGCATCCCGAAAAATTTCTGGGAAGAGAATATTCCTTGCAAAAGGAGAATATATGTAAAATCTTCCAATTTTACGAACCGCCGTCCAAACTTTAAAGGCACTGAGCAACACCTTAAACCTCACCCTTTTAAAATACGCAAAATCTATATGTCGAAACAAAAGTCCCCTGGCCTCTACCCCAAAAATTAAATGATATATTGAAGTATCTGGACGATCAGAAACTCCTGCATCCAATAAGTCAGCTATTTGACTCAGTGTTATGGACCAATAGTATATTTAAAAAGTGGGTACTGTCCAACCTCTCCTGTCTCTGGGCAAGGTCATGAATTTGAAAGCCCTTCTAGGGTGTTTCCCCGCCCATAAAAACCATGAAATAATCCGATCTAGTTTGTTTAACCATGTTTGCTCTATCAACTAAGGGATAGCTCTAAAGCAATAAAGAATCCTGGGGAGAAATATAATTTTGATGACGTTGCATTTACCCATCAATGTCAGCTGCAAATTATTCATTCGGCAAGCATCCGCTTCTAATTTACTTATTAGGGGATTCAGGTTGATCTCAACTATTTCCTTGAGTTTTGAGCTAATCTCTATCCCCAAATATTTGGATTTGCCTACTGTGCGGGGATCTGCTAAGCTGACTCTATCATTACAAATTATTTGAGTTTTTGCTTCATTTAATTGGTAGCCTGATATCTCACCAAACTGAGATGTTAAGATTTTAATTACTTGTAGTGCTACCTGCGGGTTGTCAGTCAAAATTGCTAAGTCATCAGCATAACCTAACATTTTTGTATCCCCACCCTTAGCCTGCACCGGTTGAATTATTGAATCGTTAACATTTTTCTTGATTAAAGGATCGATGTAGATGGCAAACAATGGGGGGAGCAGGGGCACCCCTGCCTTGTTCCTCGGAGTATATTTATTGTAGCCGATTGAGTCCCCATCCCCGATACTTGAGCTGTTGGTTGAAAATAAATACTCTAAATAGCTCGAATATATTTCTCCCCAAGACCATAGTGCTTCAATGTGGCCCATAAAAAAGGCCAGGAGACCCTATGGAAAGCTTGTTCCGCATCTAGCAGAATTAAAGCCATAGGGTCTCCTGTAACCTTGGTGTAATCGAATAGCGCAATTGTTCGGCGTATGTGGTCGATAGTTTCTCGGCCAGGTACAAATCCATGTTGCTGCAGGGATACCAATTCTTTAATAACCACTGCCAATCAATTTGCGAGAATCTTTGAATACATTTGGATATCACTATTGATTAGTGTAATTGGCCTATAAGACCCAGTATCTGTTGGTATCTTTCCTTTCTTTAGAAATGTTACTATCCTAGCCCTCCATCAGGATTCAGGGGGGC
Organism: Lissotriton vulgaris; assembly: GCF_964263255.1. Lineage (NCBI taxonomy): Eukaryota > Metazoa > Chordata > Amphibia > Caudata > Salamandridae > Lissotriton > Lissotriton vulgaris. Next base: position 1,495,508,836 of record NC_141694.1, on the reverse strand, counting down.
TTATCCCCGTTCTGAACCATTCGAAACATCTCAAGCATGATAGGAGTAAGCTGTAGTCGAAAAATCTTGTAAAATTCTCCAGGTACAAAATCTGGCCCCACAGCCTTGCCGGTAGGGAGAGAATTGATAGCTAACGATAGCTCATCAGAGTCAATCGCGGCATCAAGCATACGCAGCTCTTCCAATGACACTGCGCCTATCTTGATTTCGCTAAGGTATCTTTGTATTTCCGCCTGAACCCCATGATTATCTCTAATATCTTCAGCATACAGATTTTAGTTGAATTTCTGGAAAGCCAGCACTATTGCCCCTTCCTCCGTAACCAACCCAACATATGGGTCCATAATACTGTCTATACGTGAGACAGACACTTTTTCTCTAGTCCTTATAGCTAGCATCTGACCGGCTCTTTCACTGTGCTCATACAATTTAGATCGCCAGGCTAGGAATTTACTTGCGGCTTTGGAATGTGAGATTTCAGTTATGGCCGACTTGGCAATTATTATCCTTGTTTGTGCTGAGTCACCCTCTCCACCGCCCAACATAACCCTAGCAAGATTGACCTCGGCCTCTTCCAGTTCTCTAAATAACTCCTGTACCTTCACTTTTTCCCTTTTCTGACTCTCCCATCCATATCTAGTGGTCTCCCCCCTTATCCCCACTTTAAGTGTAGCCCCACATTCTGTATATTGGTGCTACCAATATTTTCATTAAAAAATCTGGTTATCCATATTGCCATACCTTCAATATAGGCGCTGTCTCTTAGCAAGCCCCGGTTAAAAGTCCATGTGTCTTGTTTTTTTCCCCTGGACTGTATATTAACCTATTGTACTAGCGAGTTGTGGTCCGACATTACTCTTGGATATCTAGTTATACTGGCTCCCTGTATCAAGCTTGGAGAAATAAAAAAATAATCTAACCTAGAATGGGTCATATGAAGTGCTGAAAAAAAAGTAAACCCAGGATTGTTTCTTCTAAAAAAAGCCCACGTGTCAGTCAAGCCATGTAATTCTTGCATTTGAACCAGGGACCTGTAGACTTTAGGTTTCCGCCCAGAATACCCTAAGTCTGTGCCATTGGCCAGCTCAAACGCTATGTTGATGTTAAAATCGCCGCATAATATGAGCGGGCCACCGACCAACTCTAGATTAAGCCTATTATAAAGTTTCGGGTCATCCAATACCGGACCATAGATGGAACACAATGTAAATGCTTTGTTATGAATATTACCATGAATAATAACCCACCTACCATACTCGTCCGCAGAAAAGCCAGTTATATTGACCACTCCCGGCGGGCCAGTATCGCTACCCCTTTAGTCTTTGCCTCCAGCTTTGTCCAGGAGATCAACTGAAAACCCTCAAACTCGAGGAGTTTATTGTGGCCTGCTTCAATGTGCGCCTCTTGAAGACAGATAATATCTGCCCTCAAAATTCGGACATCTTCTCTTACCCTGCGCCGTTTTACTGGACCACTCAGCCCACAAATATTGATAGAGGCCATCCTAATGCATGCCATTCTGTATAAATAAACATTCCATACAAACCATAGAAAAATATGCCCCCCCTGCCCCAGCTACCCTCTTACCCAAAACATGCCCAATTATTAGATCAAGCCTCTCCCTTCCCTGTGGTGGATAGTGGGAGCCCCCCCAACCACTGCAGATACTTTAGGAAGGGCCACATTTCGGCATAATATAACTAGGAAGATACCATCTGCTAGCATAGGACGACGTGAGAGCGGATGCTCTGAGACTAGTGACAACCTGCAGTGGGACTATTCCACAACCAGTCTAGAAGGTACAGGAGGGCTCGGAGTGCAAGAAGAGGATCTGGGGGGCCCCGGCAGTAAATCTAACTTAGCTCCATCAAATACCCTGATATATGCCATGCTCAAATCTATACAAAGTGAAGCACAACAGGAGCATACAAAAGCGCAGCTGGCAACCAAGAAAATACAAGGGGCAATACGAAAAAATACTAAAGTCTGTGCAGAGGTTGTCGTTAGAACAACAGCCCTTGAGGAACGAATTGTTGGATTGGAAGCTGGTTTAGAAAATGCGGAATTAAAGACTACAGCTAATGACGAAAGATTCACGGATATAACGTGGAAGCTGGAAGACTCCGAAAATCGGCTTCGCAGGAACAATTTACGTCTTTTAGGGATTGATGAAAAAGCAGAGGGGGACGATGTAAGAGGGTTTGTATTGAGACTGTCTAAGTCGGCATTACCAGAATTAGCTCATTGGTCCTGGGAAACCGAGATTCAGAGCGTTCATCGATTCTCCCTAATAATGAAAAGAAATCCAGGCTCTGATGCTAAACCCCAGCAATTGTAATTGTTTTTGGCAATTTTTTGTTGAGACAGTCTATTTTTGAAAAGGCACGACCAGACGCTAGGAAATCAGCTGAGGGCCAGACTTTCTTTGTGCGGCCCGATTTTTGCCACGCAACAGTAGAGAGAAGGTGGCGGCTCCGTCAGATGATTACCCCTTTCCAAAAAAAAAGATGTGAGGTTTATTTGATGAATCCAGCGCGGCTGAAGGTTATATACAAAGGGAAGATCCGGGTATTCTCCTCGGAAATCCAAGCAGAAAAATTGCACACTTTCTAATGATATGATGTGCTTAAACAATTTTGAACATCACAGTTTGTATACCGGATGCTATTGTAAACTAAGCCTGCTAGGAGATTAGTGAAAATCTCTGTCCTGATTGGATTGGATTATTTGTATGTTTTTAGTCCTTTTCACATATATAATCACTGTAACAGTGCATGTCTTGATACCTATATATTTGGTCTTAATCTGTGTACTAGTGTCTGTCGTTTTATTCATGTTCGCAGCCCTGAAGAAGCCCTTGTCTACGGTGAAACACTTTGGTTGTGTCGGCTTGTAACAATCTCAAGACCGAAAAAAAAGAAGAAATAATAAAACACCTCTTTAACAATATTTGCCCATAATTATGGAATTGTTTTTATTAGTGGACTTGGTGTTGCATATCTTGTGTTAATCTATGTTTTGCCTCTCATTCTCTGTGTTCAAGTTTATATTATCTATAAAAATCTGGCAGTTGGCCATTTGAGGTGAGCAATATTGCTGTAAAGAAAAAGCTTTCTGTGACTATACTGAGTGGTGCCGTGATTTAGTTTTCCTAGCTGCCACTATTTTTCCAGTCTCCATTCTCTACTCTGTGGATTCTAAACAAGATTCACAAATCCAAGTTCCAAAAGAATTCCACTAAAGGAGGGATCTGAAAGAGACCATTAGTTATAGAGTCCTTACCTTAGAATTACCCCCAGGCGTCAGACTGGATCAGGCAGAATTTTTTCATAGCAGTACCCCTGCACGTAGGTAGGCGGCGTTGGTCGACTTTGCGTCCGTCGTCATGGTCGCCGGGATGGCATTGCAGTGTCTACTTAGATGCTGCCCCTGCGCGCTGACGTCAGTTCTTCCTTTTCCGCGTCAGCCAGCGCAGATCCGGTGACAGCGGGCCCTTGATCACTTTTTGAATAACTCTTATTCGACTTTTGTCGACATCTTTTTGAGTTCAACGACTTCTGGTGCACGAGGGATGTCCAGCCGCTGGCCTGTTTCAAGCCCTGTGACACCTGTCACAAGTTGATGCCTGAAATTGATTCGCACCTCGTATGCCTTTTGGTGCCTGGACCACGACCCAAAGTCGTGCTCCGACTGTCGGGCCTAAACACGAAGTCTTTGTGGGAGCAGTCTCGAAAGCTTTTGGAGCCCCAGCAGTCCACTCCGTCCCAGTCGAGGGGAAGGTCGCGGATCCGGTCATGGAGCCATCACCATTCATCATCGAAGTCTTCGCACTCATCGGGTAAGTCGAAGCACAAAAAGAAGGCAAAGAAGCATCGCCGCTCTTCGCCTTCTCCCCGTACGTTGGCCGATGCAACGCAGGACCCAGAGCGTCACCACTCCCCGACTCCGTCTTCAGAGGCCGTTGGGAAGGCTCCATGCTTCCCTCCCTTTCTGGGAGCTGGAGAGAACCCTGCCCAGCTTGGTGCCTTTTAAAAAGCCCTTCACTCCATCTTTGGGCAGCCTGACTCTGCAGGCACACCTTCAGGCCCGGGGACTCAGCTGGGGGCTCTTAGTCTTAGATGCCGGCAGCTCTGGCCTCGGCGCCGCAGGGTCCCCGTGGATCTAGGCCTGGATCCAGATCAGCGCCGGTCGACCTCAAGGTACCTTCCCTAGTGCCAATTCCAGTGGCGATGCCCGACGACGGCTGCGCCGCTAGTCGAAGTTGACCCCATCCTCACCCCCAACTTTGACACAGCGTTGGACCGACATTGCCCGACCGACATTGCCCAACGTTGGTACTGGCACCTGAGGGTACTTTTGTACCACTGTTTATCCCTGGCATTCCCTACCGCCCTGAGTGGCAGCCAGAGGAGGGTGAGGAGGACTGGGAGGGCTTGGGTGACCCTCTAGCAGACCAACTTGAGAAGCCAGACTGGCGAGAGGATTTGGGTGATGCCAGTGGTCTGGATACCTCTCCAGACATTGGCATGCTTTCTCCCCCTACCGTAGCCTTCTACGCTATAGTGTTGCATAGGGCAGCTGTGGCCTTGGGCCTTGCGCTTCCTACGGTGGATGTCCGGACTAACCTCCTGACTGAGGTGCTTCAGCCGGCAGCGGCCTCTTCGAAGCCCCTGCTGCCTTTTAATGAGGCCTTCACTGACCTCCTTATGGGCACTTGGTCCAAGCCCAGGACAGGGGCTCCTGTGAATAGGATGATTGCCCGACGCCACAGCCCGGCCCTGGGCATCCCACTTTTCCTCTCCCAATACCCTATCCCCAAGACTTTGGTGGTCCAAGCCTCAATCTCCAAAGGCACGTTCCCTACTGCTCCCCCAAATAGGGAAACCAAGAAGCTGGACCATCTTGGGAAGAAGATGTTTTCTTCCACCAGATTGGGACTGCGTTTGGTAAACACTGCATGTCTGTTGGGCCATTACACACACTCTGTGTGGGACAACATTGCGCAAGTGCTGCCACAGTGCCCTGAGGAGGCCTTGGCCGTGCTCGCCTGCGCTGTCACAGAGGGTAGAGATGGAGCAAAGTTTGCCATCCGGTGTGGGCTGGATACCGCTGACTCACTGGGTAGAACGATTTCAACATCAGTAGTCCTGAGGCGCTACGCCTGGCTGAGGTCCACTGGCTTCTCTGGGGATGTCCAATCGACCCTTTTGGACATGCCCTTTGATGGCCGTCGCATGTTTGGCGACAAGGCGGACAACAAGCTTTAGCGTTTCAAGGACTCTAGGGCTACAGCCAGATCCTTGTGCCTCCGGCCACCTCTCGTCCCATGCAGTCTGCCATTTGCCCCTATCGTGGCTACGGAAGGGGTGACCCACCACGTTCTGCCTAGAGTCACAGACCTGCCAAAGCTACCCAGCCTCTGCGCGGACGGGGACGTGGGACCCAGCGTTGTGGGCCTGGAAGCCATTGGGTGGGCCAGTTCACCAATGCCCCCCCCTGCAGCAGCCTCCAAACCTTCCTAGACCGACCTTTCAGGGCCACCAATTGCCAGTGGGCAGCAGGATACTCCATCACCTCCCCCACTGGCACAACATTACGTTGGACAGGTGGGTTTTGCAAATTGTTCAAAGGGGCTACTCCCTCCCCTTTGAGACTACTCTTCACTTCATGTCACCAACACTCCATCGCATGTCGGAGGGTCATTTGGCCTTTCTCCCCCAGGAAGTTACGGCTCTCCTGACCAAGCGAGCTATCGAACGAGACCCTGTGCCAGAAATAGGTCGTGGTTGCTACTCCCACTACTTGTATTGTGAATGTATCTAGGACCCTAATTAAATATTCCTGATTCATGCCTTCATGCAGTTATGATAAATCATGTCCTAATGAAGACATACGAATCTTGCCCATATTCAGTAATAGCCCACGCAGCCCAAATATGGCAAGGCTACTTCCTTAGATTCCTAGAGAGCACAACGAGTTCTTTCGACACACCAAACCTTCAGCAACCTGGGAATTCCCCATGTCTTTGTTTTGATTTGTCATTGAACTCCTGCGAGCATTAAAGGAACAGTCAGTTCTTAGTGACATCTTTTATTGACGTCTTATGTCCAACCTTACGTCAAACACGGCACCTTCCAGGTATAAATATCCCAAAACACTTGCCTTAAGCAAACACACGGTGGTGTGGAGCAGAGCGGCTATCTACTTATCCGAAGCACAGCTGATGCGAGAGCCGAAGGAAGCCGCCCCTCCCCTTTGACACACTGGAGAAGCTGCCTTCTCTCACGCCGAGAAATCTAGCTCCGGTGTTTCCAGTCACCTTTGCGGGTTACTGGGAGATCGAGTCCTGAGAAACGAGATACAAGACCTCCTTCATTCTATAACCAAGGTACGGAGCTGATTCAAACCTTCTTGATTCAGATTCTTGGCAAAAAACCCAACTTAACTTAAAACTGCAACTTACTTACTCCTTCCCACATATTAGGCTTAGGTCAGGTACACCGGGGTAGGCGTATCTTAGAACCACCAGTTGAGTTTGTTAGTCAATGTTTTTATCTATGTAAATATTTTATCCATTTTAAAGTATCATATGGCTAAGAAACCATATCAATGCTTTTACAGTATTATTTCATAATACTCCTTTTACTGTACGCACTTTACTTCATGATAAGTATTGCAATTGTGGCAATTCATTTCTTTGCATGAGAAAAAAGACTGCTCAATAAAATTGTTGCGTGCTTATCTAGGTTCCTGATCGATACTGTAACCTTGTGCCCCTATTCGGCTATAAATCCATTTATTCCCTATATTGGCATAACCGTTCAAGTACGATTTTCTGAAAAGTCATCTCTGGCCTCACACGAACAGAGCCACATTCCAGCATGACTCTCTGCTACTTCCTTTGCGACCAATTAGTGCAATGACAGAGCAGCAGTCACTATCTGATATTCCTAGATAACACTCCGAGTTCTTCAACAAGATAAAAACTCAACAAACCTGGAAATCCCCGCTTGCTATGTTTTGATTAGTAATAGAACTCTAATGAGCAACTGATAACTGTCACTTCCTAGTGACATCTTTAATTGACGTCTTATGTCCAGCAAACTTGCGTCAAACCCGGCACCTGTCAGGTATAAATATTACCAACGTTGCCTTAAGCAATGAGCGAACCTGTTGCTGATGCCAGCTGCCTGCATGACCCCGTGTTGGTAACAACTAGCACTCTGTCGCTGCAGCCTGCTATCCTGTGGTGGTGAAGCTGCTGATTACCATTATCGCCGCTAAAGCGCGACCTATGGTGCAGTACGCTTGAGGAGCCGTGCAGCCGTCCTCTGCGAAGACATCCAGCCCAGCTGCCCGCGGACGCTGTCACCCCTCCTTCCTCGACGCGCTGAGAGCAGCCGCTGCCTTTCTCGTGCAGAGAAATCCAGTCCCGGCGCTTCCAGTTTACCCTCGCAGGTGACTGGGATATCGAGAGAGACCCCTGAAGGAGATACCAATCCTCCATCATTCTATTCAGAGGTATGGTGTTGACTAAACCCTTAGACGAGAATTCTTGAAACAAACCTTGGCAAAACCAACTTAACTTAAGCTACTTACTTACTCCCCTTTTCACGTGTTAGGCTTAGGTCAGGCACACTGGGGTAGGCTTAGTTAGAAGCACCAGTTGAGTATGTTAGCCTAATGTATATATAACTGTATATATGTTTTATTACTTTTAAACCATTGTATGGCTAAGAAACCATATCAATGCTTTTACAGTTCTATTTCGCAATACTTATCTTACTGTACGTACTTTTTATAATAACAGTTATTGCAATTGTGGCAATACATTTCTCTTGTACGAGAAGAAAGACTGTTCAATAAATGTAAACCTTTATTGATAAACGCCCGTCTCTCTATTCTCTACATACTGTGAAAGTAAACTGCACTAGACTGACTGAGTGAAATCTATGTCTATTGTTTCACACGACCCTAGAGATCGACTCTTGATCTGAGGAGCAAAGTTGTCATGTTGCACGGTTGTTGGAAAACTGAATCCCTTCTTGTCTGTGCCAAGGAAGCTGATCACTTCCTATGCAGAGAAGAAAGTTTCCAGTGACCTCTGAGCTAGTTGGTAACACAACCCAATTAAGGTTAGCATAGTCAGTGGAGGCCTGGAATACAAGCAGTTCCACGTCGATACTACTGTTTATGTTATTCCAATGCGCAGGGCCTAGTGGGAAACTAGGAACTACACTACATGGCGCCCTAACGTTTGGTAAGGCGATAAACTAACGCAAGACTTATAGAGTAACTCAGTCGTGCATATTTCACACCCCTTTCTCCCGTAAATACTCCAATAGACGTCTGGAGTGGGTGAAAGGTTAAAATCCGCCCGACCTTAGTAGGAAGAGATTCCTATGTAAAGCTCTGGTTTATTCAACGTTGAAGGATACAGTGTTCCAAAATATTGTGCATCTAATCTTTGTCTCCTTGGAGACCTACTCTGCAAACCTCGCATTTTTACAATGCCAGAAAACGGAACCAATGGGGCCGCAGCAGATGCGACTCAGCAAGGTCCCGAGTACACAGACCCGGGTGCTATTATCATCCCGGTCCAGTTAAGGAGATCTATAACTTTAAAACTTATAGAACACGGACTGCCACCTCAAGGTGGTACAGTAATTTTCGTGATAGAGGCTCACGAGTATCGGCAGACAGAGGTATTCTATTCATGGATAAACTTTCCAGCGGTAAACGCTATAACACAAGAGTTTCACTATTACAAAATAGAGGAACCTCCGGAAGAGTACGCTCCTTTCGAGGAGGTTGAAATTCCACTTAAATTTCAAGAGCACCTGCTCTGGTTTAATGGCGCCCTAAAACACAATGATCACATAACCAGGCTCGGTCCACTAGGTAGACCAGGAGCCACGTGGCCGGTTTTAGCCAGCTACACACCACATCCTGACATTGCAAGAATGTCTAGAGAAGAGCTGTTAGCACAGCTAAACACATTAATAAAAATACATAGGCAATTAGTCCAATATGTAATACGGACTGCAACAGTCCAGCCAGCTGTTAATACACCACAGCTGACCCCTCATCAGGGGAACACAAATAAAATTACACCACAGAACATACAGTCATGTCTTGGTAAAACACCCGTAAAACGGGAACAAATTCCTTTCTGGTTAGCCCAGAAAATAACTCAAATAGAAGCAGTATTTCCTGATACTACCCCTATTGAGAAACACAGAATCTTGACCATCTGCCTTCCTATGGGAATCGCACCACACGTGGAGGACTGCGACACTAGGGGTACAGTCTTTGCTTCCATTTACACAAAAACACATGGTGTTCCGTCTATGGCGGTAATACCAGAAGTGCTAAAACAGATTCAAAATGAATTCGGTCCAGAGCCCGCTTTAAATCTAGGTATGAAATTACTGAAAGACTTCAAGCAGGTCACGGCTATATTATTAGCCAACGTAAAGGGAGAAGCAGCATCTGTGGCGATTCGCCAGAAGTTGAGGGAAACAGATATAAAAGATCCTGTTGAACTAGCAAAAATCATAGAAAAATGCTGTGAAGAATTAGGTAGAGACAGCTTGGGTGGAAAACCAGTTAAGCCCCAACTGCTCGAAAATCCTGAAAAATTATTTATTAAAAATAATTTAAACACTCCTAAAAAGAGCTGGGATGGAAATAAACAATCCACTCCCAAGGAAAAAGTTTTCCAGTCCAGAGGAAGGTCTCCTCGACGGAGGGAAAGAACTCCGACTCGAGAACGCCAGTCTCCCCAGCGGGAGCCCTCTGAGAAAAGATATAACCTTAGAAATAGGGATAATCTAAAAAAACCTGATAGATATCAAAGTATTGATACACGTCCCTCTCGATCTTTTCCACAGAATTCGGAAAGAAGAGGACGGTCAGACCCAGGAGAGCACACCAAGTCCAAAGACAAGGAACCTGCGCAAAATAAGAAATCTCAATTTCCTAAAAAGAAGGTAGCCAGTATTAGAGTAATCAACCATGCCGAGAATACTGAGGACACAGTTGAAAAACGGGGAGTGGGCATTGACAATGTTGGACAGTGCAGCAGAAATCAGTATAGCGCGCAAGAACTTGATGAGTCATCTGGAGACAGTGGACACGAATGAATACATTCAGGTTGAAACTGCCGACGCCAGACTTAGCGAGCCCCATAAAATATACGAAATAACATTGCGTATGGAGGGTGATAAGACTAGGAAAATTAAGGGTCTATTTTGGGATAAGCTCTCAAAAGGCTATGATATTCTGTTAGCTGAAAAAGATTGGCCCCCGGAGTTTGTCAGGGAGTGCCCTCGTGGCGAAGAAGTGATTATGCCTGCCTTCTCGAATCACATACCGATTCACAAAAAATACACATATGCAAGGAAATGGGCAGTAGCCCAGGCACCTGCATTGTATAAAAATCATGTAGGATGGGATGAGGATTCTCCGCCTCACAAAATCCAACTAAAAAGTGAACCAACTGCCCAACGGCAGTATCCCATAAAGCAAGAAGCTAAAAAACAGGTCAGGGAGATCTTAGATCAACTTGAGTACCAGGGGGTGATTGAAACATGCACCTCTCAAATGAACAATCCTTTGTTTCCTGTCTCCAAGCCAGACAATTCATATCGTCTAGTTTTGGACTACAGACATCTTAATACATGTTGCAAAACTTTTGCAGTACAAAACTCGCATAGTGCAGCCCTAATGAATAACATAGTTAGGAAAAAATATAAAACGACATTAGACATTTCTAATGGTTTCTTTTGTCAAAACATTGCACCTGAAAGCAGATTCTTGACCGCTTTCTCCGCATTTGGGTCACAGAAAAAATTCTGTCGACTCCCACAGGGGTTCAAGAACAGCCCAGGACTATTCTCAGCTAGGGTAACAGAGTTACTACAAATCTATGATGATGAAGCATTGTCTTACGTAGATGATATTTATCTCACAGACGACGACTTGGATACTCACTTGAAAAGAGTGAACACCATTATACTTGGGTTCGCAGCAGAGGGTTACAGATTCAACTTTAAAAAGTCCCGAATTGCCATTCTGACAGTACTATTCTTAGGGTACGAATTATCAAGTGAAGGGAAAAGCCTAGCGGACAACTTCTTAGAGAAGTGCGCTGTACTCCAAGCTCCAAAAACGCTGAAGAATTTACAATCAATACTAGGTTTTCTGAATTTCGGAAGAACTTACATACTAAATTACGCAGAGAGGGTTAAACCTCTCTACGAACTAATAAAACCTGATTTAAAACAAATCAATTGGACTCAAAAACACACAGAAATTTTGAGATCGCTGCAAACAGACATGTTAGCAAAAACAAAATTAGATACACGTGACAACACGATCGATCTTGTAATCCGAGTCATCCCAGGAAGATGCGGATTCACGTACCTAACCTCTAATGAGGGAGAAAAGGTACCAATTTCAATTAAATCTCACTTGTACACACAAGCAGAAAAAACATTCAGTCCCACAGAAAGAACTGTGAAAGCAGTGCAAATCGCATTAGCGAATGAACGAGAACTAGCACACGGCAAACGGATTAATATCCTCACAGCGGAATCCGCCTTCGAGGCGCTATTCAGCCCAGTAAACCTGCCTACAGTGTCACTGGATCCAAAATGGATACAGTGCATAGATTCTCTTGGAGCGGAAGACGTGAAATACTATTTCGCCCCGCAATACAAAGAACTGAATGATTTAGAATATGAAGAAGAATATCCTCTGCCAATCGAAATCCTGCCTCTCCCACAATACGCCTGTATAATCTATACAGATAGCTTTGTACAGCATTTTAATGTAGAGAGCAAATCCTACAATGCAGCATGTGCGATCATTAAAGGTCGTTGGCTGTGCGGTAAATTCAGACCGAAAGTAACAAAAACTGAATCAGTAAAGTACTGTTCGGCTCAAAGAACTGAAATCAGATCTTTAAAGATGGCGCTCCAAAATGCAGAACGCGAATTCCCCACACTTATAGTGTGCGATTCTCATTTTTGCGTCAACTCTTACAACAATAAACTGCAGAGTTGGATCGAAAACGACTACAAAGATGACACAGGTGCCACAATAAAGCATAAATTGCTCTGGAACGAGGTAGCTCTTTTACACAAAGAACTACAAAAGACTCACGTGATTCACGCACAGAGTCTTCAGCGTGATGGCGTTCACGTTGCAGGGAATTCATTGGCTAATACAGGCACCGCGGAAGCAACTAACCCGGCTTCCGTAGCCACAAAAAAGCGTACAGATAAGTACATAGACGGGGAAACCATGCTAGCAGTAAAAACGACCGTAAAAGGCGACTGTGCAGCACTACCCGTAAACTATCCACTCAATTATGCATACATAATCGATGCAAACTCCGTTCCTTTTGCTCGGATCCCTGGAGTGGGGGATAGAGTAATTCCAAACATGAACAGGAGAATATTTTTAATAGCAGACGCACACATGGGTTTGGGTCTACGGCACAGAGAGATCAAGGAATCACTGACTGAATTACAATCAGTATTCTGGTGGCCGGGAATGAGTGTAGAACACCAAATATATGCAAACAACTGTGAAAACTGTAATAGGGATCGCAGTAAGGAACCTTGCTACCGGCTACCAATCAGAAAGAGCGTAACGCTGCCTACACCCCATCCTGCGTCCTATTAATAGTTAAGACAAAAAGCACTTAAAAAATGAGGTCTCCAGCGCTCGGCTGACGCTAGAACGGTTATAAAAGATTTGCGAGTCTATATCGGCATATACGCAATTACCACGTTCCATTCTGACCAGGGTCCTGCTTTCAGCTCTCAAGCCTATAAGGAGGCCATGGCCAGCATGGGAATTGGGTTGCGGTATTCTTGTCCGTCGCACAAGTGTGGTAGAAAGAAAAAACCGTGACATAAAGCAATCTATAACAGCGAAGGTATTAGGTTCAGGCGCTGGGTGGGTCAAACATTTAATAAGTGTCCAGACTAGTCTTAACAACATGCCAAGAAATTCTCTAAAAGGTTTCAGCCCATACGAACTATTGTTCGGAATTAGAATGAACGTTCAGGACCTCGATAGTCAGATGTCAGTGGTACAAGAAGAAACAAAGCAGTTTGAAGTAAAAGACCGTTTGGCTGTTTTACAGGAACTGAATGAAACAAGAAAATCATTAAGCAACATAAAGTTAAAGCAACAGCCAAGTACCACTGACGAGGCACCACCCGCAACAGCCCCAGCAAGGCCTGTCTGGATTCCAAAGATTGGGGATCTAGTCAGAGAAAAGATCGCGGTGAAGAAGGAATTTGGGCCTTCTTACAGAAAAGCAGTACCTGTCTTAGCAGTCACCGGAACAAGATCAGTTGTGCTACCGCCCCTTGCTGGTAAAAAGGAGAACAGAGTCGTGTCCATCGACCTGGTAAAACCACAAGCATGTGGCCTATAATCAACAGTAGGCCCAGTGGACTCCCAAGAAACAACAGAATACCCAAACTTGCAACAATCCAAGAGGTTCAAACTGAAAGACTAATCACATTCGATCAGCCTGCAGTGCACAATGAAGGACTATGCAATACAGCCATGGAACTCGTGCCTCTTGAAACACAGATTGAAACAGTTCGTCAAGAAACAACACAAGTCTACAATGATGTGGCATCAGAAAGTGCTACCGAGAGACAGATTGAAAGAACAATCCCATCAATTGACAGAACTGCCTCTGGTTATTTCATCAACTTCGACAACTTCTCTGAAGATTTAAATGACCCCGAAGTGATGCCAGAAACAAAAAAGTCTTTTAAAGAAAAAGCAACGGAACTCTTTCATCAACTGAAGGAAATCTACCTAATTTCCCCTTGGCTAGAGTTCTGGTTCGGTCTAGGTGTATTTTTCCTCCTGCTTTGGCTCATCATGGTACTGTGTTTGGGAAAATTCATTGAAGGAAAATATATTACAATGGACACAGCAAGTCAGAACATCAACCTAGTCCTGAAACCACACAGATCATCCCACGTGAAGAAAAGAGAACTGTCAACAGTAAATGTCACAGCAATTCCAATACCTGGTGGGGTAGTATGGGAGAAAACAGACTATGAGATCTATGGTCCGGTCGAAATCCTGAAGTATCCTCATCAACTAAAGGTTTCCTTAAGTGACTTTGTGACACCAAGTACATTCTCTGATGATTGGGACTTTAACAGTATTAATGACATGATGTCTGATTTAGTAATGTCAGCTAGATTCACAGATCATGATTATTTACAAGGTTCATCTAGTTATGAGCAGTTATTCTGTTACACCCACTATGGGGATCACTACTTGCATAAATCTGCACAGCCTAGAAATGTTTTTATGTATAATCAATGGGAACATTGTTCTACACCACCTAAAAGCAGTTCTAAAGCATTTTTTGAGAAATTCAAATATTTTTCAGGGTTTAACACCAGTGATGCAGAAACGTTTTATTATAAACTGTTAGATAAAACAGGAATGAAAACAATGCTGACAAATTCTAAATTGATATATTCAGAAGCATTTTATGACAAAATGATGACATTTGGTTTTGATTATTGGAAAAATAATATTGAAACGAAAACAATTTGGGGTACAAAAGATTGGCAGGTGCAAGGCATAGAAGCACTGTTTAGAACCTGCATGATACCAGAACAAATGTTATTTTTAAATGACACTGTACACCAAACATCTTGTCTTGGCCTAGCTAAGATCAAAGAAATGAAAACACCGTCTATACCAAAGCCAATACCTGAAAATGCAACAGCTGATATTGAATTAGACGTGTCACAAATTTTACATTTCAACAGAACACATCCTGATTGGAAAAAGTGGTTAATCTGGCCTACAGACACAAATAGCTGTCAAGATAGATTCCTGAATAGAACACAGGGGTTAAAACTGACCAGATTAGACCCAAGATATTCCCAGAGACAACATCCAGGGATTATAACAACATACAGTGTAGGGAAACTCTGCCTAGAATGGCGAACTACATCCACACTGGCTGAAATTAAGCAACACTTGTCTTTATTAAAAGATGGTGCTGATTTGCGCAAACAGCGTCAAAAGCGTTTCATAGCGACCAGTATCTATGCTGCTTACAACGAGGCTTGGAAAGTAAAGCAAATTGAAACTGCTGAAAAAATACGAGAAATTGATCGTATTAATTTGGAGAAATCACTTTCTGTGGTAGACAATGGGTTAATGACTCTGTCTTCCAGAATATATTCTTTGGACAATATTGTATCCTCTGCCTTTGATGTGATAGACAGAGATTTGCTTATGTTACAACATGGCCAGTCTCAATTACGCTCTATTATAGAATTAGGCTGGACGCTGCAAAATCTTCGTTCAGGCTATGTGCCTTGGCGTTTAATCAACACAACGTCATTATTTTCCATTTTTAACTTTACTGATAAACAGATCAGTTTGGCACAGAAAGGAGCAGACTATACAATCTTGAGCATCGAAAAACTCGAGAGATTACCATTGACAATGTCAGAGAGTCCTGTCATTGAATGGATAATACACGGAATTATCACAATTCCGATAACAACTTTCCGATTTCATAAATGCCTTGAGTACATACCTGCTGGCCAATATGAACAATTGGGTAAGGGATATGTAAAATCCGAATGGAAATTACCATACACTCATTCTTGCTATAGTGACAGCGACAAAAATGTGTTTCTTAGTGGTGACAACTGTAAACACTCACTAAGCGGTATACTTTTGTGTCAGGGTATTAATTTACACGGAGCATGTGATGGAAATTCAAACAACCTCTCATGCCACCAGCTAGTCACACCTGCAACTCAGATAGAGCCCTTCTTTATGCAACTCGCAAACGGGAGTTACATTCTTAGAACGGATCACAGGTGCTGTGGCCTCGCGCCAGGGAAAAGTTATCTAGTACAAGTAACGTCCATGGTCAAATGTTGCATGCAAGCATTGTTCCCGAGCGGGCCTCCAGACATAGTGACTCCCCTCTGGCCTCGTCTGAATCTCTATTCTATACGAATTGATACATTAAGCAAAATGAAATCTGTACTTTTACAGACAACCGTGCCTATAACGTCATCTAAAGAGACGTATGATCTTCTAGTCGCAAGGACGGCTACTGAAGTCCATGACCTTTCATCAACAAATTGCCCCGTGCATTTCGTAGAAATGTTTAGCCAACTCCTTAACATGTCTAGTGCAACAAGCATCCCAGGCATATTTAAGACAGTCTTTACGGGACTGCTAACACCCTTCCAGGCAATTTTGGGAATCTTTCCTAATTTCGTGCACTCCATCTTTGGTGGTATACCACTATTTTTGGGACTCATCGCAGGGATTCTATTTTTGACCATCCTGCTACGTTATGGCAAGCCTCGGCTCAGACATAGCTCCCATGGGAATGGAAGAGACAATCCTAGCAATGCGCTACAGGGACAGGATAACTAACGTCCTCGGATTGGCCAGGCTGAGAGATCTAAACATGACCTGGTTCCTTTCATTCAGACCGATATGGCAAAATTGCATTTTACCTGTGCTACGGTGTATGCTTTGCGGCGATGAATGCGTGTTGGACATCTGTCTTTCACTTCCATCAGCAGTACCAATGGACGTCGATACTTTGCTAAGTCCAATAACGGCTCACGCATTGTGTTGTCCCCAGCGGCTACCAATCCTGATGACGGCATTCGTGGAGACTCCTGTACTACAGCCAAGTGGTAACAGTGGAGCGAGTGACAAAAGCAACATCATCCAGGTACAACGTTCTGTGAGCATTGCTGGTCCTGCCTTCGATGACAGCAATCATTCTCACACCTGCCAAGTTACAGCGCTATCTAATTTGGTTGAACTATCACCTGACTTTGTAGACCAATTCTTTGCGAGCCTGTCTGATACGATGTTCTCACCCATAGAGAAACAATAACTTTTGAGAAGCTTTTCCGACACACAGCGTTCCCATGAACTCTGAATTCGGCCTTCAGTTTTGATCAACAAAAACTGCCAGGAGCTTTGGAAATCTATTTTCTTTGAATTGGACAATTTTTTTCTAATATTGACCCTTTTTTTGGCACGAACAATTCTTTGCTTAACGTAAAAACTATTCTTAGAGAACAGAAGCTTCACACTTCCATTTCTAAGCACATCTAGAGACATAACAACATAACACCAGCCTCTAGCACACATGTTATTACAATGCATTTTTATGTGATGATTTATCTCGCCTTTCTTCTGTCAGAGATACTTCATGTGTAATTCTTTTTGCATAATCGTTCATTGACTTCATATGCAATAATTTTGAATGATTACTATGCTTTAAAAAACGTACAGTACCTAAATTCCATGTATTACAAGTACGCCTATTTCGAATGCATTTATGTATTTTGGGGTGGGCAATGTTACACATGCATCTAATTGCTTAGTTTTAGTAATTTTGATGGACATGTATACGTGGAGTGGGTGTTGCGTGCTTATCTAGGTTCCTGATCGATACTGTAACCTTGTGCCCCTATTCGGCTATAAATCCATTTATTCCCTATATTGGCATAACCGTTCAAGTACGATTTTCTGAAAAGTCATCTCTGGCCTCACACGAACAGAGCCACATTCCAGCATGACTCTCTGCTACTTCCTTTGCGACCAATTAGTGCAATGACAGAGCAGCAGTCACTATCTGATATTCCTAGATAACACTCCGAGTTCTTCAACAAGATAAAAACTCAGCAAACCTGGAAATCCCCGCTTGCTATGTTTTGATTAGTAATAGAACTCTAATGAGCAACTGATAACTGTCACTTCCTAGTGACATCTTTAATTGACGTCTTATGTCCAGCAAACTTGCGTCAAACCCGGCACCTGTCAGGTATAAATATTACCAACGTTGCCTTAAGCAATGAGCGAACCTGTTGCTGATGCCAGCTGCCTGCATGACCCCGTGTTGGTAACAACTAGCACTCTGTCGCTGCAGCCTGCTATCCTGTGGTGGTGAAGCTGCTGATTACCATTATCGCCGCTAAAGCGCGACCTATGGTGCAGTACGCTTGAGGAGCCGTGCAGCCGTCCTCTGCGAAGACATCCAGCCCAGCTGCCCGCGGACGCTGTCACCCCTCCTTCCTCGACGCGCTGAGAGCAGCCGCTGCCTTTCTCGTGCAGAGAAATCCAGTCCCGGCGCTTCCAGTTTACCCTCGCAGGTGACTGGGATATCGAGAGAGACCCCTGAAGGAGATACCAATCCTCCATCATTCTATTCAGAGGTATGGTGTTGACTAAACCCTTAGACGAGAATTCTTGAAACAAACCTTGGCAAAACCAACTTAACTTAAGCTACTTACTTACTCCCCTTTTCACGTGTTAGGCTTAGGTCAGGCACACTGGGGTAGGCTTAGTTAGAAGCACCAGTTGAGTATGTTAGCCTAATGTATATATAACTGTATATATGTTTTATTACTTTTAAACCATTGTATGGCTAAGAAACCATATCAATGCTTTTACAGTTCTATTTCGCAATACTTATCTTACTGTACGTACTTTTTATAATAACAGTTATTGCAATTGTGGCAATACATTTCTCTTGTACGAGAAGAAAGACTGTTCAATAAATGTAAACCTTTATTGATAAACGCCCGTCTCTCTATTCTCTACATACTGTGAAAGTAAACTGCACTAGACTGACTGAGTGAAATCTATGTCTATTGTTTCACACGACCCTAGAGATCGACTCTTGATCTGAGGAGCAAAGTTGTCATGTTGCACGGTTGTTGGAAAACTGAATCCCTTCTTGTCTGTGCCAAGGAAGCTGATCACTTCCTATGCAGAGAAGAAAGTTTCCAGTGACCTCTGAGCTAGTTGGTAACACAACCCAATTAAGTTTAGCATAGTCAGTGGAGGCCTGGAATACAAGCAGTTCCACGTCGATACTACTGTTTATGTTATTCCAATGCGCAGGGCCTAGTGGGAAACTAGGAACTACACTACAAAATAACACCTTTTATTGAAAACGCCTGTCTTTCTATTTCTCTGCACCCTGGTGAAATTAAGCATGCACGATTGACTGAGTGAAATAGCTGTCTATTGTTTTCACACGACTCTGGAGATACACTCCTTATTCTGGGGGAGCAAAGTTGTCATGTTATATGGTTGTCAGAAGCTAATCCCTTCTTGTCTAAATCAGGGAAGTTAAACCCTCCCTATTCATTCGAGAAAGTTTCTAGTGGACTCTGAGCTAGCTGGCAAAAACTAATTAAGTCTAACATAGTCAGTAGAGACCTAGATGACCTCAGTCCTATGTCTACACTGCTGTTAATGTTATTCCGATGCGCAGAGCCTATTGGGAATATAGGAACTACACTACATGGCGCCCGACGTTTGGTAAGGCGATAATCTAACGCAAGATACTAGAGTAACTCAGTCGTGCTTTTGACACAGACCCCTTTCTCCCGTAAAAACTCCAATAGATGTCTGGAGTGGGTGAAAGGTTAATATCCGCCGAAACTTAGTAGGATGAGAATCCTATGTATTAGTTTACGGTATAGTCAACGTTGAAGGATATAGTGTTCCAAAATATTGTGCACCTAATCTTTGTTTAAAAAAAACCTGATCTGCAACAAAGAAATTTCTGTCAGTAAAAATGACGGAAAGTGAAGAAGAAAAAGATAGAGAGGCTTTAGCAGCTCAACTCTTAGCAGAGGACACAGTCCTCCAAAATGCAGACCCTGATGCAATATTCATCCCGGTCAATATAAGAAAAACCATAACTATAAAACTTATAGAAAATGGGGTATCACCAAGCAGCACATACTGTGACACATGAGTTCCACTACTATAAAGTAGCAGAATCTCCAGAGCAATACTCTCCTTTCGAGGAAATTAAATTCCACTAACATACCAAGAGCACCTACTCTTATTTAATGGCGCCCTAAAACATCAAAATCACATTACCAGGCTCGGTCCACTAGGTAGATCAGGAGCCACGTGGTCGGTTCTAGCCAGCTACACACCACACCCAGACATTGAAACAATGTCAAGCGAAGAAGTCTTAGTTAAACTAAAAGAATTAACAAAAGCATATAGAGATTTGGTTCAAATTACACTTGACAGTACAAACTACCGATTAGAACAACTAATTGAAAATCCTGAAAAAACCTTTATTAAAAACAATCTCAATTCTCAAAAGAAGAAATGGGAGGGTAATAAACAAACTAGTTCCAGAGAAAAACAATTTCAGTCCAGAGGAAGGTCTCCCCAACGGAGAAATAAGTCTCCAGGGGGAGGGGACAAGCCTCCCCAAAGGGAGCCCTCTGAAAAAAGATATAACCTTAGAGATAGGGATACATTAAAACCTGACAGATATCAAGATATTGATACACGTCCCTCTCGATCTTTTCAGACTTCCTCACAGAAATCGGAAAGAAGAGGACGGTCAGAACACAAGGAAGAGCACGTCAAGTCCAAAGACAAAGAACAAAGAACCTGCTCATCAAAGTAAAAAATCACAATTTCCCAGAAAGAAGGTAGCAAGTATTAAAATTAAACATGCCGAGAATCCTGAGGACACAATTGAAAAACGGAGAGTGGGCCCAGACAATGCTAGACAGCGCAGCAGAAGGGACCATAGCTCGCAAGATCCTGATGAATCTTCTGGAGACAGTGGACACAAATGAATACATTCAGGTGGAAACTGCAGACACGCGAGTTAGCGTGCCCCATAAACTATATGAAATAACACTACGTAGAGGGAGATAAAACTAGGAAAATAAAAGGTCTCTTTTGGGAGAATTTTTCTAAAGGCTATGACATCCTGTTAGCTGAAAAAGACTGGCCACCAGAGTTTGACAGGGAGTGCCCTCATGGCGAAGAAATGATTATGCCTGCCTTCTCAAATCATATCCCGATTCATAAAAAATACAAATTTGCAAGGAAATGGGCACTGGCCCAAGCTCCTGCTTTATATAAAAATCATGTAGGATGGGATGAGGACTCTCCTCACCACAAAATACAGTTAAAAAATCAACCTACTGCACAAAGGCAGAACCCAGTTAAACAAGAAGCTAAAAAGCAAGTCAGGGAGATCTTAGATCAACTTGAATATCAAGGGGTGATTGAAACATGCACCATACAAATGAACAATCCTTTGTTTCCTGTCTCCAAGCCAGACGATTCATATCGTCTAGTTTTGGACTACAGACATTTAAACTCCTGCTGTAAAACTTTTGCAGTCCAAAACTCTCACAGTGCAGCACTAATGAATAACATTGTGCGCAAAAAATATAAAACGACATTAGATGTCTCTAATGGATTCTTCTGTCAAAACATTGCACCTGAAAGCAGGTATTTGACCACTTCCTCAATAATGGGGTCGCAAAAACAATTTTGTCGACTCCCACAGGGATTTAAGAATAGCCCAGGATTATTCTCAGCAAGGGTAACAGAATTACTACAAATGTATGCTGATGAGGCATTATCCTATGTCGATGACATCTATCTTACAGACGATGACCTGGAGACTCACTTGAAAAGAGTGAACACCATAATACTTGGGTTCGCATCCAAAGGTTACAAATTCAACTTTAAAAAGTCAAGTGAAGGCAAAAGCCTAGCAGACAATTTCCTACAGAAATGTGCAGTACTCCAAGCACCTAAAACGCTGAAGAATGTACAATCAATACTAGGTTTCCTGAATTTTGGAAGAACATACATTCTAAATTATGCAGAGAGGGTTAAACCTCTCTACGAATTAATAAAACCTGATTTCAAACCAAATAATTGGACTCAAAAACACACAGAAATTTTGAGATCATTACAGACAGACATGTTAACTAAAACAAAACTGCAAACTCTCGCAAACGAACGCAATCTGGTAATCCGAGGGATCCCAGGAAGATGCGGATTCACATACCTGACCTCTAATGAGGGAGAAACGGTACCTATAGCTTGGAAATCACATTCGTAAACTCAAGCTGAAATGAAATTCAGTTTGACAGAAAAAATTCTGATAACGGTTCAAACTGCTGCAGCAAGAGAAAGAGCCCTCGCACAAGGTAAACGTATAATAATAGTTACACCTGTACCTGCTTTAGAAGCAGTAACAAGAGCAAGCATTCCAAATGCTAAAGCATTACATCCGAGATGGATACAATGGGTTAATTATCTTTCTGCACCAGACGTAGTATACGAATTTGATCCTAATTTAAAAACACAAGAATTTCTCCAATATGAATATGAATGTCCTCTGCCGACCGAAATTCTGCCTCTTGAACATTACGGCTGTATAATATATACAGACGGATCAGCACAACGCGCAGTTGGGGGTAAACAAGCATATAGTGCTGCGGGCGCGATTGTTAAAGGTCGTTGGCACGAAGGAAAATTTAGACCACTGGTCAATAAAACTCAATCTCTAGGAGATTGTACAGCTCAGCGAGCTGAACTACTGGCTTTTAAGATGGCGCTTGAAAATACTGATCGCGAATTCCCCACACTTATAGTGTGCGATTCATATTACTGCGTTCAGTCTTACAATGAATACTTGCAGAACTGGGTTCAAAATGGTTTCAAAGATGCGAAAGGTGGCACAATCAAGCATAAAACGCTTTGGGAACAAGTAGTTCTTTTACAGAAAGAACTACAAAAGACTCACATGATACATACACTGAGTCATCAACGTGATGGCGTTCACATTGCGGGGAATTCATTGGCTGATGAAGCAGCGAAGGCAGCTGTGCAAACGGCTTCCGTAGCTGCAATCATCCGGTCAAAAACCAAAATAGACAGCAATATAATGCAAGCTGTCAGTGCTTCAGTAAAAGATGATAGAAAAACACTCCCGAAAGGCTTTCCAGTAAAGTACTCATACACAACTGATGCGAATAATGTTCCATTTGCTTGAATCCCTGGAGTGGGGGATAGGGCAATTCCAAACATGGAACACAGGTTAGGACTAATTCTAGCGGCACACGAAGGGCTCGCTTCTGCACACGCTGGTGTTTCCGCCACAGTATCATTATTAAAACAGAGATATTGGTGGCCACTCATGAGAAAACAGACTAGGAATTACGTCCTAGAATGTGAAATATGCCAAAGAATGAAAGTATCAACAGTAAAACGACCAGCACAGACGCCCCTTCTAATCTCAGATAAACCGATAGCATGTGTTTACCTGGACCACTGTGGTCCCTTGCAAAGGGATGGCAACTATAAATATATCATGGTCGCAGTGGATTCCTGCACGAAATTCATTTGGATGTGGCCCCAGCGCTCGGCTGACGCCAGAACTGTCATAAAAGATTTGCGAGTCTTTATCGGCACATACACAATTGGCATGCTACATTCTGATCAGGGTCCTGCGTTTAGCTCGCGAGCTTACAAAGAGGCCATGGACAGCATGGGCATTGCATTGCGGTACTCTTCTCCCTTCCATCCTGAGGGAAATGCGGTTGTGGAAAGAAAAAACAGTGACATAAAGCGATCTATAACGGCGAGGGTATTAGGTTCGGGTGATGGGTGGGTCACACATCTAACAAGTGTCCAACGTAGTCTTAACAATCTGCCAAGAAATTCTCTAAAGGGTTTCACTCCATACGAACTATTGTTCAGCACTAGAATGAGAATCCAGGACTTAGACTGTCATACTTCAGTGGTAGAAGAAAAAACCTTTGATATCAACGATCGTTTGGCTGTTTTACAGGACTTGAATGAAACAAGAAAAAGTCTAAGTAACATAAATTCTAAGCCAACAACCACTGAAGAACCACCTGTCCCAGCAAGACCTGTCTGGATTCCAAAGACTGGGGATCTGGTCAGAGAAAAGATCGCGGTGAAGAAGGAATTTGGGCCTTCTTACAGAAAAGCAGTACCTGTCTTAGCTGTCAGCGGAACAAGATCAGTAGTACTACCGCCACTTGCTGGTAGCAAGGAAAACAGAGTTGTTTCCATCGACCTAGTGAAACCACAATCATGTGGCCAATAATAAGTAGTAGGCCCAGTGGACTCCCAAGAAATAGCAGAAGACCAAATCTTGCTACAATCTAAGAGGTTCAAACCGAAAGGCTAATCACTTTCGATAAACCATCAGTAAATAAAAAAGAACTATGCAACAAAGTCATGGAACTTGTGCCTCTTGAAACCCAAATTTCAACAGTTCAGGAAACACCAGTCTACAACGATGTAGCCTCGGACTATACAAATGTAACAAAAGAAAATGCAAAGATCAATGGAAATCCGGAAGCAATCTCACCAATTGACAGAACTGCATCTGGCTACTTTATCAACTTTGAGGACATTTCCGATGATCCGAGTGAACATGGAGACAAGCCAGCAACAAAAACTTTCAAAATGAAAATTAAAGAACTTTTTCATCAACTCAAAGAAACATATCAGACTTCCCTTGGATTGAACTATGGATTGTGTTAGGTGTACTTATCCTTCTACTTTCGTTGATCCTAGTTTTAATTTTGGGTAAATTTATTGATGGAAAATACAGTACAATGGACACAGCAAGTCAGAACATCAACTTGGTCCTGAACACACACAGATCCTCTCACATAGAGAAAAGAGAACTATCATCAATGAACATCACAGCAAAGCCTATACCTGGTGGTAGAGCATGGGACAGAACGAACTATTAAATCTATGGCCCGGTAGAGCTCTTGAAGTATCCACATCAGTTCAAGATTTCATTAACCCCTTCAGTGCTGATGACAAAGCCAGCTCGTCATGGGCTTTACCTGCCCTGTGCTTATGACGAGCTGGCTTTGTCACAAACAATGGGATCTTGGAGGATCCAGCACCCAGCGGGAAAACCCCTAGCAGCCAAGGTGTTAAGTGACTTTGTGACACCAAGTTCTTTCTCTGATGATTGGGACTTTGAAAATAATAATAATATGATGTCAGATTTAGAAATGTCAGCAACATTTACAGAACATGATTATTTACAAGGCTCATCGAATTATGAAGAGATGTACTGTTATAACCCCTATGGTCATCATTATCTGCATAAGTCGGCGAATCCTAGAAATGTTTTTACGTATAATCAGTGGGAACATTGTCCAACTCCGCCAATAGGCAGTTCAAAAACGTTTTATGAAAAATTCCCATACTTTTCAGGGTTTAATCACACTGATCCAGAAATGTTTTATTTCAAGATGTTAAATAAGACAGGAATGAAAAACATGCTGACAAATACTAAATTGATTTATTCTGAAAAATTTTATGACAAAATGTCAACATTTGGTTTTGAGTTTTGGAAAAACAACATTGAAACAAAAACCATCTGGGGAACAAAAGAATGGCAGGTACAAGGTCTAGAAGCATTATTCAGAGCCTGCATGATCCCAGAACAAATAATGTTCCTGAATGATACAATTCAGCAAACAACCTGTCTTGGCTTAGCTAAGATAATAGATTTAAACAACCCGTCTATACCAAAACCTATGCCTGATAGAAATACCACTACAGATGAGGGGTTAGCAGTGTCCTATATTTTAAAACAAAACAGAACAAATCCTGATTGGAAAAAATGGTTGATCTGGCCCATAGACACAAATAACTGTCAAAATAGATTCCTGATCAAAATACAGGGGTTCAAACAGAACAAGCCAGACCCTAGATATTCCCAGAGACAACATCCAAGGATAGTAACAACATATAGTGTATGAAGACTATGCCTTGAGTGGCTACAGAAATCCACACTTCCCGAAATAAAGCAACACTTAACTTTACTTAAAGAAGGTGTTGACTTGCGAGATTTCATAACGGGACCCTCAAACAGCGTCAAAAACGTTTCATATACGCCGGTATATATGCAGCTTACAATGAAGCTTGGAAATTGAAACTGCAGAAAAAATACGGGAAATTGACCATATCAATTTGGAGAAATCATTTTCTCTAGTAGACAATGGGTTAATGACTCTGTCCTCCAGAATCTATTCACTGGACAGCATCGTATCATCTGCTATTGATATAATAGAGCAGGACATGCTAATGTTACAACATGCCCAGTCCCTATTACGTTCTATTGAACAGCTAGGTTGGACGTTACAAAACCTGCGTTCAGGCTATGTGCCATGGCGTTTAATCAACACAACGTCATTGTTTTCTATCTTTAACCTTACTGATAAACAAATCAGTTTGGCACAGAAAGGAGCAGACTATACGATACTGAGCATAGAAAAACTTGAGAGATTATCATTGACAATGTCAGAAAGACCTGTCATTGAATGGATAATACATGGTAGCATTACAATCCCGATTACGACTTTTCAGTTTCAATACTGGCAAAAATGTATACCAGCAGGCCTGTATGAAAGGTTGGGTAAAGGATACATCAAATCGACCTGGAATTTACCTTATACACACAAATGTTACAGTGAAGGGAAAAAAGAGGTATTTCTTAGTGGTAATGATTGTAAAAAATCACTAAGTAGTACACTCCTGTGTCAAGGTATTAACTTGCATGGGGCCTGTGAAGGTTCTTCGAACAACCTTTCATGTCATCTTCAGGGCACCCCTATTACACAGATAGAGCCATTTTCCAGACAGCTTTCCAACGGTAGCTAGTTTTTAATAAGCGATCACAGCTGCAGTGGCTTGGTGCCAGGAAAAGCCTATCTCGTAACTGTGACGTCCAGGGTCATTTGGTGTATGCAAGTATTGTATCCAAACAGCAAATCAGACATGGAGGCGGCAATATGGCCTTAGGGGAATATCTCTTCTATTCGAATTGATACTTTAAGCAGAATGAAGTCTATTCCTTTACAGACAACTGTGCCTTTAACCTCGTTCAAAGAGACATATGACCTGCAAGTTGCAAGGACAGCGGCAGAGATACATACCCTATTATCGACAAATTGCCGGTGCATTTCGTAGAAATGTTAAGTCAAATCTTAAACATGTCCGATACCAGTGGCATCGCACATGTATTTAAAACAATTTTTTCGGGACTGCTAACACCCTTCGAAGCAGTTCTTGGCATCTTCACGAATTTGTGCATTCGCTCTTCGGTGGCCTGCCTCTTATTTTGGGACTCATAGCAGGAATTTTATTTTTGTTCCTTCTGCTCCGATATGGCAAGCCAAAACACAGACAAACCTCTGGCAACGATGGAAGAAACGATCCTAGCAATACGATATCGAGACCGTATTACTAAGGTCCTCGGATTGGCCCGGCTAAGAGATCTGAATACTACCTGGTTTCTTTCATTCAGACCAATTTGGCAAAATTGCATCTTACCTGTGCTTCGTTGGCTGCTATGCGGAGAAGAATGCGTGTTGGATGGCATTCGTTGAGACTTCACCATTACGATTAAGTGGCGATGAGGTACGAGATGAAAGCGGCACCACACAGGTACAACCTTCTGTGAACATTGCTGATCCTGACATCGATGATGGCAATCCATCGCACATATGCACTATTTCCACCTTTTCGGAGTTGGCCCAACTTTCACCTACTATTGTAGACAAATTTTTTACCGGCCTATCAGAAGTAATGTTCTGCCCTAACAACGAGAATAATATTTGAAAAAACAAGCTCACAGCGTTCCCTGA
Organism: Lissotriton vulgaris; assembly: GCF_964263255.1. Classification (NCBI taxonomy): domain Eukaryota; kingdom Metazoa; phylum Chordata; class Amphibia; order Caudata; family Salamandridae; genus Lissotriton; species Lissotriton vulgaris. Next base: position 1,495,481,279 of record NC_141694.1, on the reverse strand, counting down.
ACTCTGAATTCGGGCTTCAGTTTTGATAAACAGAACTCCAAAAAGACAGTGAAACTATTTTTTTCTCCCTTCCCGAGAACGAAATTATTTTCCCCTGATTTCCAAAATATTTACCGTTTTTTGACACATGGTACTCTGCTTAAAGTAGAACTATTTTTAGAGAAAAGACGTTCTATTTTTAGAGACTCTAGAGACAATATTTTGAATCAGCCTATAGCATATGTACAATGTTATATAACTTTGTGATGAAATGGTCTCGACTTTTTTCTGTATTCAGAGCCATTTCATAAAATGTAATTTTTGCAATTCATTCAGCCTATATTCATATTTGCATTTCCTGAATGATAACTCTGCTTGAAAGCGTACAGTATAATACTCATTTCGTGTATCTATACCATTTCAAATGCATTTCATTGTATTTTGGGGTGGGTTGGAAAACACATGCATACCTATATGTTTATATATTGCTTAGTATTTAGTAATGATGGACATTATATGTGGATTGGGTGTTGTGAATGTATCTAGGACCCTAATTAAATATTCCTGATTCATGCCTTCATGCGTATATGATAAATCATGTCCTAATGAGGACATACGAATCTTGCCCATATTCAGTAATAGCCCACGCAGCCCAAATATGACAAGGCTACTTCCTTAGATTCCTAGAGAGCACAACGAGTTCTTTCGACATACCAAACCTTCAGCAACCTGGGAATTCCCCATGTTTTTGTTTTGATTTGTCATTGAACTCCTGCGAGCACTAAAGGAACAGTCAGTTCTTAGTGACATCTTTTATTGACGTCTTATGTCCAACCTTACATCAAACACGGCACCTTCCAGGTATAAATATACCAACACTTGCCTTAAGCAAACACACGGTGGTGTAGAGCAGAGCGGCTATCTACTTATCCGAAGCCCAGCTGATGCGAGAGCCGAAGGAAGCCGCCCCTCCCCTTTGACACACTGGAGAAGCTGCCTTTTCTCACACCAAGAAATCCAGCTCCGGTGTTTCCAGTCACCTTCGCTTGTTACTGGGAGATCGAGTCCAGAGAAACGAGATACAAGACCTCCTTAATTCTATAACCAAGGTACGGAGCTGATTCAAACCTTAGAGAGAATTCTTGATTCAGATTCTTGGCAAAAAACCCAACTTAACTTAAAACTGCAACTTACTTACTCCTTCCCAAGTATTTGGCTTAGGTCAGGTACACCGGGGTAGGCGTATCTTAGAGATACCAGTTGAGTTTGTTAGTCAATGTTTTTATGTATGTAAATATTTTATCCATTTTAAAGTATCATATGGCTAAGAAACCATATCAATGCTTTTACAGTATTATTTCATAATACTCCTTTTACTGTACGCACTTTACTTCATGATAAGTATTGCAATTGTGGCAATTCATTTCTCTTGCATGAGAAAGAAGACTGCTCAATAAAATAACACCTTTTATTGAAAACGCCCGTCTTTCTATTTCTCTGCACCCTGGTGAAATTAAGCATGCACGATTGACTGAGTGAAAAAGCTGTCTATTGTTTTCACATGACTCTGGAGATACACTCCTTATTCTGGGGGAGCAAAGTTGTCATGTTATATGGTTGTCAGAAGCTAATCCCTTCTTGTCTAAATCAGGGAAGTTAAACCCTCCCTATTCATTCGAGAAAGTTTCTAGTGACCTCTGAGCTAGCTGGCAAAAACTAATTAAGTCTAACATAGTCAGGAGAGACCTACTGACAGGTCTCTACTGACAGACCTCAGTCCTACGTCTACACTGCTGTTTATGTTATTCCAATGCGGAGAGCCTATTGGGAATATAGGAACTACACTACACTTGCTGGTACCCAAGAAGGACAAAGGCTTGCGTAATATCTTAGACCTCAGGGACGTCAACGGCTTCTTCCGGAAGAAGTTCAAAATGTTAACCTTGGCTCAGGTCTTGTCTGCCCTCGACCCTCAAGACTGGATGGTAGCATTGGACTTGCAGGACACTTATTTTCACATCCCCGTCTTGCCTGCCCACCGGTGTTACCTACGGTTCACAGTAAGCCACAAACATTTTCAGTTTCCAACTCCTGGTGCGAACACCTGTCCAGCTTCTTTCTGGAGAAAATCGGTCTATTCAGGCGTCTTTTCCCTCCTGTGGTATGGATATAGATGTCCCTCTGGCAGACAGAAAGACTTCTTCCTCCTCCCCCCTCAAGCCCTAGTCGTCTTTGTCCCTATTGATCTACCTAGTTCCCTTATAATTCTTAAAGGCCTGAAATCAGGCTCACTATCAGTTCCTTGTACTACTAGACTTTTGGCCGCCGTTGCGGAAACTGTCAACCCTGGCTTATTAACATGTCCCTTAAGGAGGCGTGTGTCCCACTGACCTGGAAGCCGGCAAAGATCCTGTCCCTCTTGAAAAAGCCCTCTCTTGATCCTATGTGCCTGGGAGCTATCGCCCTATTTCCCTCTTGTCTAGTATGCCCAAGGATTGCGAAAAAGTAGGGACCAGACAGTTGACTGAGTTTATAGAGGGCGCAGGCCTGCTCCATCCGGCCCAATCCGGATTCAGGGCTAACCATAGTACCGAACTTGCCTTGGGTGAAGTCCGAGACTATCTGTGAATGCTTAGACGCCGGTGGGAAGGCAGCCTGGACTCTGTTTGACCTCTCAGAGGCATTCAACACGGTTCCCCACTCACTGTTGTTGACCCGACTGGTTGAGATAGGCATTACTTGGCGTGGTTTGGCGGCTGGCTTCAATCTTTTCTGAAGGACTGCATGCAACAGGTCTGGCTTCCTCCAGCCTCGTCCTCAGAGAGTGGCTATGGGGGTCCCACAGGGATCTTCCCGAGCCTTCTCCTTTTTAAACTTTATGTCACTCCCTTAGTTCAACTGGCAGAGAGAGGACCTGGGTGCAAAAATCCTCGCTTACGCTAATGACACGCAGCTTCTGTTCACTTGGAGAAATAATGAGGATTCTATTGACGTTGCCCAAAAATGCTTGACTACAGTTTTTCATTGGATGTCTTCTGAGCAACTCAAGTGCAACGAAGAGAAATCTGAAATCCTTCTCTTCTGGATGTTTCCCTCTAACTTTAGAGAAACACTCTGGCCACCCGGCTCAGCCTTACTAGTGTCGACAAGCCATCCTGTAAAAATCTGGGGATTTGGTTAGAGGAGAACCTCCCCTTCTTAACTCAGATTAAGAAGCTGGCTGGGACGTGTTTTGGGCTTTTAAAAACTCTCAGGAAATGTCTTCCCCTCTTGCCCAGGGCGGCAGGGGAAACGGTCACCCGGGCCCTTATTCTATCTTGGATAGATTATGCTAACGTGCTCTATGCTGGCATTCCAGGCTATCTGTTGAACAGTTTACAGGTCGTCCAGAATGCGGCTGACAGGCTCCTTGACATTCCTGCTGGAAATAGCGTGAGAGAACATCTGAGAGCGCCATACTGGCTGCCTGTAGTTGAGCGGGTGAAATTTAAATAACATTTTATAGCTCACTGCACGCTCCACGCTTTAGGTCCAATCTATCTCCAAAATAGCTTTTCTTTTTATGATCCATCAAGACTACTCCGTTCCTCGGTTTCGGTTACAGAGGATGGGGGGCAGCTCACTTAGTGTGAAGGCCGCTTTGGTCTGGAATGCGCTTCCGCTTGCCCTAAGTAGCATCCAAGACCCCACCCTTTAAAAAAAAAAATTGAAAACCCTCCTCTCTAACTAAGATGGCTATGTACCCCCTCTCAAGGCTCGCGCTGGGACACTCTTGTAGTATCCGAGCGCAGTATAAGTGGAAATAACATAACATAATACTTCACCATGCTCCTCTTTGGCCTTACCAGCGCCCCTCGGTTGTTCACAAAAGTGATGGCGGTGGTCGCAGCTCATCTGCACAGATCAGGGGTTCCAGTCTTCACCTATCTCGGCGACTGGCTGTTGAAGGCAGGCTCTCCCCAGGCTGCTGTCTCCCACCTCCAGACTATAGCGGACCTCCTGCATTCACTGGGGTTCACTATCAACGAGAAGAAGTCACACCTGATTCCCTCTCAGAAGCTCCTTTTCATCGGGCAGTTCTGCATACAGCGCAGTTTCGGGCTTATCCTCCCGAGAAGCGAGTCCGGGATACTCGGGCTATGATATCGATGTTTCAGCCTCTATCCCGGATAACGGTGAGAATGACCCTGAGGTTGCTGCGTCTCATGACCTCCTGCTCGTGGATCATGCCAGGTGGCGTATGCGGGCTCTGCAGTGGGACCTGAAATTCCAGTGGGCGCAGCATGAGGGGAATCTTTCTAATGTCGTCCAGATCTCAGAGGGGGCTGCAAGTCAGTTGCAGTGGTGGCTCACAAACCAGGATTCGGTCAATGGCAGATACATCACCCTTCCCCAACCAGAGAGCACAGTAGTGACAGATGTGTCACTCCTGGGGTGGGGCCGCCACATGGGAGAGGCGGAGATCAGAGTTCTCAGGTCTCCGGTGGAGTCCGTGCTCCACATCAACCTTCTGGAGCTCCGGGCGATTCGTCTTGCACTGAAGGCATTCCATCTGTTAAAGGAAGAGTAGTGCAGGTGCAGGACAACACCCACGCCATGTGGTACTGAAACAAACAGTGCAGGGTGGGGTCATGGACCCAATGTTTGGAGGCTCTTCGCCTTTGGAAATGGCTGGAACATCAGGGCATATCTCTGGTGGTTCAACACCTGGCCGGCTCCCTGAATGCCAGGGCGGATGAACTCAGCCACTGGTGCATGATGGATCAAAAATGGCATCTTCACTCGGAGGTGGTGCAAGGCCTCTTTCAGCAGTGGGGAGAGCCTTGGTTAGATCTATTCGCCACAGAAGAGAACGCACAATGTCAGCAGTTCTGTGCGTTTGAGTTTCCAAGTAAACGCTTGCTCGGCGACACTTTTCATCGCAAGTGGAGTTGCGGCCTCCTGTATGCCTTTCCACCTGTACCACTTCTACCCAGAGTGCTGAAGAAGATCAAACGCGACCTGGCCGAAGTCAATCTTATGGCTCCGGACAGGGCACGAAGAGTCTGGTACCCCGAGCGCTTGAGCATGGCCATCGATCCTTCGATCAGACTGCCTCTTCGGGAGGATCTTCGGTCGCTGCAGCAGGGGACGGTCCTCCACCCGAACCTGTCCAGCCCCCACCGCCTTGTGTGGAGATTGAGCGGCGACAGTTGACAGCTTTTGACCTTCCTCCCGAAGTCTGTAATTTGTGGCATGGTGCACAGCATAGGCTGTGGATCCCCTATCTGTCCCTCTTTCAGAGGTTCTCCTTTTTATTCTTTCTTTGGTCCAGCAGGGCTCTGCTCTGGGCAGTCTTAAGGTTTAAAGTATTTTATTAAGGCACAAAAACACGGGGAGGAGAGCAGGAGGTCAAGCAAACATACAGTACAAGAAGCTGAACGTTGCAGCGAGTCAGAAGAAAAGCAGGGAGGCAGGAAGCCCCAGAGGGTAACAAGGCAAAGACATAAGGCAATAAGGAATTGTGAACGACCCCCCTGTAGACCCCCACTCCCTGGGCAAGGCCAAGCCCGAACAGCACCCCGCAACACAGTAAAGGAGAAGCATACCGTTCCACCAACCCCCCGACCCCAGAAAAGAAGAAGAAAGAAAAGCAAAGAAGGAAAAGAAAGAAAACAATACCCCAACATCCCCGTCCGAAAGTCAGCATTAGAAGCATATAACCCCTCTTCCCGCCCCCAACCCCCGGCCCCCGATCCGCACATTCACTCCGCCGCAGCTGCCGGCGGCGTCAGCCTAAGGAGGCGCAAATACCGTGGACACGTGAGCTCGTGAAATTCCGTGGACAGCAGTGCCAAAAAGGGGTGCCAGAGCTCCTCAAACTGGTCAACATTCCCAGCCACCGTTAGCGACATCTTCTCCATGCCCAGTACCTGCCAGAGCCTATGCAGCCAACCAGTGATAGAGGGGGCAGTAGGGGTGCGCCAGAGTACCAGTATGTTCTGAACGGCGGAGCCTAGCGCAATCGCAATCTGCCTGCCCCTGCGGGACTTCAGCGGGTACATCAAGTCATTGGGGAGGCCTAGCAAGACATACGCGGGGAAGCGCGGAAGCTCGATCTCAAAATGCCTATCCACCTCATCTAAGACTTCCTTCCAATAGGCCGACAGCACCGGGCACTCCCAGAGAATGTGCGTGAGGGTGCCCTCCTGTCCGCAGCCGCGCCAGCAACCTTTATCGCCGATTTTGCGCATCTCATAGAGCTGCTCCGGGGTGTAGTACCAATAGGTGGACACTTTAGTGAAGGTTTCCGTCAGCCCAGTGTGGTACGCAGAGTGCCTCGCCCGATACGCAATCCTGTCCCACTCCTTGTGACTCAGGGTCCTGCCCAGTTCCCTGTGCCAGCGCTCCCTCCCTGGGTTATGGTAATGAAACGGCGGGGGTTGGAGAAACTTATACAAATCAGTGATGAGCTTGGCGTCCGAGGTCCGGGTTACCAACCATCGCTCGTAGGGCGTAATCGAACGGGCAGCGACGTCACGCACCGGGGGTTGAAGAGCCCAGTGGCGGACTTGCATGTAACGCAGTCTGTCCCCCTCCATCAGGCCAAACTCCTGACGGAGCTGCTGGAAGGGGAGCACGTCTGGGAAGTCTTAAAAGCTATCGTTCAGCCATTTTGGCCTTTATTCGCCTTCCTGATCAGCCTTCTCTGTTCAAGTCCCCTATTGTAAGCAGATTCCTGAAGGGCATTACTCATCTCTTTCCTCCTTCTCCCTTCATAATGCCCCAGTGGGACTTGAATCTTGCCCTTACTTACCTTATGTGTGATCCCTTTGAGCCACTACATAATTGCCCTCTACGTCTTACTTTAAAGTCTGCTTTCCTGCTTGCCATCACCTCTGCTCGCAGGGTGAGAGAGCTTGAGGCTCTGTCTCCCAAATCTCCCTTTCTTGCTGTCCATCCAGACAAAGTGGTCCTTCGTACTAGGCCCTCTTTTCTGCCCAAAGTGGTTACCTCTTTCCACATAGGTCAGACCATCACATTGCCCACCTTCTTCCCGCCTCCGCACCCTTCCAAAGAGGAGTAGAGACTTCACCGTCTGGACCCAAAACGTGCGCAGTCCTTCTACCTTAACCGCACTAAAGACTTCCGGGTGGACGATCAGCTCTTTGTGGGTTATGTGGGCGCCGCAAAAGGTCGGGCAATGTATAAACGTACAATCTCTCGATGGGTTGTCCTATGCATCAAAATCTGCTACTCTTTGGCAAAAAAGGAACTTCGAGTAGGACTGCACGCCCACTCTACCAGGGAGAAGGCAGCCACTACTGATTTGGGATGTGGAGTTCCACTGGTTGACATCTGCCAGGCAGCCATGTGGGCATCACGGAACACGCTTACGAAGCATTACTGCCTGGACAGCCAAGTCCAGAGAGATGGCTTTTTCGGCCGTTCTGTTCTCCAGAACTTCCTGCTGTGAGCTTAGTTAGCAGAACCACCCCCACGGTTAGTTTTGCTGGGGTATCTATTCTAAGGTAAGGAATCTATGATTAATGGTCTCTTTCAGATGAACAAGTTACTTACCTTCGGTAACAATGTACCTGTAAGAGACATACATTAGTTATAAATTCCTTACCGCCCCACCCATCCCCCCCGTCCTGCGAACTGACTTCTAGAGATAGGGACTCCCTTACAGGGCCCAGGTTTTGTGCACCAGTGGTCCGTGTCTTGCAAGGCTCTGCGCTTCTGGCGTGGGAAGTCGTGTCAGAACTGACGTCAGAGCGCAAGGGCGGCATCTAAATAGACACCTCGACGTCATCCCGGCGTTCAATAAGGACCTGGAGTTGACCGATGCCACCTACCGATGTGCAGGGGTATTGCTAAGAAAAAAATCTCCGGATCTAGTCTGACGCCTGGGGGTAATTCTAAGGTAAGGAATCTATAACTCATGCATGTCTCTTATAGATACATTGTTACAGAAGGTAAGTAACTTGATGGTCTGAATTGAAGAGTGGTGATGAAGCTTCAAAGGGCAGATGGATGACATGCATAGGTGCTTTACAATGTTGTTAGGAAAGCTTAAGTGAAGCACAGATGCTTTGTGAACACTGCTTATGTTTCATGCAGAAATAACATGCAGACATATAGAAAATGGTGTTAAACTGTATACTTTCCAGTCTAAGGTTTTGGAAGAATAGAATGGTGTTCTCTACTTCAAATTCTTTCTAAGCTATAGAAGGTATGTATCAATCAATCAGTCAATCAAGAAATTTATATAGCGCGCTACTCACCCGGAGGGTCTCAAGGCGCTTAGGGGAGGGGGGGGGGGGTCTGGCGGAGGTGGATGGGGAGAGAGTTCCACGTCTTGGCTGCCAGGTAGGAGAAGGATCTTCCTCCCATGTACGTCCTTCGGATGCGTGGATCGGCTGCGAGGGCGTGGCTGGTCGAACGAAGCTGGCGGGTGGGAGTGTAGAAGGTCAGGCAGTTGTTGAGGTACCTGGGGCCCAGGTAGTGGAGGGCCTTGTGTGCGTGGGTGAGGAGTCGGAACGTGATTCTCTTGTCGATGGGGAGCCAGTGCAGGTCTCTCAGGTGTCCGGAGATGTGGCTGTGATGGGGATGTCCAGGATGAGTCGTGCGGAGGCGTTCTGGGTGCGTTGGAGTCTCTTCTGTAGTTTGGCTGTGGTTCCGGTGTAGAGGGTGTTTCCGTAGTCCAGTCGGCTGGTGACGAGTGCCTGGGTGACCGTCTTCCTGGTTTCGGTGGGGATCCATCGGAAGATCTTCGGAGCATGCGTAGGATGTTGAAGCACGAGGACGAGACGGCCTTGACTTGTCTGGTCATTGAGAGGGAGGAGTCCAGGATGAAGCCCAGGTTGCGAGCGTGGTCCGTTGGTTTGGGTGCGCTGCCCAGGGCCGGGGGCCACCAGGAGTCGTCCCAGGCGGAGGAAGATGTTCCCAGGATGAGGACTTCCGTCTTGTCTGAGTTGAGTTTCAAGCGGCTGTTCTACATCCACACGGCTACTTCTTTCATGCCTTCTTGTAGGTTGGTTCTGGCGGTGGCTGGGACGTTGGTGAGGGAGAGGATCAGCTGAGTGTCGTCGGCGTAGGAGATGATGTTGAGGTTGTGTTGGCGTGCGATGGCCGCGAGGGGGCTCATGTAGATGTTGAAGAGGGTGGGGCTGAGTGATGATCCTTGTGGTATGCCGCAGATGACTTCGGAGGCCTCGGATCTGAACGGGGGGAGGCGGACTCTCTGGGTTCTTCCGGCGAGGAACGATATGATCCACTCCAGAGCCCTCTCTTGGATTCCGATGTTGCTGAGGCGTTGTACTAGGGTGCGGTGGCAGACAGTGTTGAACGCTGCGTAGAGGTCCAGGAGGATGAGGGCAGCTGTTTCCCCGTTGTCGAGCAGGGCTCGGATGTCGTCAGTGGCTGCGATGAGGGTGGTCTCGGTGCTGTGGTTGGCTCGGAAGCCGGACTGCGAGGGGACGAGGGATCCGTTCGTCTCGAGGAAGGCGGCGAGCTGTCGGTTGACGGTCTTCTCAATGACTTTGGCAGGAAACGGGAGGAGCGAGATGGGGTGGTAGTTCTTGAGGTCGGTGGGGTCTGCTGATGGTTTCTTCAGGAGGGCGCTGAGTTCGGCATGCTTCCAGCTCTCCGGGAAGGTGGCGGTGTTGAAGGAGCAGTTGATGACGTCTCGGAGTTGGGGTGCGATGACGGAGGCGGCCTTGTTGAAGAAGTGGTGGGGGCATGGGTCGGTTGGTGATCCGGCGTGGATGGTGCTCATAGTGTGGATGGCGTCTTCGGTGCTGAGCGGGGTCCAGGCTCGGAGGGTGGTGGTAGGGGGTGTTGGTTCGGTGGTTGGGTGTGTGGGCTGTGTGCCAAAGCTGTTGTGTATGTCAGCGATCTTCTTGTGGAAGAACGAGGCGAGTGAATCGCAGAGTTCTTGCGAGGGGGTGATGTCGTTGGTTCCGGCGCTGGGGTTCGAGAGCTCTTTGACGATGTTGAAGAGTTCTTTGCTGTTGTGTGCGTTGTTGTCTAGTCGTTTCTTGAATGCTGTTTTCTTGGTGGCGTGGATCAGCTGGTGGTGTTTGCGGGAGGCGTGCTTGAAGGACGTCATGTTGTCTGTAGTCGGGTCTTTGCGCCAGGCTTTCTCGAGGGTGCGGCAGTTCTTCTTGGAGTTCATGAGATCGTCGTTGAACCAGGAGGCCTTCTTGCTGCCGGGTCTGCTGGGATGGTTTTTCAGGGGTGCGAGGTCGTCAGCGCAGTTGGAGATCCACTGTGTGAGGTTGTTGGCTGCCTGTTTGGGGTCCGTTGAGCTGGCGGGAGGATTCAGGTTCAGGGATGTGGAGAGCTGGTCAGAGGTGATCTTGTTCCAGCTCCTGCGGGGAACCTGTTGCGGGTGGTGGTGGGTCGTGGTCCTTCTGAAACTGAAGTGGACGCAGCTGTGGTCTGTCCAGTGTAGTCCGGTGGAGTGGCTGAAGGAGACGTCCTTGCTGGAGGAGAAGACGGGGTCAAGCGTGTGTCCGGCGTAGTGGGTGGGGGTGTTCACCAGTTGCTTGAGTCCGAGGTTGGCGAGGTTGTCCAGCAAGGTGGAGGTGTTGCTGTCCTTGTTGTTCTCCAGGTGGAAGTTGAGGTCCCCTAGGAGGATGTAGTCAGCGGAGGAGAGGGCGTGTGGGCTGATGAAGTCTGCGATGTCTTCGCTGAATTGTGTGTGGGGTCCCGGGGGTCTGTAGATGAGGGTGCCTCTGAGTGTGGTCTTGGGGTCGGTGTGTATCTGGAAGTGAAGATGTTCGGCGGCCGTGAGGGTGTCGTCGGAGTTGGTCGTGATGCAGATGGTGTTCTTGTGGACGATGGCGATGTCTCCACCTGTCTAGTTGACGCGGTCCCTCCGGGTGATCTTGTATCCGTCCGGGATGGCGATGTCGGGCGCAGAGGAGGCGTTCATCCAGGTTTCCGTGAGGAAGGCGACGTCTGGTGATGTTGTGTCGAGCAGGTTCCAGAGTTCGATGGCGTGCCTGTGGACGGAGCGGGTGTTGAGCAGGATGCACTTGAGGTGGTTGCTGCTGGTGGTCGGCTTGGCGGATGCGGTGCAGGTCCGGATGCAGGAGAAGTCGCAGGATCGGCAGCAGAAGGGTCCGTGGGTGCGTCGCGGGGTGGCTCGGTAGCATCCGGGGATCCGGCCGGTGTTGAGTGCGTTGAGGGTGGCTGCGTCGTAAGTCCGGCGGGTGGGCTGGCGTCTGCGAGATCCAGGGTTCCTGGCACTGGGCGTGGTCCCGGCGCGGACGGCGCAGACGGGCTTGCCTTTGGCGCGCCTTCAGCGCACAATCGGCGCGCCCGTTGCGCGTGGACGCTGCGCGTGCGCGGGGGCGTCATAAGAAGGGAGCCGGGAGGGAGGGTCTGCTGGGTGGCGGGAGCGGGTGATCCCATTGGCTGGCAGGGGGCGGGCCGCAGGGAGGCATCGGTGGGAAAATCGGGTGCAGGCGGGCGGGCGGCTCAGCGGAGGCTGGGTCGCCTGCAGTGAAGTGCTGGCAGCGGCAGAAGAACAGGTAGCAGGAGGAGCGTGGGGGCGACCAGGCCTAGGTAAGGCACAGTGGTCGCTCCCGAGTAGGAGGCAGTGGTCCCCTTAAGAAGGGAGCCGGGAGGGAGGGTCCGCTGGGTGGCGGGAGCGGGGGATCCAATCGTCTGGCGGGGGCGGGGCCGCAGGGTGGCAGCGGCGGGAAAATCGGGTGCGGGCGGGCGGCTCAGCGGCGGCTGGGTCGCCTGCAGTGAAGTGCAGGCAGCGGCGGAAGAACAGGTAGCAGGAGGAGCGTGGGGGCGACCAGGCCTAGGTAAGGCACAGTGGTCGCTGTGCATGACATTTGTGATATTTGTGTATGAGCTTCCCTTCTAAGTTGTGAAATGTAAACAGGACTGTTCCATCCTTGTTCTACAGTGACATAGTGTGAATAGTCAGATGAAGGGGGGCTTGTCAAGATAAATCTAAATGTCAGGGCCTCTATTGCAAATCATTGCATGGCCTTCGTGTTTGTCTGTATCCAGGCTCATTGGTTTCAGAAAAAGACGTACAGACTTTAAGCCACAGCTCTATCATTGACTGCAGGTGAATCTGTCCTCTCCCAAAAGTCACTATCTTCTGTACAGACTGCGTGCCACTTCCTAGTTTGCAAAAAGTTAGTGCGTCTCTCAAGAACGTCTTTGACCACGCACCCATGTCTGTAATATGGCAAGGCACAGATACAGTCATTCTCTCATTTACAGGTGGTTACACCACTCCAAATCCACCAATCCCTACCTACCTGTTGCAGCCTGTTCCACCCGCATTAATCACACCAGGGGTGCACCTCCTTCCAGAAGGCCACACTCGGGTCCCCAGTGGCCCACCCTAGAAAGGTGTCTTTGAAACACCGAACTAACATAACAAATGTCCATGTTTATTGTTGCAATTGAGGATAAAGCTTTGTAAAAAGAAGTCAGGTACCCATTTTACATAGATAAATCGGTTGTAGGTTTATTTTACACTTGATCTGTCTATCCCACACACAGTCACTCACCAACCAACTTTCTATGACATCATCAGCTTGGCTGAGCACAGTAGGGACGGCATTACAAAAGCAGTAAATTATAACAGGTTTGGCATTGGTGCATTATTATTTTAATCACAATAAAAACTGTATCTCCGGTTTATGGAGCAGGCAATGCTACAACCACATAATTGTTTTAAATGATTTGGGCAAGAAGCTGGAGGAGGGGATGAGTGGCGTTGGACAGTAGCCACATAAAAGCGCCCATACATTCTCACCACAGGCTATCAGTAGGAAAACGTATACAATTCAAGCCACACATCGTTGTCTACGACGCATTCTACAAACAAGGTTTGACATACATTACAACAAGACTGCAGCATGGCAACCTCTACTGCTGCAATTGCTCTGCTGCTGTGACACGGTCCCCCGAACGCGACTTCATACTTTTTTGCATCTCAAATATGGAAAGTTCTTCGCCAATATTTCTGGGATATCTCTCTTCGAGACTTCATAAAAGTTTAAAATCTTGACACTTTTCACCGTAACTTCCTCTTGTTGCCACACATTTGATCGCCTTATTGGCCTTAGTGAGAAAAAACTAAACTCACTGGTGAATGGCTCGCTTTACCAATTCCTAAAACGATATTAACAGTAAGAAATAGCATGTGGGCTCTGCCATTTGTCCTAAAAAAAACAATGTCACATTCGCCTGGAGCACTAGTAGATCGCCACTTCTATAGGTCAGAATGAAATAAGAAACACTGCCTTCACTAACAAAAACCCTTTTGTTTGCCTGCAGAGGGGTGATGAATATATTTAATATGCAGGCCTCATTGCATTGTATCTAAATGAAAATAAACAAGCGTGTTTTCTATCAGTTCAACGTGACAGTGCTAAAGTATTTGTAGTCCCTAAATGCCAGGTTTGCGGTGTTTGTGCGAGTGTCAGCCCAACAGCCCCTCATTAATTAGTTGGCACATTTTACCAGATATTGGGCGCGCTGGAGCGAACTTGTAACGTTCTGTGACAGTAAGAAATGCTCTCAGACAGTGAGCGCTGTGTGCTCCCCAATTAGTCCTCTGTTTGTCTTCTCTTCAGCATCGCATGCCTTTCATGGAGAAGGGAAGCTCTCTTCGGGAGCGTTGCCCAGAGCAGCTGCTAATGAAGAGGCCATGAAACGTCCGATTGTGTGTTGCTGTTTGTACGGCTCAGAGGCTCTGCTTTCGTTAGAATCACTGCCAGGCACAGGTCCCAGGGCTCCTGTTGTTGTCGTCTTTGACGCTCTGTCCTCGCCCTGGGCTCGACCTGCGGGTGTCATCACCAGCTACGTGAGAGACGCATTTGATTGCGTGCGTGCGCGCACGTGGTCTCGCGGGGCCTGAACAAGCACGTAATCTTGGCAATGTCTATTTTATATCAGTTTTAAAAGTGTACATTTTGTTTGTGTGGTTAATAAAGAAAGTGGCGAGGCAGCAGTGTAATCCGTTTCTTCCGGATTCCTAGCCAAACATTGCTCCGTCGTGTAGAATGTTTTATTTCCTTTCTGTTTTCGCAGAACGTGCATATATATTGATTACTGAATTGCTCTGCCAACACAAGATCCAATTAGACCAACGAAAGAAAGGAAATTCAGTTAACAGGCAAATTAAGATTTAAAATAAGTTTCGTCATGTTGGAGGTATCCGGGCATGCGATTGTTGGCCTGATTTTGATCGTAGCATTGTGTTGGTTCAAACGCCATATAGTGTTGTTATCAATATTTCCGCTTTATATTGGCTCAGCGTCGACCTGGTGTTATAAAATTGTGTTTTTACTTGTTTATTTTCTTTTGGAAATTGGGACAATTGCAATGTAAAATTAAGCAAAATTGATTTGACTGCGCTCTCTGTGGTAACGATAACACTAACTTTAAAAATTGACATTATATTCCATGCTTTCATATTACATGACAGTAATATCACATCCACCTCATTGACCCAAGTTCTATATTGCAAGATATGTTCAGGTGACGGTAGGAGTAGTAATTATACACTCCCTTCCCAAGATAAATATAGCTGGAGGTAATAATAGTAATCACACAGGTTGTACTATAGTGGTAGGTGATGTAGTTGATTATGTAGGTTGAAATTATAAACCTCGATCGAGTGTCACACAACCGTCTTAAAAATATACAAAGATTTTTTCCTTCACACCACAATTACAAATGATTAGTGCCATCAATTGACAGCTGTTATTCAACTCTCTGCTATTCTCTCTTGCTTTTCAGGTTTCAAACCACAAACATAATGATGAAATCACTGCAAATGTCACATGACCTTTGACCAGATGGTGATATGGCCTTCGGCCTAATAGTGACATCTTAGGAAGTCAGATCACATGTCTGTGGCCCCAGATCAGATTAAATGACTGCACGGCTTGTGACCCAGATGACTGCATGACAAACAAACAAGATGAATGAGGGAACTTTGCACTAGGCCAGCACTAATCTCGCAGACATGTGGCTTAATCAGCAAACTCACCTGTGCAATCCTGCCTCTGCAAGGCATGCATTTCAGAACATCGAGCAGCTTTCAGAGACTTGTTGATAATTCATTTCCAGTTCAGACAAGAGGTATTGACCTCAAAGTCAATTGACAGCTTCTTCAAAAGGACTAGGTCTCAAAGGTGGATCTGTAGATTTTTTTGGTACAGTGAGCGCAGTGGCCTCTTACCTAAATCTGTATAGGTAGCAGGTATGGCAGACCTACATAATAGCATTAAAGAGTAGGTGGTCATGGATTACTTACTGGAAGTGAAATTCAAAGCTTATCTAAGGGGATTTAGAACTAACTGGTGGTTGACAAGGTCATAAACTGCTATAGCTTATTTTCTGGTAGACGTGCACGCCACACAAGATCAAGGTTCAGGGCAGTATTTTGCGAGGCCGGTGCAATCTTCACTATGTAAAGGGGCGTGAATTAAAAAAAAGTATTGTCAAAGCTAATGGGGTTTGCATTTGTATTGTGCATGCCTACAGGGGAGGTTGAGTATTCACACTGGCGCACAGACCAGCACTCACCCATATTTTGGCGAGTTCAACGGACACACAGGCAACACAGTACACAGGCATCAGCACATAACTATATGTGTATTTGTAAAGCACATGCTAACCTGAAAGGGTATCTTGGCATTAAAGTAGCAGGTGTCTATTATTACCCAACCTAATTGGACTCATTGTATTTACCTCATGAGGTTGAAAGGCTCTGCCGTGATTCAAATCTGTGACCGTCTTGTGAAACACAGATTTCTGCAGTGAGTGCATAGGCCACTGAGCCACCAGAACCAACTCACACTGACCATCAGCCACACTTAACTCTATAGAAGGTGGCACAGAGTGATGTGTGTCATGAGGAAAGAGGATGATTTACACCAGGGTAGCACAGGGTGATGTAGAGCACAGCATAGAGATGTGCACAAGAGGAGCACCAGTGATGCTTTCCAGGGAACAAAGATGTGTCTCAGGTTTATTTGGTGAAGTGCCTTTCCAGAAGGCTGCAAGATGTGTCTCTTACACTTACTGCCTTATTATGAATTTGGTGGTCCATCTCCCCAAACATCGTGGCCGCTGCCGCAAGGAGCCCGCAGCACTAGTGGTCTTCCGACTTCTGTATTACAAGTTTACCATGGTGCCTGCTGTGTGGCTGTGGAGATTTTGCAATGGTGGTGATTACTTTTCCATATGTATCGATGCCTGTGTGAGCATTTGCACTGCATATGTGTTGTATGCACACATATGCTTTATACAAGTGCAAAAATACCACCTACCCATTGCCAGAGTCTGGCTCATATGTGGGCAGTCCCGGCAATGGGAATATGGTACAAAAAGGACTCGCCTGTACATTGCAAAAAACATGGTTGTAATCCTCGGGGTGAAGATGCTGCTGTGAAGAGGGGATGTGAAGATAGGGATCCACGTCAAACTTTGATGGAAAGAACTAGAAAGAGGTGAGTACACATCCATATCCTTTGTTTCGACCGATTTTAATCTGGCCGTCTCACATCAGCAGGCAGGTCGTGAAAAAGCCAACTCGTAATGCGGGCAGTGGAGAAACTCCCCTGTTCTGCTTAAGGCAGTTGATTTTCCCCAACGCAATCCCAGCAGTCTGTGGTGTGCTTGCAGTGTCAGCGGTTCAGCCATTGTCTTTCCAACTGCAATCTGCACATCTCCCAATATAGCAGTTGGACTGCTGAGCTCTTGGTGTTCGGACCTAGAGCACGGGCACAGTGGTTTATGGATTGCCAAACTCGTAATAGGGCCCTTAGTCTACATGACCCAAGGACCAAGTATTGTGTATCAGTGACTTTAGGGGCGCAGAGGATGCACAATAGTGATCACCCACCAGAGTTGCAGCGCTCGCTGAGATGTGGGAGAGGTCTCAAGTTGTCCCCTACCAGGTGGGCAGGGCATCCATTCTGTTTTATTCTGTTTGGACATATAATCTACTGACACCCAACATTATCAAAGACAGAAAAGAGCTATCTAAGATCCTTTCTAAGCTGCTTTATAATGCACATGAATACTTGTTTACAGGGGTATTTGGCCAGCAGCATTTTCCATGCTTGTATTTCATAATGGATTGTATGAGAGATTTGCTAAATTTGGGTCAGGCAATGCGTTGTCTAACCAAATTCTTTCTGTGAACACTCGATTATTTTTCCAAGAGAGCAATTGGCAAAGGAACTGCTGGCAGGTCTCCTGGGAGTTTCATTTTGGGATTTGGACATCAAATTGACTGTAAGATATTACATTGTATCCCTGTATATTGACGATGCGCTTGTGTATTCAAACGATCTGGTCTGCTCTGTGATCATACCTTTGAATGAACTGACAACACATGGGAGTATATCAGGACTATGCACAAACTGGATTTAGTCCAAACTGATTTGTCATTATAATGAATAATGACTCATAAATTGCAGTAAAATGTAGTAACGTTTATATGTCTACAAAATCTCCTCAATTGAGATTCCCAACTGTCATTCTATTTCAGCTGACACTGGGGTGAACTAACCACACACTGATGGAGGAGGAGTGGGATATATCACAGACAGGTGATATAGATAACACAGGAACTATCTCCAATCCCTCACATGGGGAATGAGGACTGCCAAATCACCATGAATTGGGCCTCAGATGGGAGACCTCCAATTTACACTACCTAGGCATTCAAATATCACATAACACCAAAATCTGACACTTACAGTGCATGGGCATGGTTGGGGTGATAGTGAAAACTCTCTTACATTCTGGAACACATTGCTGCTTTTGGTAATGGGCAGGCTCTTTCTCGTAAAAATGGCATGGCTACCAGATTGTTTTGTGCCCCAAAGGTCTCCATCCTCAAACCACAAAGTGTCTTTAAAGACCTGGACCCACTGCTGGTGTGATAGCGCTTGATATAGTGCTTGAAACTGGAGTCTTAATTTCCGAATATTCGTAATCACAAATATATCCCACTCTACAATTAGCATTCTCAGTGCAGTAGTGAAAATTGTCACCATTTCATCTGGTAAAATCGGATACATTTCTTTACTACTTTTTTCTGCCTTGTTCATCCTCTTCACTTTCTATGTGTACTTTTTCCAGGCTTGACAGGGATCTCCATCTCTGTTGAGGAATAGAAAGGGGAGGAGGGCAAGAAATATGAGAAAAAAAGAGAGGTAAAGTGAATGTTATGGTGAGAAAGGTGGAGAGAGGGAGAAGGAAGACAGATATAAATGAGGGAGAAGAAGGTAAGAAAAAAAACTACATAGGTAGAGAGAGAAAGACCTAAAGAAAATTAGAGAAGTAGGTAAGGTTTTAGAGTGAGGTAGACACAGCTAGAGTTTGGGGAAAGCAAATGTAGGAAGAAGGAGAGAGTTGGGACACTCCAACATGTGGAACAATGGAGAAGTGAGTTGGAAAGACGTTGAGGCAGAGTGAGCTAGAGGGCAAAAGGTAGACTGATAATACTGTGATAGAAGTACAGAGACATGCAGGGTAGAGAGAGTGGTGAGGTTGAGAGAGGGACAATCTGAGAAGAGGTATACAAAGACAAGTTGGGTAAAGACAGTATTGAGGCAGAGAGAAAGGTTAATAAGCTGGTGAAAGGTAGAAACAGAGCTGAGGCTTAGAAAGAAAAAGGGTAAGGGAAAGAGACAGGTGAGGTAGAGAAAGGTGAAGCTGATAATAGGATACATAAAGAGGTTCATGTACAGAGTTGTAGTCAGAAATGTAGAAAGAGAGTTGAGGTGGAGAGTGAGAGTGAATAGAAATAAAGGAGGCGGCGCAGAGCGAGATGAGATAAGGTAATGACAGATTCATAAAAAGATCGAGGTAGAGAACGAGAGAGAAAGAAGTAAGGTCGTGAGAAAGCTGGCCATGTGAGATATCGCCCAAATGTGAGTTTGAGGTATGAGGTTATGAGAGAGGGGGTGGAGTAGAGGGAAATATATTGAGAGAAGTTAGTGGGGAGAGGGTGAGATAGAAGCGGAAGGGTCAAGTAAGGGGATAGGGAAATGTTCTTTTTCTTATAATTGCTATCAGCTGGAGGAAGGTGCGAGAGTTCAGGTTGAGCCGGCCTAGCGTGCTTTGCTGTGAACAAAAAAATCTGTTTTGTTCATGCCTTGAAATGGCTCTGACTGTTGGCACGTAGTAGGAGGACCACTTGGCCAATACATCTATCCCCACCACATCACCCCTCCTATGTGTCACTGCCTGAATCAAAGATCCAAACCTATAAAAGTTTAAAATTGGGTCCACCATTTAATGGTGATGATGATGTGTTAGCAAGAAATGGACACTTCAGGAATGCAGTATTTCTATTACACAAAGAAAGATATGCATACATCCCAACAGTTGACCGTCCCATAGTTTTTGGAGTTCCCTGCTTTTCCTAAGTGCATGTGTGCCATAGTTTTACCCAGCAAACTGGCACTATTTCCTGAAAACTGGTGGTTGACTCAGAAAATTAATGTGATGTTTTCACACGTAGTAGGTTTTAAAACCTTTTCCTTGTAACATAGATGCTGAGAATCTTCCTGAAAAAAATTAAGAGGGATCTGAAAGTCCAGATTTCAGTATGAATACCCACATGCAGGAAACCTTGCACACTACGGGCTCTATTACGAGTCTGGTGGTCCATGGACCGCCAGACCCGTGGCTGCACGGCGGCGGCGGTCTCCCGACTGCCCTACAAGAGTTTGGCGGTCGGACCGCCATTGCCCGCCGCCAGGGTGGGGTTGTGACGGTCAGGATGCATCAATATGCTTGGCGGGAATAGAAATTTTACCCCCCACCATGTATTGTATTGTATTGTAATTGCATTTGTATAGCGATTAATACCCCTGATGAGGCGCTGAAGCACTTTTTCGGCGGGTAGCAAGCTACTCCGGGACCCATAGAGGATTAGTGTTGAATTAGTATAGTGAAACATGCAAGTACATTTTAAGTGGTGGATAGGTTAGTCATTTATTTGGATTTGGAATGATAGCAAAAGGATAGAGGAGGGCAAAGGTTTATATTTATTTATCGCTCGCTTGTTGACGCATGCTATTCAGGAAACCTATAAAGGATTAGTGGTGAATTAATATGATGAAATATGAGGTAATTTCAGTGGTGGATATTAGTCTGTTACTTGGAGTGAGAAGGATAGCGGATGGATAAAAGGGGAAGAAAGATTAGCATTCATATAGCACTTGTTACCCCTGATAGATGTTGAAGCGCTTTTCTTGCGAGTTGCACGCCACTCCGGAACCCATAAAGGATTATTGTTGAAAATTTGTATAGTGTAAATATGAAGTAATTTGAGTAGTAGATATGTTATTCAGTTTTTGGGCAGTATATTAGTATAGTTGAATTTGGAATATGGAATTTGAGAAGTGAACATGTTAGTCTGTTAATTTTGATTGAAAAGGATAGTGGAGGGATAAAAAAGTGAAGGATTTTTTTTAAGGTCTTAGCAGTAGGAAGAGGCTTTTGGATGAGTAAAAAAGAGTTTTGAAGGAAAGGAGTCAGAGGGGAGAGTTTAGAAAGGTTTGTTTTAGGGGATCGGTGTAGTAATAAGAGGTGTCAGATGATGCAAGGAGGGGTGGAGCAGGAGAGAGTCTAGAAAGGGTTATTTTGGTGATCATAGTAGTGGTATTGGGTTTGGGATAAATGAGAGAGTGGATGTAGAGGATATATTGATAGCTGTATAGGATGAGAGATAGGGTAGTTCATTAGAAGGAGTAGTAGAAAGAAGTTTGAGATGAGTCAGAAGGTTGGGCTAGAAGATATATAGAGCGAAGTATAGGCTGAGAAATTATAAGAAAGTGATAAATATATAGATCCATAAGTATATTGCCTTATCCATCTCGCCTTCAGGAAGCAACCCAAGACCTGGCTGTTAGAGCAGTAGCGACCCCACCCACCCCTCCCCCAGCACCTTGAGACCCTTACTGGTGAGTAGCACGCTCTACAAATTCCTTGATTGATTGATTGATTGATTGATTGATTGAAAGTATATAGATACATAAAGGAAGTAAGTATATTTAGATTAAATATATTGATAGAGGCACAGGATGAGAAATAGGGTAGTGCATTGGATATGCTTTTTCAGGAGAAAAGTAACAGACACACAGATCCAAGTACATGGAAGGTACATAGATGCACAATGAAGTATGTACATGTAGACCAAAGATGATTTTTATTTAGTGATGAATATTATTATTATTATTTTTATTTTTTTATTTTCTCTTAACAACATAATTATTTTACATGTTTTATAAAGTAATCCACAAAGATAGGTACATATCTATAGTGAAAACAAATGCTTATATACAGAGGGATATGCTGTACATTATTTTTTCCGTACGGTTCCTATTTATTTATTTATTTATTTATTTATGTATTTTATGTTATTTGTAGAGCGCAACACTCATCCCGACGGATATCAAGGCGCTGACAACCAAATTTGCTGGTAATTCTGCAGGGCTGTTGCTTAGAGTTTAGGGAATAGGTGTGTTTTTAGTTTTTTCCGGAACTGGAGGTAGTTGGAGGTGCTTTTGTGGGGAAGAGCCAGATCTTGAGTAGTTTTCTGAAGATAAGGTGGTTGTCGGTTGTGCTGGTTGTGCTGGTTGTGCTGATAATACTTGCGTGCCAGGATAAGGGCTTGGCCCTGTTGAACCGCCCGAGCATGCAGATGTTCCTATCTACAAACCCACCAACACCTGTAACACCCCCTATCTACATATGAAAATGACGTGGGTGGGGGCTTATCAGAAGTTAGCCGACTACATTTGGGCATGACAGAGGAGTTTTTGTGAGTGTCATACTGCACCAAAAATTTACAAAAGGGTGTTTGAAAACCATGCTAAAGTGGTTCCCTCTCGGACACCTGCAGTGTCTGTAAGACGGAGCCCGCTCATGAGTGTAATAAAGTTGTATTTTGTTTCCACTCCAGTGTTGATCCTCATTTGTGAACCCGTAGACACAGGGTGTCCCTGCACCAGTGAGACAGATACAAATCTCAGTTCTACAGTACTACACGAGTATTCATACATGCACTTCTGAACACTTCCAGAAACCCCCAACTCCCTACTGAACCATTGCTAAGAAAGCACAGTTCTTTCTATTTTACAGAAATATTCCCATTTTATTACCAATTTAGATGATTTTGGTCAAATCACATAGGGATGTACATAAACTACGTAATCACTGACACTGAAGCACACAAAACACTTCATTTTTTATATTGTTACAAAGGATCACTTCCCGCGCCTCCGATTTCCTTCACTTTCAACCCTTCAAATACGATCGATAGATTGAAAAACTGAAAGTCCAAACAACTCTGGCAGGGATACCTTTGGTCTTTAAAATACTTTTTCAAGGCTGTAATGGTAACAAAATATAATATAGAATTCTTAAATTAACCTATGAAATTCATGTACAAATCCAATCATATCAAGTGGCCACAAAAAATTAAAAGTCGTCAGAAATGAAACACGGATCTACAAAGAAGTAAAACCAGGTAAGACGATTGACAGCGGTAAGCATTAGATAATAAAAGGTAAATGGCCTAGTGAATTACAGAAGTTGCAGATAAAGTACACACCAAGGTCTAAACACCCAGGGCCTCATTTATGAAAAGTGACGCATCGCTGCGTGAAAATAGCGATGCGTCACTTTTCACTGCGCACTCCTTGCGACACCAATGATGCGTCATATTTAATGTATGACGCATCATGTCGCAAGGACCTACAGATACGTCAGTATTTCTGACGCATCTGTAAGCGCAAAAGTGACGCATTGCTGGAGTGTGTCACAAAAGTGACGCATCTCCAGCAATGCGTCCTTTCACATGGGGAAAGCCCCATGTGAAAGGGCTTGGGTCAGTCTTACGCCTGCTGTGAGGCAGGCGCAAGATTTTGACGCAACCGCATCCCAAAAGTGACGCAGTGAAATCTCATAGATTTCACTGCGTCACTATTACGAGGCTTTTTGCGTGGGAACGCCCCCTCTGCATACATTATACCTGACGCAGGTATAATGTGGCGCAGGGGTTTAAAAAGTGACGCATCTACCTAGATGCGTCACTTTTTAAATATGGCGCAACAAGGCGCATGTTTTACGCTGCAGATGCGTCACAAAAAGTGACGCATCCGCAGCGCAAAACTGACGCAAGGCCTCATAAATGAGGCCCCCAGATAGGATCCTAGTGAAGGTAAAGTACACACCTAGCAAACAATGGAATAACTGTAACCAAGTTCAAGAAAGTATTATAATTTTATTAAAATATTAGGGTAATACCTCAGAAAGTTCTGATTGCAATAAATGTCAACTGGTGCATGCCATCCAATCATACCATTACTTCACCTAAAAACATAAAACCGAATGAGGAATATAGCCAAAAAACGAAGAGAAAGAGAATTCAAAATGAATTCTCCATTAAGAGTCCCTTTACCAATCGCACATGAATAAAGGGAAAATGGTGAATGACTGAAAAGTAACGTACGTTTCTTCTCTGTTTCCCTGTAGTGATCGAGAAAAAGTGCCCTCAATTCTGGCTAGTGTGTAAAAACGTACCTCGTACCTAGTAAACTAGCATGAAAGAAGCTACTCATTCCATCTACAAACTGTCAATACATTAAAAAATCATGGTGTTACAAAATGAACGAAGTACTTTCAACAAAAACTGATATCTATCTCTGCAAACCCTTCTGCCATATTGGAGTGCCACATTGGTAAGCCAGGTTCTAGAGAGAAGGGAATAAATCTCTCGAAGTCGAGGAAGTAATTGAAATCTCAAGTAAACTATATCTGAAAAAGAAAAAAGAAAAACATGTATCCAAAATTTTAGAGCCATTATGGCGAATATAGTAACAATGCTGGGATATTAAATAGAT
Source organism: Lissotriton vulgaris (assembly GCF_964263255.1). NCBI lineage: Eukaryota > Metazoa > Chordata > Amphibia > Caudata > Salamandridae > Lissotriton > Lissotriton vulgaris. The sequence goes on along the minus strand of NC_141694.1, from coordinate 1,495,457,397 downwards.
AAGAATCATAATAGTTTATAAACCAAAGAAAGTGTGATGCCACTCTACGTAAATCACTGCCTTGTTAAGGCTTAAAGAATGAGATATGGGCAAGTAAAAGCATATCCCATATGTGAAGACCTCATAGGTGAAAAGCAGCCAAAATAGAAAGTACAGAGGGATACAATTTGATGCACATAGTAGTCATGGCCTCTTGACAATCCTCCGTCAAAAACAAAAATGGTCCAGTGACTTTCATCCCCGACCCGTGCCTCTGTATCACCAGAGAAGCAACTCAGCCTGGGCAGACACTGCAAATCCGAGCCCGATTTCTCCGGATTACATTTCTCAAAATGGATGCGTTGCAGCGACAATGCAACATATGAGGAACCATGACCTATATACTTCATTTTAATGCCAAAACATAGGTTATGGGGAGCAGAGGAGGCAGACTTGGGCCTCGCAAATAATCACTACAGATGCGAGCTTCAAGTACCTTGAAGTATACATAACGCGGTGTCCTGGTGCAGCCTGGGCGCATAACATGGCTCCACTGCTCCCCGCCGTCCGGAACGAAATAACTATTTGGTCCTAATTACCCCTATCGCTATATAGCAGGTTCGCCATTTTCAAAACGGTGTCTCTTGCTAAACAGGCTCCAGAACTATCTGTACCCTATCCCCCCGTCGTGGTTTCTCTAAATAAATGCACTCCTGAATAGGTTCCTCTGGCAAGGGGTTGCGATCCGGGTGGCACTCGCAACGTGCATTCAGTACACGTATTCTGGTGGTATCACTGCGGCTGACGTCTGTGCCTACTATTGGGCTTCGCACCTCCTGGTGATCAATGAATGGTGGTACGCTTCCCAGACAAATCCGGCCTATGCGATGGAAAGGCTCGCCATGGAGGGTACTCCGCAGCTCCATCTCCTGTATAGTGCTCGTCCCTGGATGTGTTTACCCCGGCCTGCCGGACAGTTATTCAGACATGGAGGCGGGTGGTTCGGTCCATGGGTTGGTGGGGTACGTTGACCGGCACCACTCCCCCCGGCAGGGAACGCACCTCCGGCCTGCCTTGGCATTGGTGGGGTTTCGCAGGTGGGATGATATTGGGATATCCACTCTCCGAGACGTTATGCAGGGGACCACTCTTAAATCCTTTTAGAGGCTGCAGGCGGATTTCGACCTTCACAAATCAGTTTCATCGCTATCTGCAGCTCCATCACGCATTGATCCCCCCTGATACAGCATCTTGAGCCCTTACCCGAGTTCCACCCGCTGGACGGTCGGTTGTTGATGGGAGATCTAGGGGCCCACAAAATCCAGCAAATTTATCAAACCCTCACTACACACTACACATTTACTCTCCTCCCACTAACCACACTCATGTGTATACTTCACCTAACTTTTGCTGGAGTGGAGTTAGAGTAATACATTTACTCCACTCCCACCCAAAGTTTACCGGTCTCCATTGTTTGTTTCACTGTTAATAGAATGGCAAATCTTATCCATTCCTAGTGTATGCTGCTTCAAATTTGGCAATGTTTTAGTTAGACTAATAAATCTCACCCCTTCAATGTTTACACTTTCCCTAATGTTTGTTAGACTGTAGTTAGAGTAGTATATGTTATCTCGTCCACTCCTCCCCCCCCCCCCCGCCCCAAATGCATGCACTTTCTTCAACATTTGTTAGACCGCATTTGACATAGTATATCGGACCATTCTCTAAAGTTTGCTGTTTTCCTAATATTTGTTGGCCTGCAGTTAAAAAGGTATATTTAACTCCTATGCTTGCTTTAACCTTACAATTGTTAAATTGGACTTCGAATACCTGCTACAAATAAGCTGTCTCACGAGAGACAGACAAAACGGGGGAAGGTCAGAAGGGAAGAGCAGAAAGAGATGGCAAAAGTTAATTAAGTGCTATCTATACTACTTGTGTTATTTATAAAGTGTGACAGGGAGTGTTATCCCTACTACAAGGGATACAGGGCTTGAGACAGTGATTGAAGATTATAGAGGCGTATACAGAGAGAAGGGAAACAAGAAATGTATTTCATTTTACTGTATCCTCGAGTATTGTTATAGAGTTTCTAACTTACCATAAAACATTGACACGTGTACAAGCTAAAGAAAGTTCAAAGTAGGCAGCAAAGCCCTTAAGAGGTTTGACGGATACACAGATCTTTAGAAGAAAGCGATAGAGAATGGGGCTTTAAGGAATAGATCAAATATTGTGACTAGGAGTCTTTCCTGGTATAATATTTATGTGGTTTTCTGTAGCACAAACTTGGCCCACAGCCATTATAGCTCTTTAAAAAATAACCCATATAAAACATGAAAATAACACACAAATTAACAAACAAACAATCCAAATATAAGTGAATATAAAAGTAGTAGTCAGAGTCAGAACATAATAAAAGGAGATTGCAATACATGGCGAATAACAAATGTAATCTCACGCGGGGCAAATAGCAACAATAGCAAGCAGCATGGGGCATTTAGGATGCTGATAAACGACGAGCTAAGGGAACAGTCAAAATGTCAATGGCATAGAAGGATTATAAATTCATTTTTTGTTAAATTTGCAAGACAGGGGGGGGGGCTAGGGGGTCGAGAAATGTGCTGGAAGCAAATTCCAGATTCTTGTGGCACTGCCGGAGAAAGACTGTTTCATACAACGTTCCTGTTTAAATGTAGGAGGCTTAAGGAGAAAGGGTTCAGTTTCTCTGATTAATAAGAGGGGGAAACATTAATGTAAGTGGTTGTAACTGGCTCTAGCTTGTGCCAGTGAAGAGTTGTTAGAATCGGAATAATGTGGTTCAATTTCTTTCGATAGGACAAAACGAGCAGTGAAATGTTGACCTGCTCTTACGGGGATAAATGAACGTTAGGAAGGCCTGTGAGGAGAGAATTCCAGTAATACAGTTAGGAGAGTGCAAGTCCTTTAACTTTTAAAGAGGTTAAGTTTCAAGGGGTGAAGGCCCTACCTTTGGATATTTTGGAGAGTCTTGCAAAGCAAAGTAATGCCAGTTGGGAGAAGATTTTCAGATAAATCAGGGTATCTTGGCATATTAAAGGTACAGTATGCCACCGTTTTCCTGTGATAGCCCCAAGTGTTTCATTCTACAGCTAAAAAAGAGGAGTCGAAAAGATTGAACCTGAGGACCTTGTTTCATGCTGGAATTGCTGGATAAAGTGTTGACAATTTTAACTGCATAGGTAGGGTTTGACCAATAAGAGAAGAACCAGTTTATTACCACACATTTAATGCCTATTTGATGATTGAGGACGTTGATAAAGCAGATATAGTAGACCACCTAAAAGGCGGCTGATCGGTTCAGACATACAAGTAGGCAGGAGCGACCTGGATATAAGAAGCAGAGTGCATCATCCACAACTTGTAGGAGCACTAGCTCAGTGCTACAGCCCTGTCTGAATCCAGACTGAAAATTATCCAAGAGATGTTTTGATTGCATATTGAGAATAAGCTGGGGGCAACACAACTTTCAATAACTTTCTCCAGGAATGGTAGATCTAGTACAGGAAGGACTTTGCTGAGATTATTGGAGTCATCTGAGAGTTTCTTCAAAAGAGATGAGGCTTAATCAGTTTAAAAGCAGTCAGTCAGAAAATAAACCATGCATAAGCGACAAGCTCACCAAGGAGGTCCAGCATAGTAACACATGATATTTACAAATGATAATAGGCACTATAGTCACTGAACTGGTTTGAAAGTTTAACTCTGTTAATGATTTCAACAAATTCCGGCTCTAAGGTCATAGTGAAGTCGAACCAGGTGTTCTGAGATATCAGGATTTCTTACATGAGGATTTCGAAAGGAAAATTAGGTTTTTGTCATTTCTTCTGGCAGCCTTAAACTGAACCAGATTATTAAGACCAGGGATTGCCTTCAAGTGCTCTCAGGGTTTTCTTTCCTTCTGTAGGTCCAAGGGTAGACCGTCAAAAAGTGCTCTGGGGCTTCGCCTCGCCTCCCATTTTCCAAAGCATGATGAGTTTCTTTCAGGTTGGGCAAAGCTCAGCATGACAGATGTTTACCATATCAGGGTCAACTAGCCAGGTGATTTGCATGCACTAATGCGCTGACTCCTGGCACTCTGGACCAGTCTTTGCTGGGCTGAAGATTTCACAGTCCTCGGGGCATAAACTCATTTACCCGTCAAAGCCCTGTGAGAAACTCCCCCTCATGACAAGGAGGAACATCACAGACAGATAAGAGTTGGGCACTTCAGGTTTAATCCCTGAAGGACCCAGGACTCACTATCTATCAATTATTCCTCATTGTCCCCAAACCACTCTCGGAGGACTTAGGGAAAATCATCCTCTTATAGACCGACCCATGTCAAGGTCAGCCAGTGAGAGGAAGTGGCAGGATGTTCTCTCTGTCCCTTCCTTCCCTGTAGCCTTCAGGAACCACCAAGGCCTTTCCTCTTCTCCCTCCCGTCACTTGGAGTCTCCGCCACAGCTTGGAGAGTGCTTGTTGGATGCATGTTTATGTATAATTCTATGTGTATCTGCGCATGCCCGCTGTGAACGGGTGTGTGCACGTGTAAGAGCTTGTGTATGGTGGGTATATGTGTGTGTGCTTGTGAATGTATGGGTGTGAGTGAGAGTGCATATGGATGAGGAATGAGTATGTGAGTGCTTTTTTGAGTGGATGTGGTGAAAGGGAATGTGTGTGTTTGTCCGCCCCCTCTTCTCATGCACATTAAGGGCCGCAACTGTGTAAGTCTTTCGTGAACAAAGGGTGGGAGGACTTTGGTCTTTTCCTCCTAGATTTCAAAGGAGCACCATTTTCATTCAGGACTTTCATCAAATGTTTATATGTAGCAATGACAACCTAGATGCCTTCTTGGTATCCAGTGGACGGAAGCGTCATCCAAGCCTTACAGTCTAGTATGTCAATATCAGACCTTTTGGGGTCCGGAAACCACACTATTTACTTCTTGTGTTTTCTGATTGTTTTGCAATGGGAAACAGCTAGAGCAAAAGCGATCATAATCATAATACACATAGTTTATCATATAGCGCTTCAAACTGGACTCCTGACATTTCTAAGTGCTCTACTAGGTTTCATAATTAACATTCATTGGTGTTCAGTATATCTTTTTTGAAAGTATGGAAGACTGATTTGAGCTCAAGAGCTGCAGATCAACACAGCAGCCGGTGTTTATCTCACTGAGCAACCCTTCCTGCATCAGCAGCAAATGGCAGGAATTATTAAAAAAAGAAAGTCTTTAGATTCCTCTAGTGCTGGATAGGGATAGGGGGGGGGGGGGGGGGGGGTTCTTGGGGGATTCCTCTCCGGGTATGGATGGCTAGCAGGATAAAATGGGTTTCAGAATTCCTTCCTCTTCGATTCTAGATTTGCAGCTGGGCGGTGACTAATCCGTGGATATTTCTCCACCAGAAATCACAAATTCGTTGACAAGACCGTCTGCACGGGGAGTTCTGAGAGCTTTGAATATGATGTGATTTTTTAAATTTGATGCAGGCCAAAGTAAACGAGCTACCGAGCTCCAAGGGTATGGAATGTAATGGGATGCAGCGATCGACCTTTATCTATCCAGCATTGTCAAATATCTGTTTTTTTTTTCAATCGTCGTCTGAGCGCAGGGGTTTGTTTTACCCACAGGGGCGGGCATGAGCCTCATTCTCACGCCAAGGCATGGCAGAGTGAATATAGAATCAATCAATCAGACAAGAGATAGACCGGATGTGCCGTGCATCAGAGCAGTGGGGATATTGTGCCATGTCATGGCCTTTACAAAACCTGCTGTCAGCCAGTGACAACAACTGAAAGGCAGAAACAACAGAGGAAGAGCCGCAGCGCCGGGCATGGACGTGTAAAGCCGCTGCAGCAGCTGAGGGCGGTAAAGAATGTGTAAACTTTAGGATTGGCTGTGTCCGCTCCAGAATAACCCCAAGACCTGCCCGACTCCCGCGCCCACAGCCGCGCTGAGCTCACGGCGGAGGCATGCTTGGAAGAAACAAGTGCGCGGCCGAGCCTTAAAAATGATAGAAATATGGCTCGGCAGCGGGGCCTAGCAAAAACACTAAGAGAGCAGTGGCAGGCAGCCATGGTCCTGCAGAGCACGCGCGGCTCCCGCGCACAGCAAGCACAAGCAATCCGACAAAAACTAACAGACACAGTGATCTGCACTACCTTCAGTCTTCAGTAACGAGAGCACAGAATGAAAGATGTACATAAGATAACGTGTTAACAGTCAACCCCAAAGACACCAGTCATTCTAAACATAACTGGAGTACCGCATTGTAAGGACTGTGTAACATCACATATACATTTGTGAAATGCACGTTCACTCCTTGGGGCACATTGGCCGTTGGCTGAGTAGTAGATAGTTACTTCTTCCCGACTCAGTGGTACTCATTTTATCAACCTCAGAAGGACGAAAGGCTGAGAAGACCTGCAGGGTTTAAACCTGTGGTTATGGGGTTAAACACAAAGCACTAGGGGGATGCTTCTGTCAGCTGTGACACTGGACCCTGCTACAGTTTCTGGTATACAATTTCTCAAACTCCATGCACACTGAGGGCCCGATTATGATGGCGGTTGGACCGCCACCAACAGCCCCTATGTGGCGGTCCCACCGCAATCGCAGTACAGAATCCCGCCCGCCACATTAGGATGGCAGTCGGACGGTAGCAGGCGTAAAGACAGCCCAACACTAATCCGACTGACTCTAAGAGCCTCTCAGACTGTTTGACGGTCTGTAATGCCTGCAATGGTTGTGGTGCCTACCAGGCATCACCTTAGGCATTATGATGTTCCTTTCAACCGGCCCTTTCATGGCGGTGAACCTGCCATGAAAAGGTTGGCGGAAAGGGACATTGGGGGTCCCTAGCGGCACCCCCTTACCCCCTGTTCCCCAGACACGGGACCTATGGTGTCCCCCTACATATCTCCCTTTTTTGAAATGCGGCAGGTGCTGCAGCCAGCAGCACCCGCCGCAATGCAAAATATAGGCATTGCGACCGCCACAGTGGCGGTCACATCAAAATGCCCGCTGTGGAACTGCCCACAGCCTGTTGTGCGGTCCCAATCCCCGATAGGGTGGCGGGCAAACGTAATTCCGCCTACCCGCCATTCTTTCGAGCCCTGAATCTTCTTGTAGTTGGGTTCGTAGGTTTCTGGTGCTCAGTGAACACATAGGAGTTTCTTCCATGCAATCCTTCTGGGCCATCTTGGACTCAGCGAGGATAGATGTCCTGAGTTGTAGAGATAGGAACGGAAGGATTAGTGCCTTAGTAGCTTTAACCAGTACCTTAATTGGGCATGATTGAACCTTTCTCTTACATCCAAATTATATCTGTGTTTACATTCAGAAAACTATTTTATAATATCCATTGAGAAGAGATCCATTGCAGTGAAGCACCTCCACAATCTAATTTATTAAGAAGACAAGGGTTAGTTTTGGGGTGAATGAGGGTTTTAAGTAGGTATGGCTGTATTGGGATGAAATATGGGGCCCGATTTAGAATTTGGTAGACAAGGTACTTTGTTGCAAACGGCACAGGGTACCCTTCCCACCAAACCTTCAGTTTGTCCGCCTCATATAGAGACAGGCAGACCTTAAGTACTCCATTAACTAAGTCCTTGTTGGCTCCAATAATGGAATGCTTCCTCCAACGGAACGACAGAGTAAGGGTCATTAGAGTAAGGACATTCCACCACCCACCCTACTTGAGGTGATCTGTGAAGTGTTTTTTTAGGTCTCGCCTGGCGTCAGCAGTGCGCATGCACTGCTCTCGCCATGCGAGGGCCTTTTGGAATCTATACGGTTTCAAAAGGGTGCTTTAAGCCACGGCCTTCTTTTCCATTAGCTTGCGTCAGCGTTTATGTTAAACGCTGGCCCACGATTGGCAATCGAGTTTTTGGGTTACCGCCTTGTCCACTTTTAGGATGGCCCATTTGCACAGCCCAACGCCATCTTTGATCCCGTGACGTAGGAGGGCCTGCTGCTAGCTTGTTTAGAGGTGCTGTTTCGAACAGTCCCGTGTGCCGGACAGTCTCTCTTTCCCGCTACTACTGCCTGAGAACTGCAGACCACAGCGAATGGCACGGGCCCAGCGACTCTCTAAGCTGCTTCTCTAAATGTTAAAAATCAATCGACCCTTCAAACTTTTCTCTCAAAATATGGAGGCTGTGCTTGCAACAGGCTTCTATCGGTAGTGTTTGGGCCTATTTTGGGCTGCTTTTGAAAGTGGATTGTGCTTGTATTGTATGCCAGCTCAGGCAACAGTGCGCATGCGCGTCTCCACTCAGAAGACAGACAAACAGTGGCTCTTCAGTCCGAGCCCGCACACGCCCACCCGCACCCTGACCCCTGTGCTGTGTTGCTCCCCAAACATCCACCAGTAGCCAAGGACCTTCTTCTCTGTCTGTCTCCCTGTTATTTGGTTCCGTGGAGGATCAAGCTCTGGGGATCACGAACTGGTGACCTGTGGGCCGCGGTGGAGGACAACCCGGTGCCTCGTGCCGGTGCACCGGGGCCCGAAGTGGTATCCCTCCCGCCGGGCCGTGCTGCGACTTCATCTCTCTGCTTAGCTCTGACCTAGACCTCGAGTCGCCACGGTGCTTGTACTCGCAAGGTGAGTTGTGCCACAGGTGGTGGGAGTGTTTTGAATGTGGGTAAACACTAGATAAAGGGGTACTTCTGTGCAAGAAGGGTTCTTGGGAAATGTCAAGGTTAGAGGACCCAGGGGCGGGAGGGGTTCTGCTGACGTAGGAGTGACAGTCATGGTATGCTTTTGGGGACTGGGAAGGAGGGGCAGTGTCTGTCTTTTAGTGTAGTGGGTGGTACCAGGCAAGCTCCTTTGGTCGGAGACCCCTAATGATCCCTAGGACCTTTCAAGCACTAACAATGCTATGAATGCCTCTACCTCGCACCTACTATTGTGTTCTTATCTAGGACCCTAATTCGATATTCCCGATTTATGCCCTTGTAAGGTTATAATCAATAGTGTCCTGACAAAGGCATAAGAATCAGATTCATATTCAGTAATAGCCCATGCAATTCAAAGCACAGCATGGCTACTCCCATCGACTCCTAGAAAGCACAACGCGTTCTTTAAACAAACCAAGCCTCCAGCAGCCCGGGAAAACCCCCCCTGCTTTTGTTTTGATTTGAACAAGAAATCCTGAAGTCCTGCAAGAACTGTTAGTTCTTGGTGACGTCTTATGTGCAACCTTACGTCAAACCCGGCACCTTTCAGGTATAAAATACCAACAGTTGCCTTAAGCAAATACACAGTGGTTTGGAGCAGAGCGGCCATCTACTTGCCCGAGAGCCCAGCTGATGCGAGTGCCCGCGGAAGCCGCCCCTCCTGTTTGACGCACTGAGAGAGACGCTGTCTTTTTCTCCAGCTGAGAAAATCCAGCTCCGGTATTTCCAGCCTACCCTTGCAGGTTGCTGGGATATCGAGTCCTGAGGAAAGAGATACCAGACCTCCCACATTCTATTACCAAGGTACGGAGCTGACTAAACCCTTAAGAGAATTCTTGATGCAGATTTTTGGCAAAACTATCTTAACCAACTTAACTTAACACTGCTACTTCCTTGTCCCTTCCCACGTATTAGGCTTAGGTCAGGTACACCGGGGTAGGCTTAGTTAGAAGCACCAGTTGAGCCTTTTAGCCAATGTATATATGTATGTATATATTTTATCCATTTTAAAGTATCATATGGCTAAGAAACCGTATCAATGCTTTTACAGTATAATTTCATGATACTACTTTTACTGTACGCACTTTACTTTACTTTAAGTATTGCAATTGTGGCAATTCATTTCTCTTGCATGAGAAGGAAGACTGCTCAATAAATAACACATTTTTATTGAAAACGCCCGTCTCTCCAGTTCTCTGCATTCTGGTGAAACTAAGTATGCACTGATGACTGAGTGAAATATCTGTCTATTGTTTTCACACGACTCTAGAGATATACTCTTATTCTGAGGGAGCAAAGTTGTCATGTTTATGCGGTTGTCGGAAACTGAATCCCTTCTTGTCTGAGCCAGGGAAGGTTATCCATCCCTCTTCATTCGAGAAAGTTTCCAGTGACCTCTGAGCTAGCTGGCGCAAACCTAAATTAAGTTTAACATAGTAGAGACCTAGATGGCCTCAGTCCTACGTCTACACTGCTGTTTATGTTATTCCAATGCGCAGAGCCTATTGGGAAAATAGGAACTACACTACATGGCGCCCAACGTTTGGTAAGGCGATAATCTAACGCAAGACAATAGAGTAACTCAGTCGTGCTTTTTCACACAGAACCCTTTCCCCGTAAAAACTACAATAGACGTCTGGAGTGGGTGAAAGGTTAATATCCGCCGGAACTTAGTAGTATGAGAATCCTATGTATTAGTTTCTGGTTTTGATCAACGTTGAAGGATACAGTGTTCCAAAATATTGTGCACCTAATCTTTGTTTCCTTGAAACTCGATCTGCAACACAAAACTTTCAGTCAGTAAAATGACAGAAAGTGATGAAGAAAGGGAGCGAGTAAGACTAGCAGCTCGACTCTTAGAGGAAGACACAAGTCTTCATGAAACCGAACCGGATGCAATACTCATTCCGGTCAATCTAAGAAGAACTATAACTCTAAAACTTATAGAAAATGGCCTGACACCGCAAGGTGGTACAGTCATATTCGTGATAGAGGCACACGAATATCGGCAGACAGAGGTATTCTATTTATGGATACAATTTCCAGCAGCACACGCTACGACAAAAGATTTCCACTATTACAAAATAGAGGAAACTCCGGATGAATAGACTCCTTTCGAGGAGATTGAAATTCCACTAAAATACCAAGAGCACCTGCTCTGGTTTAAAGGCGCCCTAAAACATAATAATCACATCACCAGGCTCGGTCCACTAGGTAGACCAGGAGCAACGTGGCTGGTTCTAGCCAGCTACACACCACATCCAGACATTGATAAAATGTCAGTTCCTGAACTTTTAGTTCAGCTAAAATTCTTAATTAAAATACATAGACAATTAGTCCAATATGTCATGCGGACCTCAATAGTCCAACCGACATTTAACATTCCACAGCAGACCCCTCACCAGGGGACCATAAACAAAATCACACCACAGAACATGCAATCATGTCTTGGTAAAGTACCCATAAAACGGGAACAAATTCCATTTTGGTTAGCACTGAAAATTACTCAAATAGAGGCAGTATTTCCTGATACTACGCCTACTGATGAATACAGAATTCTGACTATCTGTATCCCGATGGGGATCGCACCACATGTGGAGGACTGTGACACTTGAGGCACAATCTTTGCTTCCATCTACACAAAAAAACACGGTGTCCCGTCTATGGCGGTCATACCAGATGTACTAAGACAGATTCAAAATGAATATGGTCCAGAACCAGCTTTAACTCTGGGTATGAAATTACTAAAGGACTTCAAGCTGCTCTCGGCTATATTATTAGCCTACATAAAAGGTGAAGCAGCATCTGTGGCGATCCGCTAGAAACTGAAGGAAACAGATATAGCAGCCCAACCATTGGAACTTGCCAGAATCATAGAAAAATCCTACGAAGAGCTAGGAAGAGATAGTTTGGGTGAGAAACCGATACAACCCCAACTAACTGAAAATCCTGAAAAATCATTTATTAAAAATAATTTAAAGACTCCAAAAAAGAGCTGGGATGGTAATAAACAATCCACTCCCAGGGAAAAACGTTTCCAGTCCAGAGGAAGGTCTCCTCAGCGAAGTCTCCCCAAAGGGAACCGTCTAAAAAAAGATACAACCTTAGAGATAGGGATAAAATAAGAAAACCAGACAGATATCAAGATATTGATACAAGTCCCTCTAGATCATTCTCACTGAATCCTTCTCGATCTTCCTCACAGAAATCGGAAAGAAGAGGACGATCAGAACACAGAGAAGAGAACGCCAAGTCCAAAGACAAGGAACCTGCTCATCAAAGTAAAAAATTACAATTTCCCAGAAAGAAGGTAGCAAGTATTAAGATTAAACATGCTGAGAATTCTGAGGACACAGCTGAAAAACGGAGAGTGGGCACAGACAATGCTAGACAGCGGAGCAGAAGTGACCATATCTCACAAGACCCTGATGAATCTTCTGGAGACAGTGGACACAAATGAGTACATTCAAGTGGAAACTGCAGACACACGAGTTAGTGTGCCCCATAAGCTATATGAAATAACATTATGTATAGAGGGAGATAAAACCAGGAAAATAAAAAGTCTCTTTTGGGAAAAACTTTCAAAAGGCTATGACATTCTGTTAGCTGAGAAAGACTGGCCACCAGAGTTTGTCAGAGAGTGCCCTCATGGTGAACGAATGATTATGCCTGCCTTTTCGAATCATATCCCGATTCATAAAAAATACACATATGCAAGAAAATAGGCAGTAGCCCAAGCTCCTGCTTTGTACAAAAATCATGTAGGATGGGATGAGGACTCACTTCACCACAAGATCCAGTTAAAAACTCAGCCCACTGCACAAAGGCAGTATCCAGTTAAACAAGAAGCTAAAAAACAAGTCAGGGAGATCTTAGATCAACTTGAGTACCAAGGGGTGATTGAAACATGCACCTCTCAAATGAACAATCCTTTGTTTCCTGTCTCCAAGCCAGACGATTCATATCATCTAGTTTTGGACTACAGACACCTAAACTCCTGTTGTAAAACATTTGCAATGCAAAACTCACATAGTGCAGCACTAATGAATAACATTGTGTGCAAAAAGTATAAAACGACACTAGACATCTCTAATGGATTCTTCTGTCAAAACATTGCCCCTGAAAGCAGGTATTTGACCGCTTTCTCAATATTTGGATCGCAAAAACAATTTTGCCGACTTCCACAGGGATTGAAGAACAGCCCAGGATTATTCTCATCAAGGGTAACAGAGTTACTACAAATATATGATGATGAAGCATTATCATATGTCGATGACATCTATCTCACAGATGATGACCTAGAGACTCACTTAAAAAGGGTGAACACCATAATACTTGGACTCGCCTCAGAGGGTTACAAATTCAACTTTAAAAAGTCACGAATTGCCGATGTAACTGTCCTATTTTTAGGTTATGAATTATCAAGTGAAGACAAAAGCCTAGCATACAATTTCTTAGAGAAATGTGCTGTACTTCAGGCACCAAAAACGCTGAAGAATTTGCAATCACTACTAGGTTTCTTGAATTTCGGAAGAACATAAATTCTAAATTATGCTGAAAGAGTTAAACCTCTCTATGAATTAATAAAACTAGATTTCAAACAAACCAATTGGACTCAGAAACACACAGAAATTTTGAGATCACTACAAACAGACATGGTAACTAAAACAAAATTGCAAACATGTGAGAACACACGCAATCTTGTAATCCGAGTCATCCCAGGAAGATGTGGATTCACATACCTGACCTCTAATGAGGGAGAAACAGTACTTATAGCTTACAAATCACATTTGGACACTGAAGCTGAAATGAAATTCAGATCCACAGAAAAAATTCTAACTGCGGTTAGAACTGCTGTAGCTAAAGAAAGAGCCCTAGCCCAAGGCAAGAGAATAACTGTTTTTTCAGCAGAATCAGCCCTTGAGGCATTAACAAGTCCACGTAACCTAGTGAAAGGAGTATTAGATCCAGAATGGATAGAATGGGAAACTTCTTTTGCTACAGAAGATGTTAAATACTATTTTGACCCAAAACTGAAAAAACTAGATGATCTAGTATATGAACGGGAATATCCTCTGCCAGCTGAAATTCTGCCTCTAGAAAAATATACCTGCGTAATCTACATGGACAGATTCGTACAACACTACGATGTAGAAAATAAATCCTATGATGCAGCGTGCGCGATTGTTAATGGTCGCTGGCGCTCTGGTAAATTCAAACCTATGATTACCAAAACAAAATCACTCAGGAAATGTTCAGCTCAGCGAGCTGAAATAAGAACGTCAAAGATGGCACTTGAAAATGCTGATCGCGAATTCCCCACACTAATAGTGTGCGATTCGTATTTCTGCGTCAAATCCTATAACAGTGACATGCAGACATGGATCAAAAACGGTTACAAAGATGACACAGGTGCCACAATAAAGCATAAAAGGCTTTGGGAACAGGTAGTTCTTTTACAAAAAGAACTACGAAAGACTCACGTGATACACGCATTGAGTCATCGGCGTGATGGCGTTCACATTGCAGGGAATTCATTGGCTAACACAGCCATAGCGGAAGCGGCTCGCCCGGCTTCCGTAGCCACTGAAAAGCGTTCAGAAAAACACATAGATGGGAAAACCATGCTAGCTGTAAAAGCCTCATTGAAAGGCGATTATTCAGCATTACCTCTCAACTATCCACTCAGTAATACATACATAATTGACGCAAACTCCGTTCCGTTTGCTCAAATCCCTGGAGTGGGGGATAGGGTAATTCCAAACACGAACAGGAGAGATCTTACCCCTTCTCCCTCCGACCTCTAGGAAACTTCTTATCCAGGGGCTGATTGTCTCGAGGTTGGATTATAGCAATGCGATTTTTTTGGCCGCTCCGGAAGCAATGCTCAATAAACTCCAACAAGTGCAGAACGCAGCAGCAAGGCTGCTGATAAATATTCCAAGGTGACAGTCAGCAAAACCGGCATTAAGAGCGTTGCATTGGCTTCCGGTACGGGAGAGGATAAAATTTAAATCTCTCTGTACGGCTCATAAAATCCTACGGGGTAAGGGACCTCCCATCTTGGGTAATATGGTGCTCCCTTACAAGGCTACTAGAGCCCTACGCTCTGACCACAAATCTTTGTTACAAGCGGCCAGAGTGAAAAGAGCCCGGACGGGTGGTAGAAGATTCTCGGTGAACGCAGCCAAGTTATGGAATGCGCTGCCTTTGAATCTACGGATAGAGACTGGTACTATTCGGTTCCGAAAGCTACTCAAGACCCACCTGTTCCCCGCTTAATGCCGTCTTCTTGGCTCCACACCCTTGAGTCATGAATGAGCGCTGGGATGCCCGAGGGTAACCGCGCGCTATACAAGATTCCAAATAATAATAATAATAATAATCTTCTTACTACAAGAAGCGCATATGGGGTTGGGTCTGAGGCACCAAGAAATCCTGAAATCTTTGATGGCCCTACAATCAGAATATTGGTGGCCGGGAATGAGCGTAGATATCCACTATTTTGCAAAAAATTGCGAGAACTGCAACAGAGATCGCAGTTGTGAACCGGTCCAGCCTGTAGCCCAGATACCATTACTAGAAAGATTCAGGCTATCTTTAACGCATAAATCCAGTAGGAGAAATGCGTCCCCATAATAATTAAGACAGAATTCACTTAAAATGTAGACCACCACACTAGGCTGACGCCAGAACTGTTATGAAAGATTTGCGAGTCTTTATCGGCACATACGCAATTGGCATGCTACATTCTGATCAGGGTCCCGCGTTTAGCTCTCGAGCTTACAAAGAGTCCATGAACAGTATGGGCATCGCATTGCGGTATTCTAGTCCCTTCCATCCTGAGGGAAATGCGGTTGTGGAAAGAAAAAAACAGGGACATAAAGCAATCTATAACGGCGAGGGTATTAGGTTCAGGTGATGGGTGGGACAAACATTTAACAAGTGTCCAACGTAGTCTTAATAATCTGCCAAGAAACTCTGTAAAAGGTCTCACTCCATACGAACTATTGTTCGGAACTAGAATGCTTATTCAGGACTTAGATAGTCATACTTCAGTGGTAGAAGAAAAAAGCTTTGATATCAAAGATCGCTTGGCTGTTTTACAGGATCTAAATGAAAAAAGAAAAAACCTGAGTAACATAAAGTTGAAACAACAGTCGACATCCACAGAAGAAAACCCACCTGTCCCTGCAAGACCTGTCTGTATTCCAAAGATTGGGGATCTGGTCAGAGAAAAGATCGCGGTAAAGAAGGAATTTGGGCCTTCTTACAGAAAAGCAGTACCTGTCTTAGCTATCAACGGAACAAGATCAGTAGTACTACCGCCCCTTGCTGGTAAAAATGAGAACCGAGTTGTATCCATCGACCTGGTAAAACCACAATCATGTGGCCAATAATAAGTAGTGGGCCCAGTGGACTCCCAAGAAATAGCAGAATACCGAAGTTTGCTACAATCCAAGAGGCTCATGCTGAGAGACTAATCAAAATTGAAAAATCTGCAATGAATAAAAAAGGACTATGCAATAATGCCATGGAACTTGTGCCTCTTGAAACCCAAATAATAATAATTTGTCAAGAAACACCAATCTACAATGATGTAGCTTCAGACTATTCTAATGAAACAAAGAAAAATGCAAAATCAAATGAAAATCCAGTAGAAATTCCAACAATTGACAGAACTGCATCAGGCTACTTCATCAACTTCGACAATTTCTCTGAAGACACAAGCGAACATGAAGAAACGCCTCCAACACAGAAATTTAAAAACAAAGTGATTGAACTTTTCCACCAACTGAAAAAGATTTACCTAATTTCACCATGGATTGAATTTTGGATTGTGTTAGGTGTACTTTTCCTCCTGCTTTGGCTCATCATGGTTATATGTTTGGGAAGATTCATTGAAGGAAAATATGGTACAATGGACACAGCAAGTCAGAACATCAACTTGGTCTTAAAGCCACACACATCTTCTCACATCGAGAAAAGAGAACTGTCATCAGTAAACATCACAGCCATTCCAATACCCTGTGGGGTAGCATGGGACAGAACTGATTATGACACTTTGGGCCCGGTCGAGCTTTTAAAGTATCTCCACCAGCTCAAGATTTCATTAAGTGACTTTGTAACACCTGGTACCTTCTCTGATGACTTGGACTTTGAAAACATTAATAATATGATGTCAGATTTAGTAATGTCAGCAAAATTTACAGAACAAGATTACTTGCAGGGTTCGTCCAATTATGAGGAGCTTTACTGCTACAACCATTATGGTGATCACTATTTGCATAAAAGTGCTCAACCTAGAAATGTTTTTTCTTTTAACCAGTGGGAACACTGTCCGACACCACCAAAAGGCAGTTCAAAAAAGTTTTCTGATAAATTCCAATACTTCTCAGGACTTAATAACAGTGACCCAAGAACATTTTATTTTAAAATGTCAAATAGAACAGGAATGAAAACAATGTTGACAAATACTAAATTGATTTATTCAGAAAAATTTTATGACAAAATGTCTACATTAGGTTTCGATATTTGGAAAAACACAATTGAAATTAAAACAATCTGGGGTTCCAAAGATTTGTAAGTACAAGGCTTAGAAGCACTTTTTAGGGCCTGCATGATCCCAGAACAAATTATTTTCTTGAATGACACAATTCAACAAACTACTTGTCTTGGCCTTGCTAGGATAAAAGACATGAACACACCGTCTATTCCAAAACCAATGCCTGATAGTGATACTGATGTGGAGATAGACGTTTCAAATATTTTATACCAAAACAGAACACATACTGATTGGAAAAAGTGGTTGATCTGGCCAACAGACACAAATAACTGTCAAGATAGATTCCTGAATAAAACACAGGGGTTCAAAATGACCAGACCAGACCCTAGATATTCCCAGAGACAACATCCAGGGATAGTTACAACATACAGTGTAGGGAAACTATGCCTTGAGTGGCTACAGAAATCCACACTGGCTGAAATTAAGCAACACTTGACTTTACTTAAAGACGGTGCTGACTTGCGTGATTTCATAATGGGACCACGCAAACAGCGTCAAAAACGTTTCACAGCGGCCGGTATATATGCTGCATACAACGAAGCATGGAAAGTAATGCAAATTGAAACTGCTGAGAAAATACGAGAACTTGATTGTATTAATTTGGAAAAATCACTTTCTGTTGTGGACAATGGGTTAACGACTCTGTCGTCCAGAATATATTCACTGGACAGTATTGTATAATCTGCCTTTGACATAATAGATCAGGACTTACTAATGGTACAGCATGGTCAGTCTCAATTACGTTCTATTGTACAGCTTGGATGGACGTTGCAAAATCTGCGTTCAGGCTACGTACCATGGCGTTTAATTAACACAACGTCATTTTTCGGTAACTTTAACCTTACTGATAAACAAATCAGTTTGGCACAAAAAGGAGCAGATTATACAATCCTGAGCATTGAAAAACTCGAGAGATTACCATTGACAATGTCAGAAAGACCTGTCATTGAATGGATAATAAATGGAACGATTATGATTCCAATAACAACTTTCCAGTTTAATTACTGTCAAGAGTATATACCAGCAGGCCAGTATGAAAGGTTGGGTAAGGAATACATCAAATCAACCTGGGATTTACCTTATACACACAGATGTTACAGTGAAGGAAACAGAGAGGTATTTCTTAGTGGTAAAAATTGTAAAAAATCATTAAGCGGTACACTTCTGTGTCAAGGAATTAATTTGCATGGAGCCTGCGAAGGGTCTTCAAATAACCTTTCATGTCACCTGCATGGCACGCCTGCAAAGCAGATAGAGCCATTTTTTAGACCACTTTCGAATGGTAGTTACATTTTAATAAGTGACCACAGCTATTGTGGCATGCTGCCAGGAAAAGCCTATCTGACAACTGTAACTTCCAGGGCCATTTGCTGTATGCAAGTATTGTATCCACAAGGCAATCCAGATATGGGGGCTGCGTTATGGCCTCGGTTGAATATCTCTTCTAATCGAATTGATACTTTAAGCAGAATGAAGTCTATTCTTTTACAAACAACTGTGCCTCTAACATCATCAAAAGAAACGTATGAACTGCAAGTTGCAAGGACAAAAGCAGAGATACATACCCTTTTATCAACAAATTGCCCCATACATTTCGTAGAAGTGTTAAGCCAAATCTTAAACATGTCTGATACCAGTGGCATCGCACATGTATTTAAGACAATTTTTTCGGGACTGTTAACACCATTTAAAACAGTTCTGGGCATCTTTTCGAATTTTGTCCATTCTGTCTTTGGCGGCCTACCCTTGATCTTGGGACTCGTGGCAGGAATTTTATTTTTGCTTCTTCTGCACCGATATGGCAAGCCAATCCACAGGCAAAACTCTAGCAACGATGGAAGAAACGATCCTAGCAATACGATACCGAGGCCGTATCACTAAGGTCCTCGGATTGGCCCGGCTAAGAGATCTAAGTACAACTTGGTTTCTTTCATTCAGACCGATCTGGAAAGATTGCATCATACCTGTGCTTCGATGTCTGCTATGGGGAGAAGAATGCGTGTTGGACATCTGTCTTACACTACAATCAGCAGTACCAATGGATATCGATACTTTGCTAGGTCCGGTAACGACTCATGCATCGTGTTGTCCCCAGCGGCTACCGATTCTGATGACGGCATTCGTTGAGACTTCACCACTACGAGTATGTGGCGGTGAGGTAAGAGAGGAAAGCAGCACCGAACAGGTACAGCCTTCTGTGAGCATTGCTGATCCAACCATCGATGATAGCACTCACACAGAAAATTGCACTGTTACAGTATTTTCGAACTTGGTCGAACTTTCACCTGATATGGTAGACCTATTTTTTGCGAGTATGTCTGAAACAATGTTCTCTCCAACCAACGAGAATAACTCTTAAGAAAAACAATGAGCACACAGCGTTCCCTGAACTCTGAATTCGGCCTTCAGTTTTTGATAAACAAAACTACAGAAAACATTTGGAACTTTTCCCCTGAAAGCGAAATTATTTTTGACCATATTTCCAAAATATTTACCTTTTTGGCACATGGTACTCTGCTTAAAGTAGAACTATTCCTAGAGAACAGAGCTTCTATTTTAGGATACTAGAGACAATATTTTACCTTAGCCTCTAGCACATATAACAGAAATTTGTATAATTATGTGATGAAATGGTCTCGACCTTCTTTTCTGTATTTAGAGCCATTTCATGTGTAAATTTACAATTCGTTCAGTTGATATAGATATGCATTTCTCTGAATGATAACACTGCTTGAAAAGCGTACAGTACAATGACTCATTTCCGTGTATTTACCGTATACCATTTCAAATGCGATATGTATTTTGGGGTGGGTCGGTAAAAAACACATGCACCTTTGAATGTTTAATATTGCTTAGTTTAGTAATGATGGACATCAATTCGTGGAGTGGGTGTCGTGTTCTTATCTAGGACCCTAATTCGATATTCCCGATTTATGCCCTTGTGAGGTTATAATCAATAGTGTCCTGACAAAGGCATAAGAATCAGATTCATATTCAGTAATAGCCCATGCAATTCAAAGCACAGCATGGCTACTCCCATCGACTCCTAGAAAGCACAACGCGTTCTTTAAACAAACCAAGCCTCCAGCAGCCCGGGAAAACCCCCCTGCTTTTGTTTTGATTTGAACAAGAACTCCTGAGGTCCTGCAAGAACTGTTAGTTCTTGGTGACGTCTTATGTCCAACCTTACGTCAAACCCGGCACCTTTCAGGTATAAAATACCAACAGTTGCCTTAAGCAAACACACGGTGGTTTGGAGCAGAGCCGCCATCTACTTGCCCGAGAGCCCAGCTGATGCGAGTGACCGCGGAAGCCGCCCCTCCTGTTTGACGCATTGAGAGAGACGCTGTCTTTTTCTCCAGCCGAGAAAATCCAGCTCCGGTGTTTCCAGCATACCCTTGCAGGTTGCTGGGATATCGAGTCCTGAGGAAAGAGATACCAGACCTCCCACATTCTATTACCAAGGTACGGAGCTGACTAAACCCTTAAGAGAATTCTTGATGCAGATTCTTGGCAAAACTATCTTAACCAACTTAACTTAACACTGCTACTTCCTTGTCTCTTCCCACGTATTAGGCTTAGGTCAGGTACACCGGGGTAGGCTTAGTTAGAAGCACCAGTTGAGCCTTTTAGCCAATGTATATATGTATGTGTATATTTTATCCATTTTAAAGTATCATATGGCTAAGAAACCGTATCAATGCTTTTACAGTATTATTTCATAATACTACTTTTACTGTACGCACTTTACTTTACTTTAAGTATTGCAATTGTGGCAATTCATTTCTCTTGCATGAGAAGGAAGACTGCTCAATAAATAACACCTTTTTATTGAAAACGCCCGTCTCTCCATTTCTCTGCATTCTGGTGAAACTAAGTATGCACTGATGACTGAGTGAAATATTTGTCTATTGTTTTCACACGACTCTAGAGATGTACTCTTATTCTGAGGGAGCAAAGTTGTCATGTTTATGTGGTTGTCGGAAACTGAATCCCTTCTTGTCTGAGCCAGGGAAGGTTATCCATCCCTCTTCATTCGAGAAAGTTTCCAGTGACCTCTGAGCTAGCTGGCGCAAACCTAAATTAAGTTTAACATAGTCAGTAGAGACCTAGATGACCCCAGTCCTACATCTACACTGCTGTTTATGTAATTCCAATGCGCAGAGCCTATTGGGAAAATAGGTACTACACTACACTACATTGAGACAGTCTTGCTGTTGCCCCAATCACATGTCACAATATGGCCCTTTTACAAGGCCAGTCTCTAAAACGTATGCCCAGATCTTTACTCAGCCCTGCTGCATGTCTGCTAGCTGAGGGGATTATGTTGCTGTTCACTTTTGATGGACTGCTTGTTACATTTGGGGAAGGCTTATGTCATTCTTTCTTGATTCACGTGGCTTGGTGTATTTTAAAACCCATACATTTCAGTAGACTGATCTCGTCTTGCAGATCTGATGCACATCTTGTCACTATTGTGGGTTATAATATGTACCTAGCTGGGTCAGAGCGTTCTGTCACATCGTAACCTCCACATGGTTGCACCGACAACATCTCAATTGACAATTCAGTTAGAGTCAGCATAGTCATAGGCATAGGCATACATCATTGTCATCTTAAAAACTCGCACATCTCGGAGGTAAAGCTCACCCCTACCAAAGACTGATAACACCATAAAGAACCCGGAAACAAAAAGCATTTGCAAAGCAATAGGTCTCGCAATTGCGAGATTTAGAGCTATTGGCATTGTAAATGACAAAGCCTTTTATTTACGTTTTAAAAACAAAAACATAATTAAAAGTAATTGTCACTTACAATGCCAATAGCTCAAACTCTCGTAAATGCGAGACCGATTGCATTGCAAATGCTTGTTTTCCTGTTCTTCACCACCAGGAAAAAACCTTCAGTAGGGGACAGTAAAAATATGACCACCACATTATGGGAGAAAGCTTACACGGTGTGGGGATCACAAGTTGTTTTGTTTTTCAGAAACACATTCCAGCTTTGGGAGTTTGTTTCTGAAAAGCAAACAAAATGAAATATTGATGAACAGCCACCAAACCTGATGACAGCTGCTCAGTCTCCATGCCAGGTCCCAGGGTGTTCTCCTGACTGTGGCCTGTCCCATGTGAAGCTAGTTCTTCTCCTTCACCCCCGTGGAACAAATTCACTAGTCTCCAGAGTTGGGCTGCAGCAAATAATCTTGTGCTTTATATAAGTTCCTCTTTGCTAGATGAATTGGAGCACTATTTTTCTCAACTCTTTGAAGGAAGGAGGGGAAGGGTTTGGAATAGGTAGAGAGCAGCACATTCAGTTTGGATCCTGCCCAACCAGGAAAGCAAAAACAGGGGACCATCACATGAATTCAACCCAAAGGTCAGATAGAAGCTTTGGGTTGTTAGTTCTGCATAGAACTCCACTGATGGGTTGATATTGATGCTGAGATAACTAAAGCACCTGTCCAAACAGCAAAAAGGTGTCTGTAGTTTCAATGTTTCCATACTTCTTGGAGGAAGGTCAAGTTGCAAATCTCAGATTTAGTCAAATTGACCCTGAACCCTTTGTCCTGCCCAAGCACTTCCAACTGTATCATACAATGTGGCAGTAACGTTTCTTGCAAGTAGAGTGTTAGCAGAATATAATCAGCTAACAGGGATAATTTGGGAATATCTGGACCAAAGGGAATAACCACTATGCCACTGTCATCCCTTATTCATGCTGAAAAGGTTTTAATACTAGCGGCAAAGAAAAGATGGGAGAAAGGGCATTCCTGTCACGCTCCTCTATGCAATGCACATAAGGTGGAACACCTACCTTTTAGGGTTATTTAAGGAATGGGTGAATGGTAAACAGGCAAGGCCACAGAAATAATTCCAATCTCAGTTCAGTTTTCTGCAACTCTTTATAGAGGAAGTACCAGTTCATCTGGACGAAAGTCTTCTCAGCATTTAAAGATACCAACAGTACCAGGACTGAATTCCTCTCGACCTTCTTGACAGTGTGGACCACAAATCTGATACTTTGATTTGTATGTAATACCTTGATATAGCCTGACTGTTGAATATGTTTAATATCTGTTAGGAGAGGTTCTAATCGGTTTGCTATCTTACATGATTTAATATTGTTTTAGGTTCATCAGGGCTATGGGCCCGTAGGACTGGCACAGTTTGAGATTAATCCCTAGTTTGGGAATATGAGTTGTTTTTACTCTCACAGTCTCAACAAAGGAATTCAAGAGTGCCCTCAGTTTGAGAATTAGCATTGCGGAGAAATATCTTGTAAAATCCACAGAAAACCATTGTGATCTAGCATTCTTTTGGCTAATGTAATATGAGTCTCCAGGTCTTCTAGTTGCTTGGATGTTAGTTTGGTGACTGCTACTGTTTCAAGACAGGATATGCTCAGCATCAATCAGGGAACTGACCGAGTCCAAGGAGATGTTGTAATCACAAAATGCATGTTATTTGCCTATGTCTGCTATCAGTAATTTCTCAGAAATGAACGTAATTTCAGAAATGTAACTGCCATCTATCTTCTGTAAATGTTGTGCCATGCCTGGCATGGCACAACATTTACATCTTATTACTTTGGTCGTAACTTTTTTTCCTCAGGTGGAACATTGCCAACTTTGGCTCGTTGTTAGCAATGGACAGCCAATCTCCCAACTGTTCACTTTCTTTGAACAAGATTGTTACTGTCAGACCATCAGCAACCCTTACCTTGAGCCTGCAACATAACCTTGCAGAGACGATATGAACCAACTCCACTGTCCCTTTCCTCTTACTTGTAATGTGTCTCAACTGGACAAGGAAGAAGGCTGTGGCACGGCGGAGGAGGTCCTGGATTGTTCGAGTTATATTTTCCATCAAGCGTGAGTGGCTGTATCCTACAGATAAAAGAACAGATTCAGTAACCAGAGAAGCATAAGGTATTCATCACGTTTGTGTTCTGGTTTGGGACTGCGAGGGTTGTCGCATTCACCGTTGAGTTGCACCAATTGAAGTGCTTGACAAAGGGCAGATTTGTCCCTTTTTATTTGTATATATTATCGGTCAGCAGACGACACAAGTCGCGTGATTTGCACTATGGATGCAAGATGAACAGTTCTCCACTGACTTTCTGATTGTATATTTTCTAATGGATTGACCCACAAAGGAAAGGTACTAGGATCCATGGGACTACTATTAGCCATATGTAAATCTTTTACTTTGGATAATGAATTGGCTTTGAGACATCCATTGCCCTGAAGAAGTCCAACTGTATGTGGACGAAACTCATTGGATGGTTTTCCTTGGCACATATTCATGAAGGAAGAATAAATATATTTATCCAGGTTTCCTAATCTAGGTTGGCATTCTTTGGGCAGAGGGTTTCTATAGAGAGTGCACACATTTATAAATATAGCCTTTTTTTCTTAAAAAGTTTTGGGGGGAGAGTGCGGCATCTAGTTGTGGTCCACTGCCCATTTTTTTCTTTCATTCCTGTGGAAGCCTACCCACCCTTAGGCTCTGATATCTACCTGAAAAAGAAGTGCTAGTGTAGGATGAGACATTGAGTATATGTGTGGGGTGATGAACATGATAAAAGGATTCTGTAGTAGGGGATCTCTGTGTATAGTCATAATCTAGTGAATAGTCCCGCCCATGTGCGTGGACCCCGGAGCAATCAAAAATAATCTCTAAAGTGTCGAAAAAAATGCAGAACTGCACAGACACTTAAGAGAGAATTTAAAGACATATAATGCAGCCTATAAAAGGCTACACTGTCCAGTACTTCAGCTAGAAATTCCACCAAAAATCCACAAAAACAGCAAAGCCTGTCCAGATTTCCTTTGTCTTCAGTACAAACCCCTCTGGAAGATAGAGAGGAAGGTATGGACAGACAAGCCCCATAGGCTGCCATTATGTGGCTCAGAATAGGATACTGTGCCTTTAAGAGAACTTTCCAGAACTTCACAGTATCCCAGAATGCCTTGCAGGTCTCTCTTACTTTTAGTTCTTTTTTCCGGCTCCTGCAAGCAGGACCCTGGAGTATTGAGCTCTCCCTTTTCAAGGGTTTTGTTGGTGTTTTTTGCACTAAACTCGATTTTGTGTACTTTTTCAGTACTTTAAAGCTTTCTTCTTGGTTTCTTGCACCCCTTGGTCGTCCATAATGCCTGCATTATTCGACAAATGCCCGGAGTGCTCCAGGAAGAAGGCCAAGTCAGACCCCCATGAGGTCTGTATCCTCTGCCTTCCCTCTTCCCACATCCCTGAGGAGTGTGAGATCTGCCAAGGTTTCACTGGCAGGACCCTGAAGGACAGACTGAAGATCAGGCTTCAGGGACTAGAAGAAAGAAGACAGAAGACGCAAGGTGGGTCTGGAGGGGCTTCATCTGCCCAGGCTGAGGCCCCTGGGGGGCTCCCCGGGGGCAGGAAGCCCAGCACACATCCCCATTCTCCGTCTGGGTCGGTGGCACCCACCAAGACTACGAGGGGGAAGTCCAAGGCCGGCTCCCCATCTCCCCAGGGCTCTGGGTCGAGAAAACGTCGCACGTCGACGTCGAGGGACCTGCATAGGCCGCCGTCGAACACAGAGACATTGTCATCGTCGCTGTCTTCGGCGTCGACGTCGAGCTCTCGCCGTCGACAGGATCGGCGTCGCCGCTCGCCGCCGAGGCGATACCGTCGATCGCCGTCAAGACACAAGGCTTCATCGTCGTCGAGGGGATCCTCGTCGTCGAGCCCGCCGTCGACGCAAAAGCACTCGCCGGCGAGACGGAGGCGGTCGCCGTCGAGGCGCAAGAGATCGCCGTCAAGACGCAGAGGGTCATCGTCAAGATGGTCCGGGTCGACGTCGAGACACGGCAGCCGTTCGACGCCGAAGAGGAGGAGACGTCGACGCCGAAGGGTCGCTCGACGTCGAGGGGCCGACGGTCGACGCCTGAACACCGGTCAGCAGCGTCGAAGGATCGTACTACGCGGCCTAGGGCTGTGGGGGGGCTCCCCTCAGCCCGGGAAGGATGGTGGGTCACCGGGATCGGTGTACTCGGAGGTGTATACTCCAAAGAAGTCTGTTCCACCTCCTCCTCCGTTACCTAGAGGCCCGCGTCCGAGGACTCCTACCCCTCCTCCGTTGCCTCCTCTGCCTGAAAAGCCTCCACCGGTTCCGCCGAGGTCGGTCTCGTTGCCCGGGCTCCCGACCCCTCCCAAGAAGACTCCTAAATCTAAGGAACCACTTAAGCCCAAGTCGGCCACCCCGGAGAAGCCGGTGGACCGGCCGAGGCCCAGGAGATCGAAGTCTCGCTCCAGACGGAGGGAACGATCGAGGAGCAGGCACAGGTCCTCCACCCATTCCAGACGGCACCATAGGAGACATAGATCCAGGACCGATACGTCTTCTAGGACCCGCTCCTATTCCCCTACTTTGTCCGATTCCCCGGAGACTGGTCTCGAACCAGGCCATCAGTGCCGCAGCGGATATCTCATTGTTAGCTATCAGGTATCAACCAGCGCCGCCATGCATGGCTCAGGCTTACGTCTCTCAAGCCTGAGGCGCAACAGCGAGTGGCCAACCTGCCATTTTCCGGGGACACGCTCTTCGGTAAACACGCAGATGGCGAGATGGCCCGGATGAAGGCCGAGGCAGAAACCCTGACGGCGGTGGGCTTGGAGAAGCCCAAGGACAAGAAACCCTACCGCCAGTTCCAACGGCGGTTCGGCTCGCAAGGGAAAGGAAGAGGACAGTCTTCGGGACAACAGCAGCAGCAACAACAGCAGCAGTTCCGAAGACCTTTCCAAAAACGTCAGAGGGGTAGAGGTGGACAGCAGCCCTCTACCGCGAACAAGGGCCCGGCCGGGTCTCGACCCTGAGCGGTTACTTCCCCGTCATCCGTTACCCACTCCGGTGGGGGGAAGCGTTCAATTTTTTCTGGCAGAGTGGAGAAAAATTACTCAGGACAAGTGGGTGCTGAATATTGTTTGCAATGGATACAGTCTTCGGTTCATCAGCCCTCCTCCAGCGATCCCTCCGGTCAGCTCGCAGTATCAACTACGCGAGCTCCAGGCGGAGGCCGATATCCTGTTATGGAAAAGGGCGATAAAAGACGTACCTCTGTCTCAAAGAGGAAGAGGTCTGTACTCCCGGTTCTTTCTGGTTCGCAAAAAGGACAAGAACGAGTTCAGGCCCATTCTGGACTTGCGGCAGGCAAACAAGTGGATTCGCAGAGAAAAGTTTCGCATGCTGTCGTTGCATCAGATTTATCCTCAGTTGCAACAGGGGGACTGGCTTTGTGCCATAGACCTACAAGATGCGTACTTCCACGTGCCCATCGCGCACAAGCACAGGAAGTTTCTGCGATTTCAAGTCGGCACCAATCATTACCAATACACGGTGCTGCCTTTCGGACTGAAATCTGCACCCAGGACATTCTCAAAGTGCATGGCAGTGGTAGCGGCACACCTAAGGAAAGGCAAGGTGTTTGTCTACCCGTACCTGGACGATTGGTTGATCAAGGCCTCCTCCTTCTCAGAAGCCCAAGCAGACTTCCGGAAGACGTGCGTTCTCTTGAACAAGTTGGGGTTGCACATCAACATGTCCAAGTCTGTCCCGATCCCGGTCCAATGTATTCAATACTTGGGTGCCACCATCAATACGCTGTCAGCAAGCGTGTCTCCTTCGGAGGAGCGACGGAGATCGATCCTTCGGAAGGCTCAGGCTCTTATGACCGCTTCATCTACAACAGTGAGGACGGTGTCTTCTCTACTGGGGTCGATGGCCTCTTGTATCTTCCTCACTCCTCATGCACGACTACACATGAGGCCTCTGCAGGAGTGCCTGGAGGACCAATGGGACCAGAGGAAAGGATCTTGGGACGACAAGATACGACTATCTCTGCATGCTCTTCAGTCTCTGAAGTGGTGGTGTTCAGCGGAGAATCTCCTCAGAGGAGTTCCCTTCCACAAGGACATTCCTACTCAGACGATTGTGACGGATGCTTCTCTCCAGGGCTGGGGAGCGCATTCGGGGGACTTACAGATCCAAGGCACGTGGTCTCAGACGGAGTCCACGTATCACAATAATTTCCTGGAGCTCAGAGCTGTTCACTTGGCGCTGAAGGCCTTTCATCCGTCCTTCCGGACCAACTCTCTGCTTGTACAGACGGACAATACGACCACAATGTATTACCTCAACAAGCAGGGGGGGTCGAGATCGCGCACCCTGTCTCGGGAGGCGCAGACGATCTGGCACTGGCTTCTGGCAAGAGGATTGACGATAACGGCTACCCATCTGCCAGGTGTACAGAATGTTCAGGCGGACGCACTGAGCAGGCTGATTCAGGAAAACCACGAGTGGGTCATAAACGACGACGTACTAGGAGAAGTCTTTGCAAGGTGGGGGACTCCAGACATAGATCTGTTTGCCACCGCCGAAAACAGCAAATGCCGAGACTTCGCCTCCAGGTACTACCAGCAAGGGACGCTGGGGAATGCACTCTGGATCAACTGGTCGAACGGCTTTGTTTACGCTTTACCGCCCATCCCGCTGATTCCGGCGGTGCTCATCAAGCTGTCCCGGTCCAGGGCACGAATGATCCTGATTGCCCCGGAATGGCCCAGACAGTGGTGGTTCACGGACCTTCTACACCGGTCCCTCCTTCCACACATACGGTTGCCGTGCAGGCCGGACCTTCTCACAAAGTTCGGGGGGCAGATGGTGCACCCCAACCTCTCATCCTTGAGTTTGGCGGCACGGCTCCTGAGGTAGTGCAATATGGCCATTTGAATCTACCAGAAGATTGCATGGACATACTGAAGGAGTCTAAGAGGCCCTCCACTCGGACGTCCTACGCTTACAAGTGGAAGAGGTTTTGTATCTGGTGTGTGTCCAGGAACTTTGATCCTACGACGTGCAAGGAAGATGTCATCCTTCCCTACCTTCTACATTTGGCGCGATCTGGCCTTAATGTTCACTCTATTAGGGTTCATCTCGCTGCATTGACTGCCTACAGGAAAAGCCCTTCACAGACTTCCTTCTTTCAGATCCCTGTGATCAAAGACTTTTTGGAAGGCTTGAAGAAAGTGTTCCCTCCTGTCAGGCTTTCTTCGCCTTCATGGGAATTGAATGTGGTGCTGTCCAGTTTGATGAAGGAGCCTTTTGAACCCATTCATAAGGCTTCGTTGCAGCACCTGTCCTGGAAGGCGGCGTTCCTCGTGGCCATTACATCGGCCCGCAGGGTGAGTGAAATTCAGGCGCTGTGTTGTAATGAACCTTATACTGTATTTCATGCTGGTAAGGTTGTTATGCGTACTCACCCTAGATTTCTTCCCAAGGTTATTTCTGACTTTCATGTCAACCAAACTATAACTTTGCCTACGTTTTTTCAGAATCCTTCATCTCCAGCGGAAAGGTCCTTACATTCCCTGGATGTTCGGAGGGTGTTGAAATTTTATCTGGATAAGACTAAAGATATTCGTAGGTCAGACCAATTGTTTATCAATTACGGATCAGTCAGGACGGGTCTTGCGACCTCTAAGTAGTCCATTTCTAGGTGGATTGTGTCCTGCATACAAATATGTTACCAGAAAGCTAATAAGACCTTAGGGGGTAAGCCTAAGGCTCATTCCACCAGGGGCAAAGCTGCCACGACAGCATTGCTCCGTAATGTACCGATTGCAGAAATTTGCAAGGCCGCCACTTGGAAGTCAGTTCATACCTTTGCTAAGCATTACTGTCTGGACGCTGATGCCAGAGCAGATGCTCAGGTTGGACAGGCTTCGCTGCGGAATTTGTTCGCACAATAGTGGTGTTGGTTTCTTTTCTCCACCGCCGCTTTGGTGTGGGGATGGGCTTGCCATTCTATTCACTAGATTATGACTATACACAGAGATCCCCTACTACAGAAGGAGTAGTTTCTTTTCTGTAACTCCAGTTCTGTAGTAGGGGTATCTCTGTTATAGTCATAAGCGCCCGCCCTCCTCCCCGGTGGAGAGATGTTCATGTAAAGAATGCTACAGGTCGGGCGTGTTACGCCTTCAAAAAGAACTGAAAGTAAGAGAGACCTGCAAGGCATTCTGGGATACTGTGAAGTTCTGGAAAGTTCTCTTAAAGGCACAGGATCCTATTCTGAGCCACATAATGGCAGCCTATGGGGCTTGTCTGTCCATACCTTCCTCTCTATCTTCCAGAGGGGTTTGTACTGAAGACAAAGGAAATCTGGACAGGCTTTGCTGTTTTTGTGGATTTTTGGTGGAATTTCTAGCTGAAGTACTGGACAGTGTAGCCTTTTATAGGCTGCATTATATGTCTTTAAATTCTCTCTTAAGTGTCTGTGCAGTTCTGCATTTTTTTTCGACACTTTAGAGATTATTTTTGATTGCTCTGGGGTCCACGCACATGGACGGGACTATTCACTAGATTATGACTATAACAGAGATACCCCAACTACAGAACTGGAGTTACAGAAAAGAAACTACTCCTTTTGGACTACTCTGTCTGAGGGTTCTATAATAAAATAAAGCATATGTGTTATGAAATTAAACTATACCATGCCCAAGCATACACAGAAACAACATCAAACCTGAGAGAGTCAAACAAGAGTATTAACCTTGACGTGGTAGGTGGTCACGAAATTCAGGAAACACAGGGCACGACCCAGTTAACATCACTGAGTGCTTCCTTCTTATAATGCGCACTGCATGGCGCTTTTTAGAAATCCAGGAAAAGCAACATGTATGGAACAACAACATACAGGGAAAGTGCTCCAAGTGCGTGGAAAATGTAATTCCACAATAAGCTCTCGGAGTGGTGAAAACAAAAGATGAATGAAGCGCTCCAGGTGCGTTTGCAACAAACTGACTGATGAGACGTTCCAGGCGCGTGAACAGGAATAGCACAGTTAAGCAATCCAAGCGCGTTGGTAATGACTGCTCTGTCCCACATCCCCTGTCTCATTGGGCTGAAAGTACTCCTAAGTCTGCAAGAAAAGTTGCACTTTCAGAACTGGGGCACTCAGTAGCACAGACTGGGGGCTCCCCTTCTTATGTGGGAGGGCTCACAACCCATGGTAATAGAAATTGACACCGGGGTATGATTTGAAATAGTTATAGGATAAAAAGTAGTTTCAGAAGCTATAGTCAGTTTGTGCGCAAATGTGGTGAATATGGGCAGGAAATGTGTAGTCCCTCTTGTCTGTAGTTAGGTCCCTCCAGGCATCTAGAAGTCCTAGGCCAAGGAGGAAGTCTTCAGCCCATTTAAAAAGGTCCTAGAGTATGTCCCTTGGTCCCATATCAAATTAAAGTGTACACTGCTAACTAGTTCATATTCGATAAACTCTGATAGAGTATTTGAACGATTCTTCAAGAAGGCATTGTCTAGTGTTGGGTGCGTATGTCATATGTATTGTGGTTTGAATATTGTGCAACAAGCCACTAACAATTAGATGCCAACCTTATTAGAATTTAGGGCCTTGAATTGTATCAGCTGTGTTTAGAGGTCGATGAGGAGCGGAGCACCAGGGAATAATGTCTCTGTTGAAGGAGGAATCTATTAAGTCTCCTAAAGAGAGTTTCTGGTAGGGATATTACATTACATTGCTTTCTAACAAGTAAATAATGTAATCAGAAAGCTTTATTTAAGTTAAGATGTTAAGTTAAGTTAAAAGATAGAAAACAATAACCCCATCAGGAGCAGCTGTCCTGCTGCTCAGCCCTCACCCAACTGACATTCACAAACCACTAACATTCCATTCATCCAACATTCCACATCACATGCATTCTAGCTGAGCAGCAGGAAGATATAAGATACAACATAAATCCATATTTCAAACCTCTTGTTGGGAGAGTACAAACCTTCAGTGTTCAAGAAAACAATCTTAACTAGCCCTGAAACCTTTAGTTATTGGAAGTCTTCAGTTTTAAATGATGGGTAGCAAACAGCATAGGAAACATATTCTCGATCTCGTCCTTGCCCTTTTCCCAAGCACAAACAAAAGAACCCTTGAGTATAGAGAAAAAAACAATTGAAGCATAAACTTGAACCATTTGTCAGTGTCCTCGTGGAGAGCAGATGGAGAATCTCTTCCCAGCACTCTTCATTTCAAGGAGACAGTGGTGGGGGTGAGGGTAGGGGGGTGGGGCGGTAGGGACAGGGAATTAAGGGGAAAACAAATATTTTTTAAAACGTACCTTTTGCTGTCTCCGTCACCGACGAGCACCTTGATCCTTCAATCCCTACAGTCTCTGGCAACGCACAGGCTCCCCAGCCAATCCAGATGATGCTCTCATGCTGAGAGCTGTCCCAGGATTGGTCGGTGTGGCCTCGTCTGCCACTCAGACACTGGCTGGGAGCCTGCAGCTTTTCTCCAACCCGGCTATAACACAGCTGGGTTGTAGAAATAGAAGTGTGCATGTCTGTTTGGCCGGCCTAAAATGGCCAGCTAAACTAGCATGTGTGCTTCTAAGCGCCCATCACTCCTCCCTTTCATGGCCTGGCCCGGCCCCACCCTACACAGGCATGCCAGCCAGTCACAGAAAAATAAAATTAGATTGTTTTATTATCAGTTTATTTGACTGACTCTGACGAGTGGGGCGACGCTCCTCCGCCATTGCGGAGGAGCCGCCCCTACAATGAGAGTTGCTGCCTAGTGATGAAGATTTGAGGCTCATCATAATGCAGATGCCCCAGTTGACCAAAGGTCCACTCCTATTTCAAACATGATACAACTGACACTTATTTCCTTGTCATTCAGTAGGAGGAAAGAAAAGATAAATCATGGAATGTGTCAATGTATGTCTTCTCTAAATGCTACATTTCACTGCAATATGTGGCACAATGTAAATGATGCACTGAGACTCCTCTATATTCAGGGATCTCTCAATTGGGAAGCCTTTGCATCAAGGACTTTTCCTAATAAAAATGATGAAGGCCTCACTCACACCATGGGGACATCCAGTTACTCATGGTCGGTTCCCCCTCAATCTCTTTTGAAGAAGAGAGGTAAGTATACCTAACGGTAAAGTGTAGGACCAGATTAAAAATGTGTAGGGGCCTGGAAAGTGTTTTTTCTCGCTCTCCCTATCACATGGTTAAAAACATTATGCTAGATCAGTGTTCAATGCAGACCCCGAGTCTATATCATCGACTGCCCGCTATGAAAGGACACAATAGATCCAGGACATACGTAAGGATGGAAGAACAGTCACATTATAGTCCTTAACACTAGCCTGTACTTCTGAAATTATGCCTTTTGCCAGAAGTCGTGTGAGGGAGAAAATAACACATCCTACCTGCCGGTGTATCTCAGATTTATTCCTTTTGTCCGGTGGCGGCTGGCACAAATTGGGGAGGCAGGTCGGGGGGGGGAGCAGGGAAGCAGGTGTAAAAAAAAAGACAAAGAAAAAACTTACCTTCTCGCCGCTTCCTCGCCGCATCTCTCCTCTGTAGTCCCTTGCTCCAGCCGGAACAGGAAGCACACCTAGGCTCCCCATTACCAATTGTTATTGGTCTGCACCCCATGGTTCGGAACGCAGACAGGCAGTGGGAGCCTGGGCATGTTCTCCACCCAAGCTGCAATACAGACGGCAGGGCAAAGATTCATGCGAACTTGAGTGTACCTGCCTACAACTCCTCCCCCTGCTCTGAGAGCAGATCAGCCCCCTCACAGAGATGCCTCAGCATGAACAAAAAAATGATAATAACCTCGAGTTATTATCAGTTTATTTTTAATTTATTTCACTGCGAAAAAGTAGTGGGGCGAAGCTCCTCTGCCTTAGCGGAGAAACCGCCACTGCTTTTGACCGACCTGAGCTACCTGTATGTGACCAATGCTTTGATTGCCCTCTCATATCTAATCGAGCTCTGAAATGGCATCCAGTTCAGCCAGACATGTGCCAGGCTGATGTCTGTAACAAAGACAAATATCTATTCTTTTTATAGTTGACCTGTGTGCTAAACATATCATGAAGCAGATCATTAGACAAATCACTGACAAATTATTGTTAGAGACAATAAACCGCACTGAATACTAGACAATATTTACTAATAAAGCATATTAAAACACAAAACACTGAAAGGACCCAATTGTTGCGAAAATAAATAGAGCAAACACATTCGTAGAATACGAGTCAATCAGTCTCTCTGAGGGTACAGAAAAATCCCAGTTCTTAAAAAGTTCGTTTTACTTTAGCAAATTAATGTTCTTGTGAGACTTTGCCCTCCTCGATTCAAGGGAGAGCAGATGACAGCCTGTGTTTCTATTACCTTGTCATCTTTCCTATACTGTGCTCTGTGTTCCTGTTAGCCTCTGATCTGCGCTCTTTTTTTCTGTTTCTTAAAAATGATTTGGTGAAGTGTAAGTTAGTTTCATCACTCCTCCTAAAAGGATAACACAACTGTGGTAGCTTGGGGAGAGAGCTCTCAGGAACATAAAAGAGGAAAAAATCAAGAACTTCAGAACTAAGCTAGACAGACTGCATTTTAATGACACTTCATTTGATTTTAAATAACAAACTCGGTTTTAGACGGAGAGTGTTATAGAATATACTAACAGAGATTGTACATATATATTAAGAAATTTTAAACACATTAGTCGATTCCTTTAAAATGTATTGTTGTGGTTTTAATTTTCTGAAACAATAAAAATCTTTTCATTCATTCATTCCTCCTATGGGGGTATATTCCTGTACCATAAATGCTGTTTCCATTTCCTGGCTACGATGTGAAGCTCACCCACACTCCCCACTCCTTCTAGGAAGACAGACCTACCCTATATGTGCGTCTATGGCCCCAGTCCATCAAAGGAAGCCAACCCATTATAGGTGTCGTCTGTTGCTCCCGATCGATGATCCGAAGCATCCAATAACTAGCTGTGATGATGCTCCATTTCATTGACGTGGCGGGAAGGCTACCACCCACGCTACCTTCCTACTCTGTCAAGGGTGTTAAGCCCACCCATTATATTTCTGCCATCACTTCCTCTCATAGCCACAGGGTTCCCTGTTCCATTTATCACAAGGAAGGACAGGGCAGAGGTAGGGTTTGAACTTGGAAAGCTGGGAACGAAAGCACAGCTGGAGACTGAGGGAAGAGTGAAAGGTGCTGACTGGAGGGAAGATTAATCTTGAACCAAACTGCCTCTCATACACTGCCCAGTCAGCACTTGCCGAAAGCGGACCTCAGAAGATGATACTGCTCAGAGGCCTGGAACA
Organism: Lissotriton vulgaris; assembly: GCF_964263255.1. Lineage (NCBI taxonomy): Eukaryota > Metazoa > Chordata > Amphibia > Caudata > Salamandridae > Lissotriton > Lissotriton vulgaris. The sequence goes on along the minus strand of NC_141694.1, from coordinate 1,495,421,960 downwards.
GCCAGCTCTGGAACCCCAGGTTTCAGGTTCAAGCATGTCTTAATTTTTGGTTATTACCACAATACTTGTTATTAATAACTAGGAGCTCGATAATGGGAACACAATATTAAATCTTGTAAAAGGCAATTCAGGTTGTGGTGCATGCTGTATTAATAGTCATTGGTACTGTGCAGTGCGCGCTCAAGTAACTGCTTTTCTGTCTTACAGCCTGGGTCAACACCTGGGTACTTTGCTCAACAGGGCTTTTTCATGGTTGGGTCCTTTTTCCAATCCCACCTTTTGTTAATCCCCTGGTTGAGCCCCGATGCCTCTGTGGAATCTAGGGGGCCGATTATGACCGCCCACCATCGCACCTCCTAAAGGGACCGTCTGCAATAGTTGCGGCGGTCCCACCAATTCAATTATGGCGGGCGCGCATCCTGTATACTTTACATTGTGGCTGGCGGTGCTGCTAGCAGCACCCTCCACAATGTAAAATATACATGTTGCACTTTTACATGCACAACATGACAGGCACCGCGTGGTGCCTGCCACATTGTACATGTAAAAGCAAGGGGGGTACCATAGGTCCCCCCCATGTGCACCCCACCAGTGCACATGGACTTGTCGACCGGCGGAAAAGTGGCGGAAGGTCTTTCCGTCCGCTGCAGGACTTTTCCTATTCCCATCGCCATCCTAATTTGGCGGTGGGAATAGTCAGGACGATGTCGGGAAATCCGCGACCGCCGGGCCGGCGGTCCTCAACGCCGGCCCGGCGGGCGCGGATTTCCCGCCATCGTAATCGGCCCCTATGTTACTGCTCTGCGATATTTAGGCACCACACAAAAGAAGGGTTATGGCTACTTGACATTGTACAACTTTCGAGCAGAGCAGTGCAAGACTCACTCATTAGAGAGGCGAAAAGTCCCAGCCAACAACCGAAAAGTAGAGGTCTGTGAATTTCATGTCATTTCCTTTTGCATGATTATGTGATATTTTGGAAATATTACGAGAAATCGCACAAAAGGCAAATCTGGCATTTTCTTTAGTACGAAGTGCGTCCTCGCGCTAAAAAAACAGCGCCTAAAACACAAGTGCTGCAATTCTGTCCCTTTGCATTGTTTTTCTGGTACTCCTGAAATAGTTTTTTTTTTGCCTGAGCAATTCTCAAGTGGGTTAGTGGCATCATTTTGTGGGAACATGAATTATAACAGCGTTACCAAAATTTCGCCCGGACCTACAGAATAGGTGACTTCTCAAACTGTCCACAGCATTCCAAATCTCCCATGTAGAAGTATTCTTCAAAGAAACCCTCTTTATTTAAAAAAAAAAATACAAGCTACCAACAGGCATTCTAGTTTTAAAATCCTCCCTGAACAAAGTTAATGATAATAAGAAGAAAATGAAATTCAAATTAAGCAAGCACTGGCAAATCCAACATCTCTGGTTTACCTGAAAGGGCCTCTTGCAGTGGTGCCTCTGAGGTGGAGGCCCACCTGCATCCCTATAAAGGAGTCTACACATGTCTGTTTTTAACTCTGCACCATGTAAACAAGCGAAAAGTAGAGGTCTGTGAATTTCATGTCATTTCCTTTTGCATGATTATGTGATATTTTGGAAATATTACGAGAAATCGCACAAAAGGCAAATCTGGCATTTTCTTTAGTACGAAGTGCGTCCTCGCGCTAAAAAAACAGCGCCTAAAACACAAGTGCTGCAATTCTGTCCCTTTGCATTGTTTTTCTGGTACTCCTGAAATAGTTTTTTTTTTGCCTGAGCAATTCTCAAGTGGGTTAGTGGCATCATTTTGTGGGAACATGAATTATAACAGCGTTACCAAAATTTCGCCCGGACCTACAGAATAGGTGACTTCTCAAACTGTCCACAGCATTCCAAATCTCCCATGTAGAAGTATTCTTCAAAGAAACCCTCTTTATTTAAAAAAAAATACAAGCTACCAACAGGCATTCTAGTTTTAAAATCCTCCCTGAACAAAGTTAATGATAATAAGAAGAAAATGAAATTCAAATTAAGCAAGCACTGGCAAATCCAACATCTCTGGTTTACCTGAAAGGGCCTCTTGCAGTGGTGCCTCTGAGGTGGAGGCCCACCTGCATCCCTATAAAGGAGTCTACACATGTCTGTTTTTAACTCTGCACCATGTAAATATGCTTTTTTTTCAATAAAAAATTACTGAAATAAAAAAAAGAAGAGTGAAGGACACAGTTTATTGGCTGCTTTCACATACAAGCGATCCTTGCAACTCCCTTTACCTTGCCTTTAATAAGGTAGCTTTGTAATATTTCTATCCCATGAACATTCCTTGCAGGGCACTCCTTTCTCTACCGGCTGATCACTGTACCAGTGCCATGCCACGCTTCCTCCAATCAGGCATACCATGTGGCTGCGAAGCTGTGACTGTACGTTAGCCGTTCTTAATCATTCATGACAAACCAACAGACTAAGGTCATATTCTACACACCGGCAAATCCATACACCTTCAGTTACTCAGGCATGCCAGTTGGCCGTCCACTTCAGTAGCCCTACTTCATTCAGTCATGCACATGGTGTGCCCCTTGACTTTCGGTGGTCGTGCTTCAACGGTCACAATTGTACACCGGACATGCTTTGTTACTTTAAGTCTCTCAGGTTTGCTGAGTGGCCATCCACTTCCAGCAGCCGTGCTTCAGTCATACTGGTACGTCCACTTCCAGCAGCCTTCACTTCTGGTGGCCGTGCTGCAACAGCAGCCACAGCGGTAGGGCAGTGGGGCCGTGCAAAGGTGGGATTTCGAGGGACGATGCAGTGGGAAAATTAAATACATAATTAATTTTCCCTCTGCATCGTCCCTCGAAATCCCATCTTACACGGCCCCACCGCTCCACCGCTGTTACCTGCACGGACCGTGGCTGTTCATCAGTCACCCGCAAGAATATGCCCTGTTACATTTGGCTTCAGGCAATCAGGCATGCCTGGTTGACTTCCACTTCAGGTGGCCGTGTTTCAGGCAGTCAGGTGCTCTGGGTGACTGTCCTAATCCAGTGGGCATGCTTCACTTACCTCCAATTTAAGCTGGGGTACCCTACAGCTGTACCCATGGGTGTCCGCAGAATTTATTTCCGGGGGGGGGGGGGGAGGGGGGTAACCTGGCAAATGAAGGGGCTTGGCTAATGTTAATCAAAAGGGATGGGGCTAAAATGGCAGACAATCAGGATCGGGTAATGCTCAGGTCAAGCTGGGAAAAAACAAGCATTGGCATAGCGGATAGGTCGCGCCTTTGGAACCTTATAATTATTTAGTTATGCAGCAGGTCCCAAAGGCGAGACCTATTGGCTATACCAATGCTTGTTGTAATATCTGAGCATGTTGAGAGGCTAGGGGACTGGGTCTCGATGACGGGTTGGGAGAACAGCAACGACCTACTCAATTTGAATGCGTAGGTAATACAACCGGAGGCGTGAAATGAAAGGTTCACTACCTGGAATAACAGGAAGGTAGAAGGTTAGGCTGGTTAGAAAGGTAAGGAGGGGTAGAGGCAGGCATGGTGGTGAGGGGAGAAATAGATGCATGCTAGGGGGATGTATGATGTTACAACGCATACTTTTACCACGTATGCCTTTACAAGGCGGTTTTTACAACGCATGCCTTTACAACGCATAGTGCTTTGGGGCGCTGGATAGTGAATAGTTTAATTTACTATTCCAACTCCAGTCCCTGTGGATAGTAGGGAAGGTGTTGGATAGTAAATTAAACCTATTCCCTATCCTAGAGCGCCCCCCAGCGCAATGCGTTGTAATGGTTTGCGTTGTAAAAGGTGCGTCGGAAAGGCACTGCGTGGTAAAAGTTGCGTTGTAAAGGATGTTTCCCATGCTATGGGAGCGCTGTGAAGGAGGGAGGCAAAATGGGAAGAGGCACTGAAAGGTGGGTCGGGTAAAGACCGTAGTGAGGCAAACAGAAGGGAAGCGAGGGGTGAAGGGTAGACAAAGAAGTGAGGTGTAGAAGAAAAAGATTCAGGAGCAGAGACAGGTAAATCAAAGATGGAGAGGGGAGAATAACGCAGTTGTAGAATGTAAGAGGGCCAGGTAGAGAGAGGGTGAGGTGTGTCAGAGACAGGTAGAGGCAAGGTGTGGGGTACAGAGGGATTTTAGGCAGTGAAACACAGGGTCGGGACGTCCTGCCAGACATGATAGGGTGCATATTGGCAGATAGATATGTTATTGACACAAAACTGTGTACGTTTTAGTGGGATTTGAAATCCGGGCTATCCCACCCCCTACCCCAGAACTTCATTCAGAAGACCACCTTTCTCTCAGGATACACAGTGTTAAAAGGAGGTCTTGGTGTCCAGACCTAGTTTGCCACTTCCCCTTAGGAGGCAGCCTGTATTTTCACCTATGGCTGATTAAGGAAAGGACTGCACGAACCAGAATGCCATTGAGCACGAGTTTGAAGGGGGTGGGTGTATTTCCACACCACCTCTACCAGTAGTGATTTCAAGTGGCACTCGAGACAGAGCCTGTTCCGTTTCATGGCCTTAGGGAGAAAAACCCGATCATGGCACACACAACACTGTTCTCTGTCCGCTGGTCCCGGCAGCGCATACCCAAGCCACTGAGCTGCCTCATTGGTTCAGGGTGGGATGTATGCTTTAGCAGGTCAAACTGGCCGTTGTCATTCTGTATGTGATAATCAGCCACAGGCAGAATGACAATGGGCGGGAGGGGCTGCGAGGAGGCGTGCGAGGCGCCCCATCAGGGAGTTGAGGCCTCTGGCAGGGAACAGCTCTGCTCCCTGCAGGGCCCAGAATTTCGGAGAAAAGGCGTCCGTAAAAGCATGGGTGTCCGCAGGGGGGCAAGGAGGGGTGCTCCGGGGTGACAAGCACCCCTCTTTGCCCCCACCTGCGGACACCCGTGGCTGTACCTCTCTCAATCCACAGGTGCCCATACACCTAAACAGTAACTGTCAACATTATATCCCTTGACCCATTGTACTGTTGTTGTTCCCTCGACCATGACTCTTTGTAGAGCGGGAGTTCCTTGGTGCCTCCTTTGCCCGGGCTGACAGCTGAGCTTGCGGCCACAGTGGATCGGCTTGTAAGTTTTGCCGTGTCTTGTCGGTGGCAAACTGCTCAAGTAAGGTCCCCATACTGGGCTCTACTCTTCCAAAGTGTGCCTACAACACATCAGAGGTATTGTGTTCTGTATGTTCTGTATGAACACTTCCATACCCACGTCAGAGAGGTGCACACCATCAGGATCATAGGTTAAAGGTACTATCAGGTTAATTAGGCTATGGCGATGTAACCCATGCCGACAGCAGAGCGCACCTGGAGCCACATTTTTTTTGGGGGGGCAAAGAAAAAATTACGGGGGTGCTGGATCTTTAAGCAATAGGCAGAGTGGAGCTGCAGGGGCTCTTAGAAGGAATGAAACAACAGCAAGGCCTCATTAACATGCAAATGTTCTTTTAAAGACCTGTGAAGTGGTCGGGTGCGGTTGTGTGTGCCCGGGAAGCTGTCTCATCCGGGCTGCCACACACTACAGGGGGGGGCTGAAGCCCTTTGAGTACAATGGGTGTTGCGCGCATGACCGACACTGTTTACAAATTTGAACATAGCCCTATTTAACTTTCTCCTGGACTCCTCAACTTTTTTGGGTGATCTTGCTCTGACCCCATAATCTGAGACCAAAGCAAATCTGTGGCCCCCAAGTAATCTGCTCAAAGCAACCAGGGTGCATCTCATTTTCTGCACGGGCGAACCCCTGCCTTCAGCAGTGAGGTCACTGCCGCCCAGGCGCATCACGAGAATGTTAGGTCTTGCGGAGTGACCTAATTGTAACTTGATAATCCATCCAACATGTTCCACGGTATGCCTGGCCTAGCTAACCATGATTAATGTGCAGCCCCATGAAAAGCTTAATAATTCTAAAAACACCATCCTTCATATATATATATATACCATTGCGTAATGGCCCAGTTCGCCCATGCCCAAGGCTGGTCTGGTGGAAGTGAGGCAATTCTTGCAATTCTTTTTTGGGAGGGGGGAGGGGAGGGGGGGGATGCGCAGCAAAGATTGTCACTCTGGGCTCCTCCAGCGCTAAAGCCGCCCCTGATGCCCGATTGTCCTTTAGGCCAGTCCGAACCTGCTGAGTAATGGGAACAGTAAGGCAGGAATCCTTCCAGATGCCAAGACAGGCCACGCAGCAGGAGTCATTTCACTGTTTCTTTTATGACACTGAATAGCTGCTGCCCCATTTTCCCAGCAGAGGAAGCCTCCAGCTCATGTAGTTGCATGCTTCGGAAAGGAGGACAGCTCTGCCACTGCTAAATGCAGCCTGTCACCACTCTCAGGGCTGCTGTTGCCAGAGTGCTACATCTTTGATTTTAAAGAAGCATGCAGAGCTATTTTTCCTCAAGGAGTGCTGGCAGAGAGGTTTTTTATTGCAGAATAACCCGTTTTCAGTGTGCAGTTACTGCAGCAAGGGTTGCACAGAGACTTACTTGTAAAAGACAGCACAGGTATATTAGTCATGAGCCGAAGACCCAATGATGGCTCACTTTAGTGTTTTTTGTTGTGAATTGTGGGTGGCACTTTAATCGATGGAGACCTTGGGTGTTCTGGAACGCAGTCTGCTAGCATTCAGTGTGCCATGTGTGTATGTGTGTGTGTATGGACACAGTTGGTGGAGCAACGCTCTGTGGATGCATGGGTGCATTACTAAAGATATCCTGTTGGATTCCGTCAAATTCTGTTCTGAAGAATATATACCACATAATTAAAATGTGTTGACTCATTAGTGACGTCCTGGGGGTTATTGTACTCACCCATACACCATTCAATTTGAAACATCCTCATCCTTCATCCATTTTATTTATTTATGTATTTATTTGTAAAGTTTTATTTTCTATCATTACTTAATCCGTCATCACTGATCTGCTATCACCCATCCATCTTCCCTCATCCCTCATCCATCTTGCCTTAGCCATCTCATCTCTCATCCTTCAATCCTCACTTCTTGCCCCTCTTGTTGCCTAAACAGATCCAAAAGAGACTTCACCTTACCCGAAACACTGGGCAGGAGTGCGATGAGGGTATGGCTGGTGGAGAAGTGTGGCTCAGGGGTTAGAGGCGGCAGACCCGGAAGCTGAGATCGGCCCTGGACCAGGGTTCAATTCCCTGCCTCGGCGGGTCTTGGGCTCAAAAATTCCACGGACTCGATAATTCTCGCTCCGGTGCCTTCTCGACTCTCGGGTTCACACTCTGCGACTCTGGGCAATAGCTTGCTTAATTTCCACAACGGCCCCTCGCGGCGGGATGCCTGGCTTTCACCTTGTGGATAACCTGCCGGGGTTATCTCACAGGGGAATACCAGGACGGGTTCCCTAAGCAAGCGCCGGGAAACCCTTTGTGGGTAGCTGTGCGCTATATAAGCTCAAATACATTTACATTTACAGTGCCTGGGCACTGAGCCCAACTGCTTCTTCTCTGGCAAGAGACACCCCACTTCTATCGCTGTCAGTAGAATAGTGCATGTTTAGCCCATGGCCTTGTGTTGAATGACAAGTGGATGGCCAGGGCGTAGGTTCTGCTGCCTTCTAAATTGATTGATGCCAGGCAGTGGTGCCCCAACAGGGGCCGTCTGAGGCTCTTGATGACTGGGGTGCAGTGGTGTCTCCCCCCTGTTCCTAAGTTATCAGGCAAGCACTGGACAGCAGCCAAGTAGCTCTACGGTCTGAAGACACCATCCAAGCCGGCTTAGGGCCTTATTATGAGGTTGGCGGTGCATGAGTGGGACCGCCCCACTCCAGCACCACCAATTCTGTGGTTGAGCCGCTATCCAGATTAGCAGTTTTCACTTGTCTAGCGAGCGGATCTTCGGCGTTCAGTGCAATCACGGTATGGTCTGCTGCAGTCTGGGTCATGCAGGTACTGGGGTGCATGCACACACAGGGACAAAACATGTTTCCCCTGCATGTACGTCATGGCGCAGAGGGCCCTTTGCTTCCTCACTGCCACACTTTTCATGGCCCGTGAACTGTGGTGCTGAGGAAACTGGTAATGTTCTTAGCGGGCTGCTTTATATTACTGCCTCAAGACCGCTGCAACACCATCAGGGATCTCTGATCCCTGGAGGTTGCAGTGGTCTCAAGGCACCCTGACTGCCCTGGTCATCATAGAGCAGTCGGAAGACTGCCACCCCTGTGAGTTTGGCGTCCACAGACCGTAATGATGCCCTTAGTCTCCTCCGGGAGCAGAGGACTTGAGGTGCGCCAACTTTGCTGCACTAAAAAAATGCTAATTCCATAACATAAAAGCAAAATTACATTGAGGCAATCAAGCGTTCTAATACACTGGCCTAGATCTGCTTCTCTGCCTCCAGCCGCCATCATGGATGCCAGCCGCGTGCAGCCTATCAAGCTAGCCAGGGTTACCAAAGTCCTCGGCCGAACCGGCTCACAGGGCCAGTGCACCCAGGTTCGGGTTGAGTTCATGGATGACAGCAACCGATCAATTATTCGTAATGTGAAGGGGCCAGTCCGTGAAGGAGATGTCCTTACGTTACTAGAATCTAAGCGTGAAGCAAGAAGATTTCGCTAAAACATTGCATTGATTTCAATGATCCTGCTATCAATTTAGAGGTAAAGAAACATCTGATTGTTGGATATTAAAAACGCTGAAATCATTTTTGGGGGAATAAACTAGTTCAGTTTGGGATGTAAATTCAATGTCGAGTTAACAGTCCATTTTCGCCCTCACAATTCGTGTCCTCAGACTTCTAAAACTGCACATTTAGGAAGACCCAGTATTAGGTGACAATTTAGGGAGTTCAGAGTTTGCACGAATCAAATTGTCCTCGGGATACAAGTGGGGCATTTTAAGTGAAACTAAAACTTCTTTTTATTTTCCTCAAAATATAAGCCACTTGAACAAAGAAATAGCGAATGAGGACAGGTAAAATGGCTCAGCGAGTTAAGCACGTAGTGCAGAAGTCTGGTGGGACATGTATCCATGTCATGAGTTGAATCCCAAGGTTTTCTGACGAAATCGGTACACCAACACTTGCTTGTGTGTAACAACAGATATTTGCAGCACTTACATTTTCAATTTATGTAAATATATGTTATTAATAATAGTAACAGAAATGAGAAGAACTCCAAGGTTTAGTTGTCACATTTTTGGAATTTCTTGGTAACCCCCTTGTAGCTGGGAAAGAAGGGACATGTGTTAGGAAAATGTATATGATCTATATATGATCTTATCTCGATTTTGGGACAGGGAGTCAGACTCACTTGAGGATTGATCGACCCCTGATTTCAGGACAGAAAAGGTGCAAGGGCATTGGAAAAAGATGCCACTGTTTTTGTTAGCAGAGGACACATTTCTCTAAACTAAATCTACAGAGTTCATGAATAATCCTCTCCCAACGACTTTGGTAACCAGAGACATTCGCCTTACTGGTTACCCACCACCTACCTTAACTTGTGAATGCCTTGGGGGTTTGGTATGCTGGTCCAGTCACTGACAGACAACAGCTTGCCCTCCCCAGAGCCAATACATGTCTTCTCTTTCTAAAGATTTGGGCGAATGCAACCCAAAAGCAAAGAGAACAGAAGGCCCATGTTTTCCATAATCCACGTGCCATAACATCCCCACCAACTCACCTTGCCCCTTTCCAGAACACTTGTGAGCTGTTAGTACTCCTAGAGAGGCAAATAGATAATTTATCTTAAGAAAACAACATTGACGTGAGCAAACGAGGTGGACAAATAGCCAACCTGTTTCTGGAGGACTAAGCGTCCAGTGTACTAACAATCCACATACCATGGAACAAATGAAACTGAAAATGGTGGAGTTTTTATGGACACATGTTGAAGCCATTTATTTTGCGCAAATTAAGAAAACACGAATCTTCTCAGCAAAGCTTGCGATTTTCAGAAGGGTGACATTTCGGGGTGATTCAAAAAGGTTTCTTTATACACAAGTAAGTGCCAGACGTACAAAGAGTTTTTGTATTTTCGCAAATGGGACGATTCTGCATTTTGGTAAATTTTTGAACTCAAAAAGACTATTTCAAATGTATAAATCCCTATTTGCGATTCGGTAACCTATTATCAAATCGCAAATTGGGTTTGCAATTCTGTATTATGAAGGGGTGTGTTTAGGTCGTCCCTTCCTAATAACGAGTCACAGTGGTATGTAAGAATATTTTGCAACTTAAATGCAGTCGTATTTGCATTTTACCACCTACTTTAAGTAGGTGGTAACTCATTTGCAAATAGGAAGTGGTCTCCAAGGGACACCTTACCCTCCGAAAATATTTGTTAAAAAAACAGCCAGTTGTCCCATTGACCACTGCCTACTCTTCAAAAATGAAAAGAAAGATTTGCATTTTTTTTTAATCACATCCCGAATTCCATTAAGGATAATAGGCTGCATTTAAAAAAAAAAAGAGATTGCTTTATTGAAAAAAATCACAGACATGGTAGTCTGCTGACCTCTTCAGGCCACCATCCCTGTGATGTTTGCAATTCCCAGTGGGTCATAAACTGAGATCTACCCCATTAATATTCATGAGGTAGGCCTATTGCGACCCACTGGGAATAACAAAATTTTAATAGACACATTTGTACATGGGTGTTTGCGATTATCAACTAGCGAATCACAACAAAGTTACTATTTGGTAATCGCAAACGATTATCTATGTACATGTGGTCCCAAATCTCTGTGTGTAAAGTTACTATTACATTTTGGCGTAAACCAATATAAGGTTTGGCTGATCTGCAGCAAGGCCAAGCCTCTAAGTTAAGAAACAACAACCAATTGCCAATACTGCAATTTACTTACGTCACAACTAGGCCATGAAGAACAGACTCAAACTGGTTCTTCGAAACAATTATTCATTTGAATCAATCTATTTATTTCAAATTTAAGAATCAAAACACCTTTTTTGAACATCAACTTATTCGTAATTATCAAAAATCACATTAAATATACAGGAGAGAGAAAAAGGAAAAGAATCCTACCTACAAGCGTTTGCATTCTCTTCTACCATACGTTCTAACAATCATTCGCTCATGTGTCCTCATGCATACTCATATGTACTATTTTTCAAGCAATGTGAGAAAGTGTTGGAAAGGAATAAAAGAAAAAAGGGGGGGAAGAAACAATCACAAATATCAATAGCTCAATTATGCAAGCTAGTATTAATAAAACAGTACATTTAGAAAAATACTGACAGGGAAAGCATTTACAATTTTAGACAGTAGGCCATCTGGACAACTGAACAAATTCAAGTGTAACGCAAGCCATCCGCCATAACGCGTTTCACCTCCCAAACGAGGCTTGATCACATGACGTGCAATGAAACAAAAAAGGGTCTTAAATAATCCCAAATGTGGGCGCGGCATATCAGACTTATTTAAAGTGAACAGTGCATGTGCATTTCTCTTTTTTTCATTTTTTCAAGCTTCCGTCAATCTGAAACACACAATGGTGTTGCAGGACCATTGGTTGGCCATGTGTGGTGCTCAACTTACTCAAGCTCTGAGATGGTGTAAACTTACTAGTGTTTTTACTTTTTGGTTTTTTGTGAATAGCAATGGGCTTACTCTTTTGTGGATGTGTGTCTGTCTGTCCATATACACCTCCTTCGCCATTCCTTAACCCGTCATTACTCCTCCAAAAACATCTTCCCTTTTATTGTAAATATTCCTCTTTTTTCAAGCGACTCCCCCCTTGTCACTTCCATCTTTACTACTTAAACGTATACCAACATGTGACGAAATCTTCGCAGTCATGGCAGAGATCCCTGCATATAGAAATAGGGGAGGCAGATGCGTAAACCTCTGTATTCAGATTTGTGAATAGTATTTTTAATATGTTAGTAGTACTACTGTAGCACTACTATACATACTACAAAATACAGATGTGAATAGGCCCCTCAGATTTCAGAAATGTGTTTAGAAGATGATCATTTTAAAATCCAATAAACCTTAAAATATTGAAGTGATTTTGTCAAATTCTTCATGAGTTTTTACTACTTGGAAATAATATTTGCTAGATTTTCTTACTCATTGCTTTCAAATTAGTCTCAAGAGGTTGTGGATGTATTAAACTACTAATTACACGATAAAAGCTGGCTTTATCAGAAAATAAAGAATGAGGGGTAGATAGACGCCCCACTGACTATGACAAGCACTCGACAGAAACAATTGTTGTTCAAAAAAGGTTCCAATCTAGTAATCTTCGATGCTTCATAGCTTTTCCTCACACTGCTAGATCTCTGTATCAAAAATAAATTAATCTACCATTTGAGTGTTGGGAAGGTGTTTTTTTAACTTACTAGAATGACCCACATTATTTTTGGTGTACAGAAGTTTGGCTTTCACTCTGAATTGTTATCTTACTTTGTGCATGTATGCATATCCCTATTCCTTGTTCCTGACATTGAAATCCATTAACAACCTTTAACCCCTAGGAGGGGAACAAGACAAGGTTACCCACATGTACAAATATTTTTTCTCTGACTATAGACTTCTTATGGCTACCCTTAAGGCAATATTACCATAAAGGCGAGTGATCACATCTCATTGTTTGTAGATTACTATATATATTACAAAACAAACACATTTGTTTGTGACCTTTCAAAAATCCTTCGTTTCTCGTGAGGTTTCTCAGATAAAAAAATATTAATGCTGAACTGCATCAAGTAACAGTATTCAAAGTGAACCTGCTAGATACCCTTTTCAAGCTTATGGTGGTGGGTAATTGACTGAACTGTTCTGATAAAGGACAGATCACCATGTACAAATAGAGAATAACAGAAATCTTCCTCGGGATGAGAATATTTAATATGTAGCATAATGCAAATCTTATTTTATTTTCAGCCTCATAGGAAATCCATAATATCCACATTTACCGAATGTGATTACAAAGTAGAAACGTTAGTGCACAGGGAGTGCAAAAAGAATGAGAAATGTAGATATGCACTGGAGATGAAGAGTGCGAGTCCACTGTAGATTGAGTGAGAATGTGTCCCAGGAAATACCAATTACAGGTGTGGGAAAACAGAACTTTGAGATTGTTGAGCCATGTCTCTGGGGTCTGGACAACTCTGGGGCAACTAAACAATTCTTGTAGCAAGTATTGTTTGTCCTTGGAGCTACAGAAGCCGGACACTACTGTGAGCTCACTGAAATATCAAGAGCCTACTCTTCAGGCTTTTCCAGGGGGAAAGCAGGGTTGGACAGTAATGGCTTGCTCTAAAGTGTTGTTTGTGGTACAGAAGGTTCATTTCAGTTAGCAGGTATATATCTCAAAATAGTGATAGTCCACACACCTTTGATATAAAATAAAGCTTCATTCCTATTATTCATGAATACATTTGGCAGCATAGTTTTCTCTGGTTAAAGGATTGCAGCTACTTTGCATCATAATATAACCCAAAATGATATTTTGTGTGCTTGCACGGCTGTCTTAACAAGACCAACAGTGAAGGATAGTCACAGAGTACCTTGTGCATCTTTTATAGGCAATGTCTTATATCCTATAGTAAAAACGTATGCATTCAGCCCCACACTCCCACACACAGGTTGAGTGAGAGTTGACTGCTCGGTTCCAACTCTGTTTCTGGTCAGGAGAACCACGATTCTCTTCAGCAGTCAGCAATGGCCGCAAACGTGGCTAGTGGCACAGATCGCTGATTAATCTGGCTTCTCTGGCACAGTTATACAAAAGAGCATGGAAGCTACAGCACAGTGATGATCTCTCGATGTGTATGATGGCCCAGAGCACAGCAAAAGGAATAAAGAGGTGTGCCGCTGGATGAAGCCTACCTGAGTACAGTTGTACAGATGCAATCATTCCAAAGTACACCATCCTGGAAACATTGCACAATGGCATGGCAATGAGCTACCAAAGATGCATTGTCGCTTGGGTTTCCTTGGAGACAGGAGGCATTCCAAACGATCCTCTTGGTTTTGTAGATCGGTACCAGTCAATCCTCTAACCAATCAGAAGCTGCAGCCGGTCTCTTGCTTCTCCAGCAGATCAGGACGCAACATGCGGGATGAGCAGGCATTCTGTCTTTTTGTGTAGATGTGTATCTTTGTCTATGCCCTTTGTCACAGTCCTTTGTTCAGTTGTAGTACTACATCTTACCATGGCTTGATATCTCCCTTTGAACGTTACACACATCTTCTCTCAGGCCATATTCTTTAGGCATGTTATGGCCTGTTCTTGGGGATGGCAATATCCAATTATAAATGGAGTAACAATGTGGGCTTGTTCCATAATCATCAAAGTCTAGAGCTTTATGCGTTAGCAACATCCTGACGAATGTCAGATGTTACCACGTATACCTTTACCAGGTGGTGCTTCCCAATGCATGTAATATAACATGTTTAGCTTTACAACACTACATTGTTGAACTTTACTATGCAAGAGTAGATCTTTTTGTGTTACTGGTGTGTATGGAGGGGGGAACACCCAATCTCCCACCCTCTTTTTTTAAAAATATTTATTTTTGAAACTTTTTAAATTACCCTCTTTTTATTTATATAATATAGATTAATAGAAGTACATCTCCCCATCCCTGAATCCTTCAACCCCCTTACTACCTTTTACACCTACCCATCCCCGAACCAAAAAACCCCATTGCTACCTTTTACACATACCCATCCTCAACCCCTAAAAAACCCTTACCCATCCTTAAAAAAACCAAAACCCTTCACTATTACTAAACTCCTACTCATCAATGAAACCTAAACAACCCATATTTTCAAAATTACATGGTTATTTTGTAAAGATATATATATATATAATAATCAATGAGGAGTTGGCCAAAGATATGTTTTCAAATGACAGTGCCCTTATCGAACAAACGCGAAAAGACATAAAAGAGCGTTTGAGCAAGCACGAAAGTACCATCAAACAGAGAAAAGTGTATAAATTTGCACGAGATGAGCAGGATTACAAATTGGGGCAAATTTATACGTTTGCGAAAAAATACGACCATTTGCGCAAACAAAGAGCTACAGGAAACAAACAGCCTAAACCTGTGCCAGTACCCCCTCAAGCCCAATCTAATGAATCGGGAGCAGGCTGTCTCACTGCCTCAAGCTCAACAGAGAGCCTTGTCCCAAGCAGTGAAGAATCGGATGGAGGAGCCCAAGGTTTAGAGGAAGGGGATTTGGGGCAACTCACCCTGGAAGAAGAGATGGAGTTCGTGAGGACTCAAAGAAAAGGCACTCTACGCTCGAGAAACGCGAAACCAAACACCGCAGAAACCAAAGACGTAGGGAACGCCGCAAATGCGCAAAAAAACAAAGGGAGGCCGCAAAAGAAGAAGAACGCTGCGAACAAGTAGCAGCGATCGAGAAATCAATTGTAAATCTGACCGATGTACAGCTTGATCAAGCGGAAAAACAACTGTTGGCTTTAGGACTTTCTTTTTGCCCTGAGAGCAATTTTAACTATGGAAATATGCGAGTGGACGTCTTTAAGTTTATTAGAAAACTCAAATTGCGGAAATACTATGCTATCAAAGGGGGCTCAACTCAAAACAAAAAAACCGGCCCTTCTACATCCAACCTGGATAGAAGTGGGCTACAAGCCAGGGATGTACCCCTCCTAAAATCTATGCATGGATTACGCAACGAACTGACATCCACCCCTTGCACTCAGGAAGCGGCCAATGAAGAAAATCTTGACATTGGCCAAAGTGAATCCAGTGGCTTTAAACCTGCATCAACGTTCATTCCTTCCATGCCCAAGGATGCCATAGACACCTATGCAGATTTATTAACAGATGGACTGAAGAAATTACATACTCAAGTCAGTAGACAAAAAAATAACATCAATGCTAAAACCAAACCATACAATGACTTGATGAAAAAACTGCAATCTGATAATACCATCATAATCAATCAGTCAGACAAAGGTGGTAATGTGGTTCTTTGGAGTAGAGCTGAATATATGGAAGAAGCGTTTCGCCACCTCAATGACACAGTTTGTTATGAACCTTGTGATTTCAAAACAGTCAAGAATATTCAAACAGCATATTGGAAACAATTGAATGGATGGAAACGGGATGGTCTTCTTACCAAGGATGAAATGAAATATTTGTATAAAGATCATCCTGTCATACCAAATTTATACTTCATTCCAAAGGTCCACAAGGGGGTAAGACCAATACCTGGGAGACCAATAGTATCTGCCATCCACAGCTTATTTGAAAATACGTCAAAGTACATCGATCATTACTTGCAAGACTTTGTGACCACCTTACCAGCCTATATCAGAGACAGTACAGACTTTTTGAGAAATTTGGAACAATGTGAATGGTCTGCTGACTTTCTACTGATCACCATGGACATTGCCAGCCTTTACACCAGTATATCCCATCATGACGGTTTGAAGGCTTTAAGTTATTTCCTCGGCAAAAGACCATTGGAACTCCACAAACATAACGTAATGTTGTTAACCATGGTTGAATTGTGCCTCAACAATAATATCTTTCTGTTTGACGACAAATTGTACAGGCAGCTAAGAGGGGTCGCCATGGGGGCTTGTTTCTCCCCGACCTACGCGGGGCTCCACGTGGGTTGGTGGGAGGAGCATGTCCTCAGGACGCATTATTCAACCATTTGGCAGGAAAATATCATTAAGTACATGCGGTACATTGATGATATTTTCATCATTTGGCGAGGGAGCAAGGAAGAAGCGAATAATTTTGTCAATGCCATTAACATAAATGATGCCAACCTTATATTCAGTGCAGATATCAGTGAGACCAACATTAGCTTTCTTGACGTTCAAGTCAGTATAGTTAATGGTGTCATAACAACAGGCCTGTATAGGAAAAGCACAGCGGGCAACACTATTCTGCACGCGCAGAGTTTCCATCCGGGACACACTATTAGATCTATCCCTTATGGGGAGTTCCTTAGAATACACAGAACGTGTAGTTCATCTGAACAAAGGAACCTCCACCAATTGGAAGCGATGGAAAGGATGGAAGCTAGGGGTTACAAACCCAGTGCCCTTAGATCGGCAAGGGACAAAGCTAATAAATTGGACAGATCCAAACTTCTGCAGGCCCCCAGTAATGCCACATCTCTTACTGACAACTCAGTTGGCAATACTGACACCATCAGATTGATCACAGGTTTCAGCCGACAGGCCAACCAAATTTCCAAATTGGTCAGGAAACAGTGGTCAGTTATTCTCACTGACCCAATTTTGAAACAGATAATGCCCAACAAGCCTGAAGTTACTTATAGGCGAGCTTATAGCATGAGGAATGCTTTGGTTTCCAGTTCCCCTGAAACAGCTAACAAGGCAGATTGGTTGTCACCACGGAAGGGCTTCTTCCGCTGTATATCATGTAGGGCGTGCAAATTTGGAACCAACACCAAATCATATATGACGCCTTTTGATGACAAACCTATCAATATAAGAGCCCATTTCAACTGTAAAACGGAGTTAGCAGTTTATGTTCTCACGTGTTCGTGCAATTTGAGGTACGTCGGAAGCACGAAATTACCAGTGCACCAACGCATCCTACAGCACCTGAGAGCTATAGTGAATTGTGATAAAAGTTATCCAGTAGCTCGCCATTTTGATCAATTTCATAATCGAAACCTTTCCCATCTAAGTTATTTTGTAATAGATGCGGTAAGGACTAGTAAGAAAGGTGGCGATTATGAAAAACGATTAAGGCAGATGGAATCCCTATATATAGTTCGCCTCAACACGAAGATCCCGGGAGGTTTGAACATGGGGGAGGATCTGAGCACCTTTCTGTAATTGATGGCCGTGCAGTTACCAAGCCTTAAACTCCTTGGGCAATCTGTCAACTTTTGTTGTCATCCAATATTTCCTGATCATTTCTCTATCATCATTATCTGTATGTCAGAGCATTTGCTTACGTTCCATAATCACCATAGGCACCATGCATAACCACTACGGTATTTGTTACTCTGTTTGACAAGTGAACAAAGATGTATCCTTATGTATTTACATATTTTAATTCACTGAAACAGTTTAAGTTTGGATTTTTTATTCCCTTCACATCCTGATGTCCTCCTTGTGAGATATGTAGGACATCCCAGCACTTCCTCACCTCTTAGTTATTTTTCTTTGAATTTTTTCTAGCGGTAGAATAATACATTGTGTGAATTGGATAAACACTATACGCGCCTGAATATTGGTTACCCAACATAACAGGGGAAACTAATTCTTTTGAACTCATTATAGAGTCATTAAGTGTGTGCATTTGATAAAGTTTTGACATACAATTGAATCGTTCAACATTGCCCATATGTTGTGGACAGTGTGTGGTATGAAACATTTAAATGCAAGGACTTGATTTTAATATTGTGTATATATATGAGATGCGATTACTGATCAGTTAATGTATTTGCATAATCAAATTATTATATATTTGTACAGATGAATAACTTTGCGTATTTGCACGTATAATGTTTGCACAAGATTTGGCTGCTGAGCATTTGCACTTTATAATGTATATATAACTAATATTTTATTGTGTAAATTAATGTATTTGTACAGTCAATGCGCTGCGTATTTGCACAATTAATATTTTTGCGTATTTGCACGTATAGTATGTTTATATCAATGGCTGCTAAAATTTGCACGTTATATAAATAATTCCTTGCATTGGTTTTTTAAAAAACCATACCACAGTCCGTGAAATCAGGGGAAGATTTTCAATTGTACTATTTTCCAATGTCATGCATAAAAACTTCTAACGTGGCTACGCTATAAAATGGCCGAACCATTAACCGCATATAATGTAAATAGGTTGTATGCTTAGTCCTCTGTTTAGTTCAATGCAACTGTAGGGGATTTCTGGCGCGTTTAATCAATCAACCAATGTATTTAAACCACTCATGTACCGCTTACCCGCTGACAGTGAGCAAGGGCGTTTACGCCCGAAACGCGTCTGTTTGGCAGTGTGTTGCACCTCTGCACGTTATATGAAATAAAGGACGAAGAAATACCCTGAGAAAGTCTGGCTGTGGATTTATCCATCTGTGTCTGCGCACTGGGTTTGTTGTGGAAGCGCCGCATCAACTACCGGTTGGAATTTATATATATATATATATATATATATATATATGTATGTATATATATATATATATCGGCAAAGTCTTCAAACCTCCACTCACAGCGGCGAAAGAAGAGACAGACCCCACGCTCTCCAGGCAAGATGTTTATTTAGTCCTTGTGCCTTCCAAAATGTAACGTTTCGACTACTGACGTAGTCTTGTTCACACACCACATTACACAAAGTGGAAACTTTTTTTTATATCTTTTGCAGTGAGTACACACCCTTCCGGGCCCCACCTCCCAAACGTGAGTCACATGGTTGAAACACATGAAAAAAAGCCAGAAGCACAACCTAATTTAAAGGAACAATGCACCTTAACGCTATCTTTTTGTAACATTGTTGCATAAAAAAAAAAAAAAATTTTTTTATATATATAGAAACATTCATGCAAGTCTATTGATGTGCTCACATAGATCGCTCAGTGATACTGTACACGTAATTTTATATACAATAGTGATTTGGCTGAATGTCAGAGATAACCGCATGAATGCGCAGAAATCTTGTGGACTTTGCCTAAGAATAATAATATGCCTGAATGCATTGTATTAATCACATGAATCACATAGTGTACAGGTAATTATATATACAGTGACATGTTTAGCTGAATGTTGGAAATAACCGCATGAATGCACAGAAATCTTATGGGGCTGCCCTAATAATAATAATATGCATGAATGCATTAAAACTTTACAGAACTCCAAAAAAACTATAGGATTAATGACTGTCAAGGGCATGCAACATAAATATACAAATACAAATCATAGCGGTGCCATATAGTTTGTTGCTCTAGCATAAATCAACCAAAAATGTTGACCTAAAAACACCAAAAACAGCACCTTTGTGTAGGAAACACATATACATATACATTTTAGTCCCATTATATGTATTCGAAAAAATAATAAACAAATATCTTGTTCATTTTTTCAATGTCATAACTATATAAGAACTATATACAACAAAAATGTGTATGAAAAAAGGGAGTGCTAGAGTGAATATACAGTGTAACAAAAATCACCAAAAAAAGAACTTTCCCAAGTGTTTGTTTAAAAAACTGTTCTGTTCGAAAAACTAAGCAGCCAGACCTTTTTTTAAGAGATAGGACTACAGGATACCTAAAATAGGTGCTGACATACAGGATTTCATATATATACACATTATATACAATTCTTCAATTGTTCTCACGTTGTATCCACTATATGAATTTTCTGCAGAGTGTCTGTACAGAAACAATGCTCCTACAGGAAGTTGTGCAGGTCCTCCGTCGCATTCAACCCATTTGGTTGTTTGCTGTCGAGTTTGATTATATACTGCGTTTCTAACCGGCGTAGTATTTTGTCACGGTCACCTCCTCGTCTCAGAGGGGCAACGGCGTCAATGACATAGTAGGTAAGACATGACAAGTCCCTGTTATGCCTGCTGTTAAAATGACGCACCACCGGGTATGCCCCATCATGATTGACTATGGCTCTAAGGTGCTGCAGTATTCTGACATGCACCTGTGCACCGGTACTGCCCACATAACGTAGGCCGCAAGTACAAGTTAGGACATATACCGCAAATTCCGTACGGCAGTTGTAATTGCCTTGAATTAAGAATTCAGTTTCTGAAAACGGAGTGCGGTAATGAGTGGTATTTTGTCCAAACTTGCACGCCCGACAGGAGGAACATTTGGGAAATCCCTTTCTTCCAAACCAATGATCTCTCCTGGGCAATTCAGGGCTAGATTGTACTAGCTTGCTGCGCATGCTAAACGCACGCCTGAATGTAATTGTAGGCTTGTCAGGAGTTAGAGTTAGAGTTATATTTATATGAATGCTCCAAGTGCCCACAGGGTAGGATTGCACACAAACAGCTGCCAGAATTCAGCGGGTAAAGGACCTCCATGTGCGCCAATAACTGCAGCTCCCCTGTCCTGGATGAAAGCCTGACGCGTTTCTGAGCCGTGTTGCTCGTCTTCAGAGGCTCGACCTGGGAAAGCGTTACTAGGGACACACCCACGTTTTGTAGTTCAGTCAATTTCCCGCCCCCAGATGGGCGTACTCAAATGCGCATAACGCCAAGATTTGTGGGTAATGTAGTCAGTGTCCCTAGTCCATTGGGTACAGTGATACATTCAAAGCCCGTGGATGGGCCTCAGCGCACAGGCGGTCCATTGATCCCTTGCTTCTGTTGCACGTGACAAAAGCCTGTGCCCCCCACTACGGAGTGGTGCAACCCTCGCGGCTGGACTGCCGCGTGAAAATGAATGCTCCAAGTGCCCACAGGGTAGGATTGCACACAAACAGCTGCCAGAATTCAGCGGGTAAAGGACCTCCATGTGCACCAATAACTGCAGCTCCCCTGTCCTGGATGAAAGCCTGACGCGTTTCTGAGCCGTGTTGCTCGTCTTCAGAGGCTCGACCTGGGAAAGCGTTACTAGGGACACACCCACGTTTTGTAGTTAAGTCAATTTCCCGACCCCAGATGGGCGTACTCAAATGCGCATAACGCCAAGATTTGTGGGTAATGTAGTCCGTGTTTCTAGTCCATTGGGTACAGTGATACATTCAAAGCTCGTGGATGGGCCTCAGCGCACAGGCGGTCCATTGATCCCTGGCTTCTGTTGCACATGACAAAAGCCTGTGCCCCCCACTACGGAGTGGTGCAACCCTCGCGGCCGGACTGCCGCGTGAAAATGAATGCTCCAAGTGCCCACAGGGTAGGATTGCACACAAACAGCTGCCAGAATTCAGCGGGTAAAGGACCTCCATGTGCGCCAATAACTGCCGCTCCCCTGTCCTGGATGAAAGCCTGACGCATTTCTGAGCGGTGTTGCTCGTCTTCAGAGGCTCGACCTGGGAAAGCCTGTACGCTGAGGCCCATCTACGGGCTTTGAATGTATCACTGTACCCAATGGACTAGGGACACGGACTACATTACCCACAAATCTTGGCGTTATGCGCATTTGAGTACGCCCATCTGGGGGCGGGAAATTGACTTAACTACAAAACGTGGGTGTGTCCCTAGTAACGCTTTCCCAGGTCGAGCCTCTGAAGACGAGCAACACGGCTCAGAAACGCGTCAGGCTTTCATCCAGGACAGGGGAGCTGCAGTTATTGGCGCACATGGAGGTCCTTTACCCGCTGAATTCTGGCAGCTGTTTGTGTGCAATCCTACCCTGTGGGCACTTGGAGCATTCATTTTCACGCGGCAGTCCAGCCGCGAGGGTTGCACCACTCCGTAGTGGGGGGCACAGGCTTTTGTCACGTGCAACAGAAGCAAGGGATCAATGGACCGCCTGTACGCTGAGGCCCATCTACGGGCTTTGAATGTATCACTGTACCCAATGGACTAGGGACACGGACTACATTACCCACAAATTTTGGCGTTATGCGCATTTGAGTATGCCCATCAGGGGGCGGGAAATTCACTTAACTACAAAACGTGGGTGTGTCCCTAGTAACGCTTTCCCAGGTCGAGCCTCTGAAGACGAGCAACACAGCTCAGAAATGCATCAGGCTTTCATCCAGGACAGGGGAGCTGCAGTTATTGGCACACATGGAGGTCCTTTACCCGCTGAATTCTGGCAGCTGTTTGTGTGCAATCCTACCCTGTGGGCACTTGGAGCATTCATTTTCACACGGCAGTCCAGCCGCGAGGGTTGCACCACTCCGTAGTGGGGGGCACAGGCTTTTGTCACGTGCAACAGAAGCAAGGGATCAATGGACCGCCTGTACGCTGAGGCCCATCTACGGGCTTTGAATGTATCACTGTACCCAATGGACTAGGGACACGGACTACATTACCCACATATCTTGGCGTTATGCGCATTTGAGTACGCCCATCTGGGGGCGGGAAATTGACTTAACTACAAAATGTCGGTGTGTCCCTAGTAACGCTTTCCCAGGTCGAGCCTCTGAAGACGAGCAACACGGCTCAGAAACGCGTCAGGCTTTCATCCAGGACAGGGGAGCTGCAGATATTGGCGCACATGGAGGTCCTTTACCCGCTAGATTCTGGCAGCTGTTTGTGTGCAATCCTACCCTGTGGGCACTTGGAGCATACATTTTCACGCGGCAGTCCAGCCGCGAGGGTTGCACCACTCCGTAGTGGGGGGCACAGGCTTTTGTCACGTGCAACAGAAGCAAGGGATCAATGGACCGCCTGTACGCTGAGGCCCATCTACGGGCCTTGAATGTATCACTGTACCCAATGGACTAGGGACACGGACTACATTACCCACAAATCTTGGCGTTATGCGCATTTGAGTACGCCCATCTGGGTGCGGGAAATTGACTTAACTACAAAACGTGGGTGTGTCCCTAGTAACGCTTTCCCAGGTCGAGCCTCTGAAGACGAGCAACACGGCTCAGAAACGCGTCAGGCTTTCATCCAGGACAGGGGAGCTGCAGTTATTGGCGCACATGGAGGTCCTTTACCCACTGAATTCTGGCAGCTGTTTGTGTGCAATCCTACCCTGTGGGCACTTGGAGCATTCATTTTCACACGGCAGTCCAGCCGCGAGGGTTGCACCACTCCGTAGTGGGGGGCACAGGCTTTTGTCACGTGCAACAGAAGCAAGGGATCAATGGACCGCCTGTACGCTGAGGCCCATCTACGGGCTTTGAATGTATCACTGTACCCAATGGACTAGGGACACGGACTACATTACCCACAAATCTTGGCGTTATGCGCATTTGAGTACGCCCATCTGGGGGCGGGAAATTGACTTAACTACAAAACGTGGGTGTGTCCCTAGTAACGCTTTCCCAGCTGCAGTTATTGGCGCACATGGAGGTCCTTTACCCGCTGAATTCTGGCAGCTGTTTGTGTGCAATCCTACCCTGTGGGCACTTGGAGCATTCATTTTCACGCGGCAGTCCAGCCGCGAGGGTTGCACCACTCCATAGTGGGTGGCACAGGCTTTTGTCACGTGCAACAGAAGCAAGGGATCAATGGAACACCTGTACGCTGAGGCCCATCTACGGGCTTTGAATGTATCACTGTACCCAATGGACTAGGGACACGGACTACATTACCCACATATCTTGGCGTTATGCGCATTTGAGTACGCCCATCTGGGGGCGGGAAATTGACTTAACTACAAAACGTGGGTGTGTCCCTAGTAACGCTTTCCCAGGTCGAGCCTCTGAAGACGAGCAACACGGCTCAGAAACGCGTCAGGCTTTCATCCAGGACAGGGGAGCTGCAGTTATTGGCGCACATGGAGGTCCTTTACCCGCTGAATTCTGGCAGCTGTCTGTGTGCAATCCTACCCTGTGGGCACTTGGAGCATTCATTTTCACGCGGCAGTCCAGCCGCGAGGGTTGCACCACTCCGTAGTGGGGGGCACAGGCTTTTGTCACGTGCAACAGAAGCAAGGGATCAATGGACCGCCTGTACGCTGAGGCCCATCTACGGGCTTTGAATGTATCTCTGTACCCAATGGACTAGGGACACGGACTAGATTACCCACAAATCTTGGCGTTATGCGCATTTGAGTACGCCCATCTGGGGGTGGGAAATTGACTTAACTACAAAACGTGGGTGTGTCCCTAGTAACGCTTTCCCAGGTCGAGCCTCTGAAGACGAGCAACACGGCTCAGAAACGCGTCAGGCTTTCATCCAGGACAGGGGAGCTGCAGTTATTGGCGCACATGGAGGTCCTTTACCCGCTGAATTCTGGCAGCTGTTTGTGTGCAATCCTACCCTGTGGGCACTTGGAGCATTCATTTTCACGCCGCAGTCCAGCCGCGAGGGTTGCACCACTCCGTAGTGGGGGGCACAGGCTTTTGGCACGTGCAACAGAAGCAAGGGATCAATGGACCGCCTGTACGCTGAGGCCCATCTACGGGCTTTGAATGTATCACTGTACCCAATGGACTAGGGACACGGACTACATTACCCACAAATCTTGGCGTTATGCGCATTTGAGTACGCCCATCTGGGGGCGAGAAATTGACTTAACTACAAAACGTGGGTGTGTCCCTAGTAACGCTTTACCAGGTCGAGCCTCTGAAGACGAGCAACACGGCTCAGAAACGCGTCAGGCTTTCATCCAGGACAGGGGAGCTGCAGATATTGGCGCACATGGAGGTCCTTTACCCGCTAGATTCTGGCAGCTGTTTGTGTGCAATCCTACCCTGTGGGCACTTGGAGCATACATTTTCACGCGGCAGTCCAGTCGCGAGGGTTGCCCCACTCCGTAGTGGGGGGCACAGGCTTTTGTCACGTGCAACAGAAGCAAGGGATCAATGGACCGCCTGTACGCTGAGGCCCATCTACGGGCCTTGAATGTATCACTGTACCCAATGGACTAGGGACACGGACTACATTACCCACAAATCTTGGCGTTATGCGCATTTGAGTACGCCCATCTGGGTGCGGGAAATTGACTTAACTACAAAACGTGGGTGTGTCCCTAGTAACGCTTTCCCAGGTCGAGCCTCTGAAGACGAGCAACACGGCTCAGAAATGCGTCAGGCTTTCATCCAGGACAGGGGAGCTGCAGTTATTGGCGCACATGGAGGTCCTTTACCCACTGAATTCTGGCAGCTGTTTGTGTGCAATCCTACCCTGTGGGCACTTGGAGCATTCATTTTCACACGGCAGTCCAGCCGCGAGGGTTGCACCACTCCGTAGTGGGGGGCACAGGCTTTTGTCACGTGCAACAGACGCAAGGGATCAATGGACCGCCTGTACGCTGAGGCCCATCTACGGGCTTTGAATGTATCACTGTACCCAATGGACTAGGGACACGGACTACATTACCCACAAATCTTGGCGTTATGCGCATTTGAGTACGCCCATCTGGGGGCGGGAAATTGACTTAACTACAAAACGTGGGTGTGTCCCTAGTAACGCTTTCCCAGCGGCAGTTATTGGCGCACATGGAGGTCCTTTACCCGCTGAATTCTGGCAGCTGTTTGTGTGCAATCCTACCCTGTGGGCACTTGGAGCATTCATTTTCACGCGGCAGTCCAGCCGCGAGGGTTGCACCACTCCATAGTGGGTGGCACAGGCTTTTGTCACGTGCAACAGAAGCAAGGGATCAATGGAACACCTGTACGCTGAGGCCCATCTACGGGCTTTGAATGTATCACTGTACCCAATGGACTAGGGACACGGACTACATTACCCACATATCTTGGCGTTATGCGCATTTGAGTACGCCCATCTGGGGGCGGGAAATTGACTTAACTACAAAACGTGGGTGTGTCCCTAGTAACACTTTCCCAGGTCGAGCCTCTGAAGACGAGCAACACGGCTCAGAAACGCGTCAGGCTTTCATCCAGGACAGGGGAGCTGCAGTTATTGGCGCACATGGAGGTCCTTTACCCGCTGAATTCTGGCAGCTGTTTGTGTGCAATCCTACCCTGTGGGCACTTGGAGCCTTCATTTTCACGCGGCAGTCCAGCCGCGAGGGTTGCACCACTCCGTAGTGGGGGGCACAGGCTTTTGTCACGTGCAACAGAAGCAAGGGATCAATGGACCGCCTGTACGCTGAGGCCCATCTACGGGCTTTGAATGTATCTCTGTACCCAATGGACTACGGACACGGACTAGATTACCCACAAATCTTGGCGTTATGCGCATTTGAGTACGCCCATCTGGGGGCGGGAAATTGACTTAACTAAAAAACGTGGGTGTGTCCCTAGTAACGCTTTCCCAGGTCGAGCCTCTGAAGACGAGCAACACGGCTCAGAAACGCGTCAGGCTTTCATCCAGGACAGGGGAGCTGCAGTTATTGGCGCACATGGAGGTCCTTTACCCGCTGAATTCTGGCAGCTGTTTGTGTGCAATCCTACCCTGTGGGCACTTGGAGCATTCATTTTCACGCGGCAGTCCAGCCGCGAGGGTTGCACCACTCCGTAGTGGGGGGCACAGGCTTTTGGCACGTGCAACAGAAGCAAGGGATCAATGGACCGCCTGTACGCTGAGGCCCATCTACGGGCTTTGAATGTATCACTGTACCCAATGGACTAGGGACACGGACTACATTACCCACAAATCTTGGCGTTATGCGCATTTGAGTACGCCCATCTGGGGGCGGGAAATTGACTTAACTACAAAACGTGGGTGTTTCCCTAGTAACCCTTTACCAGGTCGAGCCTCTGAAGACGAGCAACACGGCTCAGAAACGCGTCAGGCTTTAATCCAGGACAGGGGAGCTGCAGTTATTGGCGCACATGGAGGTCCTTTACCCGCTGAATTCTGGCAGCTGTTTGTGTGCAATCCTACCCTGTGGGCACTTGGAGCATTCATTTTCACGCGGCAGTCCAGCCGCGAGGGTTGCACCACTCCGTAGTGGGGGGCACAGGCTTTTGTCACGTGCAACAGAAGCAAGGGATCAATGGCCCGCCTGTACGCTGAGGCCCATCTACGGGCTTTGAATGTATCATTGTACCCAATGGACTAGGGACACGGACTACATTACCCACAAATCTTGGCGTTATGCGCATTTGAGTACGCCCATCTGGGGGCGGGAAATTGACTTAACTACAAAACGTGGGTGTGTCCCTAGTAACGCTTTCCCAGGTCGAGCCTCTGAAGACGAGCAACACGGCTCAGAAACGCGTCAGGCTTTCATCCAGGACTAGGGAGCTGCAGTTATTGGCGCACATGGAGGTCCTTTACTCACTGAATTCTGGCAGCTGTTTGTGTGCAATCCTACCCTGTGGAAACTTGGAGCATTCATTTTCACGCGGCAGTCCAGCCGCGAGGGTTGCACCACTCCGTAGTGGGGGGCACAGGCTTTTGTCACGTGCAACAGAAGCAAGGGATCAATGGACCGCCTGTACGCTGAGGCCCATCTACGGGCTTTGAATGTATCACTGTACCCAATGGACTAGGGACACGGACTACATTACCCACAAATCTTGGCGTTATGCGCATTTGAGTACGCCCATCTGGGGGCGGGACATTGACTTAACCACAAAACGTGGGTGTGTCCCTAGTAACGCTTTCCCAGGTCGAGCCTCTGAAGACGAGCAACACGGCTCAGAAACGCGTCAGGCTTTCATCCAGGACAGGGGAGCTGCAGTTATTGGCGCACATGGAGGTCCTTTACCCGCTGAATTCTGGCAGCTGTTTGTGTGCAATCCTACCCTGTGGGAACTTGGAGCATTCATATATATTTATATATACATGTGTGTGTATATATTTATGCATAAATATATGCATATATAGAAGTATACATAAATACACACAAAAACACACACACAGACGTGTTTTTGTAATTTAAAAAAAACATTAACTTACCTACGTGGTAATGTACCTCGTTCTAACGTACCTAAAAACGGACTGCATGGTAAAGAATGCGCATTCAGACATCCATATTCTGGGGACGTCAAAAGAAAAAGGTATGCAGTTCCTGTTGTGGGAAGGAAGAGGAGGCAGGACAAGGGGCTGGAGAGATCCCTGACTACACACTGGTAGTGTTAATGGGAAAGGGGAGGGACTCGGAAGTCCTTCCTTTCGAAATGAGCCCCCTGACACACCCAGCCTGCTGGGTGTCATGCTTCATCATCAGGCATGCTCCTCGTCGGGTTGGCGCTGCAATACCCGACAGGCACCCTATGCAGGGGCTCTTTGGCAGAGATCTTTCATTCCTTGCCGTATGGTGCAGTGGGTGTAAGGGGCATTGAAAGTGTAGGAGTGCAAGTGTATAAATTTAAACAGGGAAATGGAAGTCAGGTAAATTAGACTTTGGTGATCCTGCCTTCCCCCTGATTAAAAATGGAGTTGGCGACTCACTGCAATAATGCTGCAGGGTGTTGCGTTCAATCTCGAGTGGTCGACATGCTACTTGCCAGTTTAGTCAGGATGATCTAGCGGCAATTCCTCAGGACCTAGAATAAATAGCAACTCTACTCTCAAAATGTGATGGCACTGTGGTGTTCTTAGAACCCACAAAAGAGAGACAAGGGATAGTAGTTTCTCTAGTTCCCTTATTCACATATCAAGCCCACATAGCAGAGAAACCTATATTGCATCAGTGTTGGAAATTGTCTGTTTTAAAGTATTGACAGATCAAGTTCCCAAATTAACATAAATAATAACACACGAGACTCAACAAAAACACCAGAGGGAGGTCCGCAGGTGTCTTAAAACTGCCCTCACACACCTTGCGATGTCATGCTTCATCATTGGGCCGCAACTGTGGTGTTCTTGCCTACTGATAACAACAAGTGGCACCAAGAGGAAAAGTACCTGTTGATGCAGCAGCCAATCTAAAGCTATATTCCGATTGGCCCCATCAAATCGCGGCAAGTGGTGGACACGATAAGGTATTAGTGTCCAATGTATTGCGCCCAGGTGACAAGTGGCCTACCCCGCACTGCCCGGATCCGGACTTGTGACGTGAGTCTCTCACATAAGAAAGCATACCGGGTAGGTCAGAATTACAAAATTGGTAATGGGATGGGTACATAACTACTGCACAAAGGACTTTAGAACCTAAGGCCAAAGGTAAACATCTGGGTCCGCGCTTGGGGACGAGTTGATCCGGATAACCTATCCTCCCTACTTACCACCTCCCTCCCTTCCTTACAAGGCCTATCCACCCTTTCCCAGGTCAAGGCCATTGAACAGTGGCTCTCCTCGGGCTGCGATTCTGTTGCCCCTCTAAAACGTATTACCTCCAAACGGGAGAAGGACGCCAACCTGTGGTTTAACGAAGATCTCAAGGCCACCAAACTAGCGGTACGTCGCGCGGAGCGGGCTTGGAGGAGAAATTATTGCCCCTCACTACGACTGGAATTCATTAACATCTTGGCCCAATACAAAAAAGACATCTTGGAGGCTAAAACCACCTACTTCTCCTCCAAAATCCTCGCAGCAGAAAACCAGTCGAAGGAAATTTTTTCAATCGTGCACAACTTGGCGTTTTCGGACAGAACAACTTTAAAGCCCGCCCCTTCCAAAGAACTCTGTCACTCCCTCAATAACTATTTCATTCAGAAAATAGCCACCATCAAGGCCAATATTCCTCACCCCTCCCCCACTTTTGTTGATCCCCAGCGTCCCCCTCCTAAGGGAGAACTCACCGCCCTCCCCCCTCTAACTAAGGAATCTCTGACTTCCATTATACCCCTTGTCAAATCCGGCTCCCCATTAGATCCCTGCCCTGCCCATATTCTCCGTCATATCTTTATCACCTGTCCAGACCCCCCCCTTCACCTCCTCAATAGCTCTCTTTCCCAAGGCGTAGTACCTAATCCATTCAAATCAGCGGTAATTGTACCCATCTTGAAAAAGCCGGGCGCGGACCCCTCAATCCCTGCCAATTTTCGCCCCATCTCCCTCCTGCCATTCTTGGCAAAGGTGCTCGAGCGCCATGTCACCTGCGCTCTGAGCTCTTTTGTGGAGAAGCATGGAGCTCTTGCCCCCCGCCAGGCCGGGTTCTGCCCCGCACACTCTACGGAGTCCGTAGACCTGTCGGTCCTGGACAACCTCAGGGAGGGTATGGATACCAACCAGCCCCAGGCCCTGGTCCTCCTCGATCTCTCAGCCGCTTTTGACACGGTGGATCATACCATCTTGCTTACCCGTGTCAAGGCGGCGGGGATCGGGGGCACCGCCCTGGTCTGGTTATCCTCCTTCCTGAGCGACCGCACCCAGGCTGTTCGCCTGGGTGACTTCACTGCGGACGTCTGGAAAGTTCAGTGCAGGGTCCCCCAAGGCTCCTCCCTTTCCCCTCTTCTGTTCAATCTTTATATCGCCCCTCTTATCTTCTCTCTGCAACAAATGGAGGTCGCCGCATTTTAATTATGCGGATGACCTCCAGCTTGTCTTCAATCTGTCTTCTTCCCCCCCTTCTGTTCTCAATTTCCAATCTATTATGATCCATATCCGGGACTGGATGAACCACAACCATCTGAAGCTCAACCCAGACAAGACCGAGCTGGTGTTGACGGGTGGTTCATCCAGCCCCTGGTCTTCTTTATTTTGGCCCCCCTCTCTCGGCCCTCCACCTATCCCCTCTACCTCAGTCAAAACACTAGGTATTAAACTCAATTCTCAACTCACTCTTCACTCCCAGGTTCTTCTTCCTTCCTGTCACTGCGCACTATACGCAGGGTGTCCCGTTTTCTTTCCTTTGCTGCCCTCAAACTGATCACTCTGGCCATGGTGGTCTCCCGCCTGGACTACGGCAACGCCCTATATGCAGGCATACCTGCATATAGCCTACGGCGTCTGCAACAGATCCAAAACCAGGCGGCGCGCCTGGGCTTCAAACTCCCGAAATTTCACCACACCACCCCCCTCTTGAAGTCTCTACATTTGCTCCCCGTTCGTGCCCGTGTCCAGTTTAAGCTCGCCTCCATCGCCTTTCAAGCTCGACTGGGCACGGCACCGGCTTTCATCTCATCTGAGATCACCCCTTATGTTCCCACCAGGGAACTACGCTCATCTACCCAGTCCCTCCTTACCATCCCACGGTTCTGGAGAAAGAAATGGGGAGGTTCGAAATTTACGACCCTTGCCCCGCTCCTCTGGAACTCCCTGCCCCCTGAGCTCAGAGCCTTAACCCTCTATCCGCAATTCCGGAAGCAGCTCAAGGCTCATCTGTTCAAGAAGTCTTTCAATTAACCCTCCAGCAGTATGCTTTTTGCCTATCCAGCTCCGGTCCTTTGTTAGTTGTAGCGCCAAGAAACCGCTGGTGTACGTGCGCTTTAAAAATAATTTTAAATTCAAATTCATAGTCCAAGCAATAAGAAACCATATCATTTTGTTAAAAGTGAAATGATTTTTAGCTCAAAATATTACTTGAAACTAGTTTGAAATCTGGCAAGGGCAGGCCTCTAGAATGCTCAGACACATATCCCTGCTATGCATCGTTGCTGTTGATAACCACAATGTGAGCTTCATCCATTGAAAAATTGCTAGACTGATTTAGAGAGCGCCTTGGGATAGTTTTATTATTAGTTGAATTTATTGTTGGAGATTCGTAGTTTGAGGCTGGGGGGTTTTGAAGAAAATATGGTACATGTACATCATGGGCTGGCCAGTGAACTTGGTTGAATGTTCAGCTTCTTCAGGAAACAACCAGTGCAGTATAACACCGTTGCAAAATAAGGAATTATGGTACAGACGAGGATAGATATAAAAAAGTATAAAAAAATATTACCAAGAACAATCAAAATGAAATGTATCCATTCTCGTAAAAGGTTTATTATAAGCAACTATTATAGTTTTTGGCAGTAGAAACATTTTCAGAAATGTTCTTTTCCAGTGGAGACAGCATCAGAACCAAAGCAAGGAGGTGAGTGAACCACTGTCTGGAATTTGAAGTAGAGCAGTGAGATGGGGCTCTCATAAGGATAAGCCAGTAGCAGGAATGTCCAACATAGGTTCCTTCAATCTGGATTGCCGCAAAGTTGCTCAAGAAGAGCTGAACTGATTAAAAAGCTTTAGATTGGAGTAGGCCCCACTGATGGTTATATCAAGATCCACGATCCCAGAATCTCCACCTTATTCATTCACTGTTGGTCAGTTCTGCCAGTTACAGTCTTTTTAAGGTCAAAATTGTTTTGAGCATGCTTTAGTTGCTGATATGTTCCAGGGAGGCTTGGTGCTTTGGAAGTGGCTCAACTGGGGCTCTTACAGAAAACCCAGAAATTGAAGGTCTCTTGAAACAACCCTTCAATAAAGCTTTAGCCAGACACGGACTTCCTCTGGGAGAACTTACGTTTCTTCTGGACTAGGTCTGACACAATATTTGTAGCTCCTTGTATGCTTCTGTGGCAGAGGCAAAGGCACATCTACTTGGGTCTTTTCTGCTTCAACTTCAAATGACCTCTTGGAATCAGCTGACACAATATTCCTTCTCACAAGATTTCAGGTCTTTGGAACACCACTGCTAACAAAAACTGTTTCTTGGTGTTTCTAGGCACATGGCTAGCAGCCAAAAGGTCAACCGAAGACTTCAACAAAGAGGCAGAAGAATGACGGTGGTCTTCATAATCAGTCAGATGCCTACAAGTCCATATTGGAATCTCATCTAGTAATACCTCTTCAGGTGGCAAAGGGGGCTCAACGGTCGTCATGGGATTGGCATATAAGGGGTAATCATAGTTTTGATGGTTGTGGCTTTCAAATCCTTTTAAATACTTAGTCAGAAACTCTCCCAGCCTGGACCATACTTTGGCCCCCATTACAATAGTGGGCGGTCAGACCGCTGCCCCCTATTGCGGTGGTAAGGAGACCGCCCAACAACCAGGCGGCGGTCCTGACCGCCGCTTTACAATGCGACTGCCGGGCTGGGGGTTGCAAAGTGCTCCTTTTCCCGGCAGCTTGTGTTCCAGCCCAGAAAAAGACAGTTGCACAAGCCGCAATGAAAAGGAGCACTTACTGCAGCTTTTTCATGTCTGTCTTCCCTCCATGCAAAGGCTGTCCGGAAGGGATATCGTAATCCCAGTGGCGGTTCCTGCCTCGGTACCACCACCATTGGGGACTACAAATCCGATTGTCGCCTCATCGGTATCACTGATCCTGGCGGAGGCAGCGATCTTCCCCCCCCCACCACTGTGGGTCCGACCTCCAGTACTGTAATCCGGCGGTCGGACCGAGGGGCTGTCGGCAGGCGGACTGCCACCGACGGCCTGCCAGTGGCGGTCCACCTGCCATCATAATCAGCACCTATGTTAGTGTAAGGAAGACTAAACTGTTCAAAGGCTTGATTGGAAGTAATGCATCTTGCATAAGCAGCCATGTTGATAGCTGAAGCCTGCATCAGATACATTTCAACACAGGCTTCAGATTAATACATTTTACTTTTAAAGAATGATTTTGCAAAACAGTAACTAGACTTGCGAGTTTTAATATAATTTCCGACTATGCACTGATTTAGGCACGGTTACCTTGATACCACTTTAAGGTCTGAAAAGACAGGCGTAAAACACACACACACGCACCCACACACACACGCACACACACATACTCACACACATTCTATCTCTTTAGTTATTGAGTAACCTGCAACTCCTTATGTGAAACAGATGAAATATACACGCCTACAGATTTCTTAGTTTAATAACATGATCTGGCTGGATGGGCAAGACAAGAACAAGTAGAACACATACTACAGGAAGTACGTGTTTCTGACAGGTGCTCCAACAGCCGGCGGAAGGATGTGGCCACGAGGTGGGAAGTGGGAACACAGATTGTGCCACAGATGGAATTTAATTTTTTGCATATGTCGCTGTGAAGTGGGAAAACAAACAAAACCGCGAGTAGAACGAGGAGGGGTCGTTCTTCAGAGTCCTCTATCGAACGTGATGTGTTAGCCTCTTCTTTCAACGCAAGATTACTGTTTAGAGACTGGGATTGAAATACAGACACAAATGAGGCGTCTTCAGTTCCCTGAAACAACTTCAGCTTCACTCAGGAGCTGGTATGAAAGTACCGGTAGTTTTAAGCGAGAGCAGCCCTGCAGGCATATTGAAAGCCAATGTAGCACTTTCGAGGACTTATGGTGAAGCGTCCACTGAAAAATCTTGTCCAGGTCATTCACATCTATTTCCCCAGTCTGTCCCTTGGCTTGAGGAGTTCTCTTTCTACCAGGGATCTATAAATAACCGTAAATACTCTAACGAATGTGCAGTGCCCAGGGTCGGGTTATTCGTTTTCACAGTAGACTCACTGCTTAGCTCTTACACTGTGTCTAAAGGCTCAGGGGATGTCTGCAGTGGCGAAGCAAGTGTGCAATGGGCCGGGGCATGTAAGGCAAGGACCACCCTTGCTGCGGATGACTAGTAAAGGGCAACAATAAACAGGGTTCAGTAGACCCCAAAGTCGCTGGCCCCGGTGCCACTGCACCTGCTGCACGAGTAGTAGCTACGATCCTGGATGTCTGGAAAGGAGAGCATTAAAAAAACACACGTGATCTATCTTAGAGAGGCGAACCACTGAAAGAGGTCGTAGCCCACACACCCCCCTGAAAGAGGTTGTAGCCCACACCCCTCTGAAAGAGGTTGTGGCTGATAGAGCGCAATTTTGCTCTTCCAATTGTAGGGGTGTATTATAATCCCAAATAGTTTGCATCCACATATAATCTGTTGTCGTAATAACAATAGGTTATTAGATCGTGTATTGCAATAACGTGTAAGTGAAGTGATGTAGTATTTTTAGGTGGGTCAAAGAGTTAATGTTGTAAGTGTTTGTGTTTAGATGAAATCATAATTGTGAAAAAATGATATTCATGACTATTTAATGTTTTGATATTAATGTTCATATAATGTGTGGATATTAATGACCCATATATACATGTATTCTAAACTCATGTATCGCTCCTATGTTAGCTGAATTTGGTGGGACTAACTTTAGTTTTTAGGTCTCGCCTGGACATCGCATCCGAAGGATGCGTCCAGGCTGGAGACTTATAGTCGTCTGACACGGGGGAATGAGGGACACGAAACTGTGACGAGCGGCTGGATTGAGCTGCGTGCACGCGCGTCAACATTCACGCATGCGCACATCACAGCCACACGCATACACAGCACTCACGCATGCGCACATACACACGCATACACAGGCACACCCCCGTCACCTACACGCATACACAGAGACCCCTCCACACACACCAGCCCCTCTCCTCTCGGCTCCACACACACGCACACGCATTTACACTTACACAGACACGCAGGCACCCAGACAGGCAACCCCCCCCCCGTCACACACACGCATACACACAGACTCCAGGACACATACACATACACACACACATGCACGCTCACACACATACACAGTCCGCCGCCGCGCGCGCGCACACAGATGCCCCCCCCCCCCCAACAAGGCGAAGCCCCACTCACCGGCATCCTCAGTGCAGCGGCTCCCACCGGCAGCAAGACTCTTCTTCCCTTCTTCGGCACCGGGGCGCAGGGTAGGCTCCTGCCTGCTCCGGTGCGCCAAACAATCGCGGCTCTTCCGTGGGAGGCGGGGTAGGCTCCCGCCCTCCTACTTCCGGTTGTCCCGCCCGGCCTGCCTGACTTCCTGTTCGCAGGCCGGCGCAAAAAGAAAGCGGGAGTCCGCCGTAATTGCTTACCTTAGGGCATAGCTTTCCAAACTATGTGTCGCGAAACGGTACTGTGTCGCCTGACATGTATGGGTGTGTCGCGCAACGGGGCTCTAATCAAGCATGTCCTTCTATCTGTCTGTCTGTTTAAAACTTAAGACTTAAAGATTTAAGACAGACATACTTTATCGTGCATCAGTGAGGCTGAGGCAGAAAAGGAGCGTGTGTGCGCGGCGGTTTCCTTTGCCGCGCGCGTTGATTGGTGAATGCGCAGTGAGTATTTTTTATAAAACTGTAAAATACTTGAATCAAATGCGCATCACGACGTCTGCGCATGTCCGTGACTTGGTATGATACAAGGAGGCAGGAGAGGAGAGTGTGCGAGCGGCCGGTTTCCTTTGCCGTGCATGTTGTTTTGCCAAGCGTGTTGTTCGTTGAGGGTGGAATGCGCAGTGAGTTTTTTATGAGAAAATTATTAGGTACAATTGCACGGACTTGATTCCTGGAGTACACCCTGTCCACGCACAGAGGACTCCTGAGCCGTGGATGGATCTGGTTTCCCAGGCGACCGATGGCCGGGTTGTGTGCCTGGCCCTCTCCATCAAGTCTTCGTCTGATCTGTTTTGATAAGGACGGGTCGGGTGGGTTCGTTGTTATGGGTGATTGATTTTTTTTTTTGTAAGTACATTCCTCCAAGATACAGTGAAGCGTTTAGTACTTTGGTATTGCGGGTACATTTTGTCTCTTACCTCGTAGCTTCTAATCTACGGCCTTGTGCTGTTGCAGGAACATATCATTTTGCCATTTTGTTCAGACATTGACCAAGCTTAGCTCCTCTGACATAAACCAGTGCACGCAGAAGAGGTACCCGTTTTATGCCACAAAAGGAACAGTAATGATGAGTGCAGAGTGAGTGCAGAGTGACAGTGAGTGCAGAGTGCATGCAGAGTGACAGTGAGTGCAGAGTGACAGTGAGTGCAGAGTGACAGTGAGTGCAGAGTGACAGTGAGTGCAGAGTGACAGTGAGTGCAGAGTGCATGCAGTGAGTGCAGAGTGACAGTGAGTGCAGAGTGCATGCAGAGTGACAGTGAGTGCAGAGTGACAGTGAGTGCAGAGTGACAGTGAGTGCGGAGTGACAGTGAGTGCAGAGTGACAGTGAGTGCAGAGTGACAGTGAGTGCAGAGTGACAGTGAGTGCAGAGTGCGTGCAGAGTGACAGTGAGTGCAGAGTGAGTGCAGAGTGACAGTGAGTGCAGAGTGACAGTGAGTGCGGAGTGACAGTGAGTGCGGAGTGACAGTGAGTGCGGAGTGACAGTGAGTGCGGAGTGACAGTGAGTGCAGAGTGACAGTGAGTGCAGAGTGACAGTGAGTGCGGAGTGACAGTGAGTGCGAAGTGACAGTGAGTGCGAAGTGACAGTGAGTGCAGAGTGACAGTGAGTGCAGAGTGACAGTGAGTGCAGAGTGACAGTGAGTGCAGAGTGACAGTGAGTGCAGAGTGACAGTGAGTGCGGAGTGACAGTGAGTGCGAAGTGACAGTGAGTGCGAAGTGACAGTGAGTGCAGAGTGACAGTGAGTGCAGAGTGACAGAGTGCAGAGTGACAGTGAGTGCAGAGTGACAGTGAGTGCAGAGTGACAGTGAGTGCAGAGTGCGTGCAGAGTGACAGTGAGTGCAGAGTGACAGTGAGTGCAGAGTGACAGTGAGTGCAGAGTGACGGTGAGTGCAGAGTGAGTGCAGAGTGACAGTGAGTGCAGAGTGAGTGCAGAGTGACAGTGAGTGCAGAGTGACAGTGAGTGCAGAGTGACAGTGAGTGCAGAGTGCGTGCAGAGTGACAGTGAGTGCAGAGTGACAGTGAGTGCAGAGTGACAGTGAGTGCAGAGTGACAGTGAGTGCAGAGTGAGTGCAGAGTGACAGTGAGTGCAGAGTGAGTGCAGAGTGACAGTGAGTGCAGAGTGACAGTGAGTGCAGAGTGACAGTGAGTGCAGAGTGACAGTGAGTGCAGAGTGAGTGCAGAGTGACAGTGAGTGCAGAGTGCATGCAGAGTGACAGTGAGTGCAGAGTGACAGTGAGTGCAGAGTGACAGTGAGTGCAGAGTGACAGTGAGTGCAGAGTGACAGTGAGTGCAGAGTGACAGTGAGTGCAGAGTGACAGTGAGTGCAGAGTGACAGTGCGTGCAGAGTGACAGTGCGTGCAGAGTGACAGTGAGTGCAGAGTGACAGTGAGTGCAGAGTGACAGTGAGTGCAGAGTGACAGTGCGTGCAGAGTGACAGTGCGTGCAGAGTGACAGTGCGTGCAGAGTGACAGTGAGTGCAGAGTGACAGTGAGTACAGTCACTCAGCACCACCACATTATCAGTCAGAACCACCACAGCATCACTCAGAACCACCACAGCACCACTCAGCACCACCACAGCATCACTCAGCATCACTCAGCACCACCACAGCACCACCATAGCACCACTCAGCACCACCACTGCATCACTCAGCATCACCACAGCCCCATTCAGCACCACCACAGCATCACTCAGCACCACCACAGCACAAATATGTTCTCTCAATGTTTCAAGCTTTATTACAAATGTCACAAAAAGATGTTAATATTTCACTTCTGTTCTTGGATTTTGTTACAATAAAATACACTGAACATAATCTTCACAAAAGTTATTTACAAAAGTTTAAGCTATTGCCATTATAAATTACAATCACTTTTATTAAGTATTAAAAAAAATTAAAAGCCATTGTTATTTGTAATATCAATACATCTAAGTCACGTAAATACAAATGTTGCATTACAAATGCTATAGGTGTCACATTTGCGAAAGTTATAACTATTGGCATTGTAAATGACAAAGCTATTAATTTAGCTATTTTCAAAACCAACACATAAATGAACGTTTGGTGAATTTCCATTAAAATATTTGACTTTTTTACTAAGATATTATTATACTGTTTTATGCAAACAAAATTTAGATACTGCATAAATAACTTTAATAAAACATATTTTATATGAAGCTTTTTATGTAAAAAAAAAAATATAGCATAAAGCAAAAAACAATTGCCATTTACAATGCTAATAGCTCAAACTTAAATAATGCGAGACCTATTGCATTGCAAATGCTTGTTTCCTGTTCGCACTCATGTTGAAGGTTGCTTATAGAATTCATGTGCATGTGGAATTTTCCTCCTTAGACGTCTCTGTTGCAGGTGCAAGAATTCGACCTCATTAGTTAGACTAACGTCTTTGTTCCAGGAGCTAGACAGACATAGGGAGGAGAGGATGCCTTTGAACAGCGGTGCTAATAATGTAGGAGGTGTTCTTTCGTGTCTGAGAAGGCCTGGGAATCAAGGTCATCGAGCAAGAGCCTGGAAGCACTGTTGCCTCATGGAAAGTTACCTGCGAGGAGGGGTTTGAATGGATGAGGAGGTCTCATGATGTGTTGGGAGTGTGATTTTCGAATTTTGCATATGGGTTAGGAACAGAGTCCGG
Organism: Lissotriton vulgaris; assembly: GCF_964263255.1. Taxonomy (NCBI): domain Eukaryota; kingdom Metazoa; phylum Chordata; class Amphibia; order Caudata; family Salamandridae; genus Lissotriton; species Lissotriton vulgaris. The sequence goes on along the minus strand of NC_141694.1, from coordinate 1,495,382,366 downwards.
GGACTTCTGACTTACCTGGAGAGAGGGGAGCAACTTAGAACGAGCTCTGTAGCTTTACACGGTGCACAGACAAAATATCGACTCCAAAATATTGAATGGACAAAATATCGAGTTAAAAATATCGATAATAATAAAATATCGATCACAAAAATATCGTTGGTCAAAATATCGATTAAAATAATGATAAAAAAATATCGAGTACAAAAATATCGACAAAATATATATAAATAGTCAAAGTAAAAAATTTCAATAATATGTAGAAAAAAGGTTAAAACAATAACACATTTTTATTAATAGTAATATAAATTGTAGTTGATGTTTAGTAGCGGGATGTTGAGTTAATAGGGGATAAGGGTGGGGAGTAATTTAATAATAATTAATTAATTAATATATGTTTGTAAATATTTGTAATTATTAATTAATTGGTAATTAATTAATATTAATTAGTTAATTAATTAATTAATATAATTTTGTACATATATATAATTAGTAATTAATTGGTAATTAAATAATATTAATTAGTTAATTACATTAATTAGAGTAATTTATTTATATATATAATTTTTAGTTATTGTTAATTAATTTTTTGGGAAAAAATAATATTAATTATTAAATTAATTACAGATAATGTGCTAATATATTTACTTTATTGTTATTGTTAATTAATAATTAATTGGTAATTAAATAATATTAATTAATTTTGGGTAAAGGAGTATTTTTAGGGTTCAGGGTCAGTTTTCAGTTTTTGGGTAAAGGGGTATTTTTAGGGTTCAGGGTCAGTTTTCAGTTTTTGGGTAAAGGGGTATTTTTAGGGTTCAGGGTCAGTTTTCAGTTTTTGGGTAAAGGGGTATTTTTAGGGTTCAGGGTCAGTTTTCAGTTTTTGAGTAAAGGGGTATTTTTAGGGTTCAGGGTTAGTTTTCAGTTTTTGGGTAAAGGGGTATTTTTAGGGTTCAGGGTCAGTTTTCAGTTTTTGGGTAAAGGGGTATTTTTAGGGTTCAGGGTCAGTTTTGGGTTTTTGGGTAAAGGGGAATTTTTAGGGTTCAGGGTCAGTTTTGGGTTTTTGGGTAAAGGGGTATTTTTAGGGTTCAGGGTCAGTTTTCAGTATCTTATTTAATTATAGTATGTTACTATATATATATGTTTTAACAAATAATATTGTAAAAATATTTTTTTATTACTTTCAATTATTATTTAATTATTATAAGTTAATGTAAGTATTTTTAAGTATATTTTAGTAATTAAATGTTAATATTAATTTAATTTAACACTGTTTTTAATAAAGTCGATATTTTTTACAACTATATTATTGTAAACGATATTTTGTACTCGATATTTTTGTACTTACCTGTTTGTAGATACAAACTCGATATTTTGACTGTCGATATTTTGTCCACGATATTTTTGCAAGTCGATATTTTGTCCCTCGATATTATTTCAGTGATCCGCTTTACACTACTCAACCCATTCAACGTGAGTGTGCTTCTTAGGAAGACATCCCGTGCTGACACCTTTCTCGGGACTTGTCTTGGGAAATGTTAAGCAGGGCTGTCACGCTAGCAGTAGTGTAGGGACAGACTAATGCTTTTTGTCTATGAAGGCCAATGAAGGGGGTTCTTGATGTTGGCGCAGTAATTACCTGTATTATGATTCTCAAATTTGTCATTCTGTGTATGTTGCACCACCTAAATTGCATTCGTAGGTTTGGTTTTGTAATAGTGCCCATGTATCTTTACACTCTAGTCTTGAGGTGTTTGTATGTCCAACTTTTCTTGGCTTTATAATACATATACAAAAACGTCAATCAAGAGTCTGTGCTCCTTTAGTGTCACGGCAACATGGTAATGTATAACTGGCTAATGATTTCCTCTCCCCTCCATGCTTACAAGCAGGCAACAAAGACCCATTGGCCAGGGGTTCCAGTGTAAGTCTAGCACGTGGAACATGGCTCCTTCATACCCCACATACCCCTCTGCATTAGGTTGGACCCCATATACCCCTCTAAAAGAGACTGTACCCCACATACCCCTCTGCATGAGATTGTACCCATATACCCCTCTGAAAGAGGTTGTACCCCACATACCCTCTGATAGAAGTTGTAGCTCACATACGCCTCTAAAAGAGGTTTTACCCTACATATCCCCCTGAATGAGCTGGTACCCGATATACCCCTCTAAAAGAGGTTGTACCCCACATACACCTCTGCATGAGGTTGTACCCCATATACCCCTCTGTAAGAGGTTGCATCCCACATAACCATTTGCACAAGGTTGTACTCCACATACCCATCTGAAAGAGGTTGTACCCCACATACCCCTCTGCATGAGGTTGTACCCCATATACCCCTCTGCAGAGGTAGTACCCCACATGTCCCTCTGAAACAGGTTGTATCTCACATACCCCTCTGCAAGAGTGTTTACCCCACATACCCCTCTGAAAGAGGTTGCACCCAAATTTAAGGACAATCAGCGCTGGCCAGATCTTTTAATTTATGTTACTGTTGCTGGCACAGTGATGGTGAAAGTCATAGAAAATTTAACACCAAGGCCGAGTGTGTGAATACAGCTCTTACATTACACATGCTTGCATTACACATGAGGGGATCAAAGAAAAAACGTTGTGTCTGGCTTCATACATGCTCAGGCTTGGACTAGCCTTTAGGGCAATCAGGCAGAGCCCGACACGCTGGTCTGACAGGCCAGTACAAGTGAGTGGGGCTGTTTTTTGGCTGTTTGCTGGCCTATTCATGGTCTGGTGGGCTGGTTTTTACTGTTGATTTCCCTAATATTAAAACATAGATTGCGTGCAGCAAGCACAAATCCATGCAGTCTTCAATGCCTTGCTAAACACTCCTGAAGGAAGGTGTCCTTACAAGTTCGAAACTGCCCCAAATTCAAACGTGGGCCATTTTTTTAGCTATCTAATTCAGCAAATGTGGCACTTTCATCTTGGTTCCCAGGCCTATTATCTGTCCCAGTCCAACAATGCACACTGCAACATTTTAGAGCAGGAAAGTCTGAAATATTAAAAAGAATGATCAGGGGAATGTATTTTTCCCCATCAACTTCTATTAAAGCAGAGGCAACTGTAGGCTAGAAACATCTCAAATAAAGCAATTTTTGACTTAAAAAATGGTGAGACTCCTGCATGAATCAGGTCTGTTGTCATGTATGTGGTTGCAACTTCACTTTCCTAGATCGCAAGGATGCCCTGAACACACTTGGCAGTCTAGTTGTTATCCTCCTGCTATATTGTAAAGGATAGGTGGTGTGGGTAGATCAGGAGCCGAAATTTGGCAGGTCACCAAAGTCTAGGCAATAAATTAAGATGCCTTTAAATTCTGTATTTATCATGCCACATTTGCTGCGTTTCGAAGACAGAGGTTAAATGCCATGTTCTGTCTTCTGCTATGTATTTTTAGGTCGAGCTTGGGCAACGCATGCCCTGCTCTGCAAGGGCTGCTTTATTCGGTATCTGGGCTGTCGGGTACTTTGGACACGCCCACCACTTTTAGTTGGTTAGTTGGGCTGCTTTTTAAAATTCTGGTTGGGTAATATTGTGCCTCTGTCCCGCCTTTTGTGCTCGGTTCCCAGCGGACATCACCAATTGAATCTTTTGGATGGCCAGCTCGGGCATCTCTTGACTCCTCGCTCGTGTCATTGCAAATGCAGTGTCTATCCATGTCGTTATGTGTAGGGGAAACATTTAGCCCTTTTCTACAAGCCAATGGCCTGCTGAAGAACGTCAAGGGATCCCAGAGGTAAGATCAAGATTAAACAAGCCTTTGCAATGCAGTCGGTCTCACATTACTGAAAGTTTGACCTATTGGTGTTGTAAATAATAACAACGCCAATAGCTCAAACTTTCAGTAATGCGAGACCTATTGCATTGCAAATGCTTGTTTAACCGCTAGACTGGTATTTGTGAACTCCTCTCACTTTGCAGTCAGAGAAAGAAAAATAAAGTCAATTATGTGACAATCCTGCTGGGGTACATGAAATGTAAAAGGAAAGCTGGAGGATGTCATTTTTTCTAATACAACAAAATGTAAATACCTGTAAATTAAATATACACATTCAGCAGTTAGGAAAGCAAAATGAAGACATTTTTTTTTGTAATTCTGAAGTTTAGTTGAAACAAAGATTTTATAAGCCTAGAAGAAATCAAGACACTGTACTTGGTGATGCGCAAATAATAAATATTTGTTGAAACCCGATTTCCACACATTAGCATTTTAGGGTAATATAGTTTTATCAGTAAAACTGTAAGTTTGTAAAAATGTAGAACCCATTTCAATGGAAAATGTACTGTCTGCAAATAACAATGTGCTATCACACAATGCTTTGTTACATAAAAAAATCTCCTGCCTCATTTCCATTAAAGCTAAGTGGATCGCAAAAAATTGTTGTACTAAAAAGTGGGTCATGGCTTTAAAAAGTTTGGGAAGCGCTGGTTTAACCTTTGAGTTGGTTATACCGTTTTGACCGGTCGGGGTGCACATGAATGATGTGAGTGTACAATATCATTTATACACCTAACACAACAATCCTAACCAGGCGTGGCGCTGATCTTCTTCCCATCTGCACAACCAAGTCTTACAGAAATTACCTCATAATGGAATTTTTCTGAGCTGAGGACGTCGGTCTTTCATCTTCAGTTCAACAGGAACAGTGTTGCAGATATGGGCTATAAATACAATTCTCTCCCCTTTATGGTTTGAGATTAGCTGGAAGGTAGGCAAGGAAAGTGCCTGAGAATGACCTGAGGGACAAGTGTTGTAGATCTGGACAACACAGAATCACCCTGTTAGCCAATTATGAGAGCACTTCCTGTTGCAAGGCCTTATGAAGGCAAAATAATATGCTGAGCTTTACTGTTTCTTTTGGTTGAAGCCAGAGATTTGATGTCAGGGTTGCTGTGACATTGTCTCTTTTCTGGAAGATGTATCACAGGCAGACTGCTACATTTTGCCCTTTCACAAGCTGAGCTAAGCGTGTATAGTGTCACTGAAAATGGACGCAAAACAAAGCAACACCATGCAAAGAAGCGATATGCACTGCTTTCCACTGCTTTGCATCAAGGGGGCGACTGAAGAGTGATACTTGGGCGTTCCCATTTAATCACCAATGGGTTTTGATGTAAAACCCAATCTACTAATATTTGGAGATGGGACTTTGAGCTAAAAAAGCTTTGAGGAAGATGTAACATTTGAATAAAGTTTTCTTTTCTCAACAATTCTGACTGTGCATGTGTGATTTACTGATTTATGTTGCCTATCGAATGGGTCAGCACTACTCTAAGGACTTAAGACCATCTTGGAAATATCGAAAAGAAAGTCTCCATTGCAGACTGTGTGGATGCCATAATGAAACCCTTAACCACCTGTTATGCGCATGCCCAGCACTCATGGCTTTAAGAAGACGGTACCTACAAGACATCTTTATTACTCTAAACATTCATTCATGTCGGCAAGCTGTAAAAAGGTGGCTGGGAGGTACCTCTTCTATCTTGGCCTGTCGCGGACTTAAATTTATGATTGAGGTAAAAAAACGGCTACAAGAAACTTAACGGAAAAAAGACACTCAATGTCGAGCACAAGGGTCTGACTGAGGCTTGAAGAACATTGAGGCACAAACAAACTTATTAAACCTTGCCCAAGAACTTGAACTTAACAACGTACTGTACTGGGGGAAATTAAGACCGGTTTTTAAAACTGTATAGGGACTTTTTTCAAAGAATGTATATTTTTATAGCATGTAATTTTTTATTTTTTTATCTGACCGAAGATTGTAACGATTTTTATTAATCATGCAATAAATCTGAACTTGAACTTGAACTTGTGTGATGTACTGTACTGCACGCAATCAAAGTTGAGAAAACATTAAAATATGTCTAACCATAGTATATATTACAGGAAATATATCCTTCCAGTACCACACCTATTCTTAACATCATCCACACTGCCTTGCACTATGGTGCAAGGGTTTTTGCGTTGGCATAAGACAGTCTAAAGTGCACCAGCACAGCGGCAGGCTGAAACAGCATTATATCTCAGTAGATATGTCGCTGTTCTGCTCTCTCTCTTTCACTCAACACAAATGTTGCTTTGCTGCTTCGTGTTAAACCTTATTGAATCTGCACATGTGTTTTTGAGACACCTCTGTATAAATGGAGTTGGCATACTTACTGTATGAATTAATCATACCCACACACATACAGGATGGAGGGTCACTGTCAAAAGGTTGGATTGGACACTGAAGTTTTTACTGAAAGCCTGCAAGGGCTTTCAGTATTGCCATAACCTTTATGAGGTTTTAAACGTCAGGGTTAAGCAGGGGAGTACCTGAATAATTGGGATTTGGAGTGCCCCTTATGGCATCTTTGTGGGACTACGGAACATCACTAGCTCTGTTTTACTGCGGTAAGGTGTAATCATGCCACGAGAATGACATGAGGACCTAAGGCATCTATTCTGTATATTCGTTTCGTATTTTTGGCACGGCTAAGGCTCTGGGTATCAAATAGAGCCTGTCCTTATCAGTTACTCAGTCTCTCATTTAGAGTGTTCCTTTAAAGAAAGTATGTAGTCCTTTTACTCAGGGTGTTTGTATTCCTTCGCTTGTCTCTTTTTCTGTCTGTTGCTCTCTCTCTCTCTCCTTATCCTCAAAAAAGGGAAGGGACTCTCACAGCGTCTAGTCTGTGATATTATTTCACATTAAAAACAGTCCTGTCCTCCTTGAAAAATGTTTCTCATTCCAGATTGTCTATCTCTCTTTACAGCTACTCAGCTTGTATGGTTACATACATTTTGGATGCTCACGTTTAGAGTTGGCATCTTTTTAAATGATGACTTTTAACACATTTCCTTGCATGGCCTCATGAGATAAAGTACTCAGAAATGGTTTTGCTTACAGTTGCACTTCTATGTAGGCACATTATCTGTATTTTAAAGTTTTGTAATGCACGGCTTGTGATTGCTACCTCATATATGCCTATTATTGCAGCAGTATAATCCTACTTATATGCTGAACATTTGCAATGCAGATTGCGACCTCATATATGAATGATTCTCTGCCTATTATTGCAGTATTATAATTTCACCTCTATTCTGAACATAATAACTCTCAGAGTACGACCTCATTTATGGTTGTTTACTAACTAATGTCACCTTCGATTCTTTGATTCAGATTTTTGACGCATATACTGTATTGTGTACATTTTCGTTTATTGTAAACTTGCACATTTCTCACTTTTCTTCACTGTCAATGTACTAGCACTACCTCAAATTGCTCTGGTGAATAACTAGTATTATTATTGCTCATTATGCACTGTTTGACACCACTCATACCTTTATATTCTTGTATATTTCGCTACATTATTTAAGCTGTACCATCAGCTACCTCATATTTCTTCACTCATTAGTGTACACTGTGTGTCGCACTATCATCTACCCTCCCACACCCACCTCACCGCCACACTCACCCACACATATAACGCCATCCGAGCATGGAGCCCATCGGCAGGCACACATATTTCTTCACTCATTAGTGTACACTGTGTGTCGCACTATCATCTACCCTCCCACACCCACCTCACCGCCACACTCACCTACACAGATAACGCCATCTTAGCATGGAGCCCATCGGCAGGAACACATTTAAAATCAACTACCCACCCGCACTCACCAAAAAAGCCGCTAAACGCTTTAAACACAACTTCCTGAGGTCTCACCCTGAAATCCCCTTTGTCGACACCTACTTCTCACCAGTCAATGGATCCCTTAATATCGATATCATCTTCCACACCTCTCGCAGAGCTCAATGGAGAAAAATGTTCCTTACACTGCTCACTGTCTCCACCACCAGGAAATCTGCTCACTGCTTCACTCTCTCCATCACACCCTCCCAACTCTTCCTAGGCAGAACCACTATTACTATCTACAATAACGGGATTGTCCTAATTCAATCCACAGACAGGAACCTGGAACTACTAGACAACCTGTTCCCCACTTTCAAAGAGAACCTCTCCAACCATCGGACCCCCACTCACATCCCCGCCAGTATTATCACACTAGACCTCACAGACCCCACCGACAACTCTTCTTACCTAGCTCAGCACCAGAACGACACACACCTCACCTCCTCCCCCAACACAACAGCCACTCACCCACCTGCTGCAACCACCCCACACTCCGCAATCACAGACATAAATAACCTCCCATCACACATCAGCCGACCCCACACTCCCACCCCGGTGACACCCACTCATTATACTCCCACCCATCCTCTCCCCCCTGACATCATAGACCACGCCCACAACCCCTCTAACCTAGTTCAGCACCAGATCGACACACATAGCGACAAATCCCACACCCTGTCCCCCCCCTCTCTCAGCCCCCACTTCTACACGCTAACTAACCATACAGAGCACACCACATCTACTACCGTATCCCCCCCGCCCCACGACAGGACCATCTCCAACCTCGACTCCCCCCCCACTCTCAGCCCTCACTTCCCTTCAGGCTCCCCTTTCACCACCATCATACACTCCACTTCCACCCCGCTCTCTCCGCCTGCCATGAATCCCCGCCTCCACGCCCCCAATCTCCTTCATACTTCATCCACTCCCATCGCCCCCTTACCCTCTCAACCTAACACCAACCCTAACGACAACACGGAGCCCTGCATGAACACTAACCCTCCCCCCCACCCGCACGCTAAGTCCCAGGTCAGCCACCCAACCATGACTTCCACCCCCAGCACTAATACTCACCCCACGCTAGACAAGATTATGTCCTTCCTCCTACAACTCAAAGAAGAAATTCACACCATCAAGGATGACATGCACATCATCAAAGAGCTGATCACCACACCCCCTAGACTCGCCTCACCCACCACCATCTCCCCTCTCAACATGCTCCCCTCCCGTCCGGACGACGCTCCTAAGCCATGTCCCACGCACCGGACCGCGATCCATGCCCTCAATCGCAACAAGCACAACCGCCACATTCACTGGACTGCGATCCCCTCCCACAATCGCAACAACCGCCCCCTTCGTTCATGCAACTCCCACTCGGACCTCGACACTCTCTCCCTCCTCCGCTCCTACGACCAAGCTCCCCTAAACCTCACAACGGCTCCGCACCTCCCCATCCCCACAATACACTCAAACCCCCGTAGATCCTCCACTCTCAACAACAGAATATCCGTCCCTAATAACCTTAGAAAAGTCCCCCTCTCTCTAGCACCCTCTTCCTCTCCAGACACACCCCGTCTCAAATGCACTCTCATAAACTGCAGATCGGCTTCTAAACACTCCGCCGCCATCGCTGATCTCATCCTCAGATTGGACCTTGACCTAATCATCCTGACTGAAACCTGGTTAACCGAACCCTCTACACCTATAATGGACATTCTGGTCCCCCCTAACTACCACATCATTAGGCTTGACAGGTCTGGCAAGATAGGTGGCGGAATCGCATGCATATACAGGAACAGCCTTTCTGTTCTGAAAGTCCCCATGCCGTCCCTACCCTCTCCAACTTCCTACGAATACATCTGCCTCGATATCATCAGTGATGGCAAACCGATTTGCTCTCTCCATAGCATTTACCACCCTCCCAGAGACCACCTCACCTTCGCCCAGCAAATGATGGACCTGATTTCAACCAACGCAGGACGACAGCTCACCCAAATATACCTGGGCGACTTCAACCTCCATTGGAACGATCTTAACGATGCGGTGGTAAATAGTCTTAAAAGCTTCCTCAGCGCCCTGGACCTCACACAATTATGCAACAGCCCGACCCACGTGAAAGGCTCCATCCTCGACCTCATCATCGCCAAAGAGGGCGCTATTCAACTTGAGGCTATTCAACCCTGTGACTGGTCAGACCATCATATTGTTACATTTCACATCAATGAAAAAGTCAAACTCAACTCTGTTCAACCCACCAGACCTAAAGTTTGGAAAAGAGACCTGAAAAGACTCAACCCATTATCCTTACCTCAGAACAGTCGCGACCTCCTACTCCCCCCTACTGGCGTTACAGATGTCCAATCTCTGACTGACCACTATCTTAGTGCAGTTACCTCAATAATTGATGAGGCTGCTCCCATGCAGCTAAAAAGAGTCCCCGCTAAAATCTCCAAACCATGGTACGACGGGAGTCTCAATGAAGATAGACGAGCCATGAGACTGGCAGAGCGCACCTGGAGGACAGCTCCCTCTGCACTACACCTAAAAACCCTGAAGACAAAGAGAAACTCCTACTTCAGGAAAATAAAGCGCTCGAAAGCAAACTTCTTCAGCCTCCAGCTTGACCAAGCAAAAAACCGCCCTAGAAAACTGTTTGAGTTAATCAGAACACAAGTCAAGGAACAACCCCAACCTCTCAGTACCGTGCACGAAGCACCCTCATGTGATGACTTCGCCACTTTCTTTACCCAAAAAACTGACAACATAAAGAATGACCTCCGCGCGGACGCAAGACTCCACAGCACTCTCAATTGCATAACACCCACCGAACCTAAAAACAATGCAACTTGGTCAACCTTTGAAACCTACTCCGAAGAAGAAATAGGCAAACTGCTCAGCACCTTGAAACCTTCCAATCACCTCTCGGATCCCCTCCCTGCCAACGCTGTCAAAGATTTCATCCCACTGCTCCTTCCCCTCTGGACTAAAATCATCAACAGCTCGCTCCAAGAAGGAACGTTCCCTGACTCCCTCAAAATTGGACAAGTCACACCTTTGCTAAAGAAACCTACTGCCGACCCATCCGACTTAAACAACTACCGTCCCATTACCAATATTCCCACTCTCGCCAAATTACTGGAAAAATGCGCTCAACTACAACTGACTAAACATATCGACCAATTTGATCTCCTCAACCCGCATCAATCAGGGTTCCGTGCAGGACACAGCACTGAATCAGCTATGACGCACATAATTGACGACGCCCTTCAAATTCTAGATCAAGGTGATACCTGCCTCCTCATCCTGCTTGATCTCTCTTCAGCATTCGACACTGTCAAACACGAGAAGTTACTCGAGCTTCTGAGCACAAGAATGGGTCTCTCTGGGACTGTTCTCAAGTGGTTCACCTCCTTTTTACACAACAGGGCACAGAAATTCAAGAGTAACAACCGGATGTCCTCTCCAATACCTGTATCGTTAGGCGTCCCACAAGGATCTTCCCTATCACCAACCCTGTTCAACCTAGTTATGGAACCTCTCACCACCTTGCTCCGAGCATCCAATGTACTCTTTCACATGTACGCAGATGACACCCAACTATATCTCAAATTACAATCCCCCAACGACATTTTACTACTGAACTCTACGATCAGAAGCACTCAATCCTGGCTTGCAGATAATCATCTCAAACTCAATGCGCTGAAAACAGAATTCCTGCTGATCTCACCCCCGGCGAAGATCCCCATCACGCAAACCTGGCTTAAACAGTTAACTGCACTCAATGTCCAACCCATCATAGTGGACTCAGCGAAATCTTTAGGCATAACCCTTGACTCCAACCTTAACATGCAACATCATATCAGCAAGGCTACTAAGGGAGCGAACTTCCAAATCAATACACTGAGGAAGCTTAAACCCTTCCTGCCAGCCAAAGACTTCCAAACTGCAGTACAAGCTCTAGTTATCCCTCGAATTGAATACGGCAGCATCGCACTTTGCGGTCTCCCGTTAATCAGCACTGCACCCCTAAGAGCCTCTCTAAACGCTGCAGCCAGACTCATCACTGGATCAAAAAAACACTCTCACATCACCCCTGATCTGAAAACACTGGACTGGCTGCCTTTTGAAGCCAGAATACATCTGAAAATCGCCTGCATGACACACAAGGCTCTACACCTGAGCTCCCCCAGATACCTCACTCAGAAGCTGTCAATCTCTGGCGGCTCTAGAATCACTAGAGGCACAGACAACCTTCTGCTAAAACCTCGAAGATTCCGGAAGGTAAAAACATATAAACGCTCTTTCTCAGGAATGGCACCCAGGATCTGGAACTCACTCCCCCCTGAAACCAGGCTCATCTCCTCCTTCACTCTTTTTAAGAAAGAAGTAAAAGCCATTTTTATGGCCAAATACACTTGACCGATTAGCGTGGTTTTCGGAAAGACCCTACTCCGACCTGTATTACTTTGCTCGATCTCTATGCATGTATGATCATGTATGATTATGTATCTCACCTGAATTATTGTTGCTACTACCATCTACGCACACATTTAAATCGCTGTTCGAACTTTATGACTATGTATCTCACCTGTATTATCGATGCTACTGACTATCTATGCACACATTTAACTGTTATATTTGTATTATTGATGTGTTGTTCTACCTATGGGTAACCCCAATCTCTTGCTGGCATTATCGATGCTACTGACTATCTATGCACACATTTAACTGTTATATTTGTATGATTGATGTGTTGTTCTACCTATGGGTAACCCCAATCTCTTGCTGGCATTATCGATGCTACTGACTATCTATGCACACATTTAACTGTTATATTTGTATTATTGATGTGTTCTACCTATGTGTAACCCCAATCTCTTGCTGGCATTCCCAGCCGTGTAAAGCGCTCTGATATCTGCAAAGATCCTGTTCGCGCTATATAAAACTTTCAAATAAATAAATAAATAAATAAATATGTAGGCACATTATCAGGCCTTAGAACATTCTGCACAAGGACTTAGGACACTGCACAAATGTCATTGTCTGTTCGAAGACAGCTCTGGATGTATAGAATAAAAAATGACAACAGGAACAGGAGTCAGGCATGGAAGAAATGGTTCCAGTTTATTAAAAACACTGTGCAAGCTTTTGTTTAGACAGAGGAGCATCTCAATGGATTGTTGATAGTCGCCCCATGCCTGAATTCTAGCCCAGCTGAATTCCAAACACCATCATGAGAGGGATGGTGGATTGTTGCAAGACTGGCAGGGCCGGACTGGCTGTATCGGGCACCGGGCGTTTCCCCGGTTGGCCGCTAGGGTGGGGCAAATATTGGGCCCCTGGGGGCCGTTTTTGTTATAGGGGCGTTTTTGTAACATTGCTGCAAAATCGGCCCTGTAACAAAATCGTCCGAAACCGGCTGTGCAAACAGCTCGGCCATTCCCAGGGGTGCCAGCTGAGCTCTTTGCCAGGGCCAGTTTTGGTTCCCAGTACGGCCCTGAAGACTGGCTACCAGATGACACACGACTGCAGGTGAATTGGGAGTTCGACCACTCTAAGGTATTCTGGCAGACCTGCACATCCTATGCTTATTAGATTAGGAAGCGCTAGATATGGGTAGGAGTACAATGACGTTACCATATAATTAATGCAAAAGCACACTGATTGAACTGTTTATTTTTTTCTCCATTCTAGAAATGCTGGTTATTCTGTTTTGTTTCCTTGTATTAATCACGGCAGCACATGTGTTTTGTACAAGAGTCCAATTGCTTCAATAAATATTTGAAATGCTAATCTGTGTACTTCTTGTGTCTCCCTCTGGGCATGCCTGAGTTACTAACGAAAGGGTAAGATCTGTTTCCACAATTTCCTTGGGGGAATTAGAGTTGTCATGTTCTGAGGTTGCAGACACCAACCGGTACCTTGGAAGGTTTAGAGGTCCAGATGGTGCACTGTGACATAGCCAGTAATGAAGTCAACCTATTCTGATTGGAATGTGCTGACTCAATTCCACATATTTTTGACGGTTATGTTGCCCAAGCGCACAGGCTTACTGAGGATGTAGGAACTGTACAGCAAGCTACCCGGAAGGAATCCTCACATTCTCTTCCTATTCTGTTCCCCACAGGCAGCATGGAAGCCTTCAGTGGAAAAGGGGGGAATTCACAAATCCGATTTGGCCCGCAGATGCTATTTAGGGTATAACTGAGCATTATATGGAACATTCTATAGCCCCTTCTTACTTAATCTCCCCTGAACTGTGTTGCAATTGACTAACTCCTCCCCTGAGAGTGTTGCCATTTTTAGATTGGTGAAATGCCCTTGCCCTTCCATTCTGGACCTGGAAGCAACATGCTGGATGCATCCTACGAGGGAAAGAGTCTGTCTCTTGATATCCCTGCTGGACCATATCAGCCTCTGGCTTGGCCGTGCCGACTGCTCTCTTCCTGGCATGTATTCCCATGCACCTGGTTGTGCATCCACACTGGTGATGGCACTCGCCCAGAGCAACAAGCTCAATACTTAACGACCTGATAAATTACATTATCCTGAGGTTTATAACTGACACATGGGACCAGTCTTTCTTCTAGCAGATGGTGACCCCCCCCCCCCCCCCACGCTACCTAAAAGATCCATTCTTCCATTCAAGGAAGTCATCTTAGAAACTTTGGTGTCCTAATTGAGAATGTTCATGGATAGCTATGTGTTCATTTACTGAATGGATGAAACCTCCAGAATGTGATGTCTCAGAGCTTGGATAAAACACCCTGAAAGTGAGGTTTTAACGCTGCACCTTTACAGGAGGTTGTAAATGCCCGATAGCCGAGGTCTAAGCTTATAATGAATGGTCAAGTGGCGAACGAGCAGCATATCATATGCATAGGAACGATGATCGATGCTGAGTGTGCATACTCCTGTTAAATCTTTCAGGAGGGTGTGAGATGCTGGTTCAATTAATTAAGAGGCAAACAAGTAGCCACTCATACTAAATAGTAAACTAGGGCCTTATTAAGATAACAAATAGTTCACTGAGCTACTTACACAGTACCTACCACTCTCCCCCCTGCTCTGAGAGCAGAGTAGATATACACACACACACATAAACAGATTTGATCCGCACACCACCTGGGGACCTAAATTAAATATTTGAGGGGCTGACAAGGTGCGTTAAAGGCCTGCCATCAATTCCCCCTTGAAGGAGTCCCCCAAACCCATGGCCTGTTTCAAGTCAAAAGCATGAAATACTCTAACACCAGCCAAGCTGAACACTAAATGTAAGGAAATATAAAAGAAAAGCAAAATACATTGACATAAACAGTAAGATAGCTGAGTGTCCCAGCAGCGCAGGAGTAAAGAAGTCCAGGTTCTTGTAACTTCACAAAACCCCACTGGGTTGCTCAAATATCCGCAATATTGGGATGAGGGGATACACCCTTCAAAAGACCCTAGATATTATACTGTTTTCCTACTGATCTGCACTTTGTACATAGATATTTGCAAATGCTACTCATGAAGTCACTGTTGTTTTGTTCTGTACAAGTCAGATTCTATCACACGATTTATATAATGTCAAACAAATGGTGCACTCAGGGATATATTGCCAGATTGTTGGATAAATAAATTGAATTTGGGGCTCCCACACTTTGGTGCGTCCCTTTAGTCCATCTGCGCTCGTTTGCCTCGTAAGCTGTAGCCACTAAAACATGAGAGATGTGTGTGAGATGGTGTTTCGGTCACCTTCCAAATCTTAGCTAAAAGACCCCCTTTAGCACAAAAAACTGTGTTTTTTCGGGATTTGTTTTCTGACTTAAAACTTAATTTACACTTTAAAGTAGCCCTAAAGGGGGGCGTGGCCAAGATGGCGACCTGATCGGACGCATGTCTCTGAGGCTCCCTGCCCCGGCTCCCACCACCGGCCTTACACAGCGGTAAATTTGGACCCTGCGACCACGGCACTTACACCCAGGTGGCCGCAGTCGCGATCCGCCTCGCCAGAGCAATTCCGGAGCCGATCCAACCGAGCTCAAAGCGCCGACAGCGAGCCTGACCCAGACCGCGGAGCGAGGAAATGGCGGACTCCGCGACGCGCGAACCAGCGCTGCTCTGATGCCGCCCTGCAACTTGCACTGGACGAACGCCGGCTGGTCTGCGGCGGGCACCGGCCCGTGAATCGATATTCCCATCCCTGGGCTGGGTGCTGCGCCCGAGCTCCGGACCCTCCACCTTCCAGCCCGGACCCTAGTGCTCGAGCCTGCCCTGCCTTCCCCCTGCCAGTCCGGCGGAGGCAAATCCAGGCCCCGGCTCTTTGGGCCTACGACGCTGCGAGACCCCGCAGGCCCAGGGGTTGGACACGGCGCAGTGAAGCCACTGGCACGTCGGAGAGGTCCCGAAGCTCCGTGGTGCCTTGGCCCCCAGTGGATTAGCCGGTGAAGCAGACGAGTTGGCGCCATCTGCGGTGCGACGTTCGGCAGCAGCGAGGACCGAGCGGCTACCAGCGCCGAGACGTGGAGGTGAGGAGTTTTGGAGGGAGCGATTGGTGGGAGGCTCGGGGGGCACCATCGAGCCCCCGGTGTGCGACACAATAGACTTTTGGCGGACCGGGCTGCAGCCCGCATAGGAGGTCTAAGAAGAGGCGTGGGGAGCCCCATGTCACCAACTAGAGGGCCGGCTCTCCGGCCTATCACACGGAGAACTCCGTGGCCGGGTCCTAGAGCAGGGGGACTGCCCGGTAGGCCGCCGAGATTCTCGGCGCCCACCACGTCGTGACCCCCACCCAATGCAGCCGGAGTAGTGGAGCAGTCAAGCCGGCAAGGTTGAGGCCCATAGGAGGCGTGCTTAGGTGCGACACGGAGGCGCTGAGCGCAGGGCCCTGACAGGCCCCGCCATACTGCGCACCGGCGAAGAATACTAGCTGAGGTGGTGGGAGAGAGGCACCGGGCATTCTAGGGCACCTGCACAGCAGCGCGTCCGTTCTGAAGACCACGGGCTACCCACAGCCGCAGCTGCTAGGCCCCGAAGAGCGACACGCCCGGCTGAGGTGCGGTGCTTGAGTTCTCTGCTACACGTCCCGCCGCGGTGTGGCCAGCCACTCGCCCGACCTACCCAGGCGCAGCGGCGGACAGATCGGACGGCTCAGCCCGCCACCCACAGCGGTGGGGAAGTGAGGAACAGACCGCTCCCCTGCTAACCCCAGAGTGGACACCGGGAACCCCCGGACAGCTTCGAATCCCAGGAACCCTAGAACCCGGGCTGCGACTCGTCCATGTCATCCACCAACCGCCGCGCGGGCCGCACTATCACGGACATGCTGGCCGAAAGGCTCGGCCAAAGGGGACAAGAGTCCTGACAAACCAGCACAGAACACACAGCCTAAACTGGGCGATCGGGGGGACGGTGAAGCGCCACCTACGAAGTCATTCATGGAAACATTATTCGCTTCCCTCAGAGATGACATCCAAACACTGAAGCAGGAAATGGCGGGCGGGTACAAAGAACTGAGGAAAGACATGGATGAGCTTGGGGAGCGGGTAGCTGAAGTGGAGTCAACGGACGCTGCCAGGGTCGAGGAGGTGCATATTCTGCAGCAGGAGATCATTAGGCTCCAGGAGCAACAAAAAGACCTACAGACCCACACTGAGGACCTAGAGAACCGCTCTAGGCGCAATAACATACGCGTCCGGAACGTACCCTCAAAGGCGGAGGTGGAAGATGTGACGGCTTACCTGCAGGGCCTATTCAGGGACATACTGGGGGAGCCGGACGACTTCGAGATCAGGATTGATAGGGCGCATAGAGTGGGCCTTCCTAGATGGGCGTCCAACCCCCCACCGGACATCCTCGCCTACCTCCCAGACTTCCCTCTCAAGGAACGCATCCTGGAAACCGCCCGACAACACCAACCCACCATATACCGTGGACAGACGGTGGAACTTTTCCAGGACTTGTCTGCAATCACCCTTCAAAAGAGACGAGCTTTTAAGACGGTCATGGCCTTCTTGCGGGAGAAAGGGGTTCCATACTCTTGGGGACACCCATTCTGCATCATTTTTAAGTGGAACGGATCCCTGCAGCAACTCAGATCCCTGAGAGACACTTGCAATCTCCTGGGCATCCCGCACGAGGAAGAGGAGTCAGGAGACGACGCCGGGACGGCCCCTTCATTGTCAATGCCTCTACCGGGCGACAGACAAGGCTGGCAAAGAGTGCGTCACAAACGCCAGAAGAAGAAGATTAACAGGCCGGACCCCGAAACAGTAGCCCTGGAACATGCGGCCGCCATTCAAGAGGTGTCCAAAGACACAGCCAGCGGGCCATGAGACATGGCAGTCAAAGCTTTGTGGAGCATGGCCACTAAGCGGCATGGGGGCGGGGGCGGGGGTGGGGAGCCGACGGGTTGCCGTTGCCATTGCCTACCCATCATGGATACACTTTACCACGGGTCCAGTTGGACTGCTGGCTGGACCCGGGACTATATTTGACCAAGACTTTTTCACAGTTGGGACGGAGGGGTGGGGGGGAATTGGGGGGGGTGTTGCGGAAGTTCGGGTAGGGGGGAGCTGAGAGGGGGGAGGGAGGGGGGAGGGGGCTCTCCTTGTCCAGGGGACCTTGACCTTTCAATTTGGTTCTGCAGACCGACTCGCGTCGGGCGAAGGGGTGTCCTGCCACTGGCACGCGCAGACCAGGAGCTGGGCTTAGCTGACTCTGAAATGCGCCCACCATGACGCGCCGCTTGACCGTGCTCTCGCTTAATGTACGGGGTCTTAACAACCCGGTCAAGCACTAGGCGATACTGTCCTTCCTGGAACACTCGAAAGCTGACATTTGCCTACTGCAAGAGACACACCTAGTATCTAAGGACCACCATAGACTTAAGTCACGCTCCTTCTCTTGGCAGTTTTTCTCATCTACTCACAAAAAGGTAGCGGGAGTAGCGATATTGGTAGCCAAATTCTTTGAGATTAAGGGGCGGCTCCTCGTCCACAGCTTTCACGTAGCGGGCCAGACATTACTAGTGGGCACTGTTTATGCACCGAATGAGGGTCAGGAGAAATTTTTACACACAGCCTTAGAGGCGGCCACGGCCACTACGCACCCACACTTTCTACTCGGTGGGGATCTATATTTAGTGCTTCACAACACAGCAGACCGCTCCGGCCAGAGATTCGGCCAAGTCGGGGCACTCTCGACATCAGGACATGCACACCTTTCAGACCTAGGCCTCACAGATCTGTGGAGACACTCTCACCCGCATACGACAGCCTACACATACTATTCGGCAGCCCACAAGACCTATGCGCGGCTGGACAATTTTTTGTGCTCCTCCCAACTGACCGCACAGGCACAGGACGTAGAGATACTCCCAGCCTCATTATCTGACCATTCGCCGGTGGTGGCGACCTTCCAGGTAGCGGCCACGCCGAGACCTCAAAGACACTGGAGATTACGGGACGGGCTTTTACAGGTCCCTACCACACAGGAAAGACTCAAAGCAGCGATCGCTCAATTTTTGACGCACAACGCGAATGGGGACACAGCTAAAACCACACTATGGGCATCCCTCAAAGCGGTCCTCTGCGGGGAGATCATATCGATTGCTGCCGCTAACAACAAGGAAAGAGCACTGAAAAGAGCTGAACTCACTCAACGGGTAGCTGAACTGGAGCAGATGCACCAGCGCACCGGGCGTGGCGCCAGCTGTGCACCGAAAGGAAGATGCTGGCTGCCCTGGATCAGGATGTGGCTGAATACGCTGCCATGCGCCCCAAGCACGCATACTATACTGGGGGTGACCGCTGTGGGAAACTCTTGGCGAGCAGGCTATGGGAACAGAACCAGAGGCAGCAAGTACGCTCCCTCCGATCCACCCAGGGTGCCCTAGTCACAGAGGATGCAGCCATAGCTGCGGCTTTCGGTAATTACTACTCCGCCCTCTATGATGCGGACTGCCTCGACCCACAAGTCGGCCTAGACTACCTGTGAGGCGTGGCGCTTCCCTCCCTAAGCCAGGCGCAAGCGGACTTCCTGGATCGGCCCATCGGCTTTGAGGAGGTCATCTCGGCGATATCCCGCCTTAAGGTGGGGAAATCCCCAGGGCAGGACGGCTATACAGCGGCCTTTCACAAGACATTCTGCCCACAAGTCGCCCCTATACTGCGTGACCTTTTCAACACGTTTGATCAGCCCGGTGCCATCCCTCCTGACTTATTAGAAGCGGCCATCTCGGTGATCCCTAAACCCGGGCGCGACCCGACCAACTGCAGCTCATACCGGCCTATCTCCTTACTGAACGTAGATCTGAAGCTCTACACCGGCATTCTTGCAAGTCGCCTAGCACCATATATGCAGCAACTGGTGGAGCCTGACCAGTCGGGCTTCATCCCACAAAGGGAGACTAGCGATAATACCCGGCGGGTCCTCCATCTCATCGAGGCCGGATCGCACACGAGACCGGGCTGTATGCTCCTCACTATCGATGCGGGAAAGGCATTCGATAGAGGGCATTGGCCCTACCTCGACCGGGTGCTACAGCACTTCGGATTCGGAGAAGTCCTTCGCCACCGTATATTTAATTGCTATCGCCGACCCAATGCAGCGGTGCGAGTTAATGGCCACACTTCCCCACGATTTGAAATCGGCAGAGGAACCTGGCAGGGTTGCCCACTCTCCCCCCTCCTGTTCGCGCTCTATATGGAGCCGATGGCGCAACGAGTGCGACACCACGGACTCATGTCTGGCATTCCCTTTGGCGGAGACACGCACAAGATTAGTTTGTACGCGAACGATATCCTGTTGTCTCTCACCAATCCGATGCAGTCACTACGGGCGCTTTTTGCGGAAATCCACACCTTCGCACTGGCGTCCAGCTTCAAGATAAACCTGGCGAAATCGGAGGCCCTGAATATTTCGTTGCTACCGGAGACTCTGGAAGAGGTCAAAGCCGAGTTCAATGTGCAGTGGTCCGACGCCTCCATCCCCTACCTGGGTGTCCTTCTAACCCCGATGGTGCAGGGCACCGCGGAGACCAACTACACGAAACTCAGGTAGAAACTCCAAGATCAGCTACGGCGTTGGAAACGCCTCACTCTGTCCTGGCTCGGCCGGATCGCGGCCCTCAAAATGACTTTGCTGCCCCAGATTCTATACATGTTCCAGACACTTCCCTTGCGGCCCCCGGCGGGGTGGCTTCAGAAAACACAGTCGGAATTAGCACAGTTTGTCTGGAACGGCCGACGCCCGCGGTTTAAGCACATTATTGCTGCTTTGCCGCCTGACCATGGTGGTGTTGGCATCCCCGACCTCACATTCTACTTCCAGGCGACACAATTGCGCACGCTAGTGGAATGGCACCAACTAGAGTCCGGCAAACACTGGCTCTTTCAAGATCAGGTGGTGGCCGGCCGCCTACTGCAGGGTGTCCCATTCCTACCACGGTGTCATAGACCCCCCAACCTGTATGCCTCTAAGATCACGAGCACGGTCCTCGAGGTGTGGGACAGAGTGGCCGTGGCCAGAGGGCTGACCACCTTCCCCTCACCGATGACTCCGATATTCGATAACCCAGACTTCACACCGGGCCTGGACTCTAGGGCATATGCGGCGTGGAGGGCGACCCCCTGCAGGGATGTGGGACACATGTTTGACCTCAAAGGTATTCTCCCGTTCCACAAAGTGAAAGAGGACTATGGCATTGCCGAGACGGATCGCCTACAGTACCTGCAGGTGCGACATTGGGTTCTTCACCCCTCGATCCAACCCGGAGCACAACGACATCTCACACCCTATGAGCGGTGGTTGCTGACCCGCACATCAGACAAAAAATTAATCTCAGACCTCTACCAACACTTACTCCTCACCAACGTTCACACATACAACGCGGGGAGGGCTAGATGGGAGAAAGACCTGGGGCGCCAACTCACGTTGAAGGAATGGGAGGGAGTATATTACAGGGCCAGACACTCAGCACACCATACGGGTCTCATTGAAACAATGACCAAAGTCGCCACATACTGGTATCATACACCCGAGAGGTTACACCGGTGGGATTCCCAAGTCAGCGATCGCTGCTGGAGGGGTTGCGGGGAACTGGGGACGTTGGAACATCTGCTGTGGAGCTGTGATAGACTCCGTCCCTACTGGACCCCCATTCTTGATCTAATAGACTCTCATCTAGACACGCAGCTCCCTCGATTCCCATCATACATTCTGCTGGGCCTTCCCAACGCTCTCATGTACCCCTTGAAATCCTGGAGAGGGAAGCTGATTGCACTGGCTCTGGGGGCGGCAGTTCAGAACATTGTGGCCCACTGGAGAGCTGTCTGGGCCCCGCAACAACTGGGATGGCTGCATCGTCTCTGGGCGATTCTGGGGATGGAAAAACTGTCATTAGCCACAGCGGGGAGGGGAGCGGACTTTGCAGCACTATGGCAGCCTTTTCTGACCTTACTAACCAGGGAATTCAGGGAATTGAGTTGTCCCCGTTATCTACGGCTGCTACGACTTGCAGACACCCCACTCCCAGAGCCTAAGACACACTCACATAGGCGCAGAGGCCCAGCACATGCCGTACCGCCTGGCTCGTAGAGAGTCAGTGATGGACTGTTAACCCTATGCTCGACTACTGGACAAGGAGAGGGGAGGGAGCAGGAGGGGGGGGGACCACTGGGGTTGTTTTATCCTTTGTTGGGGCTTCCTATTCGTTCTCGTATTTTATTGGCTCTGCTTGCACCTCCCCGGCACCTTATTTGACGCGGCCGGCCCGAGTGGGTTGTAGGCGGCTTGCTGTGTTAATTGTGCTGGCCGTTGAGTCAGTTAGTCATGAGTACGCAGTGGCTCTGTCTTAGGCCACCTCCTATGTGGGTCGGCGTAGATGACTTTGAGAGGTGCATTGCGCTTGTTTATTGCTCAATAAAAAGATTTACTACTAAAGTAGCCCAAAATTAATACAAAGTAGCCCATTGTGCTGTTTTGTTTCAAGGGGGAGCCCTGTGCAACCAGCCTTTTGTTTTGACGCAAATCCCATTTTTCCAACATTGGTAGACAGGGGTTTGTACCAAAAAATACACCTTCACGAGGCAGGCGTAAAGCTGGAGCATACTTCAAGGGGCCGATTACGATGCAGCCGTAAAATGCTCTTACCCTCGGTCGGAGCCATTACGGCCGCATTGCAATGGGCCAGTCGGTTTACTTTATGATCTCCTCATTAGGATGGAGGTGGTCGTAAACTAAACATGCCAGTCATTCGGGCTGGCTTCAGACTGGCTCAGAGAGCAAGTTGGCCTAATCGGAATCCAGCCTGTAATCCCAAGGGCGGGCATTTCCGCCCTTGAGATTACAATGTCGGGTTTCGCAGCCTTCCTGTGCCTGACATGGAAAGGCTGTCGGAACTTGATTTTGGGGGCCCTCAGCAGGGTCCCTTTGGGTGCACATCCTCCGGTCGTTGATCCCTGCACCCCGTGGCAGGCACCTTGGGATGCAGGGATGAACTGCATCTCCCTTTTCTTAATAGAACTTGTGTTATGGCCGTTTTCGAGCCTTAACACGAGTTCCCATTGAGAAAAGTGCAATGCGACCGAACAGTGTTCATTCGCATTGTACTGGGCCAGTCGGGACCGCTGACCGGGTGTTGGTCGGTCCCAGGATCAAGTCGATGTTGGGCAGAAGGAATTCCGCCCAACATCAAAAGGAGGCCCTAAATGTCTCATAATGGTACAAACTTTGGACATTTGCTACATTGTACAGCACACATAAAAAGTGTGAAAAGTTGTAAAGTATGTCAAAGCATAGTGTTTTGTACTGGAAGGGTAATTTTCCAGTACAAAATCATGCTAGACATCATGCTGACACCCTTGTAGTTTAGTGTAAGGGTGTGTGTTAGGTATAAATCAGCCTAAAGCGCGTCAGTGCTAGGGAAGATAACAATAGCACCATCTCTTAGTGGATATGGTGCTGTCTTGCTCACTCACTTTCATGCAATGCAGCTGCTTTGGTTGCATGATGTCTTAGTGAATTTGGTCCTAGGTTTGTGGGTAACTGGAGTGCAGATATGTGCACCCAAATTCCTTTTATTGGCATAGTCACCTGACTGGTGACGTTTGTGAGGGATGGATGAAGGCAAAGTTTGAGGTTCTACCCCCTTGAAAAAAGGCTTTTACTGTGCTGTGTGCTTGTGGAAATTACAATAGGCTACTCTTTCTTCGCTCATGCCTTGCCATTCAATATGGTACCTGGCACATGGTGTATGAATGTATGGGGGGCACTTAGGAGTGGCCCATGAGGGTCCGGCTCGAGGCCCCCAAAGTCACATCCCGGCTGCCTTTCCATGGCGGTCCGATTGCCATGAAAAGGCAGTCGGAAAGGGACATCCTAATCTCTACAGCGGTGCCTGCACAGGCCCCGCCACCCGATGGGATCCTTGATCCTGTCGGAAGCAGTGGTCTGTTCCCCAGACCGCTGCAATCAAACCGTCCGCATCGTAATGAGACAGTTAAACCCATGGCCTGGATGTCGATGGGAATGCCACTGACGGCCTGTCGGTGGTCGGCACACCAACATCAAAATGAGGCCCAAAGAATAAATATGGAGAACTTATTGCAAGATAAAATGGGAAACAAATAACCAATAATCTTAACAGAGAGGCAATTCAAATTATCTAAGAGACATACTTTTCTAACGGAAATTAGTCAAACACATATACACATAAAATGAGTCACATGATCTCAGAGCCTGAACGGTAATACAATTCACAATCTTCCAGCCTCTTGGAAAACGTAATCTTCGACATAGCGCGAAAAGCTGGAGCTCGACTATTACCATCAGGTGGAGCTTGAATATTACCATTGAACTTCTTCCCACCAGGATCAGAACTTCCTTGATCAGTTTAACTTGTTATATTTACTATTTTCTCCCGTTCCAAACATTTTCATCACTGAGTGGGACTTACAGCAACTGCCACTATGTTACATTCCATACCGGAGTCTTCCTGTCCTAACGTTCTGGTGCACGAGAATGCAACAGATGACTTCAATCAATGAATCAATCATAGCATTTGTAAAGCACACTACATACCTGTGAGGGTCTCAAGGCGCTGGGGGTGGGGGGAGGAACGCTGCTACTGTTCGAAGAGCCAGGTCTTGAGGAGTCTCCTGAAGGTTAGTAGGTCTTCGTTCTGCCGTAGGCGGATGGGGAGGGTGTTCCACATCTTGGCGGCGAGGTGGGA
The DNA here is from genome assembly GCF_964263255.1 of Lissotriton vulgaris. Classification (NCBI taxonomy): domain Eukaryota; kingdom Metazoa; phylum Chordata; class Amphibia; order Caudata; family Salamandridae; genus Lissotriton; species Lissotriton vulgaris. The sequence continues at coordinate 1,495,357,456 of NC_141694.1, read as the reverse complement.
GAATGATCTGCCACCGGCGGTCACTCTTTGGATGCGGAGGACGGTGGCGAGGGCACGGTCAGCGGAGCGGAGCTGACCGATGGGGGTGTAGAGGCTGAGTCAGCTGTTGAGGTATGCTGGTCCAGTGTCATGGTGTTCCTTGTGTGAATGGGTGAGGAGCTTGAAGGTTATCCTCTTGTTGATGGGGAGCCAGTGCAGGTGGGGTGTGATGTGGCTGCGGTGGGTATGTCGAGGACCAGGCGGGCGGAGGTATTCTGGATGCGTTGGGGGAGTTTGGCCGGGGCTCCTGCGTAGAATGCGTTGTCGTAGTCCAGTCTACTGCTGACGAGGGCCTAGGTGACCGTCCTTGTTTCGGTGGGGATCGACTTGAAGATCCTGCAAAGCATGCAGAGGGCGTTGAAGCAGGAGGAGGAGACGCTTTGTCATGGAGAGGGTGGAGTCAAAGATGACGCCTAGGTTGCGTGCGTGGTAGGTGGGTGTAGGGGGTGCTCCTAGTACAGTCGGCCACCAGGAGTCGTCCCAGGCCGAGGAGGTGGAGCCGAGGATGAAGACCTCCGTCTTGTCTGAGTTCAGCTTCAGTCGGCTGTTTCTCATCCAGTAGGCGACGGCCTTCATTCCTTCGTGGATGTTGGTTTTGGCAGTGTGGGGGTTGCTGGTGAGGGAGAGGATCAGCTGGGTGTCGTCGGCGTAGGAGATGATGTTGAGGTAATGCTGACGGTGTAGTGTAGTTCCTAGTTTCCCACTAGGCCCTGCGCATTGGAATAACATAAACAGTAGTATCGACGTGGAACTGCGGATATTCCAGGCCTCCACTGACTATGCTAAACTTAATTGGGTTGTGTTACCAACTAGCTCAGAGGTCACTGGAAACTTTCTTCTCTGCATAGGAAGTGATCAGCTTCCTTGGCACAGACAAGAAGGGATTCAGCTTTCCAACAACCGTGCAACATGACAACTTTGCTCCTCAGATCAAGAGTCAATCTCTAGGGTCGTGTGAAACAATAGACATGTATTTCACTCAGTCAGTCTAGTGCAGTTTACTTTCACGAGATGTAGAGAATAGAGAGACGGGCGTTTGTCAATAAAGGGTTAACATTTATTGAACAGTCTTTCTTCTCGTACAAGAGAAATGTATTGCCACAATTGCAAGAATTGTTATTATAAAAAGTACGTACAGTAAGATAAGTATTGCGAAATAGAACTGTAAAAGCATTGATATGGTTTCTTAGCCATACAATGGTTTAAAAGTAATAAAACATATATACAGTCATATATACATTAGGCTAACATACTCAACTGGTGCTTCTAACTAAGCCTACCCCAGTGTGCCTGACCTAAGCCTAACACGTGAAAGGGGAGTAAGTAAGTAGCTTTAAGTTAAGTTGGTTTTGCCAAGGTTTGTTTCAAGAATTCTCGTCTAAGGGTTTAGTCAACACCATACCTCTGAATAGAATGATGGAGGATTGGTATCTCCTTCAGGGGTCACTCTCGATATCCCAGTCACCCGCGAGGGTAGACCGGAAACGCCGGAGCTGGATTTCTCTGCACGAGAAAGGCAGCGGGTCTCTTCAGCGCGTCGAGGAAGGAGGGGGACAGCGTCCGCGGGCAGCTGGAATCTGCTGGATGTCTTCGCAGAGGACGGCTGTTCAGCTCCTAAGCGTACTGCACCATAGTTCGCGCTTTAGCAGCGATAATGGTATCAGCAGCTTCACCACCACAGGGACAGCAGGCTGCAGCGACAGAGTGCTAGATTTACCAACACGGGGTCTTGCAGGCAGCTGGCATCAGCAACAGTAGCTCGCATTGCTTAAGGCAACGTTGGTAATATTTATACCTGACAGGTGCCGGGTTTGACGCAAGTTTGCTGGACATAAGACGTCAATTAAAGATGTCACTAGGAAGTGATAGTTATCAGTTGCTCATTAGAGTTCCATTACTAATCAAAACACAGCAAGCGAGGATTTCCAGGTTTGCTAAGTTTTTATCTTGTTGAAGAACTCGGAGTGTTATCTAGGAATATCAGATAGTGACTACTGCTCTGTCATTGCACTAATTGGTCGCAAAGGAAGTGGCAGAGAGAACTATGCTGGAATGTGGCTCTGTTCGTGTGAGGCCAGAGATGACTTTTCAGAAAATCGCACTTGAACGGTTATGCCAATATAGGGAATAAATGGATTTATAGCCGAATAGGGGCATAGGTCACAGTATCGATCAGGAACCTAGATAAACACGCAACACCCACTCCACGGGTTAATGTCCATCAAAATTACTAAAACTAAAGCAATTAGATGCATGTGTAACATTGCCCACCCCAAAATACATAAATGCATTCAAAATAGGCGTACTTGTAATACATGAATATAGGTACTGTACGTTTTTTAAAGCATAGTAATCATTCAAAAAATTATTGCATATGAAATGAACGATTATGCAAAAGGAATTACACATGAAGTATCTCTGACAGAAGAAAAGCGAGATAAATCATCACATAAAAATGCATTGTAATAACATGTGTGCTAGAGGCTGGTGTAATGTTGTTATGTCTCTAGATGTGTTTAGAAATAGAAGTGTGAAGCTTCTGTTCTCTAAGAATAGTTTTTACGTTAAGCAAAGAATTGTTCGTGCCAAAAAAGGTCAATGTTAGAAAAATTGTCCAATTCAAAGAAAATAGATTTCCAAAGCTCTTGGCAGTTTTTGTTGATCAAAACTGAAGGCCGAATTCAGAGTTCATGGGAACGCTGTGTGTCGGAAAGCTTTTAAAAGTTATTGTTTCTGTACGGGTGAGAACATCGTATCAGACAGGCTCTCAAAGAATTGGTCTACAAATTCAGGTGATAGTTCAACCAAATTAGATAGCGCTGTAACTTGGCAGGTGTGAGAATGATTGCTGTCATCATAGTCGGGACCAGCAATGCTCACAGAACGTTGTACCTGGATGATGTTGCTTTTGTCACTCGCTCCACTGTTACCACTTGGCTGTAGTACAGGAGTCTCCACGAATGCCGTCATCAGGATTGGTAGCCGCTGGGGACAACACAATGCGTGAGCCGTTATCGGACTGAGCAAAGTATCGACGTCCATTGGTACTGCTGATGGAAGTGAAAGACAGATGTCCAACACGCATTCATCGCCGCAAAGCATACACCGTAGCACAGGTAAAATGCAATTTTGCCATATCGGTCTGAATGAAAGGAACCAGGTCATGTTTAGATCTCTCAGCCTGGCCAATCCAAGGACGTTAGTTATCCTGTCCCGGTAGCGCATTGCTAGGATTGTCTCTTCCATTCCCATGGGAGCTATGTCTGAGCCGAGGCTTGCCATAACGAAGCAGGAGGGTCAAAAATAGAATCCCTGCGACGAGTCCCAAAAATAATGGTATGCCGCCAAAAATGGAGTTCACAAAATTAGGAAAGATTCCCAAAATTGCCTGGAAGGGTGTTAGCAGTCCCGTAAAGACTGTCTTAAATATGCCTGGGATGCTTGTTGCACTAGACATGTTAAGGAGTTGGCTGAACATTTCTACGAAATGCACAGGGCAATTTGTTGATAAAAGGTCATGAACTTCAGTAGCTGTCCTTGCAACTAGAAGATCATACGTCTCTTTAGATGACGTTATATGCACTGTTGTCTGTAAAAGTACAGATTTCATTTTGCTTAATGTATCAATTCGTATAGAATAGAGACTCAGACGAGGCCAGATGGGAGTCACTATGTCTGTCGGCCCACTTGGAAACAATGTTTGCATACAGCATTTGACCATGGATGTTACTTCTACTAGATAACTTTTCCCTGGCACGAGGCCACAACATCTGTGATCCGTTCTAAGAATGTAACTCCCGTTCGAAAGTTGCATAAAGAAGGGCTCTATCTGAGTTGCAGGTGTGACTAGCTGGTGGCATGAAAGGTTGTTTGAATTTCCATCACATGCTCCGTGTAAATTAATACCCTGACACAAAAGTATACCGCTTAGTGAATGTTTACAATTCTCACCACTAAGAAATACATTTTTGTCACTGTCACTATAGCAAGAATGAGTGTATGGTAATTTCCATTCAGATTTTACATATCCTTTACCCAATTGTTCATATTGGCCAGCAGGTATGTACTCAAGGCACTTTTTAAATCGGAAAGTTGTTATCGGAATTGTGATAATTCCGTGTATTATCCATTCAATGACAGGATTCTCTGCCATTGTCAATGGTAATCTCTCGAGTTTTCCGATGCTCAGGATTGTATAGTCTGCTCCTTTCTGTGCCAAACTGATCTGTTTATCAGTAAGGTTAAAACTGGAAAATAATGACGTCGTGTTGATTAAACGCCAAGGCACATAGCCTGAACGAAGATTTTGCAGCGTCCAGCCCAATTCTATAATAGAGCGTAATTGAGATTGGCCATGTTGTAACATAAGCAAATCTCTGTCTATCACATCAAAGGCAGAGGATACAATATTGTCCAACGAATATATTCTGGAAGACAGAGTCATTAACCCATTGTCTACTATAGAAAGTGATTTCTCCAAATTAATACGATCAATTTCTCGTCTTTTTTCAGCAGTTTCAATTTGCTTTACTTTCCAAGCCTCGTTGTAAGCAGCATAGATACTGGTCGCTATGAAACGCTTTTGACGCTGTTTGCGTGGTCCAAGAATGAAATCGCGCAAATCAGCACCATCTTTTAGTAAAGACAAGTGTTGCTTAATTTCAGCCAGTGTGGACGAGGTTAGCCATTCAAGGCAGAGTTTCCCTACACTGTATGTTGTTATAATCCCTGGATGTTGTCTCTGGGAATATCTCGAGTCTAATCTGGTCATTTTTAACCCCTGTGTTTTATTCAGGAATCTATCTTGACAGCTATTTGTGTCTGTAGGCCAGATTAACCACTTTTTCCAATCAGGATGTGTTCTGTTGAAATGTAAAATTTGTGACACGTCTAACTCAATATCTGCGGTTGCATTTTCAGGTATTGGCTTTGGTATAGACGGTGTTTTAAGGTCTTTGATGTTAGCTAGGCCAAGACAAGATGTTTGGTGTATTGTGTCATTTAAAAATAACATTTGTTCTGGTATCATGCAGGTTCTAAATAGTGCTTCTATGCCTTGCACCTGCCAATCTTTTGTACCCCAAATTGTTTTCGTTTCAATATTATTTTTCCAATAATCAAAACCAAATGTCATCATTTTGTCATAAAATGCTTCTGAATATATCAATTTTGAATTTGTCAGCATTGTTTTCATACCTGTTTTATCTAACAGTTTGTAATAAAACGTTTCTGCATCACTGGTGTTAAACCCTGAGAAGTATTTGAATTTCTCAAAAAATGCTTTAGAGCTGCTTTTAGGTGGTGTAGAACAATGTTCCCATTGATTATACATAAAAACATTTCTAGGCTGTGCAGATTTATGCAAGTAGTGATCCCCATAGTGGGTGTAACAGAATAACTGCTCATAACTAGATGAACCTTGTAAATAATCATGATCTGTGAATCTAGCTGACATTACTAAATCAGACATCATGTCATTAATACTGTTAAAGTCCCAATCATCAGAGAATGTACTAGGTGTCACAAAGTCACTTAAGGAAACCTTTAGTTGATGAGGATACTTCAGGATTTCGACCGGACCATATATCTCATAGTCTGTTTTCTCCCATACTACCCCACCAGGTATTGGAATTGCTGTGACATTTACTGTTGACAGTTCTCTTTTCTTCACGTGGGATGATCTGTGTGGTTTCAGGACTAGGTTGATGTTCTGACTTGCTGTGTCCATTGTAATATATTTTCCTTCAATGAATTTTCCCAAACACAGTACCATGATGAGCCAAAGCAGGAGGAAAAATACACCTAGACCGAACCAGAACTCTAGCCAAGGGGAAATAAGGTAGATTTCCTTCAGTTGATGAAAGAGTTCCGTTGCTTTTTCTTTAAAAGTCTTTTTTGTTTCTGGCATCACTTCGGGGTCGTTTAAATCTTCAGAGAAGTTGTCGAAGTTGATGAAATAACCAGAGGCAGTTCTGTCAATTGATGGGATTGTTCTTTCAATCTGTCTATCGGTAGCACTTTCTGATGCCACATCATTGTAGACTGGTGTTGTTTCTTGACGAACTGTTTCAATCTGTGTTTCAAGAGGCACGAGTTCCATGGCATTATTGCATAGTCCTTCATTGTGCACTGCAGGCTGATCGAATGTGATTAGTCTTTCAGTTTGAACCTCTTGGATTGTTGCAAGTTTGGGTATTCTGTTGTTTCTCGGGAGTCCACTGGGCCTACTGTTGATTATAGGCCACATGCTTGTGGTTTTACCAGATCGATAGACATGACTCTGTTCTCCTTTTTACCAGCAAGGGGCGGTAGCACAACTGATCTTGTTCCGGTGACTGCCAAGACAGGTACTGCTTTTCTGTAAGAAGGCCCAAATTCCTTCTTAACCGCGATCTTTTCTCTGACTAGATCCCCAATCTTTGGAATCCAGACAGGCCTTGCTGGGGCTGTTGCGGGTGGTGCCTCGTCAGTGGTACTTGGCTGTTGCTTTAACTTTATGTTGCTTAATGATTTTCTTGTTTCATTCAGTTCCTGTAAAACAGCCAAACGATCTTTGATGTCAAAGTCTGTTGTTTTTTCTTGTACCACTGACATCTGACTATCGAGGTCCTGAACTCGCATTCTAAATCCGAACAATAGTTCGTATGGGCTGAAACCTTTTAGAGAATTTCTTGGCATGTTGTTAAGACTAGTCTGGACACTTATTAAATGTTTGACCCACCCAGCGCCTGAACCTAATACCTTCGCTGTTATAGATTGCTTTATGTCATGGTTTTTTCTTTCTACCACACTATTCCCTTCGGGGTGCGACGGACAAGAATACCGCAACCCAATTCCCATGCTAGCCATGGCCTCTTTATAAGCTCGAGAGCTGAAAGCAGGACCCTGGTCAGAATGGAACGTGGTAATTGCGTATGTGCCGATATTGACTCGCAAATCTTTTATAACCGTTCTAGCGTCAGCCGAGCGCTGGAGGCCTCATTTTTTAAGTGCTTTTCGTCTTAACTGTTAATAGGACGCAGGATGGGGTGTAGGCAGCGTTACGCTCTTTCTGACTGGTAGCCGGTAGCAAGGTTCGCTACTGCGATCCCTACTGCAGTTTTCACAGTTGTTTGCATATATTTGGTGTTCTACACTCATTCCCGGCCACCAGAATACTGATTTTAATTCAGTCAGTGATTCCTTGATCTCTCTGTGCCTAAGACCCAAACCCATATGTGCGTCTGCTATTAAAAATATTCTCCTGTTCCTGTTTGGAATTACTCTGTCCCCCACTCCAGGGATTCGAGCAAAAGGAACGGAGTTTGCATCGATTATGTATGCATAATTGAGTGGATAGTTTACGGGTAGTGCTGCACAGTCGCCTTTTACGGTCGTTTTTACTGCCAGCACGGTTTCCCCGTCTATATATTTATCTGTACGCTTTTTTGTGGCTACGGAAGCCGGTTTAGTTGCTTCCGCTATGGCTGTATTAGCCAATGAATTCCCTGCAAAGTGAACGCCATCACGTTGAAGACTCTGTGCGTGAATCACGTGAGTCTTTTGTAGTTCTTTGTATAAAAGAGCTACCTCATTCCAGAGCAATTTATGCTTTATTGTGGCACCTGTGTCATCTTTGTAGTCGTTTTCAATCCACCTCTGCAGTTTATTGTTGTAAGAGTTGACGCAAAAATGAGAATCGCACACGATAAGTGTCGGGAATTCACGTTCTGCATTTTCGAGCGCCATCTTTAAAGATCTGATTTCAGTTCTTTGAACCGAACAGTTTCTTACAGATTCGGTTTTTGTTACTTTCGGTGTAATTTTACCGCACAGCCAACGACATTTAGTAATCGCACATGCTGCATCGTAGGATTTGCTCTCTACGTTGAAATGCTGTACAAAGCTATCTGTATAGATTATACAGGCGTATTGTGGGAGAGGCAGAAGTTCGATTGGCAGAGGATATTCTTCTTCATATTCTAAATCATTCAGTTCTTCAAATTGCGGGGCGAAATAGTATTTCACGTCTTCCGCTCCTAGAGAATCTATACATTGTATCCATTTCGGATCCAGTGACACTGTAGGCAGGTTTACCGGGCTGAATAGCGCCTCAAAGGCGTATTCCGCTGTGAGGATATTAATCCTTTTGCCGTGTGCTAGTTCTCGTTCATTTGCTAATGCGATTTGCACTGCTTTCACAGTTCTTTCTGTGTGACTGAATGTTTTTTCTGCTTGTGTGTACAAGTGAGATTTAATTGAAATTGGTACCTTTTCTCCCTCATTAGAGGTTAGGTACGTGAATCCGCATCTTCCTGGGATGACTCGGATTACAAGATCGATCGTGTTGTCACGTGTATCTAATTTTGTTTTTGCTAACATGTCTGTTTGCAGTGATCTCAAAATTTCTGTGTGTTTTTGAGTCCAATTGATTTGTTTAAAATCTGGTTTAATTAGTTCGTAGAGAGGTTTAACCCTCTCTGCGTAATTTAGAATGTAACTTCTTCCGAAATTCAGAAAACCTAGTATGGATTGTAAATTCTTCAGCGTTTTTGGAGCTTGGAGTACAGTGCACTTCTCTAAGAAGTTGTCCGCTAGGCTTTTCCCTTCACTTGATAATTCGTACCCTAAAAACAGTACTGTCAGATGGGCAATTCGGGACTTTTTAAAGTTGAATTTGTAACCCTCTGCTGCGAACCCAAGTATAATGGTGTTCACTCTTTTCAAGTGAGTATCCAAGTCGTCGTCTGTGAGATAAATATCATCTACGTAAGACAATGCTTCATCATCATAGATTTGTAGTAACTCTGTTACCCTAGCTGAGAATGGAAAGGGGCGACCATTCGGTCCCCCCGAACGTATGGCAGAGTACCACGATCCCCCCGGGAAGCCATCTTGGGCGGGAGGCGAGTCTCGGCTGGTATGCCCGAAGCGGCGTAGCCGGGGCGCGCCTTTTCCCGCCCTAGAGTGGGTTGGCCTAGACACTGACGCGGTTGGCCACGCCCAAGGGGCAGGCAGGGGCGGGTTTACGCCCGCCCTGAAGACGGATAAAAGGAGAAGCAAGATCCGAAGGCATCCTCTTGTTCCTGTGCTCTGAAGCTGCACCTCCTCGCTGCACGTGAGCTCGAGACGGAACGAAGAGCCAATTTTGAGCGTTGTGATCGTTCTTGTTTGTTTTGCAGATACTCTGTTGGAGAATGCCGAAGAAGGCGGGAAAGCGCATGACTACCGAACAGATGCTGCGTGTTCTCATGAAAGAGATGACCGAACTAAAGAAGCGAGTGGATAAGAACGAGGAAGGGGGACCAAAACGTCCTTTGGCGGGAGCAGCCCCGGGGGGGAAAAACAAGAGGCCCAGGAGGGGAGCAGCGGGAGAAGACATCCCGGGTCCCAGTGCCCCGCTCGAGGCACCAACTCCCGTGCCGCAGGAAGGGAATCCGATTCCCGTTGTGGTCACCCCCGTGTCCGAAGAAGATATGCCGCCCGAGCTGGCAGCACAATTGGCAGCGTGGTTGGGTAAAGGTAAAGAGGGCGCCACGGCTGTCAACGCGCAGGAGCTAATGAAGCAACTGCGTGAGTCACGGGAAGCAGCGAAGGTGTCCACGCCGGCTGCAGCAGTAGAGAGGCCGCAGGGGACGGGTTCAGTAGCAGAGACGACGTCCGGTGCAGGTAAGCGGCCATTGCCGATTGCGAGGGATGAGTCGGCACCCTCTCGTAGGGAAAAATTGGGTCAGCATGTTCCTTTGGCTATTAAGGAAAAGATATGGGCAGGGGAGTATGTTAACATATTCTCGTTGCTTACTGATCACTATGAGATGGAGCATGTCAAGGGCCAGAAGGAGCTCATGCATCCGAGTGTTTGGCGCGCAAAAATGGCCGCCTTTAAGGTAAATGAAAACATTGGCAATTGGGGCCAAGCTTGGGGGGTTTTTACGTCGATCTTGGGAGAGCGAAGGCCCGATCTGTTACCAGAATTGCCGATTTATCAATCACGAATCATGGGGTACTCGGTATCACACGAGGGTAATCATTGGTTCTGTTATGATAACCTGTTTAGAAAGGCTAAAGAACACGATAAAAACTTAACATGGGATTGTTATGATTCTGTGTCATGGTCCAAAATGAAGGAGACTGGTATCTACGTAAGACAATGCTTCATCATCATAGATTTGTAGTAACTCTGTTACCCTAGCTGAGAATAGTCCTGGGCTGTTCTTGAACCCCTGTGGGAGTCGCCAGAATTTTTTCTGCGACCCAAATGCAGAGAAAGCGGTCAAATATCTGCTTTCTGGTGCAATGTTTTGACAAAAGAAACCATTAGATATGTCTAATGTCGTTTTATATTTTTTCCTAACTATGTTATTCATTAGGGCTGCACTATGCGAGTTTTGTACTGCAAAGGTTTTGCAACATGTATTAAGGTGTCTGTAGTCCAAAACTAGACGATATGAATTGTCTGGCTTGGAGACAGGAAACAAAGGATTGTTCATTTGAGAGGTGCATGTTTCAATCACCCCCTGGTACTCAAGTTGATCTAAGATCTCCCTGACTTGTTTTTTAGCTTCTTGCTTTATGGGATACTGCCGTTGGGCAGTCGGTTCACTTTTTAATTGGATTTTGTGAGGAGGTGAATCCTCATCCCATCCTACATGATTTTTATATAATGCAGGTGCCTGGGCCACTGCCCATTTCCTTGCATATGTATATTTTTTGTGAATCGGAATGTGATTCGAGAAGGCAGGCATAATCACCTCTTCGCCACGAGGGCACTCCCTGACAAACTCCGGGGGCCAATCTTTTTCAGCTAACAGAATATCATAGCCTTTTGAGAGCTTATCCCAAAATAGACCCTTAATTTTCCTGGTCTTATCACCCTCTATACGCAATGTTATTTCGTATATTTTATGGGGCTCGCTAAGTCTGGCGTCGGCAGTTTCAACCTGAATGAATTCATTCGTGTCCACTGTCTCCAGATGACTCATCAAGATCTTGCGCGCTATACTGATTTCTGCTGCACTGTCCAACATTGTCAATGCCCACTCCCCGTTTTTCAACTGTGTCCTCAGTATTCTCGGCATGGTTGATTACTCTAATACTGGCGACCTTCTTTTTCTGAAATTGAGATTTCTTATTTTGAGCAGGTTCCTTGTCTTTGGACTTGGTGTGCTCTCCTGGGTCTGACCGTCCTCTTCTTTCCGAATTCTGTGGAAGAGATCGAGAGGGACGTGTATCAATACTTTGATATCTATCAGGTTTTTTTAGATTATCCCTATTTCTAAGGTTATATCTTTTCTCAGAGGGCTCCCTCTGGGGAGACTGGCGTTCTCGAGTCGGAGTTCTTTCCCTCCGTCGAGGAGACCTTCCTCTGGACTGGAAAACTTTTTCCTTGGGAGTGGATTGTTTATTTCCATCCCAGCTCTTTTTAGGAGTGTTTGAATTATTTTTAATAAATAATTTTTCAGGATTTTCGAGCAGTTGGGGCTTTACCGGTTTCCCACCCAAGCTGTCTCTACCTAATTCTTCATAGCATTTTTCTATGATTTTTGCAAGCTCAACAGGATCTTTTATATCTGTTTCCTTCAACTTCTGGCGGATCGCCACAGATGCTGCTTCTCCTCTAATGTTGGCTAATAATATAGCCGTGACCTGCTTGAAGTCTTTCAGTAATTTCATACCTAGATTTAAAGCGGGCTCTGGACCGAATTCATTTTGAATCTGTTTTAGCACTTCTGGTATTACCGCCATAGACGGAACACCGTGTGTTTTTGTGTAAATGGAAGCAAAGACTGTACCCTAAGTGTCACAGTCCTCCACGTGTGGTGCGATTCCCATAGGAAGGCAGATGGTCAAGATTCTGTGTTTCTCTATAGGGGTAGTATCAGGAAATACTGCCTCTATTTGAGTGATTTTCTGTGCTAACCAGAAAGGAATTTGTTCCCGTTTTACGGGTGTTTTACCAAGACATGACTGTATGTTCTGTGGTGTAATTTTATTAGTGTTCCCCTGATGAGGGGTCAGCTGTGGTGTATTAACAGCTGGCTGGACTGTCGCAGTCCGCATTACATATTGGACTAATTGCCTATGTATTTTTATTAATGTGTTTAGCTGTACAACAGCTCTTCTCTAGACATTTTTACAATGTCAGGATGTGGTGTGTAGCTGGCTAGAACCGGCCACGTGGCTCCTGGTCTACCTAGTGGACCGAGCCTAGTTATGTGATCATTGTGTTTTAGGGCGCCATTAAACCAGAGCAGGTGCTCTTGAAATTTAAGTGGAATTTCAATCTCCTCGAAAGGAGCGTACTCTTCCGGAGGTTTCTCTATTTTGTAATAGTGAAACTCTTTTGTTCTAGCGTTTACCGCTGGAAAGTTTATCCATGAATAGAATACCTCTGTCTGCCGATATTCGTGAGCCTCTATCACGAAAATTACTGTACCACCTTGAGGTGTCAGTCCGTTATCTATAAGTTTTAAAGTTATAGATCTTCTTAAGTGGACCGGGATGATAATAGCATCCCGGTCTGTGTATTCGGGACCTTGCTGAGTCGCATCTGCTGCGGCCCCAGGTGTTCAGTTATTTTCTGGCATTGTAAAAATGCAAGGTTTGCAGAGTAGGTCTCCAAGGAGACAAAGATTAGGTGCACAATATTTTGGAACACTGTATCCTTCAACGTTGAATAAACCAGAGCTTTACATAGGAATCTCTTCCTACTAAGGTCGGGCGGATTTTAACCTTTCACCCACTCCAGACGTCTATTGGAGTATTTACGGGAGAAAGGGGTCTGTGTGAAATATGCACGACTGAGTTACTCTAACTGCCTTGCGTTAGTTTATCGCCTTACCAAACGTTTGGGCGCCATGTAGTGTAGTTCCTAGTTTCCCACTAGGCCCTGCGCATTGGAATAACATAAACAGTAGTATCGACGTGGAACTGCGGATATTCTAGGCCTCCACTGACTATGCTAAACTTAATTAAGTTGTGTTACCAACTAGCTCAGAGGTCACTGGAAACTTTCTTCTCTGCATAGGAAGTGATCAGCTTCCTTGGCACAGACAAGAAGGGATTCAGCTTTCCAACAACCGTGCAACATGACAACTTTGCTCCTCAGATCAAGAGTCAATCTCTAGGGTCGTGTGAAACAATAGACATGTATTTCACTCAGTCAGTCTAGTGCAGTTTACTTTCACGAGATGTAGAGAATAGAGAGACGGGCGTTTGTCAATAAAGCGTTAACATTTATTGAACAGTCTTTCTTCTCGTACAAGAGAAATGTATTGCCACAATTGCAAGAATTGTTATTATAAAAAGTACGTACAGTAAGATAAGTATTGCGAAATAGAACTGTAAAAGCATTGATATGGTTTCTTAGCCATACAATGGTTTAAAAGTAATAAAACATATATACAGTCATATATACATTAGGCTAACATACTCAACTGGTGCTTCTAACTAAGCCTACCCCAGTGTGCCTGACCTAAGCCTAACACGTGAAAGGGGAGTAAGTAAGTAGCTTTAAGTTAAGTTGGTTTTGCCAAGGTTTGTTTCAAGAATTCTCGTCTAAGGGTTTAGTCAACACCATACCTCTGAATAGAATGATGGAGGATTGGTATCTCCTTCAGGGGTCACTCTCGATATCCCAGTCACCCGCGAGGGTAGACCGGAAACGCCGGAGCTGGATTTCTCTGCACGAGAAAGGCAGCGGGTCTCTTCAGCGCGTCGAGGAAGGAGGGGGGACAGCGTCCGCGGGCAGCTGGAATCTGCTGGATGTCTTCGCAGAGGACGGCTGTTCAGCTCCTAAGCGTACTGCACCATAGTTCGCGCTTTAGCAGCGATAATGGTATCAGCAGCTTCACCACCACAGGGACAGCAGGCTGCAGCGACAGAGTGCTAGATTTACCAACACAGGGTCTTGCAGGCAGCTGGCATCAGCAACAGTAGCTCGCATTGCTTAAGGCAACGTTGGTAATATTTATACCTGACAGGTGCCGGGTTTGACGCAAGTTTGCTGGACATAAGACGTCAATTAAAGATGTCACTAGGAAGTGATAGTTATCAGTTGCTCATTAGAGTTCCATTACTAATCAAAACACAGCAAGCGGGGATTTCCAGGTTTGCTGAGTTTTTATCTTGTTGAAGAACTCGGAGTGTTATCTAGGAATATCAGATAGTGACTACTGCTCTGTCATTGCACTAATTGGTCGCAAAGGAAGTGGCAGAGAGAACTATGCTGGAATGTGGCTCTGTTCGTGTGAGGCCAGAGATGACTTTTCAGAAAATCGCACTTGAACGGTTATGCCAATATAGGGAATAAATGGATTTATAGCCGAATAGGGGCATAAGGTCACAGTATCGATCAGGAACCTAGATAAACACGCAACAACGGGCGGTGTGAGCGAGCGGAGCCATGTAGACGTTGCACAATGTGGGGCTGAGGGATGAGCCATGGGGTACACCGCAGATGATCTCAGTGGCTTCAGAGCGGAAGTGGGGGAGGCGGAAGCTCTGAGTTCTGCCAGAGAGGAGGGAGGTGGTCCAGTCCAGGGCATTCTCTTAGATTCCGGCGTCATGGAGGCGGCTGACAGGTCCAGGAGGATGAGGGCCACGGTTTCTCCGTTGTCGAGCAGGGTCCTGATGTCGTCGGTGGCAGCGATGAGGGCAGTTTTGGTGCTGTGGATGCTGTGGCCCCCGGACTGGGATGGGTCCAGGATGTTGTTGTCTTCGAGGAAGCTGGTCAGCTGTTTGTTGATGGCCTTTTCGATGACCTTCACCGGGAATGGGAGCAGGGTCAGAAGTTCTTGAGGTCCTTGGGGTCTGCCTTGGGTTTCTTGAGTAAGGCGTTGATCTCTGCGTGGTTCCAGCTCTCCGGGAAGGTCGCTGTTATGAAGGAGATGTTGATGGTTTCCGGAGGTGGGGTGCAATAGTGTTGCTGGCTTTGTTGTTAAAGATGTAGTGTGGGCAGGGGTCTTTGGGCATCCGGAGTGGACGGTGTTCATGATCTTGATGGTGTGGTCGTCATTGATGTTGGTCCAGGCGAGCAGGCGGTTGGTACCGGTGGTGGTCGTGGGTGCGGGGGTGTCGGTGCCTGCCGGGGTGGTGACGGCGTTCAAGCTGTTGTGGATGTCTGCGATCTTGCGATAGAAGAAGGTGGCCAGGGAGTCGCACAGGTCTTGTGACGGTGGGATGTTGCTGGTGTTTGAGCTGAGTTTGGAGAGTTCCTTCATGATGCTGAAGAGCTCTTTGCTGTTGTGTGCGTAGTTGTCTAGGCGATCTTTGAAGGTGGTCCTTTTGGCGAATCTGATGAGGTGGTGGTGTCAGCGGGTGGCATTTCTGTGGGCTGTGTACCAACTGGCTCTCTTGCTTGTGTGGGTGTTGTGGGGTTTCTTGAGCGGGGCGAGGGTTGGTGGTTAGCTGCTCCTCGGTGACCTTGCTCCAGCTGTGGTGAGGCATCTGCTGGGTGCAGTGGTGTGTGGTGGGTTTCTGGAAGGTGAAGTGGATGCAGCGGTGGTCAGTCCAGTGGAGTTCAGTGGTGCGGTTGAAGAAGACGTGGGTGCTTGCTGAGAAGATGGGGTCAAGCGTGTGGCCGGCGGAGTGGGTGGGTGTTGTGACGAGTTGCCTG